>NC_141921.1:2409285-3011607 GCF_057802395.1 Ceratotherium simum simum
CATATATTGGTCACAGCTGATGCTAGTTTCATCCCTAATTGCCTTTTCTTCTCCAAAGCCTTGGTTCTCAAATTGTGGTCCCTGGACCAGCAGATCAGCCTCACCTGAAACTGGATAGAAAGTCACATCTCAGGCCCTCACCCTACAGCTACTGAGGCAAGAACTCTGGGGGCGGGGTTAGTAATCGTTCCTTCACAAGCCCTCCAGGAGATTCTGATGCACACGCAATTTGAGAACCACTACTCTCAAGTGACCTCCCTTTTGGGGTCTGCTTCTGTTTCCAGATATCGAGCAGGGATGAACATTGATTTGAACATTATGCCTCAGGCTCCTAGCCCTCCCCACGACACCAGATTCTGTTCAGTCCTAGCATCAGCTGCTATCCACTCCTGAGTACCCTGCAGGATCCCTCGGGCCATGACAGGCCATTACGGTGGTTTTATTTTATGTTTTTCCCTTTGCTATTCTCTGCCAACAAATGTTGAAACACTTCTGAGAGCCGGCCAAGTACCCCAGTTTTGGACAAGCTGCCTTGTCTTTTAATTGCTCTCCTGTTTGTCTCCCTGGAATGCCTGTGCCCGTCTCTCCAGTCTCCTCTCCAGATGGTTGGTGGTTGGGCCTAATTCTCCTCATCAGTGACAATATGGTGGTAACTTTGTATCTCCAGGCTTGACATCATGGCCTGCCTGCCCTTTTACTGTCAGAGATGACAGGGGGCTCAGGAAAGCAGGTGGCAAGTGCTTGGGAGAATCTATTAGGGTTAGCGATTCCTGCAAAACCATTTGCTCCAGACAAGAGATTGCTTACAAATAACTCTGTCTCAACAAGCCAGAGTCTGTTATCCACTAATTATTTTTGGATTAGGAAGGGCTAACAGGACTTGGCCTTGCAAGGTCAGAATAATTTGAGTAGATAACTAGGTTGCTGCACTCCCAGAGGAAAAGAAGGATCTGTGAGACCGAGGTTTCAGCACTTTGAAAGGAAACCATGTTCTTGTTTTTCTCTGGTAAATGTTGATAAAAGACTACATTTATATGATTTTCCAAATGTCAACTATTATGTCTTGTGGCCGAACCACTTGGAGGATGATGCTCCTGTGGGCATCAGCCTCAAAGTTCTTATGGTAGAAAAAGTAGATTACAAGGGGCAGGAGAGGAAGTAAGAAGACTGATGGTTAGGAAGTGATTGTGGTCATCCTGACATGAGCTAATGAGGGCCTGGATTAGGGCCGTGGAGTCAGGTGGTCTGTCTCCCAACCCTCAACCCTGCTCTGAGCTATGAGACCTTGGGCAAGTTAGTTAACTTTTTTGAGACTCCGTTTGCTGATTTCTAAATTGAGGGCATCATGAAGCTTAAGTGAGAAATTATTTGAAGATCTATTTTAGCAAAGTACCTAGTACGTAGGAAAGAATCAACAAATGTTAGCTCTAATTATTTTTATGGAAGTCGTGGAGTTAATGAGTTAATGTGGTGAGTGAGGCAAAGACTCAAGTCTAGGACTCCACCCCAGGATTCTTTCCTGGGTCACTGGTTAACGGACCAGGTTTTGTTAATGAGAGAAACGAAATTGAAGAAAACCTGAAGACCAGAAAGTAGCAAGGGGAAGCAGTGTAGATGTGGTCTAAAAACACTGGGGCTTTTGACTGCTTTTCAGAAGATCTCTCTCTCTTTCGCTCTCTCTCTCTCACACACACACACCCTCTTCTTTGATGGTGACATCAGATAAATGAGGTGTGAGAACATCCAAATGACAGCTCTCAGTGCCTTTTCTCAGGGTCATTATGAAACACTCTCCAATTAGCTGTGAGCCAAATTCTGCTCTTGCCTATTTTCATTAATCTGCAACACTTTTTTTCTCCCCAAAGCCCCATGTATAATTTCTTTTTTTTTCCCTGCCTCCTCCTGTAGATCACAACATTGAGCCATTGTCATATAGTGATGACTCATGTGGAAAATTTCCAATTTAGAGCATAAATGATCAATGCCTTTAATTGGATGGGAACCTAAGTGAATTGTGAGGTGGTTTATCAATGAGACGGTTTGTCTGGAGAGGTCGCAGCACCCTACTCAGGCAAAGCACGGGGGCACACTTCCAAAGGCTTTGGTGGAAACAGGGCCAGGCTGCCTGGTTTGGCATGGGCACAGGGAGGAGATTGTTGCCTCTGAAGAGAACCCCTCTCTCCTTGTGGTTGGTTGTGCGCTCGCGCGTGCTCTCACGCTCGCTCGCTCTCTCTCTTGCATACAATGCGAAGTAGCTGAGTAGTTAGAGCTTCTTAGCTGGACACAAAATAGCCTGGAAAATGAAGGGATATTAGATATTTTTCTAAACAGATCTCAACGATCCTTCCCTTTTCCTCGTTTTGGTAAAGAGTCAGACAGACTTTGGTGAGAGTCCCAGCTCTACCACTTATTGGACGAGTAATTTTTGGCAAGTTGATCTCTTTTTTAGCCTTAAGTTTGTTCACTGTAAAGCGTGGATAAGAACATATATGTATACCATATATACATATACAAGTGTCATATGTTTGCATAGTCTTCCCTGACTTCCCAACCCTGGTGAGATGTGCCTCCTCTGCGTTCCCACGGCAGCCTACACTTTCCCTGTCATGGGGTTTTGCATATTCACTTAGAACTGTTGGTGTGTCCGTCACTATTAGATATCTCTGTTGTGTATCACTGTATCCCCAGCTCCTTTCTGAGTGCTTAGGATATAATAGATCCTCAGTAAATACTGGCTAAGTTGAATTGAATAGTATGTCCTTGAGAAATTGCTTTTCCTTGCCCCCAATACATGCCTATTAGTCATGTACATTCTCAAGAAGTGCCCATTGAAAGATTCCTCCTCTATAACATTTTACTAATAACAGTGCTTTGAATTTGTTGATCACATTGTTGTTTCCAAAGCCCTTTCATGTCTGTGACAGTACTGGAGGTATGCAGGTCAGGGCATATACCACTCAAGGGGCAGAGGCAGGCTCCACAAGGAGGTGTCAGGTCTCCATAATCACGAGCTAGGATCTGAACACAAGCTGGTGAGACACCACAGCCCATGTTCTTTAGACTGTGAGCTCCCTCTCCTGATTCCCCTTTCAGGATTTGCTCTTAGATTTATTTATCTCCATTGATTTTTCTGTCAGTATTCTTTAGTACTTCTGTATCGATTGCATGGACCAAGTCGATGTATTCACACGTGATATAGGAATGCTTGCAGAACCTAAGGAGGCCAGAGCCCCTCTGACTTAGAGATCAGAGAGACCCACCTCTTTCTTTAGAGATAAAAACAATCAGTGTGATAAGTTTGGTCAATTTTTGTTTTTAGAAGTGGCCACTAATTCCCCTGGGTTAATGGAGGAGGACTTTTTCCTTTCGAAATACTGGTTTTGTACTTCTAGCCTGCCTAAACTTTATACAGAAATTAACTTAACGGTTTTATTTTCCACTGGAATGTATCTTGTGAGTGTTTCTGGGGTACTCCCAGCCTTGGCTTGGAGATGTCCGAGGACAAGATAGCAAACCACTGAGGACACTGTCAGCCCCAAGGGAGGGACGCTGTCCGAGCAGTGGCCATGTGCCCAGATTTCCTAGGAAGGCCCCAGTTTTCATCATCTTGTTCCACAAGCCCACAAGCACATTTACAGCTTGGTACATACAGCTTCCAGAATCATATGCAACTTGCTACATAAATGTGATGCCTTACAGTAAGATACTGTATTTTTTTATACCCTACCTTGTTACAAAGATGATGTGAGGGAATTTATAGAGATGGCTACACTATGAGGAAGTTAGGTAGTACACTGAGAAGAAAACAAAGAAATAGATGATAGATAAAATGCAATAAGGTCCTGTTTGTTTTGTGTGGGCTACAGATTTGATTCTGAGCTTCCTAGTGGTCAAAGGAAAAAGACAAACACAACCGGTTTTGAGATTCACAGTCTCTATAAAAAACAAACAAAGAAGTTGGTCTAGGGAATCACAGAAGATATATGCTTCATTTAAAGTGTGTGCATGTTCTCAAATTGTATGTGCAATGCAAAGTTTTTGTGTTACTCTAACTTAAAAGTGGAAAATTTACATCCTGGGATCTTTTAGATTACACCTTTTTTGGGGGGTAACAATAGTCATCAAAATTTGGCACTCCAGTACAAAATGGAAATCAAGCAGCCGTGAACTAAGCTTTTAGGAATTTTCAAGACCTCTTCAATTGATAAAAAGTCTGTTATTCAGTTAAAGAGCATATATTATTCTTTATGTAATTGAAACAGAGTAGTTAATGTCCCAGCAAAACATCCAAGTCTCCTGGAAGGCCTTCACTTGGAATATAGTATGTCTTTACTCCATTAATGAAACTTTGCTAATTATGAAATTCTTGAAGTTGGGTACTGAAAGAAAAATGTTTTGCACGCTTTAAAAATAAAATGCCTCTGTGGGGTGAATGCTGACTCGTGCATTTCAGGTTTTGGCTTATTTGGATATTCATAAGGGTCGCTCTTTGCTGATTATGTCAGCACAACCTCTTGATTGAGTTATGGATTGGGTATTTAATCAAGGCCCATGCCTTATTATTAGCCATGTAACATTCTGTTGTTTCAGTGGAAAATGGAACGTGTAAAACTGATTCACATGAAAATCGACTGTTGCACTAATAAATAACGTTTCACAGTTTACTCTTTCTTATCCCTACAGTCTTTATCTGCCAGGGAAGTGAGAATAAGTAAGCACACCTCACCCTGATGGACTGGGGCAGTGCTTCCGTCCCAGTGGCGGCCCGCCGGACACCATGTGTGGGTTTTTGTGAGTTTGCTTCTCCTATATTAGTCCTGGACTCGAGAATTTGGGCTGTTTTTGGAGAAACACTGATATATTAGAGAGAATGTGTATTCTAATGTAATCACTGAGTGAGAGGTTTGATTTGGTTTAGTGATTCTGACCCCTTGGTTGTACCTTAAACTTACATGGAACACAAAATACCATTGCTTGGGCCCCACCTCCAGAAACTTGGATTCACCTGGTCTAGGTGGCCCCAGGTGATGCTGACCTGCAGCCAAAATTGAGGATCACTAAGTGGTGCTCTCAGGAGGGCAAACAGTCACTCTGTTTAATGGCTGTGAGCTATGAGTCGCAACCCCACGCTAGGCTCTCTGAGGATAAAAGTCTTCCATGGTTTCTTCTGGAATCTCATACTCAGGGAGTCTGTGAAGGCATTTGTGGCTCAGGGGGGAAAGGACTCAACTTGAGTGCTTGAAATACAGGCTGGCGCCTGGTCCTTCCCAGCTGGGAGACCCTGGGAATCAACCTCACTCTCTGGAGGAGAATCAGAAACCTTGTTTAGTCATGAATTTGGAATTGCTTATGTGGAAGACAGCAGCATAAGTTTACCTCTAGCTGTGTTAGTGTTAGTGGGTGTAGGTGACTTGGTGCTAAGAAGGGGATGATAATGTTTACTTCTCTAGGCTGCTGTGAAGATTTAAGTAAGATTATGTCATAAAGGGCCCTTTATGTGGGAGGCCGTTCATAAAGGTTTGCTCTCATTCTCATCCCTTGCCTCCCCTAGGATTCCTTCCTCTTATCTTTCTTTATCTTCTTTGCATATAACTCTTGAAGATTTTCTCTGAGAATCTGTCCCCTGGATGCTCTGTGCCCAGGCATCCAAGGCAGAGACATGTTAGTCTTCACAGTCTCCAAGTTCTGTCCACTGCTGCCTTTGCCAACTTACAGCTGGTCTTGAGGCCTTCAGACTCTCTGCTCTCCAGATTCTCCTTTTGCGGCCAGCGTTACAGTCCTAAGATGAAGTTACAGAGTAACATGGTGAGTGCTAGGAGAAGCAATGCCGAGGGTGCTATGGGATCACAAAGGAGGTTCCTAACTCTGTCGGAGTCTGGGAGGCGTTGAATCTCAGAAGACTTCCTGGAAGAAAGGCCATCTCAACTGGGTTCTAAAAGTTTATTTGAAATTAGCCCGGCACAGAGAGGGGGAAGAGTGTTTGGGGGAAGAGGAACAGTATGAGCAAATACAGGAATGAGCAAGAGCTTGGTGGGCTCAAGAGGATCAGGATGGCAGGATCTTTGGGTGGGACGTGAAGCCCAGACAATTTCTGAAGGAGAGCCAGTGAGCTTGTGAATAAACATCCTTGCTTAGCCACCTCTGTGCCTTTGATGCCTGGTGCGTTCCATGTGCTCAGTTACATTGTTGGATCCTTGCACTCTCAGGGTTCAGTGGGTGAGAGCATAGTTAGATGAGCTGGGGAGAAGAAGCTTCCCTTGAGTGGGTGCTGTTTGAAGTGGGCCATGAGGAAGAGTGGATAGGATTTTAATGAGCGTAGATGTGAGTGTGTGTGTGTGTATGTGTGTGTGTGTTGGGGTGTGGTGCCAGCCACTGGAATCACATCACAAAATGTACATCCAGGAGCACAGGCCCAGTGGAACACACGATCCAGGAGTGATCCGGTGAGGCTGGAGCGTAAACCACATATGGGGGAGGTGGACCTCAAAAAGAGTGAACTTCTGATGGTGATGAGGAGAAATGGAAATGCCATCACCATGCAGAATTAGCTAGCCCAGTCTAGATTATTCGTGTTAACTTTGCATTCTTTACTGTGAAATCTGTAATTCCAAGGGTTTGCCAGGCTAAGGATTTGCGGCTTTATCCTGTGGGAAGCCACAGATGGATTTAAAGCAGAGGGTGGGAATGGGGTGGGGGTAGCATGATCAGATAGGCATTTTAAGATGATGTTTTAGCTACAGAGAGGGGAATGAGTCGCAGGAGGGCAAGAATGGATGTGGTATAACCTCTAACTTGTTGTCTCTCTCATCTAATTAAAGGAATCCTTTTTCTCCCAAGTATGTTACAAGTGTCTACCTGAATCAGACTATCGTAGTTTGCCCTGGCCTGAAACACCTGTGGTTCACAAAGGCTCTCAGCTACCTTCTCCTGTCTTGGATCAGAGGGGACAGTCTTCCCTAGTCCTGAGCCCCTCCTGTCAACCTAAGGGGGGGTGCCCAGATGTGGGGAAGCAGTGTTTCTGGCACTTTCTCTACCTCTCTTTATGTAATAGGCTCTTGACTCTTTTTGGAAAAGTCTTGATTTTTGTAATAATAGTCAGAAAAAGTGGAGAGCAGCAGGGAAAATTGATCCATTCTTAGATAGATCCCCTCCCCACCATCAGTCTTGCTTAATGCTATCTTTCAGGCCTTGAGCCAACTGCACCTCCCACGTGACACCTCCCCTCATTCTCCTCTCCTCACTCTCATCTACATCCCCCCAGCCCTTTGTTGACTACTTCTTGTGTTCCTAATAGTGGCATGGCTGTATTATAAGATCTCTGCCCATCTCCCCAGGAAATGAGTCCTCTGAGGGATCAGTTACTCATTTTTCTAATTCTTTTTCTACACAGTCGAGTGCTTGGTACGTAGAGGGTTTATTGCTCCAGGTGAACTGGTTTATAGCTCACAAGTTATTAGGAACAACTGTAGTTGGATGTTATGGTCTTGGGATTCCTGCATCTCCATCAGAATGTGCCACAGGCGAGAGGTAAACATGCCCAGAAATGAACTCATCAACTCTGTCATCCCCTTTTAAATCACCTCCTCCCTTGTCTGTTTCAAATCCCAGGTGATGATAACTTTGCACACACAGTTTCTGAGTCATAATCCTGGGATCCTTTCCTCTCTCATTAGGCTCAGTATTAGTTCTCTGGTTCCATCTCCTACATATTTCTCCACATGTTCCCACCTCTTCATCTCTACAAGTCTTTGCACCAGTTTAACTATCTGTATTTCTCATAGTATCGAGGCCTTTCCCTGCCTTACCATGTAGTCACCACCCTGCAGCCTGGATGACCTTTCTAAAACCCTGACATGTTCGTGTCGCTCTTCTGCTTAGAACCCTCAGCAGCTCCCTGTCATCTTGGGGCTCCTCAGATCAGGCCCCTACCTCCCTCTCCAGCCTCTTCTGTTTGTACTCTAACAGTTTGCATTTTGTTATCCAGAATTAAATACCTCTAATGCTGTCCTGCAGAACTTTCCATGATGTTGGAAATGCTCTTTATCTGTGCTGTCCAATATGGTAGCCACTGCCCGCATGTGCCTGCTGAGTGCTTGAAATGTGGTTGGTGTGACTGAAGAATCAAATTTCTAATTTTATTTAATTTTAATTAATTTAAATTCAAAGAGCCATATATACTGATGTCTACCATATTGGACAGTACAGTTCTAGACTCTGAAACATACTAAGCTATCCAACACCTCTGTACCTTGGCTCAAGTTTTTCTCTCTTTCTGAAATGCTCATCCCTGAATTCTTTTCCAAGTAAACTCCTACTGGTCCTGTAAGTCAGCTCAGCAACTCCCTCCGCCCAAATACCTGTCTTGACCTTGAGACTGAATTTGGCGCTGCTTCAGCCTTGTACTTACTTCCACCATGGAACTCATTGCCCGTTTTACAATTACATTGTACCATCTCTCGCCTCTGTCTTTTTACTTCCAGTTCCACCAGTAGAAAGTAAGTCCCTCCATGGTAAGAGCTACATCTCTCTTCCTGGTGTCCCAAGAATATAGCGCAGTACCTGGTGGCCCACACACAGCCAGGAGCCTTGTGATATAGTGTAAAGGGGACAGACAGCCCTGCATTCTAGCTCCCTTTCTGCTGCTTACCAACTCTGCGGCTTTGGCCAGGCCCACTTGGCTGAGCCTCAGCTGTTTCACCTATAGATGGGGCATTATAATCCCTTCATTGTTCAACAGGTTGTGAGGATTCCTGCTAAGATACATGAAGTACCTGGGACATGGTAGGCGCTTAGTAATTGATAGCTGCTATTATTAGATGTTCTGTAAATATTTGAACCTTTACCACTATAATTTCTCAAATACTTGAGTACTAGTCAGGGTGTTAAATACTTGATTAGCAATGTAACATTTACTTTTTATAATCACCCTAATAATGCAATTATTACTATCGCCATTTGATAGCTGAAGTTATACTCCATAGCCAGGAAGTGGCTTAGCTCGGATTCAAACTCAGGTTTGCCTGAATCCAAAGCCCAGCTAGACTTCCTCACTGCTGCTCTCACATGTGTCTGCACTTAACTCCAGGTAGCAACGCACATATTCAATTCACGAAGCAAATCACGAGGGGAAGTCATTTTAACTCAGCCAACAGAATTTCCCTGAACTGCTTGATTTGGGAGACTGCATATTGCATTCTCTGTATTTTCATTCCCTGTTTGCAGTTTTTAGGTAAAGGGATAAGGAAACATTTAATCCATTCTGTCAATTAGGTTGTGTAATAGATTGTCATGGACATTTTCAAGATAAGTGTTCAATGATGGTGTTGTGAGGTGCATAGATCAGCTGCGTCTCTGAAGTCTCATTGATTTATCAGGTCTGTGTAAAGCAGAAAGAGTGCTAGGATCTTATCTTTGGAGGACCCAAACTTCAGTTTTTGAAGGCAGCTCCTAGGACCACCAAGTCAGGGGCTCGCTTTCCTCATCTGTGCAGTGAGCCTTGCTTTTGAAGAGACTCACCAGGAGCCTGGAGTCTGGGCCCTTTTATTGTCTCCAATGGGTTCCTTCTCCTGCAGTTTCTTTTTGTTTTCTGAACATCACTTCCCTTCCCTGCCACTTTTATTGAGTGTCTACTACATACAAGACGCTGGGTTACGTGCTCTTAAAAGACAACTGTCACTGAGATAGGGCTAGATATTTGACATTTGAGTAGAAGACAAAGATAAAATGCTCAGACACAATATTAGCTGACACTTAAGGTACTTAAAGTAAGTAGCATTTGCCACATCTAAGAGCCTTATGTATAGTAATTTGTTTAATCCTCACCACAACCTGATGCATTAAGTACTAATATTCCTATTTTATGGTTGGGGAAACAGAGAGATTCTGTAACTTGCCCAAGATCACACAGCTAATAAGTGTTAGAGCTGGGATTTGAACCCAGGCAGTTCAGCTTCAGTCTTTGCTCATAACCACAGTGCTGCACTGCCTTCCCCTGATTGTTCAGATGATTACAGTCTGAGGTCAGATGGGATAAGTGATAGGGGTAGTTCCCAAACTAGTCTGCATCACAGGATCACTCTGGGAGGTTTTAACAAAGATCCCTGCAGCGCATCCCCCTAGGCTTGCTGAGTCTGAGTCCCTAAGAGAGGGCCCAGAAAATGATACGCTTTTGTAAAGAGTCTCTAAATGATTTCTGTGGGCAGCCAGGTTTATGTGGGTGTCTGACTACCATGAAGAGAGAATGTACCAAGTGCTGTGACAGTGCAAATGAAGGTGAAAAGAAAAGTTCATTCTTCTGCACAAGAGTGGGTGCAGAGAGAGGAGGTTCAGAGGAGTTGCATTTGGACTGGATATTAAAGATGAACAGTGGTTAGCTTGGTTTCCTCCATGGGAATAAATCTGGATCATGCCTGGACGGTTATAGGCTCTTAGGGGAAGGAGAGGGCGAGATCAGTCTATGACTTGCATGTCACTGGAAATGTATGTAGGGAGCTTGGTGACATAATTGGTCAGTGTTACCTAGGACCAAAATTAGTGTGAAATACCTTGTCCTATATGGCATGATTTTGTTACCACCCAACGTAGGGCCTTCTGCTTGCCGCAAGACATGCCAATAGTCAAGAGGCACGGTGGTAGGAGAAAAAGGACTTTATTATTACAGCTTGCTAGCAAGACGGAAGATGGCCGACTCATGTCCAAAAGAACCATCTTAGGGGGCATGAAATCTTACAGTAGTTGTATAGGCCATTGGGTTATTGGGGAGGGGATTAGGAATGTTGACCTTCTGGTGGTACAGACTGGGAGTGCGACACCAGATCTTTCAGTTTTCACTAATGGTGGCTATCAGCATAGATTCTCTGTTCAGAGGTCATCACAATCCTAAGGAACTCAAAAAAACGAAGTTATCCTCTTATCACAGCTGGGAGGTACATGCACAAGAAGGGGTCATAAAATCTACATAGCAGTTAGATCTCCTGCAGGGTGCATATCCAGCTGGGTTAGTTTCTCAGAGGTCGTTCAAAGTTACAATAGAGTTTTTCTTTTCTACAATATGGCTTCCCTTGTGTCAACGTTGTCTTGAGCCGGTATCAATTCCAGGGCCTCCACCAGATTGCTTAAGAAAACTCTTTGCCCACCTGCCCACAAACCTTGAAATCTCTTGAGTTCGGCCTTTTGGTTTTAGCCAAACCAAAAGGTTTTCAGCTCGAAGCTGAAACACCAAGTCCTGGATTGCTGACACATTGAAACAGTAAACAGGAACATTAACAGTGCAGCTGTTTTAACCTTCAGGGCACAGACCCCGAGGGTCACATCTAGGGACTGGGGGGCGGGGGGGATGTGAAATATGTTATTTGCCAAAATAAGGTTTGGGTAATTGAGAAAATGGAGTGAGAAGGTCTTTGGGTGGGGGAGGGGAAGGTGGGGTCAGGGGCAGGACACAGGCACTGACCCCCGGTCCCCTTTGTGGTGCTGTGTCACCTAAGGCTGGCCTTGTCATCTCCAAATCAAGTTGGCAGAGTTGTTCTTGGAGTCTACAGAAGAGCAGAAGTGAAGATTTAGAGCTCGGTCAGAGGGTCAACACCTCAGCCAGGGCTGAAACAACAGGTGTGAAAGAAGGGGCTCTTGCAGAAGGGGCTCTTGGAGGGTTGCGATTTTTTTCTTTTTCTGGCCTTTTTTCCCCCTCAACTAGGACAAAACAAACAGAAAAGAAAGACTACTTCTAAAACACCAGAACTGTTTGTGAACATTGGCCTGCTGCTGTAATCCTCTGGCCGACAGATTAATATCCCTGAGGGTCAGTGTTCATCTGTCCCAGTGCTTTTCTCCTTTAAAGAGTACTTTTCCTTCCTCCTTGTAAAAACAAGCCATTGGAAATTACTACAGACTCACCGAAAACGAAACTTAATACTGCCCGTCCACACACACACACACACTCACAGAAAAAAGACAGAAAAAAAGCCATTTCAAGTTAATAGCTAATCATTGTCTCAAGTGCACAAAAATGTTTCAAGTATGTATTTTTTATTTTTAAGAAGATTTCACCATTTTCCCCCCTGGCTTTTAAAGCAGGTAGAATTGAGGATTCAAGGAGATTTATTTTGATGATTTCTGTAATAAAACTCAAGGGGAAAATTGGTTCATAGTGAATACAGCCACTTTTCATTAAATGCAGCTAAAGGCCCAAGAATGAATCTGAAATGGAGACTAGGTCTGTCATTTGAATCAGGGGCAAATACACACTTTGCATCTGACATGAATTCTCATCGGGTCGCGTTAAGAATGCAGCAAGCAGGGAACAAACATTAAATTGACTTCTAACCTATTGTTGTCCCTCCCTGATCTCTGCTCCTCCAGAAGTCATTATGGCTGCAGGTACAAAGGATGGATGTAGCCCTTTGGGGTTTCCCCAGTCGCCAAGATGTTTAGCAGATCGCTGCTTTAGGCCTTCATCCACCATCTATCTCAGCTGCGCTAGCATCTCCTTTAAATAAAAGCAGCAGGGGCCTCTTTGAGCGCCTCAGACGGAAAGAGCAGCCCCACCTCATTAAACAGGGTGTCTAGGCCTCGCTTCTAATCCACCCAAACCCCAGGCGCCTGTTTGCTGTGTGGAGACTGAATATGGAATTACGGGATTTTTAAACAAGGTTGAAATCTGATGACACTCTCCTCCCCACCCCCACTCCCCAAAAAATTATTTCTCCTCCATTAAAAGTAACCTAAGTAAGTTAATTGCTTTTAGTTAAAGGAAACCTTTAAAATGTTGTGTTTTGTGCCTTATTCTCAGCTATCCTTTAATCTCTAGGAGGTGAAGAGGGGAGTGGGAGCTGCTTTCCTTTTTTTGCATTTAAAAGGTGCCAGACACTATGTTAGGTATGTTTTATATATATATATGTATATATAAAAGATTGTATTTTTTTCAGTTTTTTTATTGTGTAACTTAATAAAGATATAGAAAATATAGAAAAATGAATAAACCATAAATGGACCACCTAATGAATGATTGTAAAATGAACACCCATAAAACACATACCCACATCAAGACATTATAACATAACTAGCATGCTAGAATTTCCCCATGTCCCTTCCCAGTCATAACCACGTCCTCCCCTCTAATAGCAACTCTCCTGTCTTGTATGATACTTACTTCCTTGCTTTTCTTAGTTTTATTCATAGATAAATCCATAAATAATTAGTTTCATTTTGCCAGATTTTGAATTTCATATAATTTCAAGCACACTGTGTATTCTGTTGTGCTTATGTCCTTTTACACAACTTCTGTCTTTATGATCTATCCATATTATTGCATATAATAAAATAATTTTTAGTTCATTTATTTTTATTGATATATAGTATTCCATCATATGAATATGCCACAATTTTTAAAATCCATTCTAAAACATCTGGGTTTGGAGCTCTTAGAACAGTGCTAGGATGCCCATTTATTTGCATGTATTTGGGCACATATAAGCTTGCATTTAGGTGCGATGGGACTGTTGGGTCAGAGGGATATATATATTAAGCTTAAAATAGAGTATGTGTATTTTCAGCTTTATTATATATTAGCAAATTTTTCCAAAATGATTTTCAGTCCTAGCAATAGTAAGTTCTTTTTGCTCCATGCCCTATCAACACTTGGTACTGACTTTTAAATTTTTTCACCCATGATCATATTTGTTCCTATAATACCCTCCTAAGGCAAATAGAGCCCCATTTTACAAATGAGGAAGCCGTATTCTTGGTTTTTGAAAAAGATGCCATAAAACACATAAAACGTGAAGGAAACATAAAAAGGACTGAATCCGTAACTGAATAGTCAAGGAATGTCAAATATCTAAAGTTTAATTTATACGTATATTGTGATTTTAGGGGAGCAGATCATCTGTGACACCCAAACATCTGATATATCTTGTATTTTATTGCTTTGGAGGTGAACAGCTTTTGGAAAAAAAAGACTTGGAATGGTGTATCATTTGGTCAGAATAGGAAAATAAACAGTGAAAAAACGAAATAAAAATAGTGATGATAATACCTGGACCAGATACTGGTCTGAGCAGTTTCCATAAATTGTTACCAGTGCACTTTTTCTTGAGTACGTGCTTTGGAGTTCTGGAGTGGTGTGAGAGAAGACAAGGACTGCTTTGGTTTGCAGTCTTGGGGACAATTGCTTCAGAACCTGGATGTCTACTGCCAGTTCTAAATGTAGACAGACTTCACATGAGAAAGACAACCCCGCTTTCCTCATCCTGCCCCTATGACCTTGTCACTTGTGCATGTTTGCCCTGGGAGGTCTCCTGTCTTCTCCAGGTGGCTCTTGCAAATATTTGCGCATAACCAGAAGGATCCAGATTTTACTAGACTTCTTGACATTTAGTCCCTCCTCATGTTAGTGAAGCAGAACAACTAGTCACAGTAATATAGATTTTTACACATCACCCAGCAAGGAAAGGGTGCAATATTCTAAAACAGGATTCCGAGTGTAGTGGCGGGGTTTTTGTTTCCTATAGAAGGACACTCTTCTGTAACATTGGTTAATGCTGCAACTGAAATGCCAGACCTCCAAGGGGAGTTGAGAATCCTCCTACCCCAGCATATATCCCCTTGTTGGCGCTCACAACAATTCCATGAAGTAAATACTACCGTAACCACAGTATAGATGGGGAAACTTGCTTTAGAAAAATAAAACAACCTGCCTCACATCACACAGCTGCAATGTGACAATGTCTGCGTTAGAATCCAGGTCTGTCTATATTGCTCTCAACGGCTATGCTATAATGCCTCCAGTCACGGAGAAAAATTCAAGAAGGAAAATCCAGCTTATTCAGAGTGTCAGCCTGGAAGTTGGCTTTCCTGAAAATCAGGCTTTACTGGGGCTGTCATTCTGATGGGTATTGAACTGAGTGTCCAGTATTTGATTCTCTCTGCATTGTCCAAAAGCATTTAAAAGAATTGTGTTAGGAGAGAGCAAGCACCTGCATCACCTGGAATTTGTACAGGAAGACTATGATCTGAGAAATTTTCCAGGTTTAGCATCGTTATGCTATTTTGGGGCCCTGTTATTTCAGAGCACACATGCTATGTAAATGGTTAATATTTTCCTAGTGTTCACCAAAGAGCTAAATGCAAAGGCTATAGTTGTAATTTGGATGTAATTTTTGTGGTAATATAAATATGACTCTATTTGAAGTGAGTTGAATTAGAAAACTCATGAATAAATGCTTTGACATAATCAGAATTATATAGCAAGGAATTGACCTACTTTGCAGGAAGACTCCCCCAGAGTTCCTCAGCTAATAGTGTGTTAACCCAGCAGAGAAATCTTTCTGCTAATAGCACTTATCAGAGAAGATTGGAACCTGTAGTTGGTCAGGTAATCCAAAAAAAGTCTTTTAAAGTATGGAATCAAAAAAAAATAGTTCATGACTTCCTTTAAATGTTATTTCAACTGAAAATATATAATAAATGTCTATCGATTTGTGGATCTTTTGATGTTAGTATAAGGACTTTTCTTGGTCTTGGAATACAGTTTTGCTCATTAAAATGCTATGTACTCTTCTAACAGAATCCACACCCATAAAACATATCTTCTGTGATTTCCAGTTTCGGTTTCTTTGAAGTGGCGTGAGGATTTAAAAACACGTGCAAGGGGCTGCCCGGTGGCGCAAGTGGTTAGGCGCATGCGCTCTGCTGCGGCGGCCCGTGGTTGGCAGGTTCGGATCCCAGGCGCGCACTGAGGCACCGCTTGTCAGGCCATGCTGTGGTGGCGTCCCACATAAAGTGGAAGAAGATGGGCATGGATGTTGGCCCAGGGCCAGTCTTCCTCAGCAAAAAGAGGAGGATTGGCAACAGATGTTAGCTCAGGGCTAATCTTCCTCACAAAAAAATAAAGATAAAAAAAGATAAAAACACGGGCAAAGTAACTGCAAGTTGGAATCCTTCTGGGTTCCTGTGCTTTCTCACTTATTTTTTTTCTGTAGCACTTAATTTTAACAACTTACCCTTTTTGGTTATTTCTAAATATTGACCTTCATTTTCACAGAAATAACAACTCCCTTTCTTTTTGTACTCATGTTTCACTGATGCATGTAATATGTAATAATTATGTACTTACAGTAACAAGTACAACTCGCAAACAGGTTTGAGAACAAACGTACGGGATTCTTGCTAAACATCCAACTTAATGGAATCGGACAGAAATCAAGTAGCCTTCCTGGCCAGAGTGGACCCAGCATCAGACAGGGAGAAGGTCAGTCCAGAGCACTGGTTAGCTTAATAGATCTTCTCTGTCCCTCTCCTGCAGAGTGATTCTGAGATCTGAGATAAAGTGAGGCCTGTAAATAAAGTGACCAGCATAAGAAAAGTGACCAGTACATAGTAGGATCTCAGAAAATTGTACCTTAAATTTTTCCTCTTTTCTCACTCCCGTCAATTCACACAATACATTTTTATTGGGTTGTTGTCATTGGTTTAAATCTTTAGTTTTTCTACTAGACCATGAGCCTGCTGGGGGTAAAGGGCATGTCGTAGTCATCTTGCTTTCTCTCCATTACATTGCTTAGCATCCAGTAGGGCTTCTGAAAATGTCCTTTAATTCACTGTAGTCAGACAAGAATGGGGATAACTCTTGGGGGAGGGGGGCAGGGGAATCCCGGCCAAGAGGCCCCCCAAAACAGACTTTGGGGGAGGGGGTGTGCAGAAAGGTGAGGGCAAGTATGGAAATACCAGTACAGAGGCTGAGTCTGAAAGGCCAGGGAAGGGATCCTGATGGGGATTGTGGGGCCAGTGGTTCTTAGGCTGATTTCCTCCAGCACCCCTCTGGGAATCTCCTTCCTTTTGTTTTTTCCTATCCTGCCACAGCTGAGTTTGGTTTATCAAACTTATGCAGACGTTTGCCACCAGACAAGAGCATGTTTGCAGAAGGAACCGAATATGATTCCAACCCTGGGAACTTCTTACAGGCGCTGACCATCTCCTGCTCACTTTTAGATCTGAATCTATAAAAAGACAAATTAGAGATTTAATTTAAAAATTCCATGAAATTCCAGACTTCCAAATCAAACCATCAAGAGCCTCACAGCCCCCTGCATGGACTAAAATTATTGCAATTCTTTCTTCCTGGTGGAAAAATATACTCTCTGTTGGCAACTCTGTTAATAAGAATCGAATTCTCTTTATCTAAACCGTATCTAAACAGTAAAAGGTTCTTTGGGCCCTGTGCCAAGTAACAAAGAAAAGAAATGAAATGGCCTTTGTGAAATGTAGAGGGGAAGACCACTTTTGCTTTAGCTTGCTTTAATTTGAGAAAGCTCTCTAGTGCGAGCCACAGAGTGTGTTCTCCTCTCTCATCTGCTTCTCTCTCTGGCAATTAGACTCGCTGTCCTCCTCCTGGCTGTTTCTGGCTTTAATAACCCCATGATCTGGTATTCACACTGTTTTGGGGGTGTGTGGCTGGTCTCTGATCCCTGTACCTAGGACATACAGCTCTGCTTCTCTGATGTGTGGGGCTCATTATGAAGGACTAATACTTGGGACCAGTCATCATTGGCAGCAGGCAGACCAGGTAGCTGAGTTTTACTACAATCGGAGGTTATGTAGTGGAAAGAGCATGGACTGGGTCATCACATTCAGTTTCAAATGTTTGCTCCATCCTTGCTACCTGTGCAGTTTGGTCAAATCATTTCACCTTACCAAGCCTCCACTTCCTCATCAGTAGAAAGGGAAGCATAATGCCTTTTTTCTTTTATATGGAATTGTTTTGAAAATTAAATGAGCTAACGTGGATAAAGCACCTGTGTTATGGATTGAGTTATGCCCTCCCCCTCCCAAAATTCATACATCGAAGTCCTACCTTTTGGCACCTCAGAATGTGAACCTTCTTGGAAATAGGGTCGTTGCAGATGTAATTAGTAAGGATGAGATCATTGGGGGGAGCCTAATCCAGTATGAGTGGTGTCCTCACAAAAAAGGGAAATTAGTACATAGAGACAGACACACAGGAAGAATGCTAAGTAAAGATGATGGCAGAGACTGGAGTGAGGCATCTATAGGCCGAAGGACGCCAAAGATTGCCGACAAAAGCCGGGCAAGAGAAATGAGGCGGATACTCTCTCAGAGCCCTTGGAAGGAACTGTCGGGGAAGAGGGAGAATCCCCCTCTGCCCCTTCCTTTAAGGTTCTTATGGCTGGCCAAATCATTAACAAGACAGGTTAGCAGGAGAAAATAATACCAAGTTTAATAACATGTATACATGGGAGAAAGCAGGGACACTGCGTTTCTCAACACAATAGCAGAAATTCTCGTCTTAAATACCATGTTCAGCTAAGGACGAAGGAGGATGTTGGGGGTGGGGGAAGTCAGTTATAGGAGATTACCACTAAAGCACAGTAAACAAGAGTAAGGTTATTATGCAGATTTAAGGCCTTACTTTCCACACTGATAAGTTTCTAGAAATGAGGTCATCCCCCCTCTTCCCAATACAGAGAGGGAGACACCTTGACAAATGGAGATTTCCCTTATAAATGTAAATGTTTGTCTGGCAACTCCTCGCAGGGCCATCCAGAGAATGTGGCCAGAGAGACAGAACTTCCCATAAGATGGGCTTGTTGGTGCCTTTCCTATTATAACATCTATTTTACATTATATTACAGCCATCAGACAGAAGATCTGTCCCAGGAAGGAGTTACTATGTCAAATTCTTTAGGCAGTTAGTGGGGGAGGTCAAATGTCCCTTAGGATTTCAGGGTGGCCAAATCTTGATCTGGAGATCACAGAACCAGCCCTGCTGAAACCTTATCTTGGATTTCTAGCCTCCAGAACTGTGAGACTATAAATTGCTGTTGTTTAAAGCTACTCAGTTGGTGGTACAGTGTACTTGGTTAGGACAGCCCTAGGAAACTAATGCACACCTGTCAGTCAATTTCAGTTCTTTACCTTTCTTCCCCCGTCCCTCCTCCTTCTCCTGTGGCCTCCTTTAAGTATATTGAAGTAAGTATGCTGAGGACCCTCTGGGGACATACATGCACCCAGGTGTGCAGCACATCCCATTTCTGATCGTCCAGAGAGCACAGGGGAGAGTTGTCCTCTTTTCTGTGATATGTAATATGTGTTTTTTAATCCTCTGGGTGGTGCCTGCAGTAATCTGTACACACAGCCTGCTGCGGAAGATTCGACAATAAGAACGGCCTCGTGAGGCCAACCTGGAAAGGAACAGCAGATATAAACATGTTGCCATTCTCATCATTTTGAAACAGCATTTTTAAGGCATCTCAGAGAGTTGGGAAAAGAGGGATTCTTTTCTTCCAGCCCTCCTGTTTCTCCTCGAGCAGGAAAAGATATTTGCAGGTGCTGTGGAGGCAGCAGGGGGTCACAAGAAAGCTTTCCTGAAAACATCCTGAGTGATTTGCATCATTTTAAGGGAGCACAAACCAGCTCACTTTGTCATTCATATTAATTGAGCAATTTTAAAATTTAAACTGGAGTTCCTTCTGGGTTTGTGATCTGGGCTGTGCCCCAGTGCTTCACAGGCATTTCCTTGAAATTGTCCCTGTTGGGTACAGCCTTGCTTTCTCTTCCTTGTTACATGGGAAAACCTCCACCTGGCTGGACCACAGCATCAGTGTCCCTCCTCTCCTCAGCTTTGTTGTAAAGGAATTCAGACTCTGGAAACCAGCAGCACTGATCCACTGACTCAGAGGAGACTTTTCCAGACACAGCGCAAAACACAGTCTTCTCTTTTCTACCGAGCCATATTGAACCCTTTGCCTTGATCTGAGAACCTGGGATCTCGGCTCCTTCAAGTGTTCCAGGCAGCAGTGAGGGAGCCAGGACCCCGCAGAGCGGGCCGCCTGCAGGCTGCAAAATTCCAGCAGCGAGAGGATTTTTGAAGTATCAAAGTCTTCACACCTGTGGGTGATTTCCATGCAGAGACCGAGATCAAGAGTAGCCAACCCATGACCTCTCCAAAACTCACATCTATACCAGCCCTTTGAGGAAGAGAGGGATCCCTTTTGTTTTCCTAGATGTTACAAGAATACAAAGATGAGGTGTGCATAGGTTTTGGAGAGAAGAGACACAATGGGGCTGTATCCACGGGCACTGGAGCTGAACTTAGAGATGTGCATTCCAATCTTGCACCTGCCAAGTTACTAGGTGGGAAAACTTATCAAAGCCCCTGCACCTGCCAGAATCTCAGCTTTTTTATTTGTAAAATAGGTTAATAATAAGTACCTGACAGGTCTGTTGCCAGCATTGTGTGCAATAGTGTATGTGAATATGCTTGGCACTTGTGGGTTTATCTGTCAGGCTGTTTTCTCTCTCTCCATCTGTCATCTGTCACATTTATTGAATGATTACTATGTGTCACGCACTTTGCTAAGTATATTATATTCATTAATTACATACCTAAAGGAGCCACTGTGTTGTTAGTGGTTAAAAATCACATTACTTGAGTTCAAATAAATTCCAGCTGTCTGTGTAACCTTGGTCAAGCCCCTTTACCTCTGTAACCTTGGTTTCCCCATCTGTAAAGTCGGGATGATAACAGTGTCTACATTATAGGATTTTTTTTGGAGAAAGAAATGATATGATGCTTGCAAAATATTTGCACACAGCCTGGCACAGAGTAAATGCTCAATAAATATTAGTAAAAATAAGAGGAACTTGCTGAAGAGTGAGTTTCTCTGTAACTGCTAAAGGAATGAACACATACTGTAAGGTTGTCGGATGTCTCAATCTGTGACTAGATTTTAGTTGTGTTAGAAAAATGTGTTTTGTAAATTAGTTAATTTCTTTGGTTTAATGTGTGTTTGCGCCTGTTTCAGTTTATTTATCTTCTTAAGAAACTTTTCAATATGAACTAAAAGAGGCATTTGATAATGTCTGGGAATGGAATTAACCGATTGAGGGAGAGAGATCAAGGAAAAAACAGCATTTTAGAAGGAACTAAATTCATCACTTTAGAGAGAACAAGGAGGCAAGACTCTCCAAAATTTGGACTGGTGGGCGGAAGGTGGGAACAAGAAGATGACAGGTACAGAGATTACCTGGCAGCAGGTGAGAGAGGCTCTTATTCCTGAGAGAGAAAACAGCGCAGGAAAATGCACGAGTCAGGAAAGGAGGAGAACCAAGATACTCACAGAAGCATATGAGGGGTGACTTTTTCAAGAAAGAAAGATGTTTAGTTGTATGGAGGGACCGAGGAGAGTGAGCATGGAGAAAGGACCATTGCAGTAAATAATTCCTTGATGACTGCACCTTCGTGAGAACATATCCCACATCACCAGCTCTCCATAGTGGCTGGAGATGTGCTGTGGCTGTCTCATTTTTAGTGTTTTGGAACCAGATTATTCAGTTTGTAGACTGGCAAGGTCCTGGTTGCCTTTGAACTTCTTTACCTCTCATTGATTCCTTTCCCAAAAGAGGGGGGAAAATACTGGTATTCCCCGCCCCAATTCTCCTTGTTTTAACCAGACATACACACTTTCTCTGTGATATGGCTCTGACTATGTTATGATAATGTCCCTGAACAAAGACATCTTTAACAGCCGTAGAGAAAATCTGAGCTGGCATTCACAACCCTCCAGAGTCGGAGCCCAGACTGCACACGTGGTGGAGCATAGTGGAAAGAGCATGAACTTTGGAGTCAGACAGGCATGTTTGAATGCAGACCCCCCTCTTCCTGCCTGTCTGACTTGGACAACTCATGCCCCTCTCTGAATCAGTTTGTTTTCTGTACATGGCATCATCTACGATGTGCCTAGTACCATTCCTGGCTGGTGAGGGATGCCCAATGGTATGGAGCAGTTTCTACTGTGCAGTTAGATTAAGCTCTTTTGCAACAGCTCTTCAGACCCTGCTTTTGCCTTCAACCCTGGCTGAGGGCGGTCCTCCATGCCCTCCACTTCATGGGAATTGTGCATATCATTTGAGACCTGGCCTCAAAACTTCCTCCCAGGACCCTGGTTCAAAGTGCTGTTTCCCTCCTGCAAACAAGTAGGACACTGCTCAGTGTAATGTATGTGCTAGTCCTGGGCTGACCTGGGCCATGACTTCTTTTGTTCTTAACTTGTTTTTCTATCTTGACTTCTTGTTTCAGTTTTCAGAGGTTTATGTATTACTTTCCTGACTTGATTGTAAATTCCTTGAGGGCAGAGAAAGGCCTTATAATTTATTGTACCTATAATTTATAGCTCTTTTTTTTTCTTCTTTTTTCTCCTTTGTCTTTCAGTTCCTTGGAAGACATGGTCTAGTATGGAAAATACATTTTTTAGAGTCAAAGAGAACTGGGTTTGATATAAGTGGCAAATAAAGATTGTGTGACATGTAAGCAGTTACCTATCCACTGTGAACTCTGCTTTCCTCATCTCTAAAATTGAAAAAATAATAATACCTCCCTCACAGGGTCATCAATGGCATAAACATTGCATAATTGGTCCTCAGTTATCATGATTGTCACCACTTCCTGGGGCCTACTGAGTAGGTTTCCATTTTGTTAGGATTCCTTTAAAAGATGTGCTCTGGGATCCTTTACATCCCTTAGTCCCCCATTGAAATGCTTTCTGAGCCACGCAGCCAGCCCTGTCCCATCCATCAGACTGTGTGATTCTTTGCCCTTTGATGGCATCTCCATTTATTATACTGTATTCTTTCTTTTTTGAAACTTTGTTTCTTCCGCTAGACTGGGAATTTCTTAAAGGGGGTAATTGCATCTTACTCATCTCCTCAGGGAGACAACTTAGAGTGGGAAACAAGCCAGATGTGGAAACAAACATGGCTGGGGTGAATCCCGGATGAATCATATCTCCTTATTGGCTATGTGAACTCCAGGTAGGTTTCTTGACCTCAAAAATCCTGTTTCGTCATCTGCACAAAGTGAGGTCGTAATACTACATGCGGCTGTTGGACGGGCTAAATGGGAAGTGATGTACCTGAAAATGTCGATCACTGTACCTGGAACGTAGCAGATGTTTAATAAATGGCAGCCCCAACCCCTGGCATGTGGTCAGTCACATAAAAGTTGCTCATAAAATGTTGACTGAATTAAACTAAAAAGCATTTAATATTTATTTCTGTTTTCCATTGATCGTCATATCCTACTTTTGCTGATTATCAAAATTTGTCACGTTTTCTCCCTGGCCATATACTGCATTTACTGCAGTGGTTTAAGAAGCATTGAGATCATGCTTGCACCCACGTTGAACTCCTTGGTAAGGGATGTGCTTTGTTGAAATCAGCAAAGCTGTGTAGGTTTTCATGCTTTTGTTATCTGATCAAAAAAACCTGTCCATTTTTCCTCTTGGCAGAAAGGAGACCAAAAGAGGTTGATTAGGAGATAATTGCCTCTTGTATATTAAATTCATTGAAAGCTAAGCTATCCACAGAGATAAACTACAAAATTAGACAGTTTGAGGTCTGAGATCTTGGTGATGAAAGCAAGGGATAGATAACTAAACCCAAATTCTTTTTCTTCTCATTGCTTTATTAGTAGGTGGGAAAGTAGAGAGAGAGAATCAGGAATAAAGGGAGAGTCCCTCGGGCAGTGAACTGGGTGTGGCTGTCCACATCCGTTCCCTTTAACAAGCACTCAATGACTATCTCCCTGCCACCTAGCAGTGGGCAAGAGGGCAGATATACAGAAATTGATATCCATTATTAATGACAATTTTCTAGTTGCAAGTAACAGAAGTCAACTTGAATGGACTTAAATATAACAGAGGGACATATCATAAGGACCCCGAGGTGACTCACAGAACTTAAGGAAGGGCATTCATGAGCTGAGCCTCTGGAAAGATGACCCAGGAATTTGTAATCAGTAAGGACCCCAACAATACTTTCTCTCTGTGGTCACTTCTTCCAGAACATCTTTTCCCTTCATTTTTTCATAAGATTGGCTTTCTTTCACCCAGGCCGTTGGCAAGAAAGAATGGCCACTCAGAATTCTACAGTCCCATGGTACGTTTCCAGTCACAAGGAGAGCTTGACTCCTCTCTCTGCTTCAATTCTCATTTTCCAAGGGTGGGACTCTAATCAATGCAGTTGGACCAGGTGTCCCTATCTGGTTCAATCAAGAGGGGCCAAGGGGTGGGGTCACATTATATAAACATGGCCGCTGTGACAATACTGCTGCATGTGAGAGGCAGTCAGCTGGGGTTCAATCATTGAGATCTGGGCAGATATCTCAAAAGGTGTCTACTCTTGATGAATGAGACAAGGTCCTAGCCCTCGTGCAGTCAGTGAGAGAGAAGCAATAAAAAAGCAAAATGAAAAAAAAAGGTGGCACTTTTATATGATGATATCATGCTATGAAGAAGCCATGGTTTTTCAGCATTGACATAGTTCAGTCTGAACTCTGCTGCTAAATTTAAGCTTGGAGGGAAAGGAACTCATATTTATGAAGCAGCTATGTGCCAGACAGGCCGCTTGCCCACATCCTTATTTCATTCACAACTTCAAGGTAAGTCTTGTCTATTCCATATTGTAAATAAGGAATTTACAATGATTTAATGAGGACTGGGACCCTGTGGCAGAACAGGCATTTGGAAGTTGCATCTCTCTGCTCCTGAATCCCACATGCTCTCCACACAGCTGGAATTTGCAAGGCCTTGAATGGAACGTTAAGTCTCCAGGTTCCATTGGCTTTGTCTCCATCACTGGTTGGGATGACTTCATGTCAGGAAGTGACTGCCTTCCACACAGGTCCCTAAGCCAAAACTCTGCAGTTGTACTTGCTTCCTTCCTTTTTCTGTCTCTTCTAGACAATCTGTGAATAAGCCCTCTCTGCTATTCCTCCAGCATATATTTTGAAGATTTTATTTATTTTATGTTTTCCCCCCAAAGCCCCAGTGGATAGTTGTGTGTCGTAGCTGCACATCCTTCTAGTTGCTGTATGCGGGACTCGGCCTCAGGATGAACGGAGAAGTGGTGCCTCGATGCGCACCCGGGATCCGAACCCGGGCCGCCAGCATCGCAGCACGCGCACTTAACCGCCAAGCCACAGGGCCGGCCCTCCAGCATATATTTTGATTCCGCCCATTTCTCTGTGTCTACTGCCGTCATCCTCATCTCATCTCTCACCTAAATTACTACAATAACTCCTGCTTCGACTGTGCCGCCTTTGTCACAGAAATCTTTACAAAATGTGAGTCATGGGAGCTGGCCCGGTGGCACAGTGGTTGAGTTCACGCGCACCACTTTGGCGGCCCGGGGTTCGCAGGTTCAGATCCCAGGCGCGGACCTACACCCTACTTATCAAGCCATGCTGTGGCAGGCATCCTACATATCAAGTAGAGGAAGATGGGCACAGATGTTAGCTCAGGGCCGATCTTCCTCAGCAAAAAGAGGAGGATTGGCAACAGATGTTAGATCAGGGCTAATCTTCCTCACCAAAAACAAACAAACAAACAAAATATATAGATATGAGTCGTGTCCCTGCCTAAAGCCCTCCAGTGGCTTGTCACTGCACTTAGAACCTCCTGAGCCCACCTTCTCAAGCAGCCCATGAAGGAGCACTGCCTCCCTCTTTGCCTTCCTTCCCCCTTGATTTTTCTGCTCTGATCACACTCCTTTCCTTCTGGTTTATAAACAGGCCAAATGCGTTCCCTCCTGGCATGACTGCCCTTTTCTTGTTGTTCACATCTCCTTTCAAATGTCATTTCTACAGAAATGCCTTCATGGACCAGCTTGTCTAAATTAATTGTTCTCTACCCTGTCCAGTCACTCTTCATTTCATCAAACTGTTTTATCATCTTCATAACACTTATCACTATCTGGAACAATCTGTTCATTATTTATTTACTGGCTTATTATCTACCTTTCCCTTTTGGATCAGAAGCTCTAGGAGAGCAAAGCGTTTCTCTCTCCTGTTCAAGACTGTACCCTAGGACCTGGGCCAGTGCCACTTAGCAGGTGTTCAACACACGTTTGTGGCATGAAGGGATATTAGGCTGACTGTGTGAGAAACCTGGGGGCGTCAGGGCTGGGCCTGCGCCCTTATATTCATCACTAGCAATGTCGGGGGCACTTAGTCACTGTCGTTTCCAGCACATTCCTCTTAAACCCTCAATCACTGAGATTTATCTCTGAGTTTAATCAAATGTAATTTATATTGCAGCCTCCTCAGTAAATAATTGATTTGCCCTCTTTGTTGTCTTCATCACACATACTTCTTTGTACTCTAAAGAAACGATTTAATCAGTCGATAGTGTACACAGCCCTCTTGTTCAGAAGGCAGATGGAAGATAAAGGGTGAGTCTTCTCACACCAGAATATACCAGAGCCAAAATAATATCCCTTAAAGAATAGTCTGCAAACAAGTTGGCAGCAGAGATCCCCAATTAAATCCTCTTGTTTTTTTGTAATGGACATGACCCCATGAAAGTTGTCGCTGCTGCAGAAGAAAGTTCATGGCCGATGCAGGCTGCATGCGAAAATAGAAACTCTTGCTCATTTGTGGTTTGATTAACCTCTGTCTGGGTCCAAGCGCAGGGTTTCCAGGCTGCGTGTTCTCACAGGTTGGGTGAGAACTCCAGACTCGGGTATGACCTGTTCTGCACACGCTGTGACCTCAGCTCACTGAGTATATCCCAGTCTCCACCTCTCTCTCCTTTGCTCTCAGTCACTGGCTCTCCGTGGGCAACATGTCCAGAACTTTCAGGGATTCCTTTGTAACTCAAATCGTACAAACATCCTTCCTTCGCCCTAAAATGTTTCTCCCAAAGAAAGACATTCGGAGAGGCAAGTTTTGCATTTGTTTTCACGCGTTTGTCTATTTGGGGCCTACTTTTTTCTGGAGTAAAGAGGGGAGGGGAAAATAATGAAGCATCAATTCCGATATGTGTAGAAAGACTCCGTGTATGCGTTCTCACAGGGAAAATCTATCTTTCTACTGTCTTGAGGAGGAATTCTCAATAGTGCATTTCTTTGCACAGTTTTAATTGGAAACATCTTAACTGTCCAATGATAGGGAATTGAGTAGATAAATTGTGATACATTTAGATGATGGGATATATGCAGCCACTAAGAATCATGTTACAAAAAATATTGATATGGAAGAAAATATATTACACACTGCCAAATGAAAGAAGCGTGCTACAGATTTACAGTATGGAGACATTTTTGAGACATGTAGGTTTGTGTGTGTGTACACTTAGGAACAAGTTTGGAGGAGCGTGTACTCAAAAAAAGCAGCCAGAGGTGTCCCAGAAAGGTATTGTGGGTGACTTGCCTCTTTTCTTCTCTCCTGCATTTTCCAAATTTTAAGATTTGAACATATTTCACTTTGTAATTAGAAAGAAAAACAAAGCAGTTTTAGAATGGAAATAGAAAAAAATTTATATCTCTGTTATTTTTCATTTGAAAACAAGATCGTCTTCACTTGTCATCAGCTCCCAGGGCTTTGTGGACGCCTGGTATCTGCTCTCATGTGCGTCTGCCCGAGGGAGACAAGTTGTGAACTTTAGAAAAGCAAACCGCACGGTACCCCCCAGTCCTGGCGGCAGTGAGGATGCCCTTGGGTGGGTGATCACCTCTCTTACTCCTACAGACCCAGCTGCCCCTGCGGCTGGCGGACACCCCACGGTTGTGCCAGGGGCCCTTGAGCTGTGTTTGGTGAGAGGGTGTCAGCTGTGGATTTACCTCCGTGGTTGGGCTTAGCCCCATGGAATGTCAGTATCCGTTTATGTGATTTGAGCCCTCGGTGCTGCCTCTGAGCCCTCCTCCTGTCACTCTCCGATCATTGCAGGCGCTTGCTGTCTTGCCTCTCCACATCGAGACTCCCTCTCTTTCAGAACACTCTTCCTCAAATGCACTGATTTTGTACTGTCTTCTATCGAGTTCCCAGGAAATCGGTGGTGGAGATGGAGATTTGCTATAGGAAGCGTATTGGGGAGCGCCCTCAGGATCAACCCTGATGGGGTGTGCAGGTGGCAGGACTGGGCAGAAGGAGGAGTTGAGCTGTGATGCAGCTGCAGCAAGGCCTCAGCAGGTCCCACCGTCCCACAGGGAGCTCTGGAGTCGCCCCTCAGAGTTGTCTCATGGTGAGGCTTGAGGCGTGGGCCTTTACACCTAGCTTCATCTGATGAACCAGTTATTGACTGGATGCAGGCTACTGTGGGGATAGGGAGTGAGTGAAGGGGAACATGGCCTTGGGTGAGGTGACTCGCTTTGATGGAGGGCAATTCCCTGAGAGCAAGTCACCCGAGAGCCTTCCTGGGCCAGCGTGTCCCCTGGGGGGATGGAGGTCTGGGAGACATACCACACGTAGCCTGCAGTTCCCTGGAAAGGAAGTGAAAATATTCTCAACATAGGACACCGGCCAGGAGCTGCACTGTGTGTTGGGTGTGTCACATACATGATTGCATACAGTCGTACAGTAATCCTGCAAGATGGGTAGTATTGTCCTCGTTTGCAGAGAGGTGGACTGACTTGCTCTAGGCCAGGAAGTTCCAGAATGGCAAAGCCAGCTGAGAACCAGGTCTCTCCTGGACTCCATTCTTTCCTGTTCATACCCTGCCCCACACCCCCCGCCACGGTTGCATTTCATATGCCTGATTTTGCCTCGCCGTCATCCGTGTAGCACCACAACCGCAATAGGACCCATTTGGTTGCAAATGACAGAAACAAAAATAAATGTCAAGACTATGGATTCAGTCGTGTCTTTCCCGGCTTCTGCAGTCCTGTTTCCTACCCAGCCTCAAGCTTCAGATTCTCTTCCTTAAAACTTCTATTGATTAACTCCATTTCTTTTTCAGTGCTCATGGCTCTGCCTTTTTCTAACTTTGTGATTGTGGGCCAGTCCATACGTCTTGGAGCCTCAATTTTCTCATCTGTAAGAAGGAACTAATCATGCATGTCATGCTAGGTTATTGTAAGGAATGAAAGGACAGTGAGGAAGAACTTACATATTGTTTAAAGCTTATTCTGTGCCAGGCACTGTGGCATCATATGAGATAAAGTATTACACACCTAGTGCGTTACTTGATGACAGCACACACTAACTTACCCTCTCTGCCCCTTGGCCATCAGGAAGAAGACAGGTGCCCAGCCATAAAAAGGTCCGAGAAGCGAATCGTGTGTGCCATCCTCAGGCTGTCAGTAAGCCAGTGTGTAAAAAGAAAGCTGCAGATTAGAAGGCAGACTGGTTAGTCCTTGACAGGCCCACGTCAGCAGTACGTACCAAGCCCCTTGGTCTTCATGGGAGGACTTCGGAAGGACCTGGCCACAGAGAGTTACAGATGTCTTTACAATCTTGAAACCAGAAGATTTCTCTTTTTGTCCATCTCGCTGCTGCTCCGTCATATGTGAAGAGATGATTGGCCAGTTTTCTATTTATTATTTTTCTATTTTCTATTATGTCTTCTCTTCTATTTAAAAACAGTGCTGGGAGTTGCAGTGTCACTGAGCCTGGTGAATAGCACCTGAGACTTTGGGCACTAGGACCAAAATTTACACTTGATTTTCCAAAGTTGTAAGATGCTATGTCTATGTGTTTTGGCGGAGGGGTGTTGGAAACTCGGAGTAAAGAAAATTGGAGCCATTTCCCCTACTAAGGATATTTATTTATTCAGCAAATGTTTATTCAGGACTCACTGTATGCTGGGCACCGTTTTGGGTGTTTGGGATGCACAGTGAGCAAACCAGAAGAGAATGTCAGCCCTCCAGGAGGAGCTCCCTTACAGTAAGTCCAGCAAGGGGAGGTTCCCAGGCCCAGAACCTTCCTGCGGTAATGTGCTCTCGTGCACGGGAGTCACCAAGAAGCATGCCCCAGATTTATTTGGCACGATCGTCTCTTCAGTTTTTCTTCAGAGAAACTTGAAAATGATGTTTGAAAGGACACTGCTTGGAAATTGTTGGTCTAAAGATTTGTTGAAATGGCATGATGTGGCCGATGATTTTTTTCTTTTGTTGTTGAGTTTATTAATGATGTCATACAGTTTTTATAATAGATTTTTAAAGTTAAAATAGATCCGGCAGAAAAAAAAAAACACAGAAATAAATACTAATAGACCTTTGTCAGGGAAATGAAAGAAAGACCAACTATGGGAGCATTAGAAGGGGGTCACCTATATGGGGTCACCAAAGGACGCTGCCTTGTACTTCAGTGGTTCCTAATCTGGCTCTGCCATGGAATCATCAGCCAAGCTTTGAAAATGCAGATTCCCAGGCCCTCAAATGAGACTCTCTGGGATCTTAGTACTTGGCTTTATACAGAAAGGTGCCAATGGACTCCAGGTGCCCTTTCTACAGAGCTCTTTGCAGAAATACCAGTGAAGAACATTTTTCTAAGAAAACGTGTGCGTGCATCATAGGTAGAATGTTATTTTAGCTCTTTAATTAGTTTACCTTTTAGCGGTAATGACAGCAACCATGTTCATAAAAATACATTTTAACAGCCCCCTCGGTGTGTGGTTCCCCTATTCTGCTGGCTACCCAGCTAGCTAATTACATAAAATCAGCATTCTCTCCCACGAAGCCAGCATACATAATCATTTGTCCATTGCAAATCAACACCTGGATAATTGCGAGATAGAATTCTAAGTGAAATAAGTTATCTCTGCTGCTGGGCCTTAAAATTCCCCCCACAATCTGTTCTTAAATTGGACAACCTAACAGACAAGAGAACTCTTTCTGCAATGGACAGAATGATGTTGGATAGAATGATGATGAGCAAAAAAAAAAACAATCTTTTTGAAATTTTCTTATCATCAAGATGGATGACCTGGTGATTCAGATAGATGTGCAGAAGGAGGGAGTTGGGTACTGTGTTAATAATTCATAAGGTGATCTCCCTATTGCCTTCAGGAAGGAACATCCTGTTCCTAATTGCATCCTTATTCCCAGGCAGCCAAAAAAGAATTCCCAAACAGCTGGGACCATTTCTTCTAACGCAGTACAACTTTGCTATAGTTAGCTTTGGGCCACTGGTAGTTAATGTGAAATATATGACTTGGGGAGAAGGAAGGCAGTAAATATTTCCTGAATGACTGGCACGTGCCAGGGAGTGTGCTAGGAGCAAAAAAAAAAATGTGGATTATCTCACATGGTCCTTCTAACTGTCCTAGAGGGGAGTGCAGATAACAACATTGTCTCACAGATGCATAGGCTAACTCTCAGAAAAATTAGATAACGTTCCCAATATCATACACACACAAAAAGTCACAGAGCACCGTTTAAATGCAACGCCTTCTGACTCCAAAGAGTTAGGCCACCGTGCCCCTCACTGGCTGTGTGGCCTTGCACCAGTGACCTCCCTTGTGCCTCAGTCCCTCCTCCTCTGAATGTGTTGCAGTCTTTGCCTCCAAGACTATTGTGAAACTTCAGTAAGACAGTTCATGAAAATGGGACAGACACACTCATTTTCAGGTATTGTCCAGCCTTTTACTCCTTCCTAATTCTGGCCCTTCTGTTATGGACTGAATGTGTGTGCCTCCACCCCCCAAAATAATTCGTATATTGAAGCCCTAACCCCCAAGGTGATGTATTGGAGGTGGGCCTTTGGGAGGTAATTAGGCTTAGATGAGGTCATGAGGGTGGGGCCCCATGATAGGATTAGTGCCCTTATATAAGAAGAGGAAGAAAGACCAGAGCTCTCTGGCAAACTCTGTCTCCACCATCTGAGGATACAGTGAGAGGGCAGCCACCTGCAAGCCAGGAAGAGGGCCCTTACCCAGAACCAAACCTGCCAGCACCTTGATCTTGGACTTCCCAGCCTTGAGAACTGTGAGAAATATTTGTCTGTTGGTTAGCTACCCAGCCTATGGTATTTTGTTACAGCAACCTGAACTGACTAAGATACTTCCTTAGATGTTTAAGTATCTAAAACACAGAAATGAATACTTAGCTTGATATAAGAAATATGTTGAAGTTGACCTCTACTAGACAGGGAAATACTCTAACGGTCAAAAGTTAAAAGATTTCACAGCCAGACTGACCACATTAGAAAAGAAAATACTTCTCTTGGCTCTTTTGTGGGTTTCTGTGGTCGTGCTCATTATGACCTGAGACAAGAGGGAGAGATAAAGAGAGAACAGTCTTGGGTGTGAAATATCTTTTATTTGGCCATTAGCAGCCTTTAGCGAACAGCCTGGAGTGGGAGACCATTGATGACTCCAGTGGATTCTGTGGGCTCTCTGCCTCAGTGTCATAAAAAATGCTAATTGCCTGCTTCCTTTGATCCTGACTCCTGACAGAGTTGCTTGTTTCTGTTGAAGCTTCTGTAAGGTCATGTGTGGGACCTCCACGTTGGCAGTGCCTTCTGCTCCAAGACAGGGACTTGGGTATGCTTCCTGACAGCGTCCTTGAGGCCTGTTCAGAACGGGGAGTTTACTCAATGCTCTGGGGACTGCCTGGATTTAAATTCAGAGGAGCGTCATTTCCCAGGTCATGAGGTGAGCAGGGTGTGATGAGGTTGGGAAACGCTCTTCCTAATGGCATAAAGCAAAGGCAACATTGAAATAACTGTGAATGTGACATTTACTTTGAAGACTAAATGAATCACACTCATGGAGTGGATTTGAAATAGAGTCTGTATGGAAGGGGATTTTAGTGACCCCAGACAGTTCCCCACAGTGATGCTGACTCCTGGAGTCCACCAGCCTCTTTTGAATAAATACATAAAATCATTCATTTATTCAGTTATTCAGCAGAGCTGGGTCCACTCCACGCCAGGCACCATGCTAGGTTCAGAGAACACAGATGAATTAATCCCAGTCCCCACCCTCATGGGGCTCAAGTGTAGAGAGGGAAACGGGCATGAAGACAAAGTCAATGAGGTGTCATGGATGCTGTGACAGATACTGTGGGGAACAGAGTAAAAAATGTGTCTGTGTGTTAGGAAAATGCTAGGCTTGGGGGATACCTTGGGAAAAAATCTGACATGGTCCTTAACTTTCTGGAGTTTACAGACTAGTGAGAAGGCTGGATATTAAGCAGATTATTACATCTGAGATTAATTTGTTGCAAGAGTGCAGGGGGATTATCAGAAGAATACTATGGACGCATCTCAGAGGCAACTTCCCAGGTAGATCCCTGGGATCAGAGGACCCTGGGTGGGCACATGGGATTGTGCGGAACCTCAGATGTGGAAGGCGAGGGAGTGGGGATGGAGGGATGGAGAAGACAGGGATGGGGAATCCCTTCTTGGCCAAAGGACAGCAGCTGCAAAACTGCAGAGCAGGGCAGGCAGTTGCAGAGCAGCATTTGTTGGAAGATCTGGATGAGGGCGGCTGTGGCCCAAATGTGAGAAGTAAGGGGGATGGGCCGGCCCCGTGGCTTAGTGGTTAAGTGCACGCGCTCCGCTGCTGGAGGCCCGGGTTCGGATCCCAGGCGCGCACCGACGCACCGCTTCTCTGGCCATGCTGAGGCCGCGTCCCACATCCAGCAACTAGAAGGATGTGCAGCTATGACATACAGCTATCTACTGGGGCTTTGGGGGAAAACAATAAATAAATAAAAATTATTAAAAAATTATTAGAAGTAAGGGGGAGAGTGGTCCAAAATGAGATTGACGAGTTAACTAGGGAGCAGATTGGGGGCCTTGCAGGGCAATGTTAAGAAGGTTAATTTTAGTTGGTGGGGAGTGGGGAATAGGGAGGCAGGAGTACTTCAGAAAAGAACCCCTCATAGCAGAGGGTATACTTGATCTGAGAGTAAACTTGAAATATCTGTCTGGGAGACAGGGCAAGTCAGAGAAGAGGAAATAGCAAGGGCAAAGCCCCGCCCACAGGACCGGAGTTTAAAGTGTTGGGGCAAGGAGGCGGAAATGAGATAGGAAAAGGTGAGGGAAGACAGCCCGTTGCAGGCAGGGCAGAAGACGATGACATTTTTGGTCGGGTAGTGCAGTGATAAGGTAGCATTTGGGATGGATCTCTGCGGAGGCCATGTGGTGCATGGATTAGGCGGTGACAGTGGAGGCACATCTCCTTTGACTCCTGGATACCCCCAGATGCTCTGAGTGAGGCATGTACACCCCCCGCCCCCGCCACTCTGCCCCACACTGTGCATTAAAGACAGCAGCCTCTAGGGTTCCCGGTGATCCACTATAAAATTCAAAATGGACCATTCTTGGAAACCCATTCTCTAATTATGATTGTAGGTTTGCTGTGACTCCCTGAGGATTCTTCAAGTTGTTATTTCTCAGTCAGAGAAATCTGCTGGGAACCACTGTGCGATGCAAGCACTGACCCCCACCCCCACCCCCACCCCAGGTGTGCAAGATAATCTGCTGGGTCATGGGGAGATTACTAGATATCTATTTATGTTTCATTCTAGAAAGATTTAAGACAAAATGAGTTTTAATGATATTAACATATGGATTGTCAGTAGTACAAGTATAAAAGTTATGCAGAAATATACCTATTTTAGTGTTACATGCTCAAAAATACTTTACTGATAGAGATAGAATAAAAACAAAACCCTGGAGACCTTAGTTCTGTGGACGTGGGCAGACCTGGGTTTAAATCTTTGCTCTGGCCCTTATCTAGATGCATCAGTTTAGGCAGCGTGACCTCTCTTGATTTCTGTTGCTTGATCTAACATGTGTGGACAACACCCACAGATGATTAATCGCCGTAACAATAAACTGAGCTATACAAAGTGCACCACACAGCTCTGGCTCATGGTTGAGTCTCTACATATTAGCTCTACATATCATCATCGTCAGTCAGCTCCCAGAGATGCTTTGGAGACCATCTTCTCTCTATGAACACTCATTGGCACATGGGGAGACTGAGCCTCGCAGAGGGAAATGACGTAACGTATAATCACGTATGTGAAGGTAGAATAACAGAGACCATACCTGAATCCAGGCCTCCTTACTCCCAGGCCACTTCCTGCTTGTCTTCCATGGGGTGTGGTTTCCAGGCAACTGTGAGGTCCTACATAAACTCTGTATCTTCCTCCTTTGGAATTCCAATCAGTGGTATATTGAAAATTCAATTCTCAGGTTACTTGGAGAATTTCGGATTAAGATCTCTGACAAAACATTCGCTACTAGTTGCTGTTAGTTACTCTTGTTTGTTTATGGAATTAAGGGAAGCAGGTACACCGGGGCAGAAATCTTCAAACCATTCAGCCTAGGGTCTTTTTCTCTGATCTAGGTAGGAAAGCATTAATGAGGTGGTACACCCTAGGCACTCCTCTCTCCCGGGCACACACATCCAGCCAGCCACAAATGCAACCGAACAGTATTTCTCCAATTTAAAGAGATCCCTCTTAAACATCAAAAAAGAAATTCTCGGGCTTTTAACAAAACTCTGAAAATGTTTGCTGCATCTTGTTACTAACTGATTCTTATCCTTCATTAACATTTTATCTTTCAGTAAAACATTGAAAAGATTTTTATTAATTTGAAAACCCCCAGTCAAAACTTTGTTTTGAAATTCTTATTCTGAGGATCCCAGTTTGAGAAATAGCACCTTAGAGGGAGTTTTCTACACAAGCAAGTTGCTAGTCAACCCCTTGCTGTTCCCGGGGGTCTTCTAGGATTTCCTACATCTGATCAACTCAGTCTACTGGGTCTCTCCCACTAGACTCAGAATCTCAATGGAAGGGATTTAGGTTTTTGCTTTTTTGTTTTTTTACAGGTAATTCTCCATTATATTAGAATTAGAAAATTACTACAATAATCCATTGATTTGTCCACTAGAATGTAAGCTCCATGAGTACAGGGATATTTATAGATTCTGTTCACTGCTGTATCTCTAGCACCTTAGAACTTATAGTAGGCACTCATATATCGAATAAGTGAGTGAATGAATGATCAATCAATCAGTGAAGTTTTATACTTCCCCAGATGTTGCTACAGTGTTGTTTTTAATCTAATCCTCACAACAGACTGGATCATTAATAGCTCCTGTGGCCTAAAGAACAAAGCCCAAAGCTTTAGCTAGGCTTCCAAGGCCCTTCATGATCAGGTCCAGCCTTTGCCAGCGTCACTCAAGCCATGTTCTCCAGCACAGAGCTTTGCAAGCACATTAATTAGCTTGGGCTTACACCAGACCAATCTAATCACAATCTGTGGGGTGGTATTTGTAAAAGCTCCTACGGTGATTCTAAAACACAGCCAGGGTTGAGAAACACTCAGACTAACCCAGCTACTCCCTGTTCTCTGAATATCACCGTAATCGTGGGTCCTCTGAAAAGCTTCTTCCTCACTTCTCTCCCTGTTGAAACCCTGCTTTCTCACCAAGACTTTTTCAAATGTCATCCCACCTCTGCAGCTATTCCTAATCCTCTCCCCACCAAACAGAAAGTTTCTTTTCCCCTCAGCTCCATATGACATTCACAGCCTTCATCACATTTTGTAAAGCTGTGTGCCCTTCTGAAATGTGTCTTCCTCCAGACAGGAGAGGCTTCCTCCAGAGGGGAGAGGAGAAGCTTCACTCACCTGGGTACCACCAGAAGCTAGCCAGTGCCCAGCACGAAGAACGCCCTGAGGCAGTACAGTATACAAGTGATGATAATTAATTAGGGTGACCACACAACTCGTCATTCAAACTCGGATCCTTTTGAGAGTAATGAGGGGTGCTAGTAATAATAGTGTTGAGACAAAAGGTATAAACGGGGACTGTCCCAGACAAATTGGAAATATGATCACCGGAATGACAGTGGCCCACTCTGAGCTCTTACTGTTGGTCAGTCACCGTTCTACATGCTATGTGTCATTTATTTGAACTACACAGTAACCCTATGTGGGAGCAACTTGTTTACACTTAACAGAGAAAGACGCTCTGGCAGACATGCATGCAAAGGAAGTTACCCAAGACAGCACAATTAGGGGAGTGGATGGGAGGGCTGGGACTTAAACTCAGGTCCTCTGAATCCAGAACTCATGTTCTGGGCCATTAAGTCCTATTGTCTCCCAGTGGAAGAACTCAGACCTTGGAGTAGGACACAATGAGGTTCTCTTCCCAGCTCAACTTGAAGTAACTTTAGTTACCTCTCTGGCTTTAGTTTATTATTCCAGAGAATGATGACAATGCCTATTTCCAGAAACCCTGGAGGATTAAATGAGATAAGGTATGAGAAGATCAGGCATGGTGCCTGTGCTTGTGATGTACTTGTCTTAGGAGGAAGATATCTGCCAGCTTACTGTAGGCTCCATAAGACATCTACTCAAATAGCTATGACGCAAAGTGAAAAGTGGTAAATGCTATAACAGAGTACGGAGTGAGGTCACAGGAGGCCCCATAGCCTAATGGTTAAAAGCATGAAATTTTGCATAAGACCTGGGTTCAAAATCACGCTGTGTGATTTGAGTAGACATTTCTCCAAAGATGATATGTGAATGGATAATAAGCACATGAAAAGACGCTCAGCATCATTAGTCCTGAGGAAAATGTGAAACAAAACCATGATGAGATATCACTAAACACCAATTAGGATGGCTAAAAATAGTTAAAAAGGCAGACAATAAGAGATGTTGGCAAGAACATCTGGTAGAGAAACTGGAACACTCATACTTTGCTGGTGTCATTGTAAACTGGTGCAGCCACTTTGGAAAAACGGTGTGCTCCACTTCGGCTGCCCAGGGTTCACGGGTTCAGATCCCGGGCACGGACCTAAGCGCTGCTTATCAAGCCATGGTGTGGTGGTGTCCCATATGAAGTGGAGGAAGTCGGGCATGAGTGTTAGCCCAGGGCCAGTCTTCCTCAGCGAAAAAGAGGAGGATTGGCAAAGGATGTTAGCTCAGGGCTAATCTTCCTCAAAAATAAAAATTTAAAACAAAAAATTAAGCATAGAGTTACTGTATGACCTATCAGTTCCTCTCCTAGGTATAATACAAATTCAAAACATATATCCACAGAAAAACTTATACACAAATGTTCATAGCAGCATTACTCATAAAAGCTTTTCGGCAACAAGCCAAATGTCCACCAACTGATGTAGTATATCCGTACAGTGGAATATTATTCAGCAAAAAAAAAAAAAAAAGTGAAGTACTGATACATACCATAACATGGAATAACCTTGAAAATGTGATGCTAAGTGAAAGACAAGTCACAAAGGACCACATATTGTGTGATTGATTCCATTTATATGAAATGTAATTTACCTCCAGAATAGGCAAATCCATAGAGACAGAAAATAGATTAGTGGTTGCCCAGGGCTGCTGGGTTTGGGGGAGATGGGAAGCGACTGCTAATGGGTACAGGGTTTCTTTTTGGGGTGATGAAAATGTTCTGGAATTAGCAAGTGGTGATGGTTGTATGACACTATGAATATACCAAAACCACTGAATTGTATACTTTAAAAGGGTGATTTGAACGATATACGAATTATATCTCAATAAAGCTAGGCTTTGCCGTTGGCTTTGGGCATTGGTGTCATCTTCTCTAAAATAGGGCTCATAACAGAACCTAATTCAAAGAGCAGGTGTGAGGATTACTTGAGAGATTGCTTGTAAAACTATTGGCACAGTGACTAGTATGGTAAATGCTCGATAGTAGTGACAATGTTGATGATTTTCCTTAAACACATGGCCTTTCTCTTGTCCATCCTGAAGCATAGGGTCAGTGGTGCTTTCAGTGAAATAGGCTGGGGATTCGTGATGTCTGCGGACGCATGAAGACTGACCCTCTCCCTAACACAAATCGTATGTGCCTCTGATGGAACAGCCTTATGGCCCTGATATCTGTTATTTATTTCTTAGCTAATATAACTGAGACCTTGCTCAAGATGTGCTCATGAAAAATTACCCTTTTAATGGTGGAACATTTAATGAGAAACTGGATTATCTACTACATAAGTGCCCTTCATACAAATTAGCTTGGCCCTGGGTCCTAATCTAAATTGGACTCCTTACTTTCCTCTAAATGGCCTAATATTTTCTTATTAATCTCTGCCCTTGTTCACCTGATCTGGCTCTGCCTCCTCCTATGAAGCTTCCTTCTCAGTGGAGCTCTGTGCCCTGATAAATATTTTTTAAGGCTGTCTTTGTCTCTGACTCATGGACATCTTTTGGACATGATGTGGAGACTGGAAGCTGTTTGTTCCATTTCCAAGCTGTTTCCCCAGTGGAGTTTTAATGCTGCCATTTATTGAGTATCCACAGATTTGGGCCAGATGAGTTTTAGTACAAGGTAGAGATGGAACTTTATAGGGAAGTTGGATAGATGAGAAGAGATTGATCCTAGTGGTTAAGAGAACAGGCTTGAAAACACAGAACACAAGCAAACCACAGCCTGGGCTTTGGCATCAGACGATCTAGGTTCAGGTCCCACTCAGTGAACTTGGACAAGTTACTGGGCTTCTTGGACCTTCAATTTAGATCCTCGTGTATCAAACCTGAATAATAGTACCTACCTTTAGGATTGTTTCCGGGGCTAAACAAGAGGGTGCATAAAAAGTGCTTTGTATAGGTGTGATAAATGCTACCTGGTATTGTTATCATAATTAAAGTTTGGAGAAAGTCCCAAATAGTGAAAGGGAAGTTATTAGTGCCTGAAATAGTGTCATGTGTTGAAGAGGCAGAGATGGTATTTGTGGTAGAATAAGATAACCTTCCCAAGAAATAGACCAAGCCATAGGCCACTCCTAAAACATCGCATAATAACACGGGAGATGTGACCTGGAGTGCCAACAGCCCTGTTGTTTAGCTAGAGATCTATATAGGGTGGATCATGGCAAATGTTCTTCTCTTTGTTCTTAGCTTTAGTCTCTGACATCTGCCCTCACAGAACCCTGAGTCTTAATTTTTACATTGATTACAGTTTCCAGCTAATCATCCATGTGTTATTTTGCTTTGAATATTTGAATATTATTCAAAGGCTGTAATATCCTAAGAGTCAGCAAGTGTGCAGTAGAAAGAACACTAACTGGGAATCAGGGACCATAGATCCAGGCCTCGCTCTGCAGACGTTTCTGCTTTGTGCCCCCTTGCCCTCAGCACAGTAACTTCTACGTGCTCCTTTTACTGGGAGGATAATGGTGACTAGAGCTACCATTTACAGAAAGCTTACCATGTGACTACATGCTTTGCACATACTATCTCGTTTAAGTTATGATTCATAATAACTCTGAAAGTAGATATTTAATCTTCATTCAACAGATAAGGAAACTGAGGCTCAGCAGACAGTCTAGTTGGCTTACAAGTGAGGGAGCCATGATTTGAAATGAGAATGTCTGACTTTAAAGCTTGTACCTTCTTACACACCTAGCATAATGCACTACACAATTTTTATTTGCGGTTACCAAAAACTTGAGCTTCTAGGGGCACAGACTGTCTCGTTCATCTGTTGCCAGTGAGTAACAGCATCTGGCACAGAGGAGGTGCTCAATAAGGGATGAATGAATAAATGAGTGAAATACAAGTCGTGTTTTCTCGATAGAAAAGCATTGTACAATGGTTAGCTATGGCTGGTTTTTGGTTTGTTTTTCTTTTTCTATTTTAAGCATGTTCTCAAATAATTCTCAACCCCAAGGTATGGAAAAGCCTTAGCTTGCTCATCATATAAATAGAGGGAAATGGGCTGAGTTATCTCTAACATCATCTTCAGCTCTAAGTTTCTGACCAATGAGGGAAGGCATGATGGAGGAACTATCAGAAGTTGAAGTTAATGATGTTTTAGGAGATGAATTTCAGAAAGCTAGGGCATTCCAGGTTTTAAGAACCACATGTGCAATACCCCAGCCTGTGACTAGTTTGATGAAAATTTGATGAGGGCAGAAATTTGAATTCCTATGTATTCGTCTTTTTTCTGGCTATGTGAACTTGGACAGACTGCTTACATTCTGTGACTTTCATATTCATCATCTGGAAAATGGATATAGTTGAGTTGTGATGAAGAGTTGTTATGAATAGTGTCATGGCTGAGTGTTATGAAGTGAAGATAAAGTTTATGAAACATCTCTCATGAAACACATACTCAGTTCACAGTAACTTTACTGTCCTTTATGTGGATGTGTTTCAACTTCTGGTTGATGTGTCTTAGCAAAATATTATGTTAATAATTACGGAGAAAGCTTGTTGCAAGGTATGAGCACACCATACTAAGTAGTGTGGAAGCCTATTTCTGTGCACACATGAGTTAGCAGAAGAGAGATTGTAAAACCATTTTTTGATAATTGTCCCCGGGTCGTTACTTGATACAAAGCAATTACTCCGGAGTCTCACTATAAAACAGCCCATGGAATTGGGTGTAAGGAGGGCCTTGGACCCTGGCTAAAGTCATATTAAATGCTGGAAATGCCAAAGAGGCTCAGTACTAATACTTTTCTAATAAGAATGTCAGACATGAACGCTGAGTGTGGTATTATCATTTGTTGAATATCTAGTGTGTATCAAACTCTGTATTGGGGGCTTTACACATGTTGTCTGACTTCTATATCTTAATGCCCTATTGCGGTTGGTTATTCTTAACTTTTTTTTTTCTGCCTAAGAAAACAGAAGCACAGGGAGGCAAAGTGATTTGCCTCAGGATTTAATTTCTCTTTTATTGAGGTAACATTGGTTTATAACATTATATAAATTTCAGGTGTACATCATTATATTTCAGTTTCTGTGTAGACTACATCATGTTCACCACTCAAAGACCAACTACCATCCATCACAATACACATGTGCCCTTTTACTCCTTTCACTCCCCAACCTCCCCACTTCTCCTCTGGTAACCACCAATTAATCTCTGTATCTATGTGTCTGTCTGTTGTTGTTGTTTTTATCTTCCACATATGAGTGAAATCATATGGTATTTGGCTTTCTCTGTCTGACTTATTTTGCCTAGCATAATACCCTCAAAGTCCGTCGATGTTGTCACAAATGGCAAGATTTCATATTTTTTATGGCTGAGTAGTATTTAATTATATATACACAACACATCTTCTTTATCCATTCATCCACTGATGGGCACTTAGGTTGTTTCCAAGTCTTGGCTATTGTGAATAATGCTGCAATGAACATAGGAGCAAATATATCTTTTCAAATTAGCCTTTTTGTGTTCTTTGGATCGATATCCAGAGGTAGAATAGCTGGATCATATGGTATTTCTATTCTTCATTTTCTGAGGAATCTCTAGAATGTTTTCCACAGTGACTGCACCAGTTTACATTCCCACCAGCAGTGTATGCGAGTTCACTTTTCTCCATATCCTCTCCAACACTTGTTATTTCTTGTCTTTTTAATTACATCCATTCTGACAGGCATGTGAGGAGATCTCATTGTGGTTTTGATTTGCATTTCCCTAATAATTAGTGATGTTGAACATCTTTTCATGTGCCTGTGGCCATCTGTATATTTTCTTTGGAGAGGTGTCTGTTCAGATCCTCTGACCATTTTTTAACTGCGTTGTTTTTTTGTTGTTGTTGAGTTATATGTGTTCTTTATATATTTTAGAAATTAACCTCCTATCAGATATATGATTTGCAAGTATCTTCTCCTAATTTTTAGGTTGTCTTTTCATTTTGTTGATGGTTTCTTTTGCTGTACCAAAGCTTTTTAGTTCGATGTAGTCCCATTTGTCTATTTTTTCTTTTGCTTTCCTTGCCTGGGGAGATATAGTATTCAAAAAGATACTGCTAAGACCGGTGTCAAAAAGTGTACTGAGTATGTCTTGTTCTAGGAGTTCTGTGGTTTCAGGTCTTCATGTCTTTAATCCATTTTAAGTTAATTTTTGTGTATGGTGTAAGATAATAGTCTACTTTCATTCTTTTACCTGTGGCTGTCCAGTTTTCCCAACACCATTTATTGAAGAGACTTTCCTTTCTCCATTGTATGTTCTTGGCTCCTTTGTCGAAAATTAGCTGTCCATAGATGTGTGGGTCTATTTCTGAGTTCGCAATTCTGTTCCATTGATCTGTGTGTCCATTTTTGTGCCAATACCATGCTGTTTTGATCACTATAGCTTTGTAGTATATTTTGAAATTAGGGAATTTGACAACTTCAGCTTTGTTCTTTTTTCTCAGGGTCTCTTTGGCTATTTGGGGTCTTTGTTGTTCCACATAAATTTTAGGATTCTTTGTTCATTTTTCGATGAAAAATCTTGTTGGGACTTTGATAGGGATTGCACTGAATCTGTAGATTGCTTTAGGAAGTATGAACTTCTTAACTATGTTAATTCTTCCAATTGAAGAGCACAGAATATCTTTCCATTTCTTTGTGTCGTCTTTGATTTTTTTTCAAAAATGTTTTACAGTTTTCAGTGTACAGGTCTTTCACCTCTTTAGTTAAATTTATTCCCAGGTATTTTATTGTTTTTGTTGCAATTGTAAATGGGATTGTATTCTTAATTTCTCTTTCTTCTACTTTGTTATTAGTGTATAGAAACGCAACTAATTTTTGTGTGTTGATTTTGTAGCCTACAAATTTACTGCATTTGTTTATTATTTCTAATAGTTTTTTGGTGCATCCTTTAGGGTTCTCTATATATAAAATTATGTCATCTGCAGATAGTGACAGTTTTACTTCTTCTTTTCCAATTTGGATCTGCTTTCTTTCTCTTTCTTTCTTGATTGCTCTGGCTAGGACTTCCAATACTATGTTAAATAGGAGTGGCAGAAGTGGGCATCCTTGTCTTGTTGCTGTTCTTAGAGGGATGGCTTTCAATTTTTCACTGTTGAGTATGATGTTAGCTGTGGGTTTGTCATATATGGCCTTTATTATGTTGAGGCCCTTTCCTTCTATACACATTTTATTCAAAGTTTTTATCATAAATGGATGCTGTATCTTGTTGAATGCTTTCTCTGCATCTATTGAGATGATCATGTGATTTTTATTCTTAATTTTGTTAATGTGGTGTATCACATTGATTGATTTGCGGATTTTGAACCATCCTTGCATCCCTGAAATAAATGCCACTTGATCATGGTGTATGTATGGTCCTTTTAATGTATTGTTGTATTCAATTTGCTAGTATTTTGTTGAGGATTTTTGCATCTATGTTCATCAGTGATATTGTCCTATAATTTTCTTTTTTTGTGTTGTCCTTGTCTGGTTTTGGTATCAGGGCAATGTTGGCCTCATAGAGTGAGTTAGGAAGTGTCCTGTCCTCTTCAATTTTTTGGAAGAGTTTGAGAAGGATAGGTATTGTCTTCTTTGAATGTTTGGTAGAATTCACAAGGGGAGTTGTCTGGTCCTGGACTTTTGTTTTTTGGGAGGTTGTTGGTTACTGTTTTGACCTCCTTACTAATGATTGGTTTCTTCAGATTTTCTGTTTCTTCTTGATTCAGTTTTGGAAGGTTGTATGATTCTAAGAATGTATCTTTCTTCTGGATTATCCGGTTTGTTACCATATACCTTTTCATAGTATTCTCTGATAATCCTTTGTATTTCTGAGGTGTCTGTTGTAATTTCTCCTCTTTCATTTCTGATTTTATTTGTTTGAGCCTTCTCTCTTTTTTCTTGGTGAGTCTAGCTAAAGGTTTGTCAATTTTGTTTATCTTTTCAAAGAACCAGCTCTTAGTTTCATTGATTATTTTTCTACTGTTTTTCAGTCTCTATTTTATTTATTTCCACTCTGATTTTTATTATATCCTTCCTTCTACTGATTTGGGGCTTTGTTTGTTCTTCTTTTTCTACTTCCTTTAGGTGTATTGTTAGATTGTTTATTTGAGATTGTCCTCTTTTCTTAAGGTAGGCCTGTTTTGCTGTAAACTTCCCTCTTAGTACCACTTTTGCTGTGTCCCATAAATTTGGGTATGTCATATTTTCATTTTCATTTGCCACTAGATATTTTTTGATTTCTGCTTTGATTTCTTTGTTGACCCAATAGTTCTTCAGTAGCATTTTATTTAATCTCCATATATTTATGCCTTTTCCAGTTTTCTTGTAGTTGATTTCTAGTTTCATACCGTGGTGATCAGAAACGATGCTTGGTATTACTTTAGTCTTCTTAAATTTATTGAGACTTGTTTTGTGGCCTAATATGTGATCTATCCTGGAGAATGTTCCATGTGCATTCAAAAAGAATGTGTGTTCTGCAGTTTGGGGATGGAATGTTACATATATATCTACTAGGTCTATCTAGTTAATGTGTCATTTAAGGCCAGTGTTTCCTTATTGATCTTCTGTCTGGATGATCTATCCATTGATGTAAGTGGTGTGTTCAAGTCCCCTATTTTTATTGTTACTGTCAATTTCTCCTTTTATGTCTGTTAATAATTGCTTTATGTATTTGGGTGTCCCTATCTTGGGCACATAGATATTTACAAGTTTTATGTCCTCTTGCTGGATTGTTCCCTTTATCATTATGTAATGCCCTTCTTTGTCTCTTGTTACGGTTTTTGTTTTAATGTCTATTTTGTCTGAAAAAAGTATCGCTACTCCACCTTTCTTTTCGTTTCTATTTGCATGGACTATCTTTTTCCATCCCTTCACTTTCAGTTTATGAGTGTCTTTAGGTCTGAAGTGTGTCTCTTGTAAGCAGGAATAGATGGGTCTTGTTTTTTTATCCATTCAACTGCCCTGTGTCTTGTAATTGGAACATTTAGTCCATTTACATTTAAAGTAACTATTGATAAGTATGTACTTATTGCCATTTTGTTACTTTTCTTCTGGGTGTTTTTGTAGTTCTTCTCTGTCCCTTTCTTCTTCTCTTGCTCTCTTCCCTTGTGATTTAGAGGCTTTCTTTATTGTTATGCTTGGGTTCCGTTCTCTTTATTTTTTGTGTATTGATTGCAGGTTTTTGGTTTGTGATTACTATGAGGTTCATATATAATAACTTGTGTAAACAGGAATCTGTACTAAATTGATAGTTTCTTAAGTTTGACCTCTTACTAAAAGCCCTACACTTTTACTTCCCTCCCCCCACATTTTCTGCTTTTGATATCATATTTTACCTCTTTTATTTTTGTGTATCCCTTATCTTCTTATCATGAAATTAAATCATTTTAGTACTTTTGTCTTTTGACCTTCATACTAGCTTTATAGGTGGTTGATCCACTGCCTTTACTGTACATTTGCCTTTACCTGTGATATTTTTTCTTTGATAATTTTCCTATTCCTGTTTGTGGTCTTTTCTTTTCCACTTAAATAAGTCCCTGTAACATTTCTTGTAAGGCTGGTTTAGTGGTAATAAACTCCTTCAGTTTTTGCTTGTCTGGAAAACTCTTTATCTCCCTTCCATTCTTAATGGTAACCTTATCAGGTAGAGTATTCTTGGCTGTAGGTTTTTTTCCTTTCAGCACTTTGAATATATCATGCCACTCCCTTCTAGCCTGTAAGGTTTCTGCTGAGAAGTCAGCTGATAGCCCTATGGGGTTTCTTTTGTATATAACTTGTTGCTTTTCTCTTATAGCTTTTAGGATTCTCTCTTTAATTCTTGACATTTTAATTATAATGTGTCTGAAGGAAGTAAAATTGTATTAAAAATTAAAAAGTTACTACCTTAGAGACAGGCACCTCCACGCCCTAAGGATTCCTGGTATAGGAGGGAACGTTTATCGATCCTGACTGACTCTATTCATGAAAGACCCACCCTAAACTGTTCGGGGAAGAATTGAGAACAAGAGAGTGCTCCAGAGGGATAAGTTTGGGAGGGTCGGGGTGGAGGGGGTCCAGATGGAGACGCGTGTGTGTAACCTGATAATTGCTTCGCGCCATAGCAATTCGCGCCATAAAATGTAACTGTTTAAATGTTTTAAATTAGCCAATCATGTAAGACCGCGCCAACCTTTTCCCGCTTTGTGCTTCCAAACCCTATATAAGAATTTGCCCTTTAAGGTCCGGGGTCGACTCCTCTGTCTCCTGCGAGAGATACGTGTCGACCCGGAGCTCCGCTTAATAAACCTCTTACCTCTTGCGTTTGCATCAAGCTCGGTCTTCTGTGTCTGTGGGTCCGCGCCTTCCCGAGGCTGGAGTTGGGGTTCCCTTTTTGGGATCCTACATGTCTTGGTGTGGGCCTCTTTGGGTTCATCTTGTTTGGTGCTGTTAAGTGAGTCAGGCCCCCAGTGTGGCTGGTTTCTAGGCTCAGGGGCTCATGGTTACTACAGGCCTGTCATGCCACTCGCTACAAGCCACCTCTCTTTTGGTTGTGGCAGGCGTCTCACCAGATCTGGCTATGCTGCCTTGCAGTACCCAGCTGCCTCAGGAGCACAGATGGGTGGAGCTGGCCCCAGGCGTGGCAGCGTATAATTGTTTCAGGTCTTGGAAGGTGGGGCAGATCCCCTTTGTGTCTGTTTGCGATGGCCAGTGGCACAAGTCTGCTGTGGACCCACATGCCCCTCCACCCATGGGCCCACACACCTGAGGGGCCAGCATGCGTGCCTCACCCATGCAGACCCACTTCCCCTGCTGCAGAGGTCCCACATGCCGCACCTGTGCAGGCCCAGAAGGTCACAGTGGGCTTGCGCGTGGGTGGGGCCATTGCCTGGGGCAGGCTGCCTGCCCTGGCTGTACTTGATTGCCTCAGGTGCTCTAGTGGGGGGGGGTAAACCTCCCCCCTGCACTAACAGGCTAGAGGAAGGAATCCAATGGTGGCTGCTGGCCTCTGTGTCGGCTCGACTGAACTGGGTCACAGTAACATCTACCGCCAGTGTCTCGTTCCCTGCGGGGGTGGGCCCAGCTACCTCCTGCCTCTCCAAGATGTACTCTGAGCTTAGTAAGTGAGTCTCTTTTACCAACGGACTAGGCACTTTTCTGTCTGGTGTTTTGTGCTGGTTTTCAGATCGGGTCAATCTGTGTGTGGGCTCTTTAAGAAGTTCTGTAGTTTCTTTCTTTGAAGTTCTGTAGTTTTCCTGGGTGTAGTCCCTGTTGGTTTTCAAAGCCAGGAAAGCCAGGTATTATGGCATCTCCTCTTGGTTGTGCTGAATCTAAGGGCTGGGATGCCTACTCTGGAGCTCATGTCCTCCACTTCTGGAAAAGCTCCGTACCTTTGAGATGTTCTGGCCATTAAGGTCTGTGGCTAGGGTGTAGCTTTATTCCCTCAGCAGGGCTGTATTTCTGCCTCTTCCACCCCTGTCAGTGTTGTGCCTTGTTTGGGGGGTTCTTCTTATCCGGTTTACACATCTCTCTGGGAGGAAATTGTTCCAAGTAGATGTAGATTGCTGTGTCTGTGGGAGGAGGTGTGTTCAGCATCCTCCTATGCCACCACCTTCCAAACTCCTCTGCCTCAGGATTTAAAAGGATAGAGCCAGGTGGGTTCAAGATGGCTACATAAGAGGATAGAGTCAGAATTTCCATCCAGGAGTACTGTCATTCTTTTCTACATGGTCCAGTGATCTGACTTTCCTAGAATGTAAATGAAACCAGAGAATGAATCTCGGCCTAAACGCCTACATATCTGAATCTGTCTTTTCTCTGTTTTCAGGTCAGGATCGCAGCGAAGCCACTTTGATAAAGAGGTTTAAAGGTGAAGGGGTCCGGTACAAGGCCAAACTGATCGGGATTGATGAGGTTTCCGCAGCTCGGGGAGACAAGTTATGTCAAGATTCCATGATGAAACTCAAGGTGCTGTGCAAACATTTTATTTTAAATGTCACAGGTTTAATATGACTGAGATAAAAAAGTGATTACAATCATTATGGTAAAAAAATTTTATTTGTGTGTTGGTAAATTACTTGGTTCACTGATGAATCCCTGCATTTATTCATTGGGGAGAGAGTTCAATCGTTCAGCAAATGTTTATTGAGCACCTATGGTGTGGAGGTATTTTGTTAGTCCCTGTTTTATAATTTTTGAGTGTATCACATTTTATTCAATTTTATCTTCGTTGTTCAGTGCTTGCAAAAATGAAAGTACAAAATCATCAAATTGTGTAGTCCCTTAGATTTTATGAATTTTCACTACTTTGTTATTTTTTAAATAAATTTTATATATTTTACCATATGATAAATATGGCAAAAGATGCTATATTAAGATAAAAGCTGATTTTATTAATTTTTGTAATTTCTACTAATGTCCCTCAGTTTATGATAAAGGGAAAATATGTATTAAAGTAATATATAACTATATATTGGGATTTGGAGATATCACAAAGAGATTTCTGATTTTAAAGCTTTAAAGAAAACTTCATTGAGAAATCTAAGACAGAAATTGGAAAAATTTTAAATATAGAATATAAGAAAATTATGTTGTTAAATTGCCTTTTTTTGTGTGTGTGTGTGTGTGTGTGAGGAAGATCAGCCCTGAGCTAACATCCATGCTAATCCTCCTCTTTTTGCTGAGGAAGACCGGCTCTGAGCTAACGTCTATTGCCAATCCTCCTCTTTTTTTTTTCCCCCAAAGCCCCAGTAGATAGTTGTATGTCATAGTTGCACATCCTTCTAGTTGGCTGTATGTGGGACGCGGCCTCAGCATGGCCGGAGAAGCGGTGTGTCGGTGCACGCCCGGGATCCGAACCCGGGCCACCAGTAGCGGAGCACACGCACACACACTTAACCGCTAAGCCATGGGGCCGGCCCTAAATGGCCTTTAAAAACATACAAAAAAGAACATTGTTTGTTCCCAGATTCTGGTCTTCATATAGTCTATGTTTCTTTTCATAAAAAAATGATGTAAATTATTAGGAAAGAATCAAATAACAAGAAGTCTACAAAACATCTTATGCATTTAAGACATAAAATTATTTTCCTGATTATACAATTCACAAAATGTTCATTGTAAACTATTTTGAAAATACAGAAAAGTATGAGGAGGAAAATTGAAATCATCCACAGTCCCATCACAAAAAGAAAATCAGTGTCAACGTATTTGTGTGTAATTTACAGTCTCTCTTTGTATTTTTATATACATTATGTGAATTATACATATATATGTAACATATTTGGAATTACTATTTATACAGTTTTATCCTATTTTTTTCCTCATCTAATAGTATAAGCATTTTTTTCCATATCTTCGAATAGTCCCTGAAGACGCAACTTGGTCAGAACTTGGTCAGTGTAATTTTTTGAATGTAAGAAAAAAATAAGACTGGCCAAGTGCCTGAAAGTATTAAGTGGGACAATATGTGTAAAACTCCCTCTACGTTATCTTTTCTTTCATACATGTTTAATAAATCACAGCGATTATTTTTGTTTCTACTATACAAATTTTCTCAGCAGTTTAACATGATTATCAGATGCTGTCTTCCAAGAGTACGGCTGTAGCAATCATCATTTTTAAAAACTGTTATTTTCTAAACTGTGTATCCATTACTTTCTCTTTTTTTAGCTGTTACGTAAGCAAACTTTATTTTAATAGTTATCTATTATAAGGTGTATTAGAAAAAGGTATAAAAGACATCAAAATCATGATTTCACAGATTTTCACCTTGGAAGAGGTTACGATATCCTTTTTTTTTAATAATTAAGCAATTTATGAGATTTTAGGGTAGTCCAGTAATGAGCCCTCTTTTTCTGTCAAGTTCAAATCTGATTGATGAATAGACAAAGGAGTCTGACAGCAAGAATTCTAAATTCCAGGTTTATGACTCATAAATGCTGGAATGGAGGACGTGATGAGATACACAGCCACAGTGAGCATCCTTAAAGAGACAGGCTATTCCAGTTGGTTTGTGGGGGAGTTGGATAACTGCAACCATCTGTGGTCCCTCGCCTCCTCCCCTGCCCCAGAGCAAAACCTGTGATTCATGCATGAAATCAGAGCAGAATGCATCCTCTCTACCAGCGGGCAGATGGCATCGAGAGAACCCAGAAGAGGCTGAGCCATGCGTGCTCAGCTTCTCTCCAAACTCCCCAATCAGATAAAGCCACGCCTACCTTCCCAAAGAGACCCTAGTCAAAGATGGGGGTAAAGGCCAGGATCTTGATTCTTGCTGCAGTTCCTCCTTACTGAATATGAGGCCAGGCAAATGGATATTTGCTCCTGACAAATATTAATTAAAAGACATTAAGAAAAGCTCCAGTGACCTGGTTCTCACCCAGAGCCACAAGTCTGCTGAGGAGGAGAAAGGTAGATAGCCATTCACCAAGCATCTGTCACCGAGCGCCTCATTGGCTAGCTGCCTTCATGGAAATGTTGAGGTCTAAGTGGATATGAGGCAGGAGACAGCCTATGCTTCCTTAAGGTTCTCCCTCAGGATTGATGTTGGGCCAAGCTAGCTGGACTAGGCCTGGTGATGACTGTCGACCTTGCGTGCGTGTGTGTTACCTGCAGTGAAGTGCTCCGTCTGTCACCCCTCGTAACTGTGAGGTCCCCAAAGCCCTAAGAGTTTGTCCTACTACAACACACTCCTGTCATATGTGCTAAACTTGTTGAGAGGTTCTTGGTTCCCAGACAATTGTGTTTCATTATTTGCAAGTTCCCGAAAAGAATGTTGACATTTCAGCTCCCAGTGGTTTTTCTTTAGGAAACACAGAAACATAAACGATCGATTCTCCATTTGGTCCCCTGCCTGGGAAAGGAAGAGACAGAGAAGTACAAAATGCCTCTTAGCCTTGCAGAAAGGCCCACTTGTTCATGTTAGGCCATAGGAGAAAAAAGAATTCTGTTTTCCTTTGCTGGACTCTCTGAAACTGGTGCCTTTTCCTGTTTTAGCGAGTTTTCTCTTGAATTATAGAAATATGAGAGGGGATTCATGTTGTGAACGTGAGTGGGCGATTGCCTGTCCGCCAGCAAAACACCCTCATCATCATATTTTAATTTAGAGTCAACAAAGCACTTTCGCGTATATTATCTCTTTTGATCTTGTGAGATAGGTATTAGCCTTCCTGGTTTGTTTTTGTTTTTGTTTTTTGTTTGTTTGTTTGTTTTTGAGGAAGATTGGCCCTGAGCTAACATCTGTTACCAATCTTCCTCTTTTTTTCTTTTTTCTCCCCAAAGCCCCGGTGCATAGTTGTATATCCTAGTTCTGGGTCATTCTAGTTCTTCTATGTGGGACGCCACCTCAGCATGGCTTGATGAGTGGTGAGTAGGTCCACACCCAGATCCGAACCGGTGAACCCCGGGCCACCAAAGTGGAACCAAAAACTTAACCGCTATGCCACAGGGCTGGCCCCTAGCCTCCCTGTTTTGTAAATAAGGTATAAGAAGTTCATAGAAGGTAAAGGATTTGCCCCAGAACCTTTGTTTAATCTGTGATAAACCCAGAATTCAAACTTAAATCTCCAGATGTCCAGTGTTCAATAAGAAATAGTTTAGTGCTTAATTATATTCTGTTTTGTATCTGCATTTAATTTATCTTGGTTCCAGTACTAGATTTTAAGCCCCTACCAGTAAGCTACTACCCAATAGCCACACGTCATTGACTTCCAAAGTAGTCAACTTTCAGAGACATTGGGCAATGGTGGTGGTTGAAGCTATGGGAGAGGGTGAGATCTCCCAAAGACAGTGCTTAGAGGGCTAATCACAGAGCCCTGAATATGTCAGTCAGGTCCTGTAAGAAACAGAGCCCACCCTGGCTTGGTGAGATGAGGACACTTTAATGAAGGAGCTACTTACAAAGGGTAGACAAGGTTAAGGTAGCAAACAAGGGCTGGTGAGGCTCCCAGAAACGAGCAACAGTGGGAAGCTGTTTCCACCCCAGGAAGAGTGTATTTACTGGAACCTAGGGAGAGCAGGATTGAGGAGGAAGTCCCCTCCCTCACCAAGCAAAGATGTAGCTACTGCCAGAGATGTAGTAGGGTGAAGGATGAGAACGAGGTGGGAGGAAATACCCTCACCTCTCTCTCCTTGCACCCTCTGATCTCCTGCCAGTGTCTCGCGTTGGTGGGATCCAACTGGAAGCCAGAGGGCAGGAAGCTCAGAAGACCAGAGAATGCAGTCCACAGGGGCCAGTATCTGGGCACTAAGCGGGGCGGAGAAAGATATTTGTATTCCTCTTTTTAACTGGGAAAAGTGAAACTTAAAATGAGGTTTTTTCCCCAAAGATCCTATAGTTGGTAACTAGTAGGGCTGGGATTGGAGACCAGGTTTAGTTCATGGAGCTTTCTGGAATAGCATTCTAGCTTTTCACCCATTCATGCCTGAAGCCTGTTGTGTTGACACATGTGCTTTACCTCTTCCATGAGATCACAGTCATCCCGCCACGTGCAGGCACCATGCTGGTGAGGTTTCTCAAGGCCCTTTCCTGGGCATCATCTTATCTGGTTCTCACAGCAACCCCTGAGCTGGACGGGGCAGCCTGTTAATTCTGCCTGACATGCCTGACCCATTCTCTGTGTGTCAGTTCCTCCATCAAGACACTGCCTATGTGTGCCTCCCTGAACGATGCCTGTGTCAATCATTTCGCAGAGCGCGTGGTGTAGCTTAATAATATCAACGTGACTACCAGTAATAATGGTTACTGTTATTTATTGAGCTCTCCTTGCATGCTGCATACAGTGCTAAGTGTGGTATGTGCATAGTTCCTTTCAATGTCCCAATACTTTTGTAAGGTAAGGAATATGATTATTCTCATTTTAGAGTTCCTCTTTACTCCGGAGTCTGGGAGCTGGTGGTTCCACTTAGCTATTTTCGGGATATTTTTGACATATCTGTAGTATATTATGTAGTTTTTTTTTTTTTTTTTTTTTAATCTACACTTCCCAAAAGGCTGTTAGAGATCATTACAGCAGAAGGAACCACAGTATTTGAATCTGAAAGATCACTGCTGAATTCCCTCTATGTCTTATTAGTTCCTTGAGGTTTGGGGAGGTCACTTGACTCCCTGACTTTATTGTTTCCTTATATGTAAAGTGAGAGAGAGAATTGTTACTTCCCAGGATCGTGATGTGGGCTAGGTTCTGTGACATGTAAGATAACTTCTAGCATGTAGTAGGTACCCAAGAAATGTTTGACTCTCTAATTTCCAGGTTTCCAACAGTGACTTACTAGGTCAGGTGGCTAATATTTGACACAGAGGCCCGGGCGGCAGCTACATCCACATCTTATGACTTCCCAACCAGAGCTGTCTCCTGGACTTGTGTTAGTTCTTGCAATAGCAATGAATAATCTTGTGAGGAGATGAGACCCTGAGGCATGCGGTCTGTTGGCAGGCTTGCTTGGACTTAGTGTAATCTTTCAGAGCTTGACTCAGGGTCCTGTCTCACAGGAGAAACGTCCTTGATAAAATTGGAGTTTTATTTCCGTAAAGATAGCACTGTGTGGATAGTCCTTCTCTCTCTCGTTTGTCATGCAAAGCTACCACCAGCAGCCCCAAGCAGAAATGCTCCTGGAACATGCATGTTTCTCTTTCCATCCCTTTTTATATGTAGCCATCCTCTCCCAGGGAGCTTTTTGATAGCTACTCGGAACCAGGAAGCAAAGGGGGGTGGGGATAGGATTACCTAGTCAGCACTGCTGTGTGCCCGGAATTATTGCTATTTGATGTTGCAGTAGTTCTAAGAGCCAGGGACTGTTGAGACTGTTTTGGAGATGGAGACATTGAAGCTAGTCTTCCTGACCAAAGGTGCAACCCTTTCCCCACCATGTGCAGTGATGTTCTCACCTAGGAAACAAGGAGGAGGGGCACCCCTCCTCTTGGACCAGTCCTTCCAATCTTTCCATTTATGACGGGGCTACTTCTTGTTCTCTCTTTTCAGTATGGCTGGATACCTGAGGCTGAAGGTGAGGGTGTGGAGGGGTGGCAGCATAAGTTATTTTACTCCAAATCCAGCCAAGAACACAGATTTCAAAGTCAAATTTTCCTAGGTATGAATTCTGGCTTGTCCACTACCCGAGTGAGGGAAAGTCATTTCACCTTTGTGAATGCCTGCTTTATGCCCAGCTCTGTTCTGGGTACTGGGCACATAGAACAAATGAAACAAAGTCCCATGCGTAATTGAGCTTTTGTTCTATTGAGCAAAGGCAGACAGTCAACAAATGAATATATAATACGTCAGTCAGGTGGTAGAAAGTGCCGTGAGGAACAGTGAAGCAGGGAGAAAAGATGGGGTGCAGTTGGGCATGGAGCCGGTGTTACCTTGGCTTAAGGGATCAGAGGAGGTGTCTCTGATAGGGTGGCACTGAACAGAAATAAGAATTACTTCTGGGATTGCAAAGACATACATTGTCCATTCCTCCATGTCCTGAAAAGCACCCCACAGTGAATCCATGGGAAAGCAAGCAGCACACTGAGGAATCTAGAAACCTTGGAATGGGGGGAGGTGGGTAAAGAGACAGAAGACTTAGCTTTGGGGGTGAGTCACTCTCTTTAACTCTTTAGAGGGCAGTCATTGGACGAGGCATCTTATGTCAAAGTGTAGCAGCCCTGAGGGGCTGAAGGAGGGAGTGCCCTCCGGGTTAGTTTCGGCAAGAGATTTCAGCCTGCTAGAAAGAGGACACAGTGGAAAGGAATAGGACCCGCTCCTGCACTGACAGTCTAGACAGCGGAGTTGTAGTCTCAGCTTTTTTTTACCAACCGCCTGCAACATCTCGAGACTGTCCACCCAACCTTCTGGGCATCATTTTTCTCATCTTGTCAGTTGCGAAATTTGGACCAATTAGTTTTAAGGTTTTCTCTGGCTCTAACATTCTGTACATCTGTGAGTGCGTAAGAGATGCTTGAGAACGAATGGGCGACTCATGAGGGAGTGAATTTCCTACTATAAGGTACGCACACAGGAACTGGACCACAAACTTTAAGGGACAGTCATTCATTTACTAGAAGAAATGAATTTTTATTACATCACTACAGTGTACCAGGCATTGTGCTAGGTACTTGACACAGATTTTCATTTCATTCTCCCATCATGCAAGACAGGAACTTGAGGAAGTGGAAATCTCTTGAGAGATTTAGTGATTTGTAAGATCACAGAGAACCAGGAGTATAATCCTGATATTCTGATTCCACAGAATATTTCCAATACCCAAAGGGAGGATAATCCAATAGCCTCCAGAGAACGCCCCTTGCTTCTGCCTTCTGGTCATACCCATTGCTGTTGTAGGGGAAGAGGGAGAATCCCCCTCTGCCCTTTCCCTTAAGGTTCTTATGGCTGGCCAAATAATTAACAAGACAGGTTAGCAGGAGAAAATAATACCAAGTTTAGTAACATGTATACATGGGAGAAAGCAGGGACACTGCATTTCTCAACACAATAGCAGAAATTCTCGTCTTAAATACCATGTTCAGCTAAGGACGAAGGAGGTTGTTGGGGGTGGGGGAAGTCAGTTATAGGAGATTACCACTAAAGCGCAGTAAACAAGAGTAAGGTTATTATGCAGATTTAAGGCCTTACTTTCCACATTGATAAGTTTCCAGAAATGAGGTCATCCCCCCTCTTCCCAATACAGAGAGGGAGACACCTTTACAAATGGAGATTTCCCTTATAAACGTAAATGTTTGTCTGGCAACTCCTTGCAGGGCCATCCAGAGAATGTGGCCAGAGAGACAGAACTTCCCATAAGATGGGCTTGTTGGTGCCTTTTCTATTGTAACATCTATTTTACATTATATTACAGCCATCAGATAGAAGATCTGTCCCAGGAAGGAGTTACTATGTCAAATTCTTTAGGCAGTTAGTGGGGGAGGTCAAATGTCCCTCAGAGAAAACAGTCAAGGTAAAGAGATAGACTTCAGGGTGTCCAAATCTTGATCTCCCACACTGTCGACCACCGGCCATTCTCTGAGACTAATGTAGAGCACTTGCTGTTATGAGAACAGCACAAACTACTTTTATCTCCTGGAAATATGAAATAATTATTATTTTAGACTTTTCTGCTCCTAAAAGCCCAGAGCCATAACTGCGGAGAGTTGGGCTTAATCTCGCCCTCTCTGGAGGCTCACAGTGATGAGGGGCTAGAAGCCTTGACACACCTAAGGCAGAGTCAGCAACAGTCCTGGAGGGTAAACCCCTGACATGGCCTTACCCTCTGAGTTGTACCCTAATATGAAGCCCATGCTTACCTGCCACTGGCCACCACAGAGGCTAATTAAAAAAGCACATGTCTTAACTCTTAACTTAATCATATCAACTTTGGGGGACTCTGGATAGCGTAGTCATGTAACAGTAATTTACTGAGTTCCTCCTGCCCTTCTGGGCACTAGGGACAGAGCAGTGAGCAGAGTAACATCCCCACCTTTTGTGACATTGAGCTTCTAATTGACTTATCTTCGGTTTATAAAACAGTTTGGAAAGTGGGGAAATAAAGTCCTGATAAATGGAATGCATTTGATAAGTACTTTCCTCAAAAGCACAGAAAGGTTAGGGAAAAGGGTAGGGGAAAATACAAATGTCTGTGGGAAAAAATTGCAAACCATAGGCATATAACTATGGTGATCATATGTTTCCAGACAAAACTGAGACGTGCAGCCTGGCAATAGTTTTATTTTCTTTCTAATCTCTAAAATTGATTCATATGAAAACTTTTTTGAGAAATATAAAAATAAAATCATATTAGGAATATATTCAGTGGCACACCTTTATTGAATAGATTAAAATCATGTCCAATACAAAACCCAGCAAAGATATTGATAAGAGGACCATATGGTGTTTATCTGGGGATCACCAATTCTGAGCCGAGTATCTAGGCACAAAGGCATTCTGTAAATCTTGATTAGTCAAATGAATTGATGTTCAGATACCTATTTATACAACGTTAGAACAGCTAGGATATATATTACTCTAAAACATCAAGAAGACGCGAGCACATCTGGTAGGGAAACGTGGAAGGGGCGAAGGGAAAGGAGTGTGCATGATTGGTAGCATTGGTTGATGGTATCTGACATGCCTTTGGGACCAGAGGGAATTTTCAAATGAAAACACTGAAGTAAAAACCATGTCCTTCCTTTCAACAGGGCGTTGTTGCTGGCGCTCGTTCCAAAGGAGAACACAAACAGAAAATCTTTTTAACCATCTCCTTTGGAGGGATCAAAATCTTTGATGAGAAGACAGGGGTAAGTAAAAGAATCACATGGCATTGTGAAATTGAATCCATTGACAGGTGTGCCCTTAAAAGCCTCTACTCTCTGGGCAGGAATATCAAACAAGCATAAAAACACATAAAGCAACTGATAAACTTGATCAACTGTGATCGTCCATCAAAGGGAGGCTCTTCCCTGACTTGGCCGCAGTGTGACTGCACCGTGTTTCTTATAGTGTAATTGTGATAAAAGTGTCACATAGTTCTGGTAATCTAATGGGAGATTGATGAGCTTTGAAGAGCGATGGGTAATGTGACAGTTTAAGTTAAATTTCTTTGTGCGTTGGCAACTTTAATGACATCTGTCCTAGCCGGAGACACATGGAGGTCTTTTGACTCGGTCAGAGCGTCCAGACCCTCTTAAGTTGAACCTGTGGCACCTTGCAATTGCTGTAATCAAAAAGAATAAATGGAGTTTTCAATCTCAAAAAAATCTGTCACTGACCAGGAAATGTAAGGGCTGATAATGTTTGTTGAACCCACCAAAGAATTGATTTGTGTTTTCATCAACCTCCCAGGGGCAATTAGCTCCCAGATTTATCCCCAGGGCTTGCCTGACATTGTCCTGTTCATTGATGGTAAGGGAAAAACAGAAAAACCTTCTATGATCTGTTTTGTCAAGAGAGTGGGAGTCAAATGGACGTATTTTTCCTTTTATTTATTCAGAGCTTTACAGCCTGTAAAATACCTCCACATATACCACCTCCTTTCAACTTCACAAGATAATTTATCAAGCACTGTATAAATAATACTTAACTAGCCAATTTACTTAAATTGAGTCATTTTGCATTATTATTTTCTCCCCTTTGTGTGACTCATATTAGGATACCCTATAGGTAGTAGGATGATAGCAGTAAAAATGGGTTTTCTTGAAGAAAAGTTACTCCTGAATAACTAGTAATAGAACAGATATTGGTACACCCATGTTCATAGCAGCATTATTCCCAAATAGCCAAAAGGTGGAAGCACCCCAAGTGTCCATCAATGGATGAATGGATAAACAAAATGTGGTTTTACATACAATGGAATATTATTGAGCAATAAAAAAGAAGGAAGTTCTGACATATGCTACAACATGGATGAACCTTGAAGATATTATGCAAAGTAAAATAAGCCAGTCACAAAAAGACAAATTCTGTAGGATTCCACTTATATGAGTTATCTGGAGGAGTCAAGTTCATAGAAATGGAAAGTAGACTGGTAGTTGCCAGGGCCTGGGGGGAGGGGCGATGAAGGGTTAGTGTTTAATGAGCACAGAATTTAAGTTTGGGAAGAGGAAAACAGTGCCAGTGATGGGTGGCTATTATGGTTACACAACACTGTGAATGTACTTTATGCCACTGAACTGTACACTTAAAATGGTTATGATGAGAAAATTGTTATGTATATTTTACCACAATAAAAAATCACTAGTAATAATAACTCCCATTTATTGAGTAACTACTATCTACTAGGTACATATTAGTCACTTTATATACATTATTCAGTTTTGTCTTCACAACAGTCTTGTGAGATAATAATAATAGTTATTTCATCGAGCACATAATATGTGCCAGACATTGTTGTAAGCCCTTGATGAGTACCAACTCATTTAATCCTGCCAACAACCCTGTCTCCATTTTCTAGTTGAAGATATTGAGGAAGGAAAAGTATATGTAACTTGCTGAAAGTAAGTGGTGGTGGAGACAGGATTAGAACCCGGGCAGTTTGGCTCATGAGTCTTTTTACTTAACCACAATACCTGTTCTCTCTCAGGATAAGTGACTTTCCCAAGTTCACCCAGCGTGTAGGCAGCAGAACTGGGATTTAGCCTTCAGGCCTGAGTCAAAAATCAATGCAGTTGACCTCTCTGTGTAGAGAAAGATGGGCCTACCTGGGGATGCCTTGGTAGAAGGGAGTTCAGAACGAGGGCAAGAGCATCTGTAGTAAAGGAGCTTGAATGCAGCGAGATTAAGAGCCTAATGGAAGCCTCTCCTGCCCTAATAAAAATAGGGTTTCTGAAGCCAGGGAAGTTTTCCCTTTTCCTGGGCAGACTATAGTTTGGAGACCTGTGCTCAGTTTTGAACTTCACATTTTAAAAAGATTACAAGCAAAGCAAAGAATATCCTGATGAGGGAGACCAGGGCAGCTGGGAGACTGGAGACTATGCTCAACCAAGGCTTCTCAACACAGATGTGGCCTCCTGGGCTCCTGGGTGATACGTGGGAGGCAGAGAGCTTTGGGCTTGTAGAAATGTGGAAGATATTATTGATTCCTTGGTATCGTTTATGGTAGGAAGCCAAGTAATGTGGGTCAAGCCTTTCACGATGATTCATATGCCCCAATATTATGTCATCATCTCTAGTCTCCTCCAAATTCCATGCCTGCCCATCACCATGACAACTGGCGTAACCAAAGGGACAGGAGTGAGACAGAGTATCAGACACTTTATCTTGTCCCCGGGGCCATGTTTTGGGACTTTGTTCTTCCATCATGTACCCCACCATCAAATAGGCTGTGCCCAGACAGTTCAAGTCGTAATCACCAAATTGTAACTGATGAGAAGAGGCGGTTTAAATCCTCACTCAAGGGTCACTCAACTGGCCACAAAGAATGATACCACCAAACTTTATGACACTGTTTTTGATTCTTTAGCTGGATACAAAGAGAACAACAGTAAAATCATTATTTCAGCCCAAAGCCGTTCGGCTTTGTGGGAAAAAATGTCAGATCCCTAGTGGAGAATCAGGATGAAGGCAGAGTTAAATGAGTTGTGTGTGCTTAGTCTACTCCAGTTCTGTTTGATTAACATTAGGCCTCTGTAGCATCCAGCTTCTGCAACCTTAGCTTGCTAATACGCCTCAACAGGAGTCTGGGGAAAACTGGTGGAGAGGATTGAACTAAGCCTGAAGTAGAGACAATAGGGGACAGAGCACCCCCATATTATAATGTTCATTTCTCCAAAACGTTGTCTAGTAGAATAAGGAGCTGACTTGTTCTGTGTGACTCAAGGATTAGAACCAAGACCAGGTGATAGAAGTTTCTAAGAAGCAGTTTTAGTTTATGAGTAAGAATTTTCTACCAATCACAGCTGTTCAACAGTTAGATGGACCACCTTCTGTGCAAACGAGTTCACCATCGCTAGGAGTATTCAAGCAACAACCATATGATGAGGAAATTGTGGAAGGGAGTCAAGTAGAGGATGAGTTATTGAACAAAGTCACGTCTAAGTTGATTACTGAGACTAGTTTTAAGATTCTGTTTCTCCCTTAAAGTCATCCCCATTGATGTGGTTTATCTTCAGCTAAATGGAGGTTTTTCAAAACCTCTGCTGGAGATTATGAGCAGGAACAGTTTACTAAACCTTTGTCATTGCCCAGCAGGGGACTGACTGAATTGTGCAGGATAGGAGTCTAAGTGAAGTATTTGTCCTACATATCAAAGAAATTGAAAACAGGGTCTTTGTCATTTGGAATGACAAATCTTCCTTGTTTATCATATCTAAAGTGTTCCTGCTCAAGCTTGACTGCATTTTTTTTTTTTTTGCAAACTAAGAAAAGAAACATTTGCAGAACGTGACAATAGCTAGAATTTTAAAATCCAAAAGCTGTCAAAAATGTTTTGATCCCAATTAAAAAGACCCTTTGCAGCAATTTACACCTTGTCTTGAATTTCAAAGTGTTCTTGATTCCAATCTTGATATGAGTAAATTTTGTTTTATTATTAGCATGTTTCAGGGAATAAATCAATATTAAAAGCTGTTCATATTTTCAGATACCTAGGTATTGCTAATATATCAAAGAGATCAGTGGAAATGCAGAAAATGTCATATATAAACTTATCGTTATTAGTAATAGTAGGAGTGGTAGCAAATTATGAGTAGTAATGGTTTTATGTCAGTAAGTTACTAGATGCTCAGATTAGACCAATGGACACCAAGGCAAGAGCCATGTCATCTTCGTTTCACAGATAAAGAAACTGAGATTCTGGGAGTGTCCCTGACTTGGCCGTAGACTCAGAACAGACCTTCCAACTCCAAATTCTGTGTCTTTCCAGGGAAACTCATTGACTCCCTTCTCTCCCCATTTATGATTTTATTCCATAGAATTATTATAATTTTATGCCATAAAAAAATCATAAATATTGCAGGACCCTAAAGATAAGTCTGTTTCTCAGGAAGAGGGCAGTGGTCTGCATCACCTTTTCAAGATGATGCAACATCTTGTTGCCACAATCACGTATGAATTTTGCTGGTTCGTTTGGTTCAGCCGACACTGATCAGGCACTGCTGTGTGCACCATTCTAGGTATATTGCAACAGTTCCATGAAGTAGATGCTATTATTATCACTGTTTTGTAGATGAGAACACTGAGGTCCAAATAATGTAAGTCATGCAGCTAATAAGTGGCAGAGCTGAGATTCAACCCAGGTAGTCTGGTCCAGAATCCTTGATGCTAGTAAGATATTACTACTAATAACATACCTGTCTCAGTCTGTTTGGGCTGCTATAACAAAAATACCATAAACTAGGTTGCTTATAAACAACAAGCATTTATTTCTCACAGTTCTGGAGGCTGGGAAATCAGAGATCATGGCCCCAGCAGATTCAGTGTCTGATGAGAGCCCACTTCCTCACAGCACCTTTTTGCTGTGTCCTTACATGGTGGGAGGGGCAAGGATGCTTTCTAGGGCCTCTTCTTATAAGGCAACTAATCCCATTCAAGAGGGCTCCACCCTTATGACCTACTCACCTCCCAAAGGCCCCACCTCTTAATACCATCACCTCAAGGGTTGGAATTTCAGCATATGAATTTGAGAGGGACATAAACATTCAGAGGATAGCAATACCAAATTTTATAAATTATTTCCTTTTATATATATTAGAGCAGATTCAATATTATCCCTGTCTTATTGTCACCACTATTCAGTTTCCTTCTGATAAGCTTTCCTGAGTGAAGATATAAAAGATGGAGTTACAACTGGGACTGTCTTGTGGGTAGAATGTTGGCAGTATAACAGTACACGGTCAGGCAAGAGCATATTGGATGCCTATTCTGTGCCATGTGACGCTCTGTTTCCTGGGGATACAAAGGTGAATAAGACGTGGTCCTTGCCCCTGAGGTGTTCACAGCCCGGCAGTGAAACTAGAGTCACAAAGTGAACTGACAGCATGGAGTTGTCAGTACTCAGGGGCTTGAGACCAAGCTTTGCCTAGAATATTCAGGAAGCTTTTCACAGAAAAGAGCACACTGACTTGGCAGTGGAGGAGTGAGTTGGAGAGGACCAGATAAGCAAGTCAGGGAAGAGAAAACTGGATTTCTAAATGCACATATGTCTAAAAGAGAAAGATATGTGTGTTCATTCATTCTTCCCTTTAGGAAATATTTATTGAGCACCTCTACAAACACACAGATGAACAAGGCCGGATCTTTTTGTTCATCACTGTTATCTATCCAGTTAGCACAATGATTCCCACATAGTAGGTGCTCAATAATACTTATTGCGCAAAAAATAAATTGGCTAAGTGATTAAGAATCAGCAAATGTACACAGAATAACTAGGGCGTAGCAGGGGAGAGGGAAGAGTGGCCCGGGATTGAATATTGTCCCTCATAATGGAGGGTAATGCTGTTTTAAATGCAATGGCTACACTTAAATTTCAGGGGTGATTTAATAATTTATTCTTCAGTGAAAACCAGGTGTCACCTTATTTGTGTCTCCTCAAAAGTAGGACTGTACTTCCTTCAGTTCTAACTGGATGTTTTGAGTGAGGTTTGGGGAGAACAGCGGAGGTAGAGGAAGGGAAACTGGTGCTGGGGAGGGAGACAAGGAGGATGATGAAGGGGCTGTAGGGCAGGATGCTGGGACCAGGAGGTCTGTGTGACATCCCTGTCATCCTGGGAGCCACTGAAACAATACACAAGACTCTCACAAGACTGGATTAGATAATGACTGGCCTGTGAGCAGGACTGTATGGTTTATAGCAGGCTTTTGTGGATCCTGTCTCATTTGACACCCAACAATTCTTGGAAGTTTTTATTACCCCTCCCCACCCCCCTTTTTACAGGTGAGTCAGCTAAGGTATGGGAAGGGTAAGTGGCTTGCCCAGTGCTACTATGCGTAGCAGGAATTGAATTCAGATTCACATTTGACAACTCCTAAGCTTGTTTTCTTTCTTTTACTCTTTTACTTCTTTCTTTTTCTTCAACTCGTCTCCAGTTGACTGGCTGTGACCTTGTAATGGGTGTTTTGGAAATTTATGTAGGCATTTTTGGTTGTTACAGCTTTTGGGGGAGAGGGTGGTAATACAAGAATTTGTCAGGGGCCAAGGATGCTAGACATTCTGCAATGTACAGGACAGTCACACACAAGAGAAAGAAATGCTTCCTGTGCCAGATGACTTTCAAATGTCTTAGCGGATATTCATGTAGATGAAAAACCTATTTATAATTACCTGAATCTACGACCTAACTCTACTTTACATATAAGCAAAGTATTTTTGTGCCATATCCATAATACTGAATTTTTCAGAAGTGCAACTAAAGTGAGAAATATGTACTTTGTTTTGTTGGAACCTCACCAAGAGTTGTTTATCATTTTGAAAAACCAGGCCACCGTGCTGCTCTTCATACCTGAGTTACCAGCACGGCACTGCTGGAGTGGTGTCATGTGTAGCTCCCATGATCACCACCACTTGACTTATTTGTCCCTCCTGTAAAAATATCAAGTATAAAGAAAAGAGCATCAACAATATGGAGTTGAATGCTCTCTCAAACCCAAATGTATTCATTATAAGGAAGTGCAAACATGTGACAATGCCATCATATGCTGCTGTTGTTGTTGTAACTAAGCATTTATACACCCAACAATTCTTGGAGGTTTTTATTATCCCCAAGTAGAAATTTACATTATTTTTCATCAGAAGTCATCTTCTTTTATTTCTCCTTTATGTTATAATTAGGACATTTTGATTTTCTGAAACTTTATCTGTGTACGTAGATTATATAATCATTTCCAGACAATAAAGGAAGAATTACAAAATATTTGTTACAAAAAAGGAGGTATTGGGTCAGATAAGGTTAAGAACCTCCGTCTAGACCATACTACCATTTTCATTGGTTCATTCACTTATTTTCATTCATTCATTTCACAAACGCTTACTGACTGAAAAGGACATTCTACTTGGTGGATAGAGATGAACCACCCTGAAACCTTTCCTTTGAGAAACTTATAGCCTCAGAGGTGAGACCTATATACATAATTAAAAGCGCAAAGCAAGACTAATGAGTATAATGAGAGAAAGATACAAAATTATCGTGCAAGTTCAAAATAAGAAGTGATTTCTTTCATCTGAAAAAAATATGGACTGATTTAGGAAGAAAAGGCTGAATCTTGAAGGATAGACAGGGTTTGGAGTTGGCGATATAACAAGATCAGTGTCCAGGCCAAAAGGACCCCAGGGAGTGTTTACTGAGGCCCTGAAGTGGCAAATCATGAAGGAGGCAGGTGTGGAGAGGAGTGAGGTGCTCGGTTGTTCTGGATGGGAGGATGTGTGATTGCTATCAGTGAGAGAAAACTGAGAAGGTAGGCAAGGGCCAGATTGGAAGGCCTGGAGTGTCAGACCAAAGAGTTTTGATGGAATTCTGTCCATTACAGCCTCAGTTATTATGCAGTGTACTCTGCGGCCCTGAAGCTGCACTAGATATAGCATGAGGGAGGTACAGTGACTACAAGGCCACCCTTAGCCCATAACATGCGTTTGTATGCAAATCAGGAAAAAGGTCCCTTTCTTTAAGACTCATTGCCATTTGCTGGGAAGCTGTTGCAATAAGTGTACACATTTTTGGTAACTATCCCATGACCGGTTCCCCTTAGAGCTAGGCAGTGCACACCCTGCCCAGCTGTATGTAGCAGATCTAGAAGTATCATAAGTGGATGAGCAGAATGCTAGGGGTACCATCTTACTGTTTCCTGTGCATACCATGCACTGCCCACCTTTCATGATTTGCTCAAGGTAACCTCTCCACTTTGAATGTCCTTTGCCTCTCTTTACCCAGTGAACATCTCATTTTTCAGGGTCCAGTGACGTCAACAACAGTAACAGCAGCAATACAGCACAACAATTACCATTTATCAGGCCCTTTCTCCAGGCCAGATGCTTTATTAAACTAAGTGCTTTACGCATTTCATCCTCTGAGCAGGATTCATCTCAGGTCTGTCTGAATCCACAGCCCACACTACTCACCAGTATGGTACTGGCACCAGAGAGGTTAAATGGCGTAGTGGAAGGAGCATGGATTCAAGATCCAGGCTGCCTTGGAGCTACTCCTGGCCAACTGTGTGGCCAGAAAGCAATTTTCTTAATGACTTTGTGCCTCTGTTACTCATCTGTAAGATGGGGATAATAAAAGTACCTATCAGTCTTAGGGTTGGTGCAAGATTAAATGAGGATTTAATTTAATCCCCTAAGACTTAGATTAGTGCCTGGTATGATAAAAAGCTCTAGCTGTTAAATAATATTATATTATTAGCTCTATTGTCCCCTCTCTGGTATGGACTTTCTTAGGTCCTCTCAGCGGGATTAAGAAATCCTTTCATAATGTTCCTAGCATCCTGTGCTCACCTTTATCATAGCCCATGATCATCTCTATCATAGTGAGTTGACTCATGCTCCCATCAGACTACGTGCTCCACAAGGTACCTTGTCTCATCCATTGTTGTATCTAGCATAGGCCCTGGCATGTGACACTGATGCTAATTGGACACTGGAGGAAGGAGAAAAGCAGGCAGGGAGGGATGGAATGAAAGAGAGGGAAGGAAGGAACAAGGAAATAATGAATAAGTCAACTTATAATGAAATGCTAATTGTCTGAGCCAGATATTGGAGCCCAAGATGCTCATACCAAAGATGCTAATTTTGCCATACACTCATACACAGGCAGTGAGTACAGAAGGAATAATGTACATGATGCAGAGTTACCCAGTCCTAGGATATCAGGGATAGAAGGTCCCTTGGCATTGACTAACCCACTCATTTACAAGTGAAGAAACCTAGAACCCAAAGAGAAATGCCGCCTGAGACCTCCCAGCGAATTATATGCAAAACGCCTAGGCTCTGACACTACTGGGGACGGATCTGAGTCACTCCCTGATGCTCACAAAACAGGAGGTAGGAGGTGTCCTCTTCCCCCCTCCACTTCCTTATTTTGCCTTTTTTTTCTCTGTACAGTCTTTTCTTTCTATACCTTCTCCAAACGCTTTGCTTGTTTGCGTCAACGTTCAGGCTCTTGCATGCCCAACAGCAGCCCCACATCCGTTTTAATATCAAAGAGACTGAATGAACATCTAAGGGGAAAAATTGGGTCTCTGTATGCTTAGTGTCATTTTGGATGATATTGAATTTTAATTTATCACAAAAAATCAATTTATACCTCAAAACCAACATATTTTTATAAATTGGCTCTGTCAGGAAGCTGCCTCTGAAAGATAATTTAGACAGGGGATAATTCATGACAGGGGAGAAGGATGTTCATATTACCCTGGAAAGTGAGACCATGAATGTTTTCAAGAGGATTTGGTAAACTTAGAAATGTAATGTCTTTCCCTTAATGAATAATTTTATCAATTTTGGTCTTTAAGGAGATAAAGAGGTAATATTTTCTGTGCTAGCTACTTTTGCATGCTTGGTCTCATTTAATTCAATCCCCTAAGAACTCAACTAAGAAAGTCTTATTATTCCCATTAAACAGATGAGGAAACTGAGACCCAGAGAGGGTAAGGAACTTGCACAAGGCCAAATACCCCACAAATTGCAGAGCTGGGAACCGACCCCAGCGTGGCACGGTGGTACAGCCCATGTTCTTTTCAACTCCCGGTGGAGATATCTCTCTCCTTCAGGGGCATAGTTAGGGCCTCTTGCAAGCAAGTGACCATTCACTTGATCTCCAGGGAGAAAAGTCCAAGTGCCCTTCCGGTTGTCATCATGCAGACAGGCCCTGTGACTGAAGATTTATGAGCTACAGTTTGGGCCTCTGAAGGGCTGTGTGAGCCACTGCTCTCAAAGTTGCAGAGCCTAAATATGCAGTGTGACTTGAGTGTGGCTCATCTGCTTGTTCTCTGGGACTCTATTACCTCATCTGAAAACTGAGAATCCTTCCACAAACTTTTTCTTAAAAAGCCGAATAGTGAATGTGGCTTTGCAGGCCATGTGGTCTCTTGCAGCTATTTAATTTTGCCATTATCGCGTGAAAGCCATCACGGACAATATGTACAAATGAGCTTGGCTGAGTTCTGATAAAACTTTATTTGTAAAAACAAGTAGCCGGCCAATGAGCCATAGTTTACTGAAGCTGTTCTGGATGATTATTAAGGAGTCTGCTAATTTTTTCATTCTGACCCCGTTATGAGCACTGTGGGAGAGCAGCATGAGCGCAAATGAAGATCTCTTGTTCTTCATCTCTGGGCACTTATTCACCGCTCCGTGGTGGCTGACTTTTGGGATGGGTGTAGAAGTGCTTTCCAGAAACTTGGAAGATAAATATTCAGCTCTGAGGAATACTTATTGCTACCAATTGTTAAGCACTAATTGCCAGACGCTGTGCTAAGGGCTTCACATATGTTTTTCTCATTGAATTCTTGCGATCCATCTACTAGTTACATATTATTATCATCCCCATTTTACAGACGAGATGACTGGGATTCAGGGAGGTTAAGTCACTTGACCAGAACTACCCTTAAATTTTTATCCATTTATTCATTCAACAGATATTCATTGAGCACCTACTGTGTGCCAAGGAGTGTTCTCAGGGATGTGCACACATTGGTGAATGAACAGAACGTCCCTACCTTGTGGAGTTTACATTCTAATGTGGGGAGGCAGAAAAGAAAGAGTAGACGTGCATAAATAGTATACTCTGTTAAAAAGTGATAAATGCTATGGAACAAGAAACAGTCAAGCAAGGTCAGAGTCTTTCCCACTGTACTTTCTTTGTCCTTTGCAAGAGGGCCTGTGGCACGCGGGCATTGTAAATCACAGACATGAACGTGCTCTAGGAGCTACCTGTAGTTTTGAGGGTCAACTGAGTAATGGAGAAAGACACTTCTGAAAATTTTCATCCAAATTCCAGAGGCTGTTACACTTGACGAATCAGAGCTGTCCGTTTGGGTGTCTCCACTTTTATTTAGACGGCTGATTGCTTTATATGGGGTCTACTGTTTATTGTTTTTCTATCTCGCACATTTATTTTAAAATTTATTTATTTATTTAGTCCCCCAAAGCCCCAGTAGATAGTTGTATGTCATAGCTGCACATCCTTCTAGTTGCTGTATGTGGGATGCGGCCTCAGCATGGCCGGAGAAGCGGTGCGTCGGTGCGCGCCCGGGATCTGAACCCAGGCCGCCAGCAGCGGAGCATGCGCACTTAACCGCTAAACCACGGGGCCGGCCCTCGCACATTTATTTTAAATTTTAATTTAAAACTCATTTTCCTTGACTGCACCCTGGTTATTTAATCTGGCTTCTCTTTCTACAAAGACACCCGTTGCCCGAGGTGTTTGCATCGACGTGGTGAACTGTAAGTAGGCGCAGCACTGATATGGTGGTTCTTTGTGCTTCTCTCAAGTCCTTCTCGGTGTCCCCCTGATGTGGAGCAGCATTAACAGTTCTGGGTACAATACAGGAATGTTTTTCTTAGCAAGCGAGAGATGGGGTCAATGTGAGAGCCTGCAAAATCGACCTCTCAGAGGAGAGTGTTCTGTCTAGGAAATGTGCATGGTGGGACCTGAGGTGTCGATGACCGACGTCATGGAAAGAGGTCTGGGTTTGCTGTCAGAAGGTCTGAATTTGATCGTCACTCAGTTACAAAAGTGCGGGTTGAACTGTAATGATAAAAACAACAACGACAATAATAGTGATGATGATGATAATGATAACGCTTACTGTTGTCCCACATTGTGTAAGTGCTTTCCACACATCTCATTTCATACTTTTGTAAATCGCTGAATCTCTTAGTAGCTCAGTGTTCTCTTCTGGAGTATGAGAGCAGTAATTAACTAGCCAATCTTTATAGCAATCTTACAAGATAGAGGTATTATCTCTTGCTTATATAAAATGACACTGAGGTTGAGAGAGGTGCAGTGAATTGCCAAGATGTCTCAGCTGGGAAAGAGTGCCCTGCCCGCTGCATTATTTCATACCGTCCCAGTTTACTGACTAAGGCCAAGAAATTGGTGTGAAAGTGTCTTACATTGACACTTAGATGTTTCCTGGAATAAAACACATCACTGGTTTCCTGGTATACTTTTTCACCTCTGTTCTTTTGTTCTGTCATTACTGACTATGTATATTTTAATTCTAGCATTAACAGTGAGGTGAATTGCATGCCCTCACATTTTTATTTCTTATACTCATAGTCTTCTTGCACATTTCACTGCTTTTCTACAGACTAGGAATAACCATGCTAAACTGGTAGAGCCCTCGCATGTCCTGATTACTTGCAAATATGCAAATGTGAAAGGTGGGGAGAACTTTAAACAAAGAAACAAACAAAAATGCTAGACTGAGTAATTTTAGGGCAGAGTCCATGATTTGATCATTCTTGTATCTCCTACCTCCTGGCATGTTGTAAGCTCCCAGTAGATATTTGTGGAATTGCACTGAATTCCTCGTTGTGGAAGTCTAACAGCCTCTAATTCACCTCCTTGTCTAGCTGTGTCTACCTAAAGCCTTTGGTTATTAAATTCTGTCAACAGTTGTCTCCCTGAGACAGAAAATGGCCGCTCCACCCTCTCTGCTGGTGGGTTTCAGTGATACAACCCATTTTGCTCCAGCCATATCTGTCCTCTCCAGGGTTCCTTAGAAGGTTGTATAAAATATATCAAAGGTTGCATATAATGTATTAAATCTCAGCTTCCTGTGTTGTTAATAACCATATTGCATAGGTAACACGTTTTCTCTGATTTTCCTCTCTCCCCATCCGTCTAACTTAACCTTCATCTTCTCGGTCATCCCTTTTCTCCTGCTCTCATATGCATGCATATATAGCCCCTTATTTCCCATTGCCATATATATTTTCCAAAGACATTATCAAGTACCTTTTATGTCTAAGATATAAAATATAACTGCTATAAAAGAAGTATAATATATTATGCAAATTGAAAGGAAGGTAGGATCTAACTGAGGAGAAGGAAAGGAACTAACGTTTATTGAGATCCTGCTCTGTGTTGGAGCTCTAACTTTACAATATAAGTTCCTAGAGGACAGAAATGCTTGCCTTTTTCTACTGATCCTGTGCCCTGCCAGGGAAGGGGGAGCCCTCGCAAGGGTGGGAGTCCCTTTGGGGACCTGTGGGGTCTACACCTCAGAATTTTGATGCCCGGGCACCCAGGTTCCTGGAGCATGTGTAAGTAAGCATGCTTTGATCCGAGGGATAAGAGAGAAAAGGTTCGCCCAGCAGAGCTGGTGAGGATGACCTGAGAGTGTTATGTCTGCGGTGCTGAGCGAACTACACACTCTGACTCATTCAGTCCTCACAATCACACTATCAACTATAGGACGAAGCCACAAACGTGGGGGGTGGGAGGAGAATAGAAATGCTCTGGGTACTAAGGACAAAGGTCAGTGATGTCATACCTCTGACTCGAGCCTGGGGCCTCACAGTCTGTCTGATGATCCCAACGCCAGATGCATGTGCAGCCGTTTCAGCCGTGGGCAGCTCCTGTACTATGGCTTCAGCCACATATTTCTAGTGGGATCCCCCCAGCTGCCTCAGTCACATAGCTCAGGGATTTGTCTGCCAGAATGGCTTTGACTTCTTAAACTATTTAGAAAATCGGGAGATTTCAAATCTGTAAGAAATTACCAGGGAAGCATGGCCTCACTATTTAAATATGAAATGCCTGCACCTCCAGAGACTGAGGTCTGAATTTTTCATGATGTCTGACATGTGCCGACTATTTTGAAATTATATATTTAAAATTTTGAAAATAAAGTGGTACTGGTAATTGTCTAAATTCAAGACAGTCACAACCTCACTTTTAAGGAGAAGATACTTCATCTTCTATATAAATGGGTCCGAGGAGAGTGTCTGAGACTCTGAGACCTGGAGATGCATCATCTCATGACTCTGTGCAGTATGATATATTCACCCATGTGAAAAGACGTGCATACTCTTTCATGTTGATTTCCATGCTGTCAAAGTCTGTGCCTGTGTTTTTTTCTGCTTATCTGTAGCCTATAGTACAACCACTCTAACACTTAACAAAAACTTCATCTGATACAGTGATAAAAAGGATCTCTTATGTTTGAGAATCTCTTTGCAGTTTTGAAAGTACTTTCACTTTTTTTTTCTTACAACTAATCTTCACATTGATCTTACAAGATATGTATTACACATGCAGTTTTACTGGTGATGGACCTGGAGCTCAGAGAGGTTAATTGCCAGCCCAAAGTCACACAGTGATAATTGATGGAACCTAATCCTTATTTATATTTAATGCTTTTCCTTTATAAAAGTAGCATAGATTTATTGTAGAAAATTTACAAAATATAGAAAAGTTGTAAAGATGAAAATAAATATTATCGGAAATGCCACCACTTAGACATAAACCCAGTCAATATTTTAGTTGTATGTAAGATCCATCTTCTTTACACTAATATAATTTTTTTTTCAGAATTGAAATTAGACTATACATGCTGTTTTGTAATCTACATTTTTACTTATTTACATCTTTTCTTTTATTAAATATTTTTCTATAATATCATTTTCAATCACTGTAAAGCATTCTAGCATATGAGTGAAAGATAGTTTAATAAACACCATATTGTTAGTATCTGCATCTTTGGGAACATCTTTTATACATATCTGTGATTATTTCCTTCATTAAATTCCAGAATTACTGGGTCAACATGTATGTATATTTTTAAGACTTTTGATTTTTTGGGGGAGTCAAATTATGTTCTAGAAAGTCACACTGTCAGATGTACAAATACTGTCTGTTTCACTGCGTATTTGTCAGCATGGAGTATTAGCATTTCTTTAAAACTATAAAATTTTAAACATTTTGATATTAAATTTTGGTTAATATCTCTGTCTTAATCTCATTATCTGCTCACAGTGGTCAATGTAACAATTAATTGCAGAGTCTGTCTTTTATCCTCATGGCACTAGTGGTCCTTTGGCTTTACCTACAGATCTCAATGAGGCCCAAAGGGCATGAGAATTGGCTGAAATTGGATTTCTCACCGGGCTTGGCTTATCAGTTCTCAAGGTGTTAACTGTCTGGACCACCATTTTGCCCTTGATCATGCCCTTTCTCTGGCCTTTGGTTAGGACAATATTACTGATTCTCTATGTGTGCATAAATGTCACCAGGAGGAGAAAACTTGACAGTCTTTACTGTTGTAGTTGAAGCTTTCTGATCTTTGACTTTCAGGCAGAATCAAGTTTATTCGTATATTCATTCCTTCACGTAAGCTGTACAATCTTGGGCAAGTCTTTCTACTACTCTGAGTTTAAGTTTTCTCAATTATGAGATGGACCTGGGGGTGACTGTCCTCCTTCGGAGGTCTGTTGCAATAATTCAGGGAGAGAGAAGGCATGTTCAAGTTCTTCACAAATAAACGCTCCTTGATGATGTACGTTATTTTTGTCATAAGAGAAGAATAAAGTTGGCATTCAGTAAATATTTGTGAATGAATAAACTCCTCATGTGATGTTCTTCATTCTAATGACTTTGTATAATTTATGGAAAGCAGGTTTATTGAGCAAAGGAATGCAGCCCAGCTTCTGTGCAAATTCAGAATTAGTGGGGTCTGAAATAATGAGATTTTACCATAGCCTTCTTCGGGATAGCTCCAGCACCCCCATGGTGCTCATCAGTTTGGTTTTCTGCCCACGGTGCCTATATTCTTGCCTCTCGGGTAAGGTCTTCTAGAGAACTGACTGCGCCTTAAACCTCTTGCGGCCATTTCTGTAGCCTCAGAATACCTTCTGCACAAATCTGCCTTTGCTTTTATGTCTTTTTACGAAGCTATATGAATATCATTGGGAGAGTTAAGGTGAACTATTCCATAGGGTGTAAAATCCCATCCTTAAACACCAGACCTCCCATTGCACCTTGGAGAAGTCGTTTGTTTTTCTTTTCCTGGTACTCTCATCTGTAAAAATTACATTGTTCTATCAAACATTTACTGAGCACGCACTGTGTACCAGGCACTGGAATATGAAGATGAATCAGAGAACCCCCTTCCTCCATGAGACTTGTGATCCAGCAGCAGAGTAAACAGCCAACTATACGACAGTGTGATAGGCAGATCCGGCGTGGTCCCTCGCTTCAAGTTCATACATGTGTGCTTCTGTATTAATGACCTGAAAAGGAAAGCAGACAGAATCACCCGATGAAATGAGCAGACGTTGTTTAGTTGATGCACACAGGGAATGTTGGTGAAGTAGAGATATAATGCAGAGACGCTGTGCGGAGAACAAAATCACAGATCTGGTCATCTCAGGAAGGGGGTGAAAGTCCTCTTGGCCTCCTCTCCAGTGACCCCCATAACCAAAGGGAGCCACTGTCAGTTGTAAATGTGCCAGTCTTGCTTGGCCTTTGCATGTGGTGCGTTTTTGTTTTGTTTTTCTGCCTAGAACTTTCTTCCCTTGCCACCCCCCACCCACTCTCTCTTTGACCCTTCCTTTATCTTTCTGACTCCAGTTTATCCTACAGGCCACTCCACTCAGGCGCATTTTCCTCAGGAATTCTTTCCTAATTTACCAACCTAGGTTAGATATCCCTTGTCTATACTTTCATACACTAGCCATTTCTGTTATAATACTTATTAAAATGTGTTGTATAAAAGGTAGAAGCAACCCAAGTGTCCATTGACAGATGAATGGATAAACGAAAAGCAACATCTACATGTGGTGGAATATTATTCAGCCTTGAAAAGGGAGGAAATTTTGACACATGCTACCACATGGATAAACCTTGAAGACATTATGCTAAGTGGAATAAGCCAGTTACAAAAGAACAAATACTATGTGATATCACTTAGATGAGGTTCCTAGAGTCGTCAGAGTCAGAGACAGAAAGTGGAAGGGTGGTTATCAGGGGCTGGGTGTGGGGAGAGAATGGGGAGTGTATGTTTAATAGGGACAAAGTTTCAGTTGGGGAAGATAACAACGTTGTGGAGATGGATGGTGGTAATGGTTGCACAACAATGTGAATGTACTTAGTGTCACTGAACTATATAATTAAAATAGTTAAAATGGTAAATTTTATGTTACATTTTATCACAATAAAGAAATGTGTTATTACAAAATAGGTGAAGATTGGCATGGATGTTAGCCCAGGGCCAATCTTCCTCACCAAAAAAATAAGAGTTATAACTGGATGTGTCATGACAGTTTACCTTCCTGTACCTTAAGTTTTTATGAGGAAGATCAGCCCTGAGCTAACATCCATGCTAATCCTCCTCTTTTTGCTGAGGAAGACTGGCTCTGAGCTAACATCTATTGCCAATCCTCCTCCTTTTTTTCCCCCAAAGCCCCAGTAGATAGTTGTATGTCATAGTTGCACATCCTTCTAGTTGCTGTATGTGGGACGTGGCCTCAGCATGGCCGGAGAAGCAGTGCGTCGGTGCATGCCCGGGGTCCCAACCCGGGCTGCCAGCAGCGGAGCGCACGCACTTAACTGCTAAGCCACGGGGCCGGCCCCTTAAGCTCACTTGAGAGCAGGATCCATGGATTCTTACCAGTATGTTCTCAGTGATAAGCACACACCTGGTTGATAGTATGTGCTCACGTAAAAAAAGAAGTTGAAAAAAATGAATGAATATAGAAGACATCTATTATTACTATATCAGACTAATGTATCCTGGTTTTGCAGACTCAGAGAGGGGTGATGACCTTGCTAAGATCACACAGGTAGTAAATGTCCAAGTCGGGATTGAAGCCCAGTTGTTGTCAGCCCCAATCCAAAAATATTCTTCTCATCGTTTCAGCCTTTATTTGCCATCACTTTCTACACAGTTAGATGGAAGCAGAGAAGCTAGATGTAGATAAAGGAACCTGAAATGCCATGCCTTAAATTAAAAATGATTTTAGAAGACTGAGAAAAGGGTGGAAACGGAAGGGGAAAAAAAAAGAAGCTGATGTAAGACTTTCCCTGGGATACAGTCACTTCTCGTTTGCTTTTTATTTTTTCCAATCTCTTGCCATATAACCAAAAGAACTGGAATGGGGAGATTGATTGGGCAATCAGTTCTTTCCCAAGGGCTGTGGCAGAATCCCAGTCTCTTAGGTAATTTACCCTGGAAGGGGGTTTGCTGTAGGGAACAGCCCTCATGGTTGGGGAGGGACAGGATGATTTAATAGGCCTCTTTCTGCCCTAATTGCTCATCTTCCTTGTGAGAACCCCCTTCTCGTGCTGCATTAAAGACTCCATTAATTTGTTTATAAATAAATTCAAGCTACTTCAGTTCTGTCACACTTCTAAGAGGCTCCGATTCAAGAGTCTCTAGCTCGTACCACCCATTAGGATTTACCGATAAGAAAGATGCATTGTACATTTTATTACCTTGTCTATGGAGCCACATGCGACAACTATAAAGTACATTCATGTACAGTATGAATAACTGTCAGGGTAATTGATAAAGTAGTCTGTAATAAAGGTAGCTGGAATGGCATTCCTAGATGCTGAGGTCTCTAAGTGCTCAAGTGGAGGGAGGGAAGGCACTAAATAAATCCAGTCTTTCAGAAATTGCTGGCATTTAAAAAAAATGGCCAACCAGAATCCTTAGGCCTGCATTTCACTTTCAAGTGTAATTATTTTATGTTGCAATTCATATCTGCTGACACATTGGAATCAACTCAAATAAAGGAATGCCATAAATCCTGCAGTGTTTGGATTAAGCACGTGTTGGTGCTGGAAGAAGTCTGGAAGGAGGCTGCCCCTATGTGTAAATAGTTGCAGAGAATCAAGTGGCTGCGAAAGATGTAGGTGCAGTTAAAGACCAATGGTCCGCCAACAGCCATCCAGCCTGTTAAAAATATCCAAAGAAGCGAGGGGCTCAGTACTTCATCCTTGTGGGTGAATTGTAACTGGCCATTTTAATAACATTAATAACAATAGTAGCTGACACGATCACTAGTTGGGCTTCTAGTACACACCAGCTACCTATGTAAACTAGCTTTTTAGCCTCAAAACAGTCCTATGTGGGAGGTATCACCAGCAGTGTGATCTAGAGCATGTTATTTAACTTCTCTATAACCCAGATTATTCATCTGGAAATGGAAGTAACTAACAACCCTTATTTCTCATAAACATCACAGGGTTGTTGAGAGGATTAAATAAAGTCATATATGCAAAGTGCCCAGAACAGTGCCCGGCAGACAGTAAGTCCTCAAAAGTAGGAGCTGACGTTATAATTTTCACATTACAGGTGAGGAAACCAGCCACAGAGAGATTAAGAGAGTTGCCCAAGGTGACTGATGGAGGATTTGAACCTGGGTCTTTTTAATTAAGTCTAAATTCTACACTTGCTGCCTGTCTGCTGCATGTTCTCCATGTTAACGTCACACGTTGGTCCCACTTCTGATTTTTGAGCCTGGAAGGCGGGAGCTCTGTCTTGTCTGCATCTGTGTTAGTCTCCCTGCCTGTCCAAAGCTGAGGGAGGTGAGGGAGCTACCTTCCTTGGTAGAGTCTTTCACCTTCACCTGGGATCTGCTGGTACCTCAGTACATGTTGTGTCTTGTCCAAATGTAAATTAATGTCGTCCCTCAAACCTGCAGGCTTCTTTGCAGTATGATCTACACTTCCTTTTCCTCCCATGAAAATCTGTTGGATGTTGCTAGCGCAGCTTTGCGCTCTTACTAGAGAGTATTTGCGTGACGACCAACCATGTTGACCCCAGCCATGGCCGTGTATTTTTCTTCTCCAGTTATTTTGTAGCTAGACTGGTCCTGTGAGCTGGAACAAGTACTAGAGAAGGAATCAGATCCAGGATATAGGCCACCCCTATGTCCCTTTTCCTGTATGCCTTATATCAAAAGATAAATGTCAGCTCTTCCTGTGACTGGCAGTGTGTCTTTGAAAGTCACTGGGCTACAGTTTCCCCAGTTCTGCCAGGCTGTATCCTCAGCTCTGACTGCAGATCCACCAAGCCAGCAGAGCTGCGGGTCACAGAGTGATGGACCTCGGCCGTGTCAGGACTGGCCCCTCATCCTCCTTTCCCCACACCACCTTGAAAATTCCCCCGTCTGTGTAAGACTTATACAACTGAGGCTAGAAGGGCAGTGGACTTCAACATTTTAGACAGATTTTCAGTGTGACGGCCCAAATAAAACAGCCGGGAAGCAGAGCCAGTGCTTGGAACCAATAAAGAGTCAGTGGGAAACATACAAGTTCAATCCTAGTTTCACTTGTGAGCTGTATTATCTTGGCCGGTTATACAAATGCTCTGAAACTCAATTTCTTTGTCTATAAATAATAATATATACTGCACTGAGGATTTGAATTATACTATGCATGTCAGAAATGCCTTGAAAACTGCAAGATGCCCTGGAAAATGTTGGTTGCAGCAAAAGTGGAAAGAGAGTGGCATTTCAGAACCGAAGATAGAAGTTCATGGTGCAATTCTACAACTGCCTAGCTGTGTGATCTTGGGCAGTTAACCTCTTTGAGCATCATTTTCTTTATCTGTAAAATGGGGAAAATCATCTTAATACACCACACCTGTTTCAGAGAGTCGTTGTCAGGCTCCAATATGATGTAAATGAAATTGTTTGCTTAAAAATTGAACTCTAAAGCACTCTGCAGATGTTAGTCACCATGTTTAGTATAGGGATGGCTAACCAGCACAGTGTCTCGTCTTTGTCTTGGCAAGTCCAAAGGGCACCTTTGTAAATGCAGTAAATTTTCCCATGGAGAAACCCTTACTTTTCACTGCGAGAAAATTTCCAGCTTTCTCAGCCAAATGACTCTTCTCACCTATTTCATGTATTAATTGGAGAGAGAATAGGGAGGAAACAGAAGTCAAAGCCAGGAATCATTGGGCTTTATCTGTGTAGGTATGAATTAGAAGAGCTGGGACTGTCTTTGCCTCTCATTTTGCTGTCTGCTGGACGATGTTTGCACAGTCCTGGGATGAAGTGACTAAGATGTCTATTGAGGATAAATGCTAGTTCTGCTTTGTACTGAAAGATATACGCTAGGACCTAAAAAGAATTCTCTCCCTGGTGCTCCTATTAATTCCTAGCAGTTATAGAGAGCTGTAAAAGCCACCTAATTACTTCTTCTTCCTGCTGTATATTTCAAAGATGGCAGGTACCCTAGTAGATTCAAGGTAGGTCTGGTATTAAAGCCACTGAGCTATAATCTTTTTTTTACCCCATCTTGTAACCATCAGCTTGGTCTGTGAAAGAGAATATTGGCCCCAAGAACCATTTTTTTTATCCTTGGACTCCCTTTATCCTTGTATGAGTGGGCAAGATGCTGAGTTATCCCCCTTGCTACTATTGGCATCCATTTGGCTGCTTGTAAAATGAGGGCAATCATTGGGACAGCTTCTAAAAAAGCATGTCGTTCATGTATGCAGTATGATTGAAGGACTCGGTGAGGGTTCCAACCTGCCTTCTGAGCTAATCTGTGTACAGGTGCCCAGCACTCCAAGATGAGAACCTTGTCCCTAAACAGCTCCTGGACACAGTCCGCTGAGCTGTGAAAACAGTAGTTACACATGTCATTGACATATTCATGATCCATTAGATCATGGATGGGTGAAGGGAGATGGACTAGGATGAATCCCTATGTAACAGCTGAGCTGTGGAGGCGGGAACTACTGTTGTCATGTCATCTTTTTCCTGCTGAACAACGTTGCTCAGGGCTTCATGAGGTTCCCTCATGAGCTTGGTGATCAGGCTCTTTGAAGAGAGGCCCCAACCCAGCCCAACTTCAAATCCTTTCCTTACAAAAACCTATCCATTTGAGAAATGACCCATTCCTTTATGACCCAAAGCAAGGTCAGCCCTTCCACAAGTCAGACTGTTCACTGTAAGAGACCAGCTCAGAGAGACCCCTAGCCCATGTGGCCTTTCCTCCTCAGCCCAACTGAAAGCCCTTCCTTTCCTTCCTGAAGACCCAGGAAGCTTCAGGTCATCCTTCTAGAACTGTGCTGCCCTACTGATATAGTAGCCTCTAGCCATGTGTGGCTATTTAGATTTAAATTTAAATTAATTAAAATTTAATAAAATTTAAGAACTTAGTTCCTCAATCATACTAGGCACATTTCAAGTGCTCAAAAGCCACATGTGGCTAGTGGCTACCTATGAAATAATAGAAAAAATATATTTATTGGTCTCTGCCCCCATTTCCTGGCACAGAGCTCCTAAAACCCTTGTGATTTCGTAAGTGATAAGAACCCTAGGAGCATCTTTTCTTCTACTATTTGGTCTTCGACTCTGGTTGCTGACACTGAGCTCCTAAATCCCTTGGAATTTCTTGGAGGAAGGGGTGACATTTTTACTAATGAGGCAATTCTTGGTGGGCTCCTGGATAGCTTCAGGATGGGGGCTGGTCACCAGAAAGACCAAGCCATGATGAGAAGCTTGGAACTCTCAGCCCCACCCCCCTCTCCTAAGAATGGGAGAGGGGCTGGGGATTGAGTTAATGATTGATCATGCCTGCATGATGAAGCCTCAATAAAAATACCAAAAGTACGAGATTCAGAGAGCTTCCCAGTTGGTGAACATGTGGAGGTTCAGGGAGAGTGGCTCGCTCAGCAGAGAGGGCGTGGGAGCGCTGCAACCCTTCCCACATACCTTGCCCTATGCATCTCTTCCATCTGGCTTTTCCTGAGTTATATCCTTTTATAATAAACTGGGAAACTAGTAAGTAAACTGTTTTCCCAAGTCCTGTGAGCTGCTCTAGCACATTAATTAAATCTAAGGAGGGGGTCATGGGAGTCTCTGATTTATAGCCAGTCTATCAAAAGCACAAGGAATGACCTGGACTTGCGATTGGCATCTGAAGTTGGGGGACATTCTTTTGAGACTGAGCCCTTTACCTGTGGGGTCTGACACTATCTCCAGGTAGAGTCAGAATTGAGTTAAATTGTAGGACACCTAGCTGGTGTCACAGAGAATTGCTTGGTGGGGGAGGAAACCCCACACATCTAGATTCAGAAGTGTTGTGAGTGTGCTAGTAGTGTGAGAGTAAAGGAGGAACGCACAGGAGGAGTGTTTCCTATACACTGCGGTATTGCTCAGTGCAGATGTAGAACTTTCCTTCATCATAGAAAGTTTCGTCAGACAGGGCTGCTTTAGAGCGTGTCTCACTCTGCCCTGCGATGAAAATACCCACCTCCTACTGAGTGCGTACTCTGTGCCAACCCCATGCTAAGCACTTTATAATCCCCAAACATTTTAAAATTAGGTGTGACTTAACACATGAGAAACCAGAGGCTTAATGGTGGCAACCTGCCCGAGGATGCATAGCTGGTAAGTAGCTGAGCTGGGACTGGACCCTGCATCTGTCTGCTCTGAAACTTACTCTCTGAGCCACATGTCTGCACTGACTGTTGATATCTATGTGCTGCAGTGGATGCAGTAATCTCCTGTGTTGGTTCCTGTTGGCATCTTCTGCAAGCTGGCGAGATGAAGGAGCTGCAGAATGAGGCCGGGCTGATGCTGGCACTAGGGTGTGCTGAGGATGATGTTGACCGTCCATTTTGCACCATTCCTTTGTTAGACACTATGCTAAGCACTTTTCATGCGTTTATCACGTTTACTTCTCCCAGTAACCCATCATGTAGATACTTATATTATCTCCATGCTATAGGTGAAAAAAAAAAAAAATCACAGCTTAAAAAGTTAAGCAACATGGTGGTCCGTATGTGGCAGAGTCTGAATTGGGACCCAGATGGTCTGGACTCAGAAGCCCCATCATGACCACTGTTGCTACTTTGACTCAATGTGATTTTAGATTCACTCCCAACAGCAGAGTTCTCAGCCTCTTCTTAAATATGGAGGACCTCAGTGAGTCTTCTGCTTACTTTGGGAGAGTAAACAGAGCCAAATGTCTGAGTGGAGTGGATGCTTTTGAGTATAAGAGCTTATCTAGTCCCTGGAGAGCTGGCCCTGAGTAAAGGCTCACCCTCCCTCCACTACTGAAGTGCTAATCGATGCAGCAAATATACCTGATTGACTTCTTGTCAGAGCCCCATTTTGCAACGATAGGCAACATCTTCTGTAATTTGGAAACTGATTACAGATCTGCAATCCCGGGTTACTTTTTTTTTTTTTTTTTTTACATAAATGGAATTTCTCTTTAGGAAAAAGCAAAAGCTTTTCCAGTTGATTCTGACACATTTCCAAGGAGATTTCTCTGCCAATCCTCTTTTAAGTTAATCTATTAAATTACAGTAACTGAGCTTGAAGATAAGCAAAGGAGAAAATAGCACCATCTGCATTCCATTTTCATTCACTAAGAACTCCGAGCCTAATAAAAAAGATGAAGCTTCATAAACAGTGTTTATTCCATTTTCTTGTATACCCGTAGTCATCTGTTAACAGATAAATTCTATCTATAAAGTTGGTGTATCTGAAATCCCGAATACAAAATGGCTGGGGAGGATAGATGAGAACATAATGAGTGGTCCCCAGCTCTGCATTCCTATTTTGGTCAGAGAAGGGAATTTAACAAGGATCACCAAGGCTGGGGAGGCTAGGTCAGTTTCCATAGAAACTACTTCTTACAGTGACTCTAAGGATCACCAAAAGCAGCAGGGATGTCTTCTAGCCTCATGTTGAATTTCACCCTAAGAGTGTATGCATTGTGAATTCTTTGGCCATCCTCCTCAAACACTCCTCAGGAGTAGGAGCATTTATGAGAAAGAGTGTGTGCTTTGGAATGAGAGGGGCCTGGATCTGCGTCTGTGCTCATACCCACTAGTGACAAGAACAGGGTCTAAAATCAAACTGAGCAGGTTCACGTCTCGGATCTGGAGCCAGAGTCGGCAAACCACGATGGCCTGTAGGCCAAGTCCCACTCACCACCTGTTTTTGTACAGTCACAGGCTAAGAATAGCTTTTACATTTTTTTAATGGTTGGAAAAAAAATCAAGAGTCACATTTCATGACATGTAAAAAGTATACAAAATTTAAATTTCATTGTCCATAAGTAACAGTTCGTTGCAGCACAGTCACACTCATTAGTTTACATACAGTCTGCGGCTGCTCCACACTCCAAGGGCGGGGTTGAGTGGTTGCAGCAGAGGCAATATGGCCCGCAAAGCCGAAGATGTGTACTGTCTGGCCCTTTATAGAAATAGTTTGCTGACCCCTACCCTGGAAGCTAGATACTCTTATCTAAAAGGTAAGGTTACTTAACTTCTTTATACCTCAATTTCCTCATCTGAAAAGTAGGGTTAGTAATAGTAGTCACATCATAAGATGGTTGTACAGATTAAATGTCATTTAGCATAATTCCTGTACATGGTAGACATACAATAAATGCCAGCTGATGACCACATGATTTTGATCAAGTTACTTAAACTCTTTGAGCTTCAATTACCTCATTTGTAAAATGGAGATAATAATACCTACCTTATAGGATTTTTTAAAAGAATTGGGTAGCCTATCAATGACAATAATGGCCAAATTTTATTTAACATTTATTTGACAGATGTAAAAAATGAGACAAAGAATCACTAAGTGACTTCTAACCCACCCAGGTAGTAAGTGACAGAGCTGGGTTATAAACAGGCCAGGCCTGGAGCCCCTTGCTCTGTCTAAATAACTCAGTCACCTACCCTCAGTGCCTGACAGGTGGCGAGTGTGCCTGTTCCCTTCCATCTTCCCCGGGCCCCCACAGTGGTACACTCCTTGTGCCCATGTTTAACACTCCTGTCTTTCTACCTTGTAATGAGCTAGTTCTCCATGTGTCTGTCTCAAGTGTTCATTTACAACTGTATTATAATTGACTGAATGTGTATTTGCCATCCTTTCTAGAATGCGCTTTTCTTGAGCTTGGGAACCGTATCTTTTCATCCTTATAATCCTCTTTTCTAGCGGGGTGCCTGGTCCATTGTTGGTACTGTGTTAGTGTTTGATAATTGTCTGAATGAATGAATGAATAAGCAACAAAATGAATTGGTACCATTTGGAATTTTCTCACACTAACACCATTGAGCTTCCTTAGGTGATGTGTATTTTAAAACATTTGGTCTATAGCAGGCTTGAGAACTCATGTGCAAAGGAACTCTTACTCAGGAGTGGCCTAGGTCTGACTGGCCCCTCACACATACAAGAAATTTAAGCAAATATATTAGCCTCTTTGTTGAAAAGGACCTTACCAGCTTGCCCTCTACCTCTGCTTGGCAGTTTCTTTTTTTTTTTTTTTTTTTTTTATTTATTTTCCCCCCCAAAGCCCCAGTAGATAGTTGTATGCCATAGATGCACATCCTTCTAGTTGCTGTCTGTGGGACGCGGCCTCAGCATGGCCGGAGAAGCGGTGCGTCGGTGCGCGCCCAGGATCCGAACCCGGGCCACCAGTAGCGGAGCGTGAGCACTTAACCGCTAAGCCACAGGGCCAGCCCAGCTTGGCAGTTTCATTCATACTTGCACTTTGAAAGTCCAGCAGGATTTCTCAAGTGGAAGATGGCATAAACCTGCTAGGCCAGGAATGGACACCCCATCTTGATGAGGACGCATGCCCCAGCCTGCAGCAGAAGACCTTCGTGGAACATGACTGAGACCTTGATAAGCAGCCTTGTTGATGTGCATGGGCTCAGGATGGTCTGGCCTAGAGAGTCACGGTGCGGGTGACCGCAGACCTTAACTCTGAAGCGTGTTTTGGCCCTCTGTCTGAGCACAGGTCCCTGAGACTATTCTATGCTCTCAGTCTCCTAGACTGGAAGCAAACTTCTAGACAGGTGGGAAGGAATCCTGAAATTAAACAGATGGTTTTACTTTCCACGTCAGACCCCAGAGTAAAAGAAAATGTGACAGCAAGAATGTCATAATCGCATCACAGACTTTTATGTGTTGGAAACTTTTAATTTATCCCTAAGTATTTAATAGGAGTATAATTACCCTTATTTGGCAGACATTGAAACTCAAGTTTCAGCGGTAGAGGTTATCCATGTAGAGTGTTTCAGAGCCTGGAGCAGAATTTAAGTGTTTTGACACCTGATCACCTAACCCAGCCTCACCACAAATGCATCCTAAATTCAGGGCAGAGATTATTGAGTCATTTATCTATTCACCAGCTATTTATTGATCACCTATAATAAGCACCAAGGATTCAGCAGTGAGTCAACAAGACAGACAAGGCCATTGCCCTTATTACCTTCTATTTTATTGAAAGAGTCAGACAGTAACCATGTAAGTAAATAAAAAATTTCAGATAGCGATAAGGACTGTGATTTTTTTTTTTTTTAATTCAGGGTGATGTGATAGGGAGTGACTGGCAGGGATAGCAAACTTCGATAGGAGGGGTCAGGGACTGTATCTCTGATGAGGGGACACTGCAGCCGAGACTTGAATCATGGAAAAGACATGAATGCAAACACAGGAGGGAAGGTGTTGCGGTGGACGAGTGCTAGCAGGTACTTGTGCTCATAGGTGGAAACTGATATAGGTAAAACAGGTGGTCCTTTCCTTGCTGGTGGCTGTGTCCCAGCCTTGATGATGTAACAAGGACTGTGTCATCAGCTCAGAGTTCAGATTGGTTAACTTTTCCTTCCTCTTGTTGGCAATTCCATTTCTCCCCGTCTCCCCATACAAAGCCCACCTACCCTTCAGGCCTGGGTCAGACAGCTCCTCTCTCAGGAACCTTTCCTGGATCCAGCCCCAATAAGTAGTCTTCCTTCTCCCAAGCCTTTTGTCTGCACTCCTCTTTTTTTAGTCTAAGCACATTCTTCTCTATTGTATATATTTCTGACCATTCATCAAGACTGATATATATAACAGTAATCAAGAGCACGGCACTAGAATTAGAGCAAGATCTGGGTTTGAGTCCCGACTTTCTAATGTGTGGTTTGAAGCAAGTTGCCTGATCTCCTTAGACCTCCGTTTCATCATCCACAAGTGGGCACAATTATAGTGCATATAGCATAGAGTTATTCAGAGCTGAAAATGAAATAATGCCCATAAAGCACTTAGTTCATAGTAAGCACTCAATAGATGCAAAGGATTGTTATAATTATTGTTAACCATGCCCCTCACGGCCGATCGTTCACTCTCCTTCCTTTATTAGGCTTTGGTTTGGGAGCAGGGACTGTGTCTCATAAATGTTATACCTGCATGGCCTCGCCCAGTTCCTGGAACATAAGTAGTGCTAACAACCTTTTGAGTGAATGAATGAAATGTTCCTTTTCTCTACAGATATAAACACTACAACAGTATAGAATTTCAGAACTGAAAGGCACCTTAGCCGTCACTGAGTGAATTCAACTACTTACTGTAAACAAAAGGAAATGGAGGCCAGAAGAGGTTAAAGAGTTAAGCCCAAAGCTACAAAGCCCATTGGTGGTAGATCTGAAATCAGTGTCTGGTTGCTCTCAGAACAGCAGTGTACATAGAAGTAGGCTATCGATAGCTCTGAGGGTAACAGAGCTCCAATTCTCCAAGATGAGCCTGAATTTAGAATATTTTGTCTCATTAGAACACTTGCTTCTTTTGAGCATCTGGCCTAGTTTTTATTTGGAAATAGTGACAGAGACTCATCCTGCTCATCTTTTAACCCTAGCAGAACACAGACCCTGGGACAGAACGGATGCTCTATAAACTTGTGATAAATGAATGGACGCATGTGGCCGCCTTACTTATAGCTCATTAATGTAAAATGTTCGTGCACAAACTAACCTTGAGGTTGGCCTAAACAGAGAATTTGGAGTTAGGCTTCCTGTGTCACGGGGTAACTTTTATAATCTCAGGGCTCGCCCTGTCCCCATGGCCCGCCTCGTGAGAGAAGCGGTTCATTTCCGCCTCCCAGGGAGGTCATATGCATTGATCCATGCATGATTTGAAGGCTTGGGAGCATTTAAATGACACCTGGGGTTATTGATTTCAGAAGCACAGCAGACTGTGTTTAGAAAATCATTCAGTGGGCCAGGATTCATGTAATCATTGAGCGAATACTGAGGACCACCTACTACATGCCAGGGCCTTTCTCCTGCCCTCATCAGGAACGTGGGAAAATAACTGTGCCTCCCTCCCCAGGTTGCTGTAAGGAGGGTTACGTGAGGAAATCATGTGGAGCGGCAAACACAATGCCCGGCACACAGTACTTCCTCAAAATATTACTGGTGTTTATAAGATATCTGTTCATAAAATTATACCACGACTACGATGGTGACAGAAAGCAAAGTGACTACAGTTTACCTGGAGTTCTCACATGGTACAGCTGCTTCTCTTCGTTATTTTTTTTGTAACTCACCTTCTCATTAAGTCCCCTAGTCTATAAATCAGGAGCATCAGACAAGCTGATGCCTCGGGCTACCCTGACCACCTCTGTGTAGATAGAACCTGCGTCCCTGAGACCCCGCGAGAGTTGGTCATTCTTCCTCTGTTCTAGCTCTTACTTTGTGTCTGTTTTTACTTATTTTTTATAATGCATGTGTTTATTTGGTTCTCTCCCTCTGTCAATCTGTGAGTCTTGAGGGTGAGAACAGGATCTTATTCATCTTGGTTTCCACAGAGTTGAACACACAGAAGGGGCTCAGGAAATGAAGAATGAGTGGATACTAGTCCTTTATTCCTTTATCAACTTTGTGCCTTTAAATGTATGCACCTCCCTTTTTCTACCAGTCAATCAAAAGGAAGCCACTCTATGTCTCAAGCACTTTTATATCTTTGAAGGCCTCATATTATATAAGTGAAAATTCAAATTTTTGTGATCTCTAATCTTTCATGGCCCTCTCCAGACAAGGAACAGAGAGGAAGCCCCACCCCACCAACTGGATCACAGCTAAAAACTACCCCCTCAAAAGGTTCAGTGCAAAGAGATAATACTGGGGGAAAATAAATGAACAGGAAGAGAGATTTCAAAACATCAAAGAAAATAGCAGAAGCTCTATGTGTCATTTGAGATCTTGTTTCTGTTCTAGAAAAGGTTAACCCAGTGTGATTATTGTTGCCTAAGATAAGGAAAGAAACAAATAGGAACTGAGCACCTACTAGGGCTCTCCTAAGACAGGATGAGCCAGCAAGGCAGGTTTTAGTCTTTGCATCTGACAGGCCAGGATACTGAGGCTACAGAGGTTAAGAGGTCTGCCTGAGGTCACCCCAAATAGGAAGCCTCTGAGCCTGGCTGCATACGCTGGGCTCCCAACTCCGCTCATGCCCTTCCCTCCTCAACCAGTCGAACAGAACCTTAGGAAGAGGACCCACGCCTGCTTAGCTCCAAATCCCAGGTGTGCCCGAGAGGAAAATCACATCCCTCGTAAAATTAGAATATGAAAATAGGAAAGGAAAAGAAAAGAAAGAAAACTTTAAGGAAAATCAAAGCGGCACAGTGAAATCACGCTGGGTTCGGGAGGCTGTCTTTGCACAGCCTGTTTAATTGGCGTTGTATTTTGAGGGTTAGAGTAGAGGAAGAAGAAAAAAGAGAGTGTTCACCCTGATTTACATGAAAATGAGAAGAAGGGAAAAAGTGGGGTATTAAAACGTGTGAGTTGAATCCTTAGATCTCTGCCTCATGAGTGGCGCACGGTAGAACTTTTAAATTGGCTACATTGCTTTAATTGAAATATAGAATTGTAATAACACAATGTGACAGGCACCTACTGAGGGGGACCGCGCTGCTCCCACCTCTCCTTGGAGCAGCAAACAACTGGGGGATGGAAAAAAAATACACACCGAGAAGCACTTGAAAGGGCTTTGTTCTTTTCCAGGCTCTTTGAGGTTTGCTTTTTGAAAAATGCATTTTTTTTCTCATTGCTCCAGGGTCCAATTAATCCACACCACCCCACCCCCATTCCTAGCATGTTCTTACTGTAGAGGTATTTTGCATCAATTAGGGTGTTTGTAGTATACTGGAGGGAAGGAAAAGAGTTTATAAAATATCCAGATTTGCCTACAAAGATCCCAAATCTTTAGCCTGAACCAAATTATAAGTTGGATGGGGATCTCATCCCCCCTGAGGTTTCCCTTCCGTCTCTGCCTGGCTCTGATCATTTGCAAGTGTACACAGATGTTGAAGTTTACTGCAAGGGTACTTGACCCAGAGGCAGCCCTGGGAGATGGGCTCAGGCATCAAGGAGGATGTTTATGAGGGCAGGCAGTGAAGGGGCCTGGGCCTAGAGGGCACCTCCAGTCTTCTCTCTGACCTGGCCTCCCCAGGTCCCTGCGCACCCCTCCTGGCAAGATTGCACTCCCCCAACCCTCTTCCAACTTTTTCTATAACACATGCCCATGATCTCATAATCTCAGCCCTCGCCTTCTCCCATTTCCTAACCTGTCTCAGCCAAACACCATGAAGCCCAGGTTGTCTTGGTGCAGCGTCACCACCAGCTCCATCCTATAGGGACACTAGGTGCTGGCAACGCAGTAGCTCTGTTCTCCCTTTTGTCTTTCTCGGTAACGTTTATGCCTGAAACATACAGTTGCCCTGAAATATACAGCTTTCCTCCACCATAGGGCGTAGGTTCAAATAACAAGCCCTGATTTAAACCAACTTAAGCCCTCTCTGCCCTAATTCCTAGCACACCTTCTCTTAATATCAACCCACTTTAGTGTTAAAATCAGCAAAAGTTAATTGAAAAAAATTTAAATTGTCAGGTATAGATTACAGTGGTGTTCCTCTTTAAATCATTTGTGGTGAAGGACTAGTTATTTTCTTTTCCAGTCCATCGAGGACCAAGATGTGGTTCTACCATGCATGCTTTGTGCCCTGTGTGACTTAACACGTGAGCTCTGTAGTAACTAAGCTCATCCCACCCAGCTCAGTGAGGCAGGTCAACTGAGCACACACTTGGATGTCGCAGCAACATAGCCATAGAAGTTTCTAAGCCGCTCCTTTCATACTTATCTTGTCATAGATCAGTTATAGTTTACAGACCGATTCCTGTCCGCAGACCACAAAAATGTGTGTTGAGGACGTTATTAACTTCTCACTCCCCATGCACCTAGTGTCATGAGATGGAAGAGAGCCGGTACCCTCCAAGGCCTCCTGTCTCTGGCACCACAGTTCATACATTTGCACAAGCCAGACACTCGATCCCCACGTCTGCCCGTGATAAGTCTTGTTGAATTTGCCTCTCACCTGTCTCTCAGATCCACCCACCTTTCCTCCTCTCGCCTGCCATCACTATAATCCCAGCTCCCATCATCTCACCGGGACTACACCAGGGGCTCCTATCGGGTTTCTCTGCAGTCTTTCTGGACCCATTTCAATCCATTCTGCAAAATCAAGCCACAGGAACCTCTTGAATATATACATAGAGCATGTTTCTCTTCTGCTTAAAGCACTTTGGTGGCTTCTTTTGCTACAGATCACAGCACTTGACGTGGCCTGCGTGGAGCTGGAGGACCCCTATGTCTGCGTCCCTGGGTGACCCTGTACCCACCCCCTCCTCCCCAGCATGCCCTGTCTTCTTCAGTTTTTCGTGAGTCCTCCTCACCCAAAGCCCCCTCAAGGCCTTTGCCCCTCCTGTTGCTCTTGATTAGAATGTCTTCCCCACACACCCCTCCACGCCAGGGCTCTGTTCGAGGTATTCTGCAAAGGGTGATCTCATTTAATCCTCACATCCACAAGATATGATTAATTCTATTTTTAAAATGAGAAAACCAAGCTCAGAGAGGTTAAGTGGCTTGCCTGGGGTGGGAGGAACAGCTAATTAGTGAGATCCACACCCAGCCTGTGCATCCTGGGGCCTGCTGCCTCATCCACGATGGGCCTGAGCGGGCCTCAGCGCTGAGATGCAGGTAACTGTACAGGCTTCCTGTCTGCCCCCTCCCACAGTGAGGCCTTCCCTCCTACGCTGCCTTGCGTTTTCCTTTTTACCACCAGCCCCCCTCCAGCTGACCCCTCTTTCCTTTCAGCGTCTCATCTCACTTACTAGATAATGTTTGCTCCCAGCTGTTAGCACCCAGGGATTCAGTATTAGGCAGAGCCTGAAGAACAACTAAAAATAGCCCCATTTTGTCCATTTTCTCTGGAAAGGCCTGGGTTTGTGGGTTTCTGAGACCCAGACATAATTGCAGTGCCCTTCCCATCCCCTGCCTGGGCCCTGCCATTTTGAGGAGAGAGTTGCCTTGCTCACGTCTGGGGCTGGGCATTTTCTGCTTCTTTGTAGGAGCTTCCTCGAGCCTGGACCAGACAGAGCTACTGAGCTGACAATTTGCAAGAGGCCCCCAGCACATTCTGGCCTCTTAACACATGTGAATATGCAGTTAGAAACCCATTTACATGAATAAATGAACTATTCAGGAGATGAAAACAGGGTTTTTTTCCATTTAAAATAGAAGAAAGAGAATCCCTGAACTTTGCGACTTCATGATATCCTATACTTTGTGTCATTGGCCTCCACTGGAAGCAAGAACAGCTCTGAAAAGAGAGGAGAATAAAAGCCTTCCCGATGAAAATAGTTGAACAGGCGCTGGCAACGAGAAAACCTCATATGCTGTAATTATAGATTTTTGTTTGTTTTAAATCCTGGTGCTCAATCTGTGAGCTCGGTTTAATAATAAAATACTAGAATTATGCATGCAAGTGCAAATTTGGTATCATGTCAGTCACTTCCAAGCACTATTTACAGAATGGAATCATTACAGTGCATTAATATAATGAAGACGCAGTGTGGCCCATTTCAGTATAATATCCTTAAAACACCACTGCAGGATGGTGGCTATAGCCCTTCTCAAGAGTTTAAGCTTATCTCAGGCCATCTTAACATCATTTGAGCTTTGTTACTGAAATAATGTGGCTTGGGTTCTGCTATTAGCAATGCATATGGCAGTTGTTTGTGATGCTAGAGAGAGAGAGAGGCTGAGAGAAAGACAGAATCCCTGAAAGGAAGATCCTCTGGCCACGGGTTGCCATAAACATGCTTTTGGCACTTTGGCATTTGACTGATTACATGTCTGTTTCCTCTCTAGATGGGGAGGTCATTGAGAGCAGGGGCCCTTGATTATTTCTCTCTTAAATAGCAGGCAGTGTGGCATAGTGATTAAAAGCGCTGGCTCTGGAGCCAGACAGCCTGCATTCAGGTCTCAGCTCACCAACATCCTAGCTTGGTGGCTTCACGCAGGTTGGTAACTTCTCCGTCCTCAGTTGGCTAGCTCACAGAGTTGTTATGGGGATTAAGTAAGCAGAACCCTAGAAAGATGCCTGGCACATAAAAAATACGCATTGAATGTCAGCTGTTATTCTCATCTCTGTACCCCTAGCACCCAGTATGGTGATCGGTGTAGAGCAGATGACCAATCAATGTGTGAGGGTGGAAGGATGAATGGATGGATGGGTGAATCAACAGCATAGCTGTAATCCACAGCATGCATCGCTTCTCTGAATCTATAGCGTTCTTTGTATTTCAACGGCTCTGCCAGAATCCAGGCCTCTTCTTTGTTGGAACTCGAGGCTGCCCGGAGATGATTGGACTTGGTTCAGATAGCTATCGGGAGAGACAAAGAGGTTTGCACATCAGGGGCTGAAGTTGAGCCTTTAAGAATGTGCAAAATTGAGAATTGACGCAGAAGTCGTTATTAACTCACACATTTAACAGGATGTTTGCCTTTCAACAAAGGGTGACTAATTAATGTAACAGTTGATTATGTAGCTCCCTTAATTTGTTACTAGTTTTCAAATACCAAAGTAATTACATCACTAAGGGAGGACAGTTGTTAGAAAGTCAGTGTACAAAAGGGATTCAAAGAGGGTTGACTGTTGGTTCTAAGTCCTGTTTGGACACAACCTTGTGTTGGGTCTGACTCTGCGGCAGCTTACAAGTCCCCAGTAGAAGGCAAACTGCGTGCCCTGGCGAGTAAGAAGGAGAGTCTGGCATGGTGAGTAGGTGTGGAGGGGCTGTGTGTCAGACTCCCTGGGTTCAAATCCTGACTCTGCTGCTGACCAGCAGTGTTTACAGTGCCCACCTCTGGAAACGGTGCTACTAACAGTAGCTCCCTCCTAGGGAAGTTGGAAGGATTAAAGTGCTTGCAGCATCTGGCATACGATGAGGGCTGAGAAATGTTTGATATTATTAGTCATCATCTACCTTGTGCTTTTCTCTCCAACTTCATGTACTCACGTTCTCTCCCTGGATCTTATTTTCCAAACACCTCCTGCCCCTGATGACCCATGTCACTCACTCATACTGTTCCCTGGGCTCAGTGCTTCAGTCCCCTGCCCCCCACCACCCTCACCCTCACCCCCACCCCACCTTGGCAAGCTCCTAGTCATCCTGCAAATCTTAGCCTGACTAGATCTTCTTCTTTGAAGCACCCCTGCCTCTGCCAGCAGACTTGGGCACTCCTTCCCCTGTGCTGCTTTATCCCTTGAATATATTATGTTTCAGTAATTTTAAGATACTTTTTTTTCTCACATTTTAACATCTCTGCAATAAGGATTTGGCTTACAGTCTGTAGCATCTTAGATTCAATGTAATATGGTGCCTCCATTATAGCTCATTCCATGTCTAGTAACATTATTTGTGTGTCTGAGCAAGCTGAGGATGGAGATTATGATGTATTATCTTTGTATTCCCAAATGCCTGGACAAAACACTCAGTCAGTGCTGCTAAACAGATAGGAATAAGTGAACAAACAACATAGCTAGGTGTCTGATTATATTAGGTAGCACAATCTCTTTGGATATATACCAATATTTGAAAAATGACAATAACAGCAACAGTATAGCACTTACTATGTGTCAGGCACCATTCAAAGTAGTTGCATATATTAATTAATTTATTCACTTTATCTTCACTAACCTGGTGAGGTAGATTCTATTTTTATCTTCATTTCTTAGATGGGGAAACTGAGGTTCAGAGAGGTTAAGCAACATGCCCAGGATCCTATAGCTAGTGATGATGGAGCTGGGATTTGAACCCAGGTGGTCTCCAGAGTCTGCAAATCTGCCTTTAATCACTGACCTTTTATTGTTTGTGAATAAAGAATTTAAAACTCCTTAATCAGGCACCCAAAGTCTTTCCTCATCTATCACTCACTCTCTGCCTGAACAACTTGTGTACTCTAGCCAACATGCCCTATTTTCAGACCCCAGTCAAGACCAGTGCAGGTCTCCATATTTTGTACATATCACTTATGCACGTGGAATTGTATCTGCCTTCCCTTTACCATCAATTCAAATACAGAACTGGCTTCAAAGCCCATCTGAATCCAACCTCCCATGATGTCTTCAGAACCCACTCATCCTACAGGAAACCCTTTCCTTCTAACTCACTGTCTGTAGCAGCCTTTGAAAATTATATATGTGACAGTTTATGCATGTGTAATGCACCTGTGTCAGAGTTTATGTTGTGTTGGCTTTTTCTAATCCTGTTTGCATCTTAGACTGCCAGCTACTTGAGGATAGGGACAGGTCTCAAATATCTTTAGGGTCACCCAAAATTCTTCCTATTCCAGAGCCCCAGAAGTGGTAAGGATGAAATAAATATGTGTTGATAGATGGATTTCTTATGAGAAACTACATCTGTATTATACAACCTGCTATATTAACATTTTATTCATGTATTGTTCAGCAAACATTTATTGAGTACCCAGGGTGTTCTAGGAACTGAGCAAGTTACTGTTACCTGTACAGCTACTATTACTACCAATAATAGCAACTGTCATTTATTGTGCACTTATTTTTCTCAGACATTGTGCTAGGCAACATATGCATCATTTCTTTTAATCCCTACAAAAACCCAGTTATTGTCAATTTACAGATGATGAAACTGAGGCTTGGGGATATTAAATATTATTTCTTATAAATACCGTAAGGACCAGGACTCTGTTTGTTTTTGCTCATTTTTGTATCCACCCAACAGTTTCTGGCACTTATTAGGTCCTCAATGAATATTTATTGATTGAGTAAATGGATGAACCAATGAGTCCGTTTTTAAAATGGCAGGCTGGCCCAAGAGTTGTCAGTCACAACCATTATGCTACCTTGACTCTCTCAACCCAGTTTTACAGAAGAGGATACTTAGACTATGAGAAATAAAGTAATTTTCCCAGTTCATGCAACTAAGAAATAGCAGAGGTGAGAAAATACCCAGATCTATCTGGCTATCCTTGTAAAAGAATATTTAGCCCAAAGGTAATTTTACCATGTGAACTGTCTATAAAGTAAAGTTAGAATGTGTCTTTTTATTTTTCCTTCTCAAAGAATATGTATGATCCCCAGGGCAGTCAACATTAGATGTTTCTAGTATATAAGCCTAAGAATTGCCCCACTTGTTGATTATTATTTTGGTTTTCTAAATGGGCCCCATGATTGCTCGTGGTCTGGTAGAACATCAGTCCTTAAGTTGTGATCCTCCACTTTTCTTCTCACATCTTCAAACAAGGAACAGGTCATAATTTATGCGTGATAAATCAGAGACTTTTATATGATACAGTTTGAATTTTTTTTCCACTGTGGCTTACAAAATGCTTTCATAGGATGTTAGAGGTCAAAGGGCCAGTCAAAAAAATCAGTCCCAGCAATTCCCTTCCTCTGTCCTCCAGACGCACTGGGCTCCAGTTAGGTGATCATGGGTACTATGAGCTGTTTTCAGATAGACTTGAGTTCAGATTCCAGTTGAATCCTTATGATTTGTGTGACCTTGGTCAAGAATCTTAATCCCTGTGAACCTCGGCTTTCTCATTTTTAAAATTGGAATTATAATATTATCTTGCATGGTTGTTGTAAGGATTAGATATTATATAAATAAAGGACCAACCACATTGATACAAAGTAGACAGTAAATAAACGTGAGCCATTATTTCAAAAACCTGAGAGATGCTATATTTACCTTTAATAAAATTGTAAAGAATAATCAAAAGTGGAATTTTTTTCCTTCTTTAGGTTGGAGTTATATCAACTCCATGAAGTCACATTCCATTGCTTATTCAAGGAAAAAAACCTCCAATTGGTAGTTAATCGGGTCTTTGATAAATAAAAATCAGACCGTGATGAACTAAACTTAAAGTAGTTTGGGTGACATTTCTCAAAATCTGGAGCTCATGGAAGCATTTGTGTTTGGCATGGCCTTTAAGAGTTCTGTGACCCCGAAGTATGGAAGAGACATTTGCTACCTACCTCATAGCCATGGCTGCTCCACATTTCCAGCACCTGCAGTTAGGAGCCATGTGACTATATCTGGCTATGAAATTAAGTGACACGCATCACTTCTAGGCCAGGCTCATAAGCGCTGATGCAACCCTCCAGCTGCGTCTTCTCCTACCTTGACAACTAGAGCCATGGGCTGTGATGTGGAAGCATCCATCAACCTGGGCCCAGTGTGACTCTGTACATCAGAGCCCCTGCCAACCCAGATTGGACATGTAGCTTGAATCAAAGATGAACCTTTGTTGTAAGAAGCCGTTGAGATTTCATGGTTAACCTAGCCAATTTAAATATATTAAGCCATAGGTCTTAGAGTGTACAGTATATCAGGCTGTGTTTATAAATTTTAATTTCCATTACTGAGAAAAACATTGTCCATTCATTCTTTATTTTCTTTGTTAATTTTCCCATCCATGCATTTATCAGCCTATATATTCAACAAACATTTTTCTGATACCAGCACATTGCCAGATACTAGCCTAGACACTAAGGATATAATAATTAAAAGACTCCATCATGCCTACCTCTTGGGTTCAGGATCTAGCTGAAGAAACAGACTAGAAAAATCTATAATTATGATACAATATGAGAAGGGCTGTGACAGGTAAGGGGAGTGTTTTGGGAGCCCAGGAAAAGGGACACTGATCCTAGCTTGGGGGGATTTTGAGCTGAGTCTCGATGGATGAATAGGAGTTTTATTTGTTTGACAAGTGTTTATTTATCAACTACCATATGCCAGGTTGCAGAACTGGGGATACAGTGGTAAGCAAGGCAGGCAATACAATAAATGAGGACACAAATAAGCGAGCAAATTAATTTCAGAGTAATAAATATGAAGCCCACGAGAAAGGGTGACACGATAGGGATTAGCTGAGGGGAGGACTCTAACTTGGGTGGTCAGGGAAGGCTCCTGTGAGGCAGTGACCTATGAGCTGAGTTTGCCGGGGTCCAGGGGGTTCAAGGCCCTGAGGAGACGTGGTGGAAAATGAAGCTCTCAGGGTAGACAGGCTTGCAGAGCAGAAACATAGGCTTATTTTATGTCAGATATTGCTGGGACACTCGGTTTTTCTTTGGCGGGATTTATTCTTTAAGTTCTTTTGCTTGAAATGGGGAGTTTAAATATATCTCTTGTGGTGGAGGTATCTATTATTGGACTGGCGTATTTTTATTTTAGGCATTTCAGAAAGCAATACTCTGAGAGGAGCTAGGAAAGAATGAGCAGTAAGCTTTTAGGCAAAGAGATTGAAACAGGAAATCAGTGTGCTGTGTGGATTTGGGGAACCCGCAGGCTCTGGAGTTAGAAGGGCCTGGGTGTGAATCCCGGCTCTACTGCGTTAATACCTGGCTGATCTGGGGCAAAGGACAACCTCTCTCTGCTTCAATTTCCTCATCAATTAACCTGAGATAATAATAGCACCCATCCCACAGGCTGGTTATGAGGCTCAAGTGAGATAATGCATAAAAGCTCTCGGCATGGCTAGTGGCAAGAAAAAACATTCAGTCAACAGAATCAGTTATTATTGGTGTGATCAGTTATTATTGGTGTGATTACTATCATTCTCATCTTTATCTTTATTGTTGTCATCGTTACTGTATTTATTTTGGTGGGAAGCGTTATTCCTCCCTGTATTTGCAATGGTTTTTATAAGGGCTTTGCTTTCATTTATTTAACAAATTACATTAGACTACTGTCCCTGGTATCCAAGTCTCAAATTCTCATCCTGGCGACCGAGGCCCTCTTTTATTCGTTTTCAAGCAGAGTAGTTCCACCTCACCCCCCACTGTTATTAACCTCTCTCTCGCCCTTCACACCCCAGAGGTCTCTCCTCACAGTTAACCTCCATACTTTTATTCAAGTTGGTTCCCACCCAGCATAGAATGTCCTCCTTCTTCACTGTAGTAAAGTATGTTGAGTCTCCACTCTGTGCCAGCCATCAGGGTGGGCACTTTACATATTTGATCTCATTAATCCTCACCTCTACAAAGCAACAAGACTCGAGAGGTGAATTTCCTGCCAAATCAAGGCAGCTAGGAGGTAGTGGAGGAGGATTGGTGATAGCTGTGCAGATCCACTCAATACTGCAAGGCAGGACTGGAGAATGACTTCCTCTGTCTCTCTGATGCAGGGTCAGGTGTCCACAGCCTCACTGGGCCTCAGTCCATGTGGTCCAAAGTAGGAAGACAGAACCAAGGGCAGGTGAGCCAAGGGCAGAGGGACAATCTAAAGAGACTCTTGCCTCAGTGAGTCCCACCCACTCTGAAGAGCCATTGGAGGTTAGCGATGAGTTTTCTTAGCTCTAGATGGAATCCTATCCTGCGTCCTTGCCTTGCTGAAATGTCCAGGGTAAAGTCAGTGCATGGCTACAACAGTTTTCTCAGAGCCAACTGAGTCAACCCAGCCCAAAGGAGAGTATGGCTTTTAGTAGATGGAGAAATTATGGGTCAGTCTTGGAAAGCTGTAGCCAAAGAAGGGCTTTTAACAGGAAGCCATCAATAGGTCAAAAGCAAGGAAAATTAGGGTGAGTGAGGATGCAGAGCACAAATAATTTAGGGCAAGACATTGAGGTATAAGGCTGTAAACACTTAGTGCCAGCCAGGGTGGTGGGAAGGTAGTTTTCTGTGGTGCAGAAGTAGGGCAGGCCAAATGCTTTAGCTACCAGTTACTTAACAGAAACCAAGCCCACAAAGCCCTATCTCCTGGCTTCCAGCCAACCTGGCCTCCTGGGAATCTGTATCCAGTGATCCTGGTGTGATCTAGGGATGAGATCTGTATGCTTACAGATTGAGCATAAGCAACAGTGAGGTCCTTCAGGAGATGATCAAGGAGGTCTACCCACAGGACATACTCTCTGATACCAGTTTTGAAATTTTTTTTTTTTTTTTTTTGGTGAGGAAGATTAGCCCTGACATCTGTTGCCAATCCTCCTCTTTTTGCTGAGGAAGATCGGCCCTAGGCTAACATCCATGCCCATCTTCCACTACTTTATCTGTGGGACGCCTGCCACAGCATGGCTTGATAAGCGGTGTGTTAGGTCCACGCCTGGGAACCAAACCTGCGAAACCCCAGGCCACCAAAGCGGAGCGCGCAAACTTAACCACTATGCCACCAGGCCGGCCCCTCAAAATAATTTTAGGAGACATGAAAAAGTGATCATACTGAAATCCTGCTCATCATAAGGAAGTGAATATGTTATGGTAATTTCGGGGTAGAACTGGCCAATTCCACCATGACTGCATCCCAAGTTCCCCCTTCTCCTCCTACCTGTGATCACTCTGACCTCAGGCCCCTGACCTTTGTAGACAGGCAACTGAGGATGTGCATCTAAGAACCAGTTCTCCATGTATGTATGTGAAAGGAACAAAGAAGTCTGGAATTTGCTGCTGGAATTGCTCGACTCATGAAGAAGGGAGAACGTTGTGAAGGTTTACAAGCTGAGGTGGGGCTCTGTCCTTCCGGTGAAAGCAGCTGTAGAAGAGGAGACACAGACAGCCAACGTGCCCTGCTGGGTGCCTGCCTGGTAGCAGGGACCCAATAAATATTATTCAAGGGATGAAAAATTAAGACACAAGTGAGAGAAGGAAACTGCACTCAGTTAAATCTGAAAAAAAGGAAAAATAGAAGTTTTGAAGATGTCAGCTCCAAGACTCGGCACTCGAGCCCATCTGACATTCTGGGTCCTCTTCTGGGTGCTCACAGAGGTCATCTCATTTACCTCAAACGTTATGATGGGCAGTTTATTATCCCATTTTACAGATCGGGAAACTGAGGAGCCTCGGCGTGAAATTGTGGCCCGGGGTCATACTGGTTATTTGAAGACTGGGATTCACCAACACCATTTCTTGAAAGCTTATTATGAGCCTAATAATGTGCTTCTTGATGCAAAATAACCAATAACCGTTCTATAGATGAAAGATAAGGTGATCTTGACTTGAATCAGGGTAAGGATTGTGATCTGGGAAGGCAGTCTCCAGAAAGGAAGACAGCGTTCTGGAGAAGCATGGTTTTCAGTACAGTTTTTCTTATACCTTTTTAGAACAAAGAACATACATGAAACACACCCAGGATACATATTCATGAAAGTTTCAAAGAGCTGTTCAGTTGCAAATTAGCAGGTCAACATGACCCTGATGTGGGGTAAGGGAACTTATCTTCAGGCGTCCTAATGCTACTGATGAGGGCCTTCCAGATACTGGTGGGTGTAGGAGGGAAAGTATTCATTCTTATCTAAAAAAAATACATTCCTTGACTTTGAAATAATGTTTAATGCATTCTTTACTTAAATGAGTAGAGCAGATGTACAGTGTATGTTTGAGAGGCCCTGTCAGGCTTCTTTAGTTCAAGCCAAATTATTTAAAAAAAATTTTTTTAAAGATTTTATTTATTTATTTTTCCCCCCAAAGCCCCAGTAGATAGTTGTATGTCATAGCTGCACATCCTTCTAGTTGATGTATGTGGGACGCGGCCTCAGCATGGCCGGAGAAGTGGTGCATCGGTGCGCGCCCGGGATCCGAACCCCGGGCCACCAGGAGCAGAGCGCGCGCTTAACCGCTAAGCCACGGGGCTGGCCCAAGCCAAATTATTTTTAAACCCGAATAGCTACCCCATATACCTCAGTATGTGAAAACTTCTTGTCATGCTTTATGTGCAATATCCTTTTTAATCCTCATAGTCACCCTGCAAGGAAGGTATTGCATTATTCCCATTTTATAGATGAGGAAACTAAGGCTATGTCTTAAATTGCATGTTAGATGAGTAAAGATTGCTCTAGTGCTGGCACAAAATGATCTTCAAGGCCTGGATCCCAGCATTAGCCTGGCACTGGGTTCACTGAGCATTAGAAGTATTGCCTTATGTGGTGATATATGTTGTTTCTGGTGCTGAGAAGGCTCAGAGCCAATGGGCAACACCTTTAGACCGGGAGAACAGCTCTCTCCACTCTGAACCTTGGGCAAGCTTCCATGACACAAAGAGGGAGACAGTGGGCAGCCACCTACCTCTAGCTGAACCCCTCTCACTTACATCATCTGCGCTGCTTCTCTGCGGCTTCAGGAATGGCTGGACCTGTCTTGGAACCAGACCTGACCCTGGCCTGGCCTAGCAAGCCCACAGCTATGCACTGGCGGAGTTACTAGCTAGGCACTGGCAGAGTTGCTATGTGAGCCCAGGTCTGTCTGGCTCTTTTCATTATCTTATCAGGCCTTTTACCTGTTTTTACTTTTCTTCTGGAATGACATAAGCCCCCTCCAACCCTCTCAGTTACTCCTTTCCTGAACAAGAAACGTACTACTTCATTTTGTGTCTGGAAAAGGGAGGCCTAGGAAGGATATTTTTTCTTTATTTTTTGAGGATAGGAAACTAAATTATATGGTTTCTAAATACTTCTCCTTATTCTCAGAATGTAAGTACTTAGGACTTACCCCCACCCCTATTCCAGTCAAAGGCATCCCTCATGGGTTCCCCTATCCCCTATACTTCCCCTCTCAGGGCACCTGGCAAACCACATTGCTAGTGCTCATGTATGGCTCCCCACTAGACCTTGAACTCAGGAGGAGCAGGGGTCATGTCTGTTTCGGCATTGTGTCTCTCGGGTCCAGTACAGTGCTTAAAATATAAGGGGTATTCAGTAAACGATTTTATTGAATGAACAAATACTTAAATACAATGGTGAGAACTAATGTCCCCCTGAGAATGTGTCCTCAGAATGGCACAGTTCTCCCAGGAAGCACACTTCCTTATTCTGGGCCAGGATAGAGAGACTCAACCCCAGTCCTTTTCTGCATCTAATCCCAGAGGGAGAGGAATGCAAGTAAGAGTCTCGATGATACATCTGAAAGAGTCAAATGCTGACTCTTCTACTTCCTAACTGGGTGGTCTTGGGCCGGTTCCAGGGTCCTCTCAACCGCAGGAGGATTTCCACAATGGGAGAAGGTACATATTCACAAAGAAACAAGAACAAAAACAAGGAAACAAAAATCTAACACTTATAATGTTTACTAGATGTCAGACACTGTTTTAAGTGTATTACAACCCACTTAATCATCACAACTCCATGAGGTAGATGCTGCCATTATGCTCATTTTACAAATGAGGAAACTGAGGCACAGAGAGGATACTTATTTACCTAAGGTCACGTAGCTAGTAAGTGGCAGAGCCAAGATTTGAAGCCAGGCATCCTGGTTCCAGTGTCCCTATTCTTCATCTCTGCACTTAACTGCTTTTATCAAGATGATACAGAAGGAGCTTCGACTTAGGATTCAGAAGGTCCTTGAGGGTACTGATTCCAGATCTGCTGCTTCCTGGACGTGACTTTGGGCCAATTACTTAGCCCCTCTGGGCTAAGTAACTTCCTCATTTTATCATGGGGATAATAAAACAAGATAATGAAAGAGATAATAAATTAATAGAGCTTTAAAAGCTATAAAGCTCTTTGCACATACAAGTATGAAGTGGATATTAACTGTTAGGTGCCAAAGAGCCTTGAACAATGCAATGAGATGCTTGCCTTCTATGCTGTGGGCCTGCAAAAGCAATGGGAAGTTTTTATCCAAACAGAGAAGGAAGGAAAGAAGGAAGGAAGGAAAGGAGGAAGGGGGAAAGGGGAAAGGAAGGAGGGAGGATAGATGGATGTAGAGATAGTTTATGAGTATTTTAGGAGACATACTCCAAGTAGAGGACTCGTAACAAGGGAAATGTGTAGGAAGCAGTATATTATCATGCTCGTGGATTTGGGAAGTAGATGGGTGGGGGTGGGTCCAATCCCAGGACTTACACTTCCCAGCTGTTTGAATTTAGGCCTACAACTTCACCTCTCGGAGCTCCAGTGTCCTTCTCTGTCAAATAAGTGATCAATAAAACCTTCCTCACTGGCTTGTAATGAGAATTAAATCTGATCCCATAAGATAAGCATCAGGCACACATGAGGTGCTCCAAAATGCCCGCCCAACCCCACCCCGGCTGAGTCCCTTGATGTTTCCCATTGTATACAAACGATACAAAATTGCTAGATGCCCCCTTTTGGAATTAATTTCCTGAAGTGGGGAGTGCCTGCGTTTTCATCCTTTTGCTCACCTGCTTGCAGGTGCAACTGGTGAGGGAAGCGTTCCCTTCAGCGGAGGTCTTTGTTCCGCTGCAATTAAAGGCGCCTAGCTAATCCTTCTGCTTCCCAGATGCTCTTGGAGCCGGCTGTATTTTTAGCTCATCTCTTTTATATGCCTCATTCCGAAGACATCTTATTATTCATTTCAAAACTTGACAACTCCTATCACTTTGTCCCCTCATTCTGTTCTGGTACACAAAGGAAGAGCACGATGTAGCAGTCTCAAGCCAAGTTTTGCTTCTGCTCAGTTGAGTCCAGAGCTTCTCTGGCCACGTCCACTTGTGGGCCCCTCTGGTTCTCACATTCTCATCTGCCTCGTGGAATAGAATGTGCAGCTGCTATAGAAACTGTAGAATAGTTATATGCTGTGTGTACGTGCACCAAGGATGCTGTAAAAGCTCCTGTATCGACGGTCCGGCAGTCACAGGACAGTTCTGGGACATATAGGAGCAAATAACGAGGATAAGCGTTTCTAACATAAGTCATTTACTCAACAAATATTTAAGTGTTGACTGTGCAGCAGGGAATGTGCTAGGTGAAGGCATATATTTTGTATAAACAAAAAAGATATTTCCTCATGGGATATGCTTTGAATGACTTTGAAATAACAATATCACATTTATTAAGCATTTACTGTGTTCTGGGCACCATGCTAAGTGTGTCGTGTGTGTTAATTCATATAATTCTCATAACAACTGTTTTGAGATGGAGACAGTTATTCCCATTATACAGGTGAGAAAGCAAAGTCCCGGAAAGGCTCAGTGACTAGTCCAGTCTGTACAGAGCTTGTGCAGAGAGAGGCCAGGCTTTGACCTCTGGCTCCAGAGCTGTGCTCTTAGCCATGTGCCACCCTCTCCCTGTGCTCCACCCAGACTGCCTCCGATCCCAGGGTCAGAGTAGGTGAGAGTGCGTCTAACCACTCAGCCAGGGCCCGGCTTGTGCTCTAGGCGGAGATTGTTGTTACCCGTATGCTGTCAAAGATAAACACAGCTGGACATGAAAACGGTGAAAACAGATTTTATTCAGGAACTACTGACAGTAGAGGAAAGAGCTGAGCTCTGTTCAGATTATGCAGAGATGACTGGACTTTTTAAAGGGAGAATGAGGGAGGGGGCATACCAGGGGCTTGTACAGAGTCAGCCCAGAGTAGATTCGAAAAATTGCAAAAAGTGGGAAGGCGGGGAGGGTTGGTCCACGTGAAACCCATCTGGGTTTGCTAACCGACACTTATCCAAGCTTAGGCTCCCCCCTCCCCCAGAGACTGGGAGATAGCCCTCTCTTCAGGTGTTGCTGGAACAAATAGGAAATTCTTTGGGCAGCCTTTAGTTTTCTCAGGCAGGCATTTTAAGGGGGGCTAGGGTCCTCCTAGGGATGTGGCTTTGAGCTGTTAGAAACTATGATAGTGTTTAAGTCTTTATAGGCCAAGGTTGAGGCCTAGGAGAGAAGAGGTCTCAGAGGAGCCTGGCTAGAGTTTGGTCAAGGAGAGTCTTTGTCAGTGGTGCATTCTACTTTCCGTTGCTGGTCTGTGTGATCCTCCCACCAGCTCTGCCGAGTGGGTGACCCACTGCCATTCTTACGCAGGTTCATGAATGGACACTCAGACAGGTTAAAGATTGGTGTATAGACGATAGATTGCTGCAAATCATAATAGCAAGTATTCTGAGCACAGGGACGACAGACAGGAGGCTCAGGGAACACAGAGGGGAAGCAGCTAACGCAGCAGGGAAAGGAAACCCTGTCGGGAAGCCCAGGAACCAGTCCTTCCATGGGTCATCCCTGAAATCTGAATAGAATCCTCAGAACAACATGACAGGCCTTCACCTTTTGGCCCTGGCCTAGCTCTCCTTTAGATCACGCTGGGATGTTGCTCTGGAAGGTGTGTACAGAAGGGCCATACCCTTCAGTATAACCTCACACCAACACCCTCTGAACACCCAGCTCTACAGCCCCTCAGAATTCCCTGAAGCCAGCTTATTCGGCTCTGGCATTTGCATATGATGCTCCCTGTGCCTTGGAGTGTCCTTCTCCTCCTTTCTACATTATAACTCATATTTTTTGAATCAGCCTGGATGCCTTCCCTTCCTGGCAGCCTGCCCCAGTGGGGTTAACTGCCCCTATTGTGTGCTCCCTCAGCCCAGTCCAGTATCTCCCTCTCTCTGAGAACTTACCACGTCCTATCGCGAGTTTCTACGCACCCAGCTGTGTCCTGCAGTCTCTGTGTTCCGGGAGGGCAGGCACTGCCTCTGGTCACGTGTGTTTCATTTGCCCTCTGCCTCCACAGCATCCAACCCATAGCACGCCCACAGCAACTGCTCTCTCAAAGGACAACAGATGCAGGAAGCCAGGTGGTTTAGCTCTGTGCCCAGTGTGCTTTCTGCCCCTCCCAAATGCCCCGTCATTTACATCTGCCAAGCACCTGACAGCTTAGCATGCAGTCTTTACTGTGATCCTCTGAGATAGCATCTCACAGATGGAGCCACCAAGGCCTGGTGCAGCCTATGACTTCCCCAAGGTTTAAGAAAGTGGTGGAGCCAAGGAACAATCCAGACCCGTCTTACTCTGGCACACAGACCGTGCTTACTCATAGATTTCACCATAAGGCAACATAAAGCCTAATGCTATGATGTAGGAAAACATATCCAGTTTTCTCCAAAAACCACCAGTGCATCCTACTAAAGAGGCACACCGCCATCCCCACTACCGCTACCAGCACCACCATTCAGGTTTTTTCGTAAGACAGAACCTCTGTTCTCCGTTGCCAGGGAGCTTTGAATAATCTTCTGTGGGTCATGGATTGTGGGCAAAGAGCAGGATCAGGGGTGGAGGAAGGCAGGATCCATCTTGGGCTCACAAACATTTTGCCAGACTGTTCCCAGACCAAAGTGTGTGGCCTTTACAGCCCAGGGCAGAAGAATGGTTGTCCAAGTCCAGCTGCAAAGTCTGGCCAGGGCCCTTGGGCCCTCCTCTCCCGCAGGACAGCCAGGTTACTTGTAACCGCTGTCACCCGTGAGCCACCCTCCTCCACGCTTCAGCCGCGCATCCCCTTGGCACACGTGCTAGTGGCTGCCATCCTGATGGCGCCCGGCTGGGAGGGGCTGCTCAGCTCCCTGTCCTTCTCTAGCCGGAAGAAGGACTCCCCTTGCAGCCGCCTGAAAGGATCAACTGCAGTTAAGATTAACAGCAGAGTCAAGCTAAAAGGAACGGACGATTTCAACCCCCCCCAGTTTTTTAACCTGGCCTTCAAAATCCTGCATCGCTGGCCCCTGCCACTGCCGCTCTCTGCCTAGCATTTTATGGTCTGATAATCCCAAACTGATTGCAGTTCCCTACACATAACGCTATTTTATAGCTTCACGACTCTTTGTTAGCCCTCTGGATGGAACATCTTGATCCCTCCCACCCCCACAGTCGCTAATTTTTACCTAGTCAGCTCCTACTGATGGAGTCAATTCAGGCCTCCTTTCCTACCCTGTTCTTACCTTTATTATGGCTTGAGCACAATATTCACTTACTCATTCAACACATCATTACCGAGCCCCCATAAGTGTCAGACACAGTGCTAGGTGCTGGGGTGCGGTGGTGAGCCAGAAACTGACACGGGGACTGCTTTCCTAGTCTTTGCAGTCTAATGGAGGAGACAGATATTAACCAGGTAATCAGGCAAATGAAGGGATAATTACAGACTGGTATGTGCTAGGAAGAAAGGGAATGGGTTTCTTTGAAAACATTAAACAAAGGCATCTGACTCCCTGTCTCCCCAGTCTATGAGCATCTCAAGGGCAAGGATCTTGCCAGCCCTAGGTTGTATCCCTAGCACCCAGCGTGGTGCCTGACACAGTTTCTGCATCAAGGGAGATGCCCGTTCTAGAACTGAGTCAGGGGGCAAGTCAGAGCTGGGCCAGCAGCTATTGTATTGGATGCAAGAAGCACTGAGTGACTAAGCCAGGCCTCCTTACCTTTGCTCTCACTTGGGTGCAATTGTCTGAGTGTGGACCGAGATGAAAATATATGCCAGGAGGGATACGTGAGCAGGGAACTGGGCAGAACCTGATGACCACTGCCCTAAGGAGACAACCTGATGTAGTAAAATGGGCATGAAGTTTGCCATCACACCAACTTTTAGCACCAGCTCTGAACTTCACCATTGATTGCACATTGACTGGGCAAGTTGCTTAACCTCTCTGAGCCTCAGTTTTCTCATCTCTAACAGGAAAACGATAGAGCCAAGTGTTGGAATTTATTAGTTCATGTGAGTTTCGCCCTCTGAGACCCTAAGGTGGGTTGAAGGAGATGGCTACAGGACGATGTTTGGTGTGTTTTCAACGAAGGGGGCAATTTTGTGCTAATTTCTTTTACTGACAGTTCATTTTCCAAGGCAACGGCCTAAAAAATCATGGGGCCAATTAGTGTAAGAGAAATAATTGATCCTGGTACACAGAGACCTCAGCCCACCACCTCAGTGGTTTGGCAGTGTATTTGGGGAAATGCTGCACAGCATTAAATGGGAAATAATTGGATAGATCAGCTATAAATTGCACGGCACTGCACTACACTCAGCTTCTGATTTAAGTAGCAATGTCTGGCAGTAATAGGAAAACTAAAGGGTTTGCTATTCTGCATTGAAAAGCAGAGCAAAGCTGGCAGGGACCAGTCCTGCCCCTCATTTTACGGGTGGGAAAATTAAGCCTCACTGAGGGAGCAGAGACGAGAGTGGATGCCTAAGATTTAGTTGTTCACCACTATATTCTCTTGGCAAACTCCTCAAAGGGATCTGGAGATAAAACTAAGGGGATGACTATATTCCTTTTCTAGGGCTGCCGAAACATATTACCAAGACTGAGTGGCTTAAACAACAGAAACTTATTGTCTCATTATTCTAGAGGCTGGAAGTCTGAGATCAGGGTTTTGGCAAGGTTAGTTCCTTCTGAGGTCTATGCAAGAGGATCTGTTGCAGGCCTCTTTCCCGCTTCTGGTGGTTGCTGGCAATCTTTGGTGTGCCTTGGCTTTCAGGCACATCACCCCAATTCTGCCTTTGTGTTCACAAGGCGTTCTTCCTGTGTATGTCTGTGTCCAGTTGTCCCCTTTTTATATGAACACCAGTCATATTGGATTAGAGGCACACCCTATCCTAATTTTAACTAATTACATCTGTAATGACACAATTTCTAAATTAAGTCACATTCTGAAGTCCTGAAGTGTAGAACTTCAACATATGAATTTTGGTAAGGCACAGTTCAGCATGTAACAATGGCTGACAATTTAGATAACAGACTTTTTGAGCTGGAGAGGTCCTACCGTTTGTTAAGCATCACTAGGTGTCAGGCAGGATACAAGCCATTTTAACAGCGTGATCTTATTCAGTTCTCACCCCAATCTAATGAAGTTACAGATGAGGACACTAAAGTTCAGAGAAGCTGGGTAATTTGTCCAAAGTGACACAGTAGTACAGAATAGATCCGGATTTCAGATGCTGACCTATGTCTATCCAAAGTCATGTGTTTCCTCAGCACCCAGTGTCTTAGTAAGATGGATCTTAGAAGCTGTATTCACCCCCATCACCACCTGCCATCCATCTCAATCTATAAATGAAGACACCAGGACCTGGAATCCCAGCCTTCTCACTCTTAATTCCAGTGTTCTTTCCGTTGGCTGAATTTTAGTCAATTCTCTTTTCTGAAAGTTTCTGTCTGGCAGGCAAGACTTCTTTGTGACCAAGGCAGAGGTTAATTTCAGACTGGTTACAACACAAAAAGTAATTTTCCATTAAATATAATGACCTCATTTCTGCAGTGACTTGTGGTAAAACATGCTGTTTCATTTCCGTTCATCCACACTCATTTACCTACTTGCTACAATAATTTTACACCATAAGCTAAAATGTTGAAATCATTGGTTACATTACTAAACACCTACAATGGTTATTAGGATTCTTCATGCAGAAAGAAACAGAAATAAAAGTATGAATTTTAGGAGAATGAAAATATAGGCAATTAGAGTACATTCAAAACTGTATTCAAGTGCACAGAGGCTGCCTGGGATCTGGAGCAAGCCATACCTGGCAGCAATCCAGGGTCTGCCTTGTCAGCAGTGTGAGCTGGGGCGAGTTACTCAACCTCTCTGTGTCTCAGTTACCTCAACAATAAAAGCAGGGGAAATAATATGTAAGGTTGTTGGGTGAGTGACATAAATGAGGATTATGTATGTAGAGTACCTGGAACAGTGCCTAGGCACTCTCTGAATAGTACCCTTTTTTTTTTTTAATATAATAAAAATAAAATCTGAATCCTTAAGCATATTTGGAGAATATTCCAAGTTTGGGATATTTTTTCCCTAGAGTTTCAGAAGTATAAATTGTTCCCATATTTATTCAACCTGAACTTTTAAAAATGTTGTTGTTGAAAATAGAAAGATTTGGGCTGATGTTTATTTATGCTGGCCATGGTCGTGCAAGATGCACAGAGAAGACTGGCAGCTCTCAGCCTAACTTCTGAGCACGTTGAAAGCCCCTCTTATGTTGTGGACTGCTTGGAGGTGGACTTGATAAAGGTTTTTTTTTGTCTGCAGCCTACTTTCAATTGAGTCATTGAAGTGTTCACTGCTTTGGTTTCTCTCGTTCTCAGAAGAGGAAGAGGGAGGGGGAGGTAGAGAAAGGAGCTGCTAAGATTTAATTTTTTCCTCCAACATATTATCATGAAAATGTTCAAACAAGCAGGAAATTTCACCTTTTGCCGTATTTGCTTTCTCTGACTCTCTTTCTCTTTAGGTAGGTTAAGAGATCAATAGATAAATAGCTGGATAACAAATAGCTACGTACGGTGTGCTCATTGCTTCTGGGCCTTTTCTGTGAACAGTGCTAGGAATATAGTTTTTAAATCATGAGTTCAGAGCCGTCCCTGATGGCCTAGTGTTTAAAGTTCGGCATGCTCCACTTCGTGGCCTGGGTTCGGTTCCCGGGCATGGAACCACACCACTCGTCTATCAGTTGCCATGCTGTGGCGGCAGCTCACATAGAAGTACTTGAAGGACTTACAACTATAATATACAACTATGTATGGGGGCTTTGGGAAGGAACAAACAAAAAGAGATGAAGATTGGCAACAGATGTTAGCTCGAGGTAACTCTTTCCCAGCAAAAAAAAAAAAAAAAAATCGTGAGTCCATACTGATATTTCCAATTCAAATTTAAAATTATTGGGTTATTTCTTAACTTTTATATTTGTGTCTCCTTTTTCTTTCACTGAAAATCTTGCTTTCTGATAACAATGTATTTCCGTGTTTGTTGTATCCTAATATATACCCAAAGCAAATTCAGAATTGCAATTCCAATATTGATTACTACTAACAATAAACCAGGCATAGACATGAGTGTTAATGAGACCTGCTAAAGCCCATGTCAGCCTGATATTCCTTGGGCAAGTCACTTCTTTCTGAGCCTCTTTCCTCCTAAGATAGGGATAATGATGATCACTGTATTGTTCAGAAATCTCTTGGTTGCAAGTAAAATAAAACTCACTTCAAATAGACTTAAGCAGCAAAAGGAGTTCACTGATTTATGTAACTAAAAACTACAGGGTTAAATTTCCCAGGATGGCAAGGTCCAAGCTCTGGGATGACGTCATAGGTTTGAAACTCTAACCTTCAGCTCTCCTTTCCTTGCCGGTGACTTGACTTCCCAGTTGGAAGTCACCACCCATTGGCCACTCCAAGACTGTTATCCTGTCAGCTCTAAGGAAGGCCTCCCCTGAGGGAATCATGCTTCGTGATTGAACACCGTGCAGCGTAGTCATTAGATTGTGAATCTTAAACTCAGTTGCCCGGGAAAAGATCCAAGGTATTAAAAGCCTACCGTCTACCAAATACACTGCCAGACGCTTCAAGTGACCTTCCTCACATCTCTGTGAGGAGAGGATCATTCCCATTTTACGGATAAAGAAACTGACGCTCAATGAGATGAGGTTACTTGCCCATGGCCACACAGCTGAGATTCAGATCCTTCCATCATACCACATGCCTTTTGGAAATGGGGACAGGATAACACAATATACAAACTACTCTGCGTATGTAGCAGAAATGGAGCCCCTCCCTTACACACACACACACACACACACACACACACACACACACACACACACACACACACACACACACACGCTGCCGGCGTTTGAGAGCCCGGACTGCATCTTACTCATCTCAGTATTTCCAGGGCCTAGTCCTGAAGGGCTTTTGGGAATGAATGTGAATTGAATGAGAGAGGATGGCTAATCCAACCCGCTACCAAGTGTGACTACGCTGTAGCCACATCCTTGGTCATGGATGTGGAATTTTGATTGAACCCCAGTGTTAGGAAACTAGTGTTTCGCACGGAAGCCAGTTTCCTGTTTAAGGTGGTTTTTACCTCTCCTGAGCAGAACTCTGCTTCCTTGTCACTTTGGTGATTGCTAATTGATTAAGCAGACCTGGCTCCACTTTGCCTGTTAGATAAATTTCAGCCCAAATCACAGGTCTAGGGTGCTCTCCACTCCTTAACAAGTTCCTCTCCCTGTTTTTAGGCAAGGACTTCACTCACATCTTTTCAGAGCTGTGTGTTTATAACATAGGTTTTGAGAGCTACTAACAAGAAGCTGGGGTTTTTTTTTTTATAGCTCTTGTTTTGTTATAAAATTTAGAAAGGAATTAAAGAAGTGTCTAGAGCAAAAAGAGACATGAGTGTTTACTGAATCTGACCTGCTCGTTTTAACAACTGAGGAAACGGAGGCAGTCGGAGAGCCAGTGGCGTTGACTGGGGGGTTTGGGGAGAGACTTGGACTTGGGATCCTGCTGACAGATTTATTCATTCAAATTATTCATTTAAAATATGTACTGACAAACTCAGAGAGACAGAAAGTAGAATGTGGTTGCTAGGGGCCAGGGGAGGGGGTGGTGTTTAATGGTATAGGCTGTCAGTTTGGGAGGTGATAAAGTTCTGGAGATGGATGGTGGTGATGGTCACAGAGCAGTGTGAATGTACTTAATGCCCCAGAACTATACACTTAAAAATGGTTAAAATTTGGGGCCGGCCCGGTGGCGTAGTGGTTAAGTTTGCGGGATCCACTTCGGAGGCCCGGGGTTCGCGGGTTCGTATCCTGAGTGCGGACCGCCGCACCGCTTGTCAAGCCATGCTGTGGTGGCATCCCGTATAAAGTAGAGGGAGATGGGCACGGGTGTTAGCTCAGGGCTAATCTTCCTCAGCGAAAAGAAAAGGATTGGCATTGGATGTTAGCTCAGGGCTAATCTTCCTCAAAAAAAAAATGGTTAAGGTGGTAAATTTATGTTATGTATAGTTTACTACAATAAAAATGTATATGCACTGAATCATTACTATAGGTCAGGCACTGTACTTGATGCTCAGGATAAGAAGGTGAGAAAAAAGATATTCTTGCTGCCATCCTGGAGCTGACTATTGTGTATATGTATCTGTACACGTAATGCCAAGCTGAACAATTGCCCCACATGGAAAAGTCCAGTAAGCTAAGAGGACTTGTGTTATGGGACCCAGGTCTCTACTGCAAAGTCAGGGAAGCTTTTGAGGAGAACAGACATATGTACTGAGGTCTGAAGGAGGAGGAGTTGAGCTTTCTAGGCAGAGGGAACAGCATGTGTAAAAACCTGAGGGGGGAGCATGGTGCTTATGAGGGACTAAATAATGGCCAGGGTGGTGGAAACAAGGAGGGCCATGGAGAGATCCTGGGGAGGTGGACAGAGGCCTGGTAAAGATTTTGGTCTTTAGCTTAAGAGAAATGGGAAGCCTTGGATGTGTTTTAAGTACTGGAGAGCCTTGATCAAATTTGCCAGATTTTCTCTCAACCCCTTCTCACTGTGGGGTGACTATTAGAGCAGAGGCCAACAAAAGTGGATGAGCAGGGACTGAGGCCATTGCTTTTATCCAGGCTGGAAATAATGGCTGTGACCTGGGTCTGGTGGTGGAGATGGAGAGGAATGGAAAAAGTGAAAGATATTTGGGAGGGAACATTGACAAGACTTGGGTATGGGCGTGAGAATGAAGGAGGCTGAATGGGCCCAAAGATGGTTGTAAAAATGGATAGATGGTGATGCATGCACTAAATTCACGAAATTCAAATATGAAAGAAAAAAGCATTGTATGTTTTTTCTTTAATACTTATTAGTATTTTAATACTTATTTAATATTTAGTATTTTATGTAATTATTATAAATAAGTATAAGTATAATTTTTAAAAAATTGCTATAAATAAGCAAAAAGTCACATTTTAAAAGATCACTAGTAATTCCACCCCTCAAGAGAGAACTCTCGTTAGGATTTTGTTGGATGTGCTTCCAGACTTTTTATACACATATGTATGGATATGCATACTTTTTTTCAAAAACAGGATCATATTAAACATACTATTCTGTAATATGTTTTTTCATTCAACAAGATGCTGTGAATATATTTCCACAGCAAAAAATACATACGCTCCCAAGGTGATTTTCAGTTACTGCATATTATTTCATCTTATAGCAAAATGCAATTCTTCAACCAATCAGTTAACGCTCAGCATTTCAGACATTTCTAATTTTTCACTATTCTAACAGCACTGCAGGGAATGTCTTGTATCCAGGTCTTTCCCCACATCTTACATTATTTGCAGATAATTGAATCCCTACAAGAAGAATCACAGGGTCAAAGTTTATGCATGTCTTTAAAGCTTTGAAACATACAACCACTCTGCCCTCCAGAAAAGTTACACCAAATCACACTTGCACAAATGACAAAAATAACCATAATGGCCAACACTTACACAGCCCTGACTATGTGCCTTGCACTGTTCCAAGCCCTTCACAAATACTAACTCACTAATCCTCCTAACAGACCCATGAGAGAGGTCCTATTATTATCCCCATTGTATACACGGGAAACCAGTAGCCCAGGAAAATATCTGTTTCCCCACACTTTTGTCAGCACTGGGTATTATCTTTTTTTTTCATTCCAGTGGGGAAAATGGCATCTCATTTATATCTGGTATGTTTTCTATGAATCAATTTAGTATTTCCAACAACCTTTTGACTTCTAGATCATTCTTTGTATTATACAAAAAGAGAAAATAAGGCTCAGAAAGTTAGAGTGATGTGCCCAAAGCTACACATCTGGTAAATAATAGAGCTTAGATTTGAATTGTGTTCTCTCTGGCTCCAGAGTCCATATTATTTCCTCTGTTATCAACTGCCTCTTCAGCTAGAGACTAGGATATTTGGAAATGTGCTCTTGTCCTTAAGTAAAACCTTCTAGAGGATTTCAGGATGGGAACTCAGGGAATAATTTGCTCTGACCTGCTCCATTTAGCATTTGACAATGGGGGACCTGGGGGCTGGTACAGAGGTTGCCTCCCAGCCTTGTTGGCACTGCGATGCAGCAAATGCATCCAAAAATATGTTAAAAAAGAGAAAGGCCTTTATAATGAGCCTGGGCCTTCCTTTGTCTTGTGAGGTTTTAACTACTGTAATTGCCTGTAGTGTGAAGTAGTGTATTTTTCATGTATCTATTTTTATTCTGTTTCTATCTGCGTATCTGCTTTTTTGTTTTGTTTTGTTTTTTTGTTAACTTACTTGAATCCTGGTGGGTAGTTTTCCTGTGAATAGTATTGCCTCGGGAAAGCACACACTTTCATACACACACATACACACACACGGTAATAATATGAAGGCTAAATAGGGTAGAATTTATTCTTTAAAAAAGGCTAATGGTAAAGTCTAAGCAGATGACTTTCTAATCCATACTGTATTTAATTGGCTGTATTGAACCATACTACAAATTAAGTCTTCTCTGTAATTTATTCTGTCAGACGATAACCCTCTAAACAATTTGATACTTCATTTAAACATTGGTAAATGGCTCATGGAAATGCTAAGTAAAAAAAAAAAAAAAGACTTAATGATATCAGATAAGAAATCCCCTGTTCACAGAGTGAATCCTATGTGAAATGTCGTGAATCAATATGATTCAGTCGTTCATTGAGCATTTATTGAGCAGCTATCTTGTGCAGTGTATGTCTTCAAATGGCTTGATTCTTCCTTCCTTCTTTAATTCATCAAACATTATTTAGCACTTACTATTCAAAAGGAAGAGTATTAGGAGCTGGGATAAGACTGAGGAGCGCAGACATGGATCTTTCTTTCCCGGAGCTAGCATCCCCTAAGTGGAGAGAGCCTACTACACAGATGTTCTCCACATGTCCTGTTCTCAGGGCCTAGAAGCCTTGGAATGCTCAGTTCTTTCTGCCTAGAATGCCCTTTCCCCCAGTCTTCTAGGGACTTCCCCTTTATCCTTGCGGCCTCAGTTCAAGGTCATTTCCTTTGTCAAGTCTTACCTGATGCCCTTCCCCATTCCTGCTCTGAGCCTATGTAACACCCTATGCGCCTTTAATATAAAGCTTGTCCTATTATATTGTAGTTGTTAGGTTTTTGGCTTGCCTGTTTTATGAGATTGCAAGGTCCTTGAGGAAGGGACTATGTTTTAATCATCTAGGTAGAGGTAGCACTTAGCCTGAGACCTGGCACATAACAGGCACTCAGTAAATACATGTTTGAATAACTGCATGAATGGATAACTGTGAAACAAAATTAAAAAGTGTGAAGCATCCTAGATGGAAGAACAAATACAATGCAATGAGATCTAAGGACGGGAATTATTATGAAGGGAAATAGGCGAGTCAGGGAAGGTTCCTTGGATGAGCGCGATGTTGGAGCTAGGCCTTGAAGCATAGGTGTGACTTGGTTACTCAGAGTTGATGAAGCGTGAGTCAGGGTGGAGTGGGCAATCGGTGGGGAAAACAGCGTGAGTAATGGCCCAGAGGTGGGCAAGTACAGAACCGAAAGAAGGAGGGATGAGCTCTTCAGATTGTTTGCAGCCTAGGTCACCTGAAATTCACCCCTGGGAGGAAAGTCAGACTGGATTGAGGAGGTTGATCTCTGGATTGTTCTTGGAATTCTTCAGTGACAACTTTCATCTACAGTGTCAGGAAGAGGGTTCAGAATGGGAGGAATAAATGAAGCTGTGGCTCTGAAGACTCTCTCTTTAAAAGCAAAAACCTGCTTTGAATTTTGGCAGTACTTTAATATCCGGTTTTCCAAGACGAAAAGGAAATGTGGAAGAAGGGCAACCAGCATCTGCCTTTCCTCCACCTTCTCCCTCCGGCCCCAGCCCAGTATTTTCTGCTGCCTCCAGAACAACCCGTGATGCTCCAGCAGCCCCCATAGAAGCACTCCTGGAATGAAGCAGTCCTTATCTCCTGTGACGATGGGCCCCACCTCACCTTTCCAGCCTTTGCTGCTCAACAGAGACCACAGATGGCCAGGCCTCTGAGCCACACTTCCAGATCACGCTGTCCTGACCTTTTCTTTGAGATCCTTATAACTGGCCTTTACCTCAAACCTTCTGATTTATGACCCTCTCTGACCTCAGATACCTGACAGAACAGCCTCAGCTCTACCTCCTTACCCAGCTCTCCCCTTCTCTTGCTTTCCTCATCCCGGCTTGTCAGGGGATCGTGATTCTGTTGTTGGACTAGGGAGCCAGGAATCTAAGGAAAGGAGACCTTGATTCTACATAATCTTATTTCCTCTTTTCAAAACTTTGTCACCTGGAGTAGGGAGAATGAGGCCTGGGTTTAAGACTGGTCCTGCCAGAACTCTCTCTGACCCTCAGTCCTTTCATGAATAAACTCAGAGTTGAACTATCTGTTGTGTAAGGTTCCTCTGGCTCCAACTGTCTTTGATTGTGCTGATAAAATCTACTTGAAGACATGGAGTTATTTTGAGACTCACTGAACAGGTATTTGCAAGATCCTCTGTGTTGCTAAAATGAACGTGATAATACAACTGTGGGATTAGCAGGATTCTAATGTGTTTGTATGTCCAAATATCTGTGTTACGTGTGCATGGTTAAGGTTGGAGAAAGTGGAGACATATCCCCCCACTGACTCTTAGTTTCCAAATAAATGAGCCACTTTCAGAGCAATCCTTTTTAACATGTCATAAAATTAACTATGGGAAAAGATAATGGTACAAATATCTTCAAGCACTTCATGCACACACACAGTTATACTTGGCGAGGCATTATTAGGTATCATCCGACATTGAAAATGTTTTGATTTTAAAACACTTAATGAAGATTCCCAGATAAATTAAAACGTCTCCATCTGCTGTCTGCATAGGAGGTGATATTTTAACATTGCACAATCATCTCCAAATCTAATTCCACCAGGAAGACTTCTAATCGCAGTTTAATTTTAGAGCAATATCCCACTTGGCAATCAATAAGGTACTGTCGTCAAACTTTGATTTAGTAGGAGATGTGAATAACATTCTCCACGTTATACAGAGAGAGAAATACTTTCAGGAAAGGCAGAGAAGGAGAGCGTCTTTGTCTCCCATTTTCCCCTGCTGCATACCATTCAAGCTCACAGAAGCCTATGAATCAATACCCCCATGTTGTGTGAATATAAATCTCATCAATTTTACATCAACACCATGAAAAAGCTACTGTTCTTTGAGCAGTTTTCCTCTGCTAGCTAAACATGTCCTCTTAATAAAACAAGAATAAATGGATCCTGATTATTTTACTAACAAACACTTCCTTCCTCACCAACTTTATTTGTGTTGAAATCCACTAGAATTAAAGTTATCTTGTGACCACTTGAGGGGCTAGGGTGACTGGGCAGTGACACCACCCTCCAAGTGTGAGGTCCAGTAGGCAGTGGGAAACCTGGACAGGGCAGGAAGCTAAAGGGGGAGGTCCCAAGAGTAGTCAAAGAGGTTAATGAATGATCAGACTCTAGAAAGTTAAGGTGTGGCAGCAAATTATACTGCAGAAGTGATTCATAAGGTCAGAAGCCTGGAAAGAGGGCAACAGGGAATGGACATTATGAAAGGCTAGGGCCAATGGTCCAGAACTAAGATGATGACCACCATGAGAGCCAGAAGCCCAGTGTCCTGAGATGCTGGCTGTATGGTTCAAGGTCCTAATGCTGAAAGGATCTGGGGAGATGGAACAAGACCTTAGAGAACATCTACTCCAGTGGTTACCAACGTTTTCATAATGAAGTTCCCCTTGTCTTACATTTCTTCCTCGCTCCATAGACTCAGTAATGAGGAAGATTTTGTCCACCAAAAAAATGTGTTTATAATCATTCACTTTCGTATTTGGATTATTTGAACCCATAACTAATTGCCAAAGAGAATCTTCTCAAAGATTAGCTAAGGAGTACAACAGTAACCTGATACAATTCCAACAAACTTGGCATTTTCATTTGCATGCATAATGAAATGTGTAGTCTTATTAGGAATAATAAATTTCTGTTTAGCTTTTTGAAATATTGAACATTGCTTAGGACCTCTTTTTATTACTTTTAATGACCTCAGTAGATCCAGGGCTTTGGGTTAGGAGCCATTGATCTGGCAAAAACTTCTCATTTGATAGAGGAATAAACTGAGGTCCAAAGAGGTACAGTGAGTGCCTTGTGTTCACATAGTGGCTAGAATTCCAGCCTCTTGATGCCCAGTAGGATGAAAAGACCCTTTATAAGGACTTGAAACACATCATATAACACCCAGATGCATACATAAGCCTTTACAGAGTACTGTTTAACGAGAGTTGCTTTCAGTAGATTTTATTTCGGAAAATGACCATAAAAGGACGGTGAACATCATTTGTTGAAGCTTAGATAATAAAGGTGGGAAGCTCAGTTTCAAGAGATTTTCAAATTACTGATCAGCTATCCCAATTTACTTTAGATGAACAACTATGGGCCAGGCACGGTGCAAGGTGTTGGGATGACAGAGATGCGGAAAACAGAGCTGGTGGGGAAGACAGGCCAGGAAGCAGGCCAACGTGTTGGAGAAGGAAGGTCTCTGAAAGCAGGAACCTGGGAGCTGTGTGTGAGGACCCCATCAGGAGTTTCAGCATCACTGGAGACTAAAGTTCTCTGGTGAAACACAAGAGAGGGAGGAATTCTTTCTGCAGGGAGAGGGAAGGCAAGCCTTTTTCACGGGAGGTTTCACAGAGGTGGTGCTATTTCAAATGGCCTTTGCAAGAGGAATAGGATTTGGGCAGGTGTATAAAAGAACAGGCATTGCAGACAGGAACCAACCCATGAAAAGCCTCAGAGATATGGGGGACCCCACCTCTAGCCCAAATGGTGACTTTGGACAAGATAGAGAAAGGTGTGCGTTCCTCAAGACACTCCATCACCGTCTGTCAGAAAATTGTAACCATGTAAATTTATGGTTCTGTGAACATGACTGGCACCCCCTGTAGTTGTACAGTGTACCTCTTCCACCGCGGCAAGCAGATGCCCTGTGTATGTAAGTGTATTAAGTATCAGGCCAGAACTTAGACTGGGCATGTTGGGAAGAAAGACGTATCAGAGCCTACACTCCTGAGTTAGACTGACTGGCTCTGGCAAGCTCAAGGAAGCCACCGCACAGACGCTCATTCAGCATATGAACAGTCCTGTTTATCTCTCTGGTCACGGCATTAAGACCCTGGAGGGAAGCCTCCATTTCTCAGGGGCAGGCACAGCTCTCTTTCCTTCCATCTGGACCAAACAGCTTTTCCAAAGCCCTTCGAGCCTGTTCACACGTAGCTGAAACACATCTCTCATTGATCAACACCTCGAAGGGAAAGTCCCCTGAAATATGTCTTGCTTTTGTCTCTAATAGGCCCTTCAGCATCATCATGCTGTTCACGAAATTTCCTACATTGCAAAGGACATTACGGATCACCGGGCCTTTGGATACGTTTGTGGGAAGGAAGGGAATCACAGATTTGTGGCCATAAAAACAGCCCAGGCGGTGAGTATCCCACTGAAGGAGGGTGCCTTCCTTCTAAGCTCAGGGGACAGCACAGTCGCACTGCTGGTCTTTGAAGGCCCATTGTGATATCTGACTAAGCGGTCCTGATGCTCAGGTTCCCATCTAGAAAAGATAAACAACCTTAGAGTGAGGAAACACACTTATGCCCATCTAGTTTGTTGTTGTTTTTTCTAATGGGTATTTCGTAATGACTAATTATTTTCCTTTCTGATTAAGCTGGATGGTGGCACAGTATACAAACAAGTTTCCTTGTGTTCATAGCCTTACTTAAAAAGAAAATAAGAGAAAACAAATAGCTGTTTTGCATAAGGCCTACCCTAATTTTATTGTATTCGAAATTACTAATAAATAAAAGCAATGCCTTTTATGCTTATGATTATTATGAATTCGCAAATATAATTAGTTGAAGAAATGAACTTTAGCCTAGATGCAATTTGCTAAACCAATATAAACAGGGTAGAATTAATTAAAGATGGAATGCTTTCAGTTTAATAGAAAAAGGAAGGACTGCTGGGTATAGCATGCAAAAACAAAACTCGGTGGCTGCAACTCAGGACCATTCCCTTATTAATGTGTTTTACCACATTTTACTCCAGGCTGAACCTGTTATTCTGGACTTGAGAGATCTCTTTCAACTTATTTATGAATTGAAGCAAAGAGAAGAATTGGAAAAAAAGGCACAAAAGGATAAGCAGTGTGAACAAGCTGTGTATCAGGTATACCTGTGCATTTATCCTGGTTTCAGAGAAGACTGGGGCTTAGAATAAACAGATGTGAAAACTGACAGTCAGGGCTTCTCCTCCTGCTGCCCAGTGGAAATAAACAAAGATGAAAGGTTCCTGTGTAAATTACAGGCACCCAAAGCAAGCTGTTAGAGATGATCCCTTATTCTCTGAAATTCTAGACGTGTTACAGAAAGTGAAGTCTTGAATCCAGAGGAGGATTTCAGGGGAGGAGAAGTGAAGATACACAACCGCTTTGCTATTGTTAACGATGTGGGTGGAGTGTCTGCAAGGGTTTTGATTTTTTTTCTGTGTGTTTTCTACCTTAATGACCCACCAGCCTATGGTACCCAGAGCTGGTTTCCTTACTGTCCTTAATTTCTAAATATAGTCTCACATCTCTTCCTTTATATCCTCTGCTTTTCACCCTCCCTTCCCTCACTCTGCTGTAGACAATTCTGGAAGAGGATGTGGAAGATCCTGTGTATCAGGTAATTTGTGAAACTAGTCGGGGTTTAAGGTCAGGAATGGCCAGGCCTGTGGTGTAGACATTTTGTCAGAGACCTGAAGAATCCACTGACTGCAGAGCCTGGAGAGAGATCAAGATGATTTCTGCGAGTGAGGGCTTCCAGTCCCTCCAGGAGCGAATTTCCATGAAAACTAACAGAAGTTTGGCCGGCGTCAGTAACATGGGACTTGGAGATGCACTTCTCCCTTCTTGCCCCTGCCTCAGCCCCCTCCACAATCTGTAAAAGTTTGATCCCAGAGCTGAATGTTTTCAAGAGTCTCTTGAATATTCTGAGTTCATTAGAGAGACTATGAATAATGAGGTGGCTTCTCTGAGTTAAGAAGCAGCGATGGGGACTGACATTTTGACGACATTTGAACACGACACTGAAGGATGGTTTTTAAGCTTTAGAAAAGCTGTGAGAAGTCTCTCTGGCCCCGTGTCGGCCATGCTGCCCCTCTGATTACCTGGCTCATGCTCTGGGGCCTCTTGTGAAGAGGAAGAGGGAGATCCTGGAGACATCCCAGCCCGTAGCTGCCTCTGGACTCTCCTAGGTTGCAGCCTAGGTGTGGGTGGAGAGGTGACTTCTCTTGGGTTCAATACGTGCTCTGTTCAAACAGATGCAGAGAAAAGGGAAGAGGAGGCCTCTCCTGCCCTGTGCTTATCCCCAAGAGAGAAAGAAGCCACAAATTTGACTTGTTGGACATAAAAGAAAACCTGAAACTTAGATTTCTAATTGGGACACACACGGGTTGTATATGTGTGTATCACATATGCATTATATATAAATGCATATTTTCACACAGCTGGTACCACTATGACAAAAGTAAAATAACACGGATTAAAAAAAAATGATATGATATGGAAAACTTGAAGCGGAAGAAGTATCTAGCATATAAGCAAACGAAAGTCCAGGATGCACTTAATGACATGCCCTTGCTCTAGAATGCTGAGGGCGAGGATTCGTTATAATATGAGCTCAGCCCCTGGCTAACTGGCTCACAGAGAATGAAGACTATTGCGCTCTTTGAAATGGCCCAGTCCTTTGGATTCTGGAATATGCACGTGGAAAATTTGATTTTCAGTATTTAAAACTGGGAATGTAAAAAGGGTGAGATTTGTGGGATGAAGGACTTTGGGGCTTCAGAGTTGGCTTAGGACGTTGAGCCTTAGGAGGTAAAGGGAATCAACCTCTGTAACCCGAAGTTTACAAAGCTGGGATCCAGGTGTTCCCAAAAGACATCATTCCCACTTAGCAATGCCATCACATGCAGGCATTACTGAGATAAACGCAATTGAGGGAAGAGGTGGTATCTCCAGAAAGATCTGCAGGGGCCCCAGGCAGTCATCGCTAAAGCACTGACGTGGGACCTTTGCAGTTTTCCTTGGAAAAGGCAGGAATGTGCAAAGGCACGTGTGGTGTTTCAGGAATTCAGTTGTCTCTTAGGTATTTTCTCTTGTGTCTGATTCTTTAATGCTCGCTGTGTTTTGTATCTTGAATTCCAAATGCTTTTTTCCTCTTTCTTTTTCCCCTCTGACCTTTCCTCTCTGGCCGCTCCGTAATAGTACATTGTGTTTGAGGCTGGACACGAGCCAATCCGTGATCCGGAAACGGAAGAAAACATTTATCAGGTATAAGATCGCTTCCCTCTCTTCCTGTTGCACCACTACCGATAAATGCGTGAAGGGTCTGAGGACCCCAGGGCTGGCTCCTCACAAGCTCCACGTACCTCTTTCCAGCCTTGCTGAGATACCCTTGTGTGACTGGCTCCTAGTTCTACAATTTACCAGTAGTTTTCATGACTTATTGTCGAAATAGTTAATGGCCAGTTGGGTACAGTGTTTTAATTTTTAATGGATCTTAACTATTTTAAGTTGATTCAAAAGTCAAACATTCCATTTTACTAGAGTAATACATTGGAGGGTTGTTGTCCATAATATAGTAGAGTCCTTTGTTTCTCAAAAAAATGTGTTCATCACATTTCTTTAAAAAGCTAACCACACTACTGAAAATGAAGTACAAATTCAAAAAAACCATTTGAAGACAATGTCGGGACTCTTAACTGAATAAAAGAAAGTATAGCTAAAGGTTTTACCACTTCCGAAGGGAAGGTAAATTAGTGTTCTTAAATGTCTGCTTATGTGAAGAACCATGAACACACTTGAACTCATTTAATTCTCACAAATGTGCGATAAAGTAGGTATTTAAATCCCACTTGCACAAGGGGAAACTGAGCCTCAGAGAAGTCGAGTTGCTGTACCACTATTCAGAGCTGAGATCAAACCCAGGCTAGTGTCTGAAGGCAAAACTCACGCTTCTCCCTCTGCTTTTCCATCAAAGAGTCTGGGGAGCTGCAGCATAGCAACACATCAAACAAATATGACGACCTCCAAGTTTTCACTAATTAGAATTTTAGTCCTCATTTGAATATAAACATTGTGGAAGAAGGAAAACATTTAATGTATTTCATAAGTGATTTTAATTTTCTTAATCAATTTTGTTGTGTGGTCTGTTACTCTGCCTTGGGCATGCATTACTTGTGTAATAAAAGTAAAGCAGATTTTCAATTTCCATCAAACACAGAATTCTAAATGACCAAAGTATAACGTTAGCTCTACCAACAACCCGATTTAAACCAGTCCTGTGGACTGATTATCTAAGTATTTCTATCCACTGGATCCATCGGGAGTGGATTCAAGTGCGAGGTTGTGCTTTGAGGCTTTGCTTAAAATCATCGCTTACAAAGTTTCAGTCTTTAAACAGAAAAGTTGCGAATTTGTCCTCAGTGCCAGATTTTAAAGTACAACCTTGCACTGTCTGAATATGAGGCCAAAGGAACCACTCACTAGTCATCCTAGGCAGACAGAACACCTTTTCAAACACAATTAGGCTTTTCCATATAGGAGGTTCCTGAATTCAGGCTTAGCTGTGGTTGATAGGGCTCCCATTGTGCCCCGTGGGGACTGCTGGTGGGGCCCCCTCGTGTACTGGGAAGAACTGGGTTTAGGCAAGTGGAGAAGTGGGTTCTAGTTCTGGCTCTGTCACCAACTAGCTTTGGCTGAGTGGTAGTGGGCAAGGCACTTGCCCTCTCTGAGCCTCAGTTTCCCCAATGATAAAATAGGGGAATAATTTCTCCCTCACTCACATGTTGGTGTGAGAATGAAACCAGATCATGTGGAGAATCCTGGGTCACGTGCTGAGTCCACAGGATCTTAGTACAAGTACCAGCTCAGCCATCAATCACCCTCTCAAGCTCCTTTCCTCCTTGGGGCCTCAGTTAACTCATCTGTAAAATGAGCAAATAAGACTGAAGAGTCTCTCAGGCAGGCCCTGTTCTGTTCTTTGCAATGAGTGCCTCATCAAAGGTTGTGATTCTTAGAGAAGCGTGTTGGCTTGCTTTACAGGGCACAAGGCTCTTAGAAATGGTGTGCGTGTGTGTGTGCATGGTTTTGGTAACATTTATTGAGGCCTGAGTGTGGGCCTGCTCTGTGAAGGGGTTTACCTGCAGTATTTGACTATATCTCCCAACAACCTTCTGTGGCTTGACCCACCGTTCCCACTTCACGGAAGCAGCAAGTGAGTCTCACGGAGATCAGGTACCTTGCCCTGGGTCACAGCTGGGAAGAGGTGGAGCCCCCACTCACACCCATGTCTCTCTGACTTCTGTAAATAAATAAATCACGAGGCTCTTTTCAGCTCAGAGTTCCCTGATGCTGAGTTTCACAATTAGATTCTGTGTGCGTTTCAAGTCACTATCTGAAAATCACACTTGTTTAACAGTTCTGACCTCCGGGATCTTCCCTGTCTGGGATCTTCCCTGTCTGTCCGTCATTAACAGGAGGTACCATTTAGGGGGATGAATATTTTATCGCCCTCTATTGGAAAGGCCTCTGGTCCTTCTCTCTGCACTGCCAGTCAGCTGGGCCTCAATCTGCTTAACAAGAGATAAGCTCTTGGACCTAAAGATAAGACTGGGCTTTTAAGGAGCTGCTATTAGGAGCCTCATTTTTTTTAACTGCCCACAAGTGTTCCATAGCTGTTCCTCCCGAGTAGATTGCAGTGTTTCTCATGCTTCACCTTGGTCCAGGATGGTCTCAGATTTTATTCCATCCCCTGTTCTCTGGAATGAGGGAAACAGAAGGGGGGCCTAATCCTTTCATTGTTTTGTGTCCTTGGATGAAGTACATAACTTTTGTCTCTCAATTTCCTGGACTATAAAATAGGGATACTCTGTCGTCTGCTTCTAGAAGTGAAGATGTAAAGCAAGGGGACGGCACTTGGTGCATAGTAGGTTCTGTGTCCATGTTAGTTCCCGTTACTGCTACATGTCATGAGTATCAGATCTGTTCAGGATGTCTTAGGACGATGCAGTAAGTGAAGTAGAACATGAGTGCTCACCTTGTCTTGTCAGAACGCCTAGCGGAAAGCTGCAGCCTCGCTCACCGTTGCTGTTTATAATCCAACACAGAGGAGGGGAGACTGCTGAGAAAATGTAACCTCTCCTCAAGGATCAGTGGTCTCATTTTCCAAACCGGATTCATAACAGCAATTGTCTTGCTCTTTTCATGCCTCAGAAAAAGTGAGCAGTCATCTTTTTAAAAGAACACAGAACCTCATAGTACAAAGCCTTTTTATACCTCACTTAATTTTGACCCTTCCAATAACTCGGGGACATAAGAAGACCAGCCGCAGTGACTATCATTTTAAACGTACGAAAATCAAGCCCTCCAGCTTAAGTGCTGGGCCCAAGGCCAGAGCCTCAGATTCTCAACCTAGGGTTCTTTAGTATCTGAACAAGCTTCCTACGTAAGCGAGATGTGCAGCTTTCCACACAGACGCTCTCCAAGTTCAGACATTCGAAAATCATTTTTAATCACCTACGATGTGTCAAGTAGCATTATTTTAAAATGATAAGTCTCTTGTCCTGTGTCACCCAACCCTTAAACTGCCTCTCCACACTACTAATATGTTGCTGAGCTAAAAATATCTTCTGTGTGTGTAGTACTCAATGTATAGTTTTTAGAGTAATTTCACATCTGTTACCTCATTCACTCAAAAAGTAATGATGTATGGAGCACCTCGCACGTGCTGGGCCCGGGGGCATGTAATATTGACCACAGCGTGTCCCACCCTTAAAGGTTTTGTGGGCAACCCCTTGGATGCTGACAACAACCAGAGGTGGAGACTGAGGTTCAGAGAACAAAGTGACCTCTCTGAGGTCACACAGTCCGTGGCAGAGCCAGGATTAGGAACCAGCTCTCCCACTTCCTTTTGGTCCAGAACTGTTATCACTCTAGAACGTCATATTTCTGACGTGGTCTATACACTGGAAGGACCAGGCAGGCAGAGCTCAGAGCCAGGACCAAGGCTCTCTCTGGTCTTGGTCCCTTTAGCCCTTCGGCCCGTGTTCTGCTTCAGCACACAAGTGGTAAATGTTTGATGCTTAGATGTTTCGTGTTTAACCAGTGTTTACAGATGGGGAAACAAGGATAATAACATATCCGGCCTGCCCTTAGCAAGCTTGCAGAGCAGTGGGGACAGAGAGAAGTGACAGGCAGCTGCAGTGTGGTTGACAAAGCACATTTTCAGTCTACTTGAGCGGCCTGGTCACTTTCCATCTCCCCCAGCAAGACAAGGAGCTCTGCTCAGTCAGGGGCCGTATCTGTCTTGTTCCCGTCCTTGTCCCAGGCAAAGTGCAGTGCAGGACACATAAGAGGTACTTGGTAACTTTTACTTTTTAAGGAAAGGATGCACCAGAGGTCACAAGAGTACAGAGGAAGGTTCAGACTAGGCCTAGAGAGTCAGGCAGGGCTCCCAAGAAGATGTCCCGGCTGAGATAAATCTTAAAGGACAAACAGGCAGATTGATATCTCACCCACGGGAAAGCCACGCAGAAAAGCTTTTTCAATTATGCACAGTTTGGGTTTGTCCATCCCACTGCTGCTTCTCGGTTTGAGGGATAATTGAGAGTCAGCAGCAGTTCAACTTGCTAAGTGCCCATAGCGAGCAGTGAATTACGGGGAACAGAAATGCTCTTCGTTTTGCTCAGGAAAGGGCGAGCTAGTAAAAATAAAAGTGAGGGCTGCTGATTTATTGGCCCTCGTTAACAAGGACTCTGTAGGCATTCTCTGAGGATTCCTTTTAGATGCAGCCCAGTTATCAGGAGCAAAGAAATTACCTTCTTCATTGGCTACCTGCAAACTGAGGTTTGCAAGAGCAGCTCTGAAGGTGCATCTTTCGCACGTGCACGCTCACTCGTAGGCCTGTTTGCTGCAGGAACGTGCACAAGCTTCCGGGAGTGTAGAACGTGTCGAAGAAAAAAGAAGCAACCAAAACAGCTGTGGGAACGGGGTGAGATGCAGCTGTCTCTGTAGTGTAGTCGTTAAAAGGCAAACTGCGCAGCACAAACGCCTGGCCCTTCTGATCCCCGACTGCGGGACCCTCTCCAGGCTTCATTTTCCTCCTCCGCAACATGGGGACAGTTGTCATCCTTATCTGACTGACTTGTCCTGAGGACTCCGTGAGAATGTATGTAAACACAAATATTCAAAAGAGTGCCTGCCACATAGAAAGTGCCCCGTCACTGTTAGCTCATACTTTTAGTAATAAATGCCTTGTTTGATAACCAGAAAGAGGTGGGTTCAATTACTTACTCACTTTGAAGCTTTGGGCAAATTTCCCTAATATCTCTGAGCCTCACTTTCTACTATTTAAACTGGAGATTATAATACCAACATGTTAGGGTTATTATAAGGATTTTAACTTAAGCTAATGAGAGTGAAAATGACAAAGGGACTTAAGGAATAAGCTCAACTTCTTTAAGAAGAATGGGATGGTCAGCTGGTCCAAGGCTACAAGATACTTTTTCTTCACTGTTCCGCACGTTCCTCTACGGCACATTCACCCAGCAGACATTTACTGAATGCCCGTTGGTGTTAGGCACTATGCCTGCTCTTAGGGAGCTCCCAGTCTGATGGAAAGGAGGGTTATCAGACAGTTATAAAACCACTGCCTACTCATCCCTCCAGTGGAGGTGTGAGCTGAGCTGTGCTAGTTGCTGGGGAAGAACAGGTAATGACTGCTTTTAATCTGCAATGTTGATTGACTCATGAGAAAAGTATTCAAGGTACCTAGTGTTGTTAGTATTATAAAATATGTTCATATACATATTTATATAATGTATCCATGACAGCAGAAGCTATCATTCTAACACTTTACAGTATTATAGTTCCTAATAATTTTTGTTTATTTACTATTTTCTCATTTGATCTTCACAATAACCTGAGCGAGAGGCAGAGCCAACAGCACCCATTTTATAATCATGAAGGTCAGAGGAGCTAAGTGACCTGCTCAGGGCGTTACAGTTACCAATAAGACAGCTGATGAGTCAGAGAAGAGAGGGAGGGAAGAAGATAGATACGTGTTAAAAACAATCAGGGTTTTCTGGGTTCTAGTCTCATGTTTTTCATGCCTTTTATGGGCCCTTCTCTTGACAAAAGCCTTCGGTAATTATCAGATAGCTTGTATGTGATCCCAACAGAAGCTATGCGTTGTACTAGTGCCTTGACATTTGCTCTAGTGAATAGCCCGGATCTGTCTTAGCTGCAAAGTGTTTCAATCACTTGGGACAGCTCAGAGCTCTTCCCTGGACCTCCTTTCTGTCTTTGGTGAAATGAGGATTATTTTTTCCACCACCTGCTCTCTGAGGTCTCTGCAGCTTCCTATTCTGTGATTTTCTGAGGAGCCAATGGCAGAGACACCTGCAAAGTTTTGTTGAGTGGGTCACACACCCCTCTCCTCACCCGCTTTTCCTGGGGGGAGCCTGGCCTGAGGCCTTCACAAGTCCAACACCCCCTGCAGTTGGGTCCCTTGGGCCTCAGGAGCTGTTCTCATGCACACTAAGCCAGCACGGAGTTGAAGTCTGGTTGCTTTGTTCTGTGAAAGTGGAGAACCAGAGTGTTGACTGTGTTGAATTTGATTTTTCCCTAGGTTCCCACCAGCCAAAAGAAGGAAGGTGTTTATGATGTGCCAAAAAGTCAACCTGTAAGTGTAAGTATATCTCCTCCCTTCTGCCGGGTCCCCGTGACCTGCGTTCATACCAAGATGATGTCTGCAACCTGGGGAAGGGAAGCCTTCCTCTGGATAAGTGTCACAAGTCCTGTGGCTTTGCTGGGTACTGCGTGCTGGGGCCTCCTCACTGGGTCAGGAGGCAGGAGCTGTAAGGCAGAAATGGTAGGGCTGAGGAAAGGGGGCCAGTCTGGACCAAGGTCTGGCCCCATGAGTGGAGTAAGTTGAATCGTGCAAACCGCTATGTCCAAGGGACTCAAGGTTCAGGTGTTCCATGGCGAAAGCCTTCAGCCAAAGATTTTATTCTACCTGCTCAAATAGGGGGCAGTCCCTTGGTTCTGGGAAGAGAGTTGCCCATCTAATCTGAAAGGGGTTGAGAAGTTTCAGAAGGACAATAGGAGAAGGGCTGGCCAGGGCCTGTGGAGTGTTATGAGGGGCCAGCCAATGTGCAGAACACTGTGGAAAAGGCCATGTGTAGTGGGCTTTCAGAGAACCCAGAGTGTCCACTGCATCTAGACCCCATCTGCTGGTGAGACTCCTGGAAACTGAGACAAAAAGGAAGATCCCTAGCTCTGTGGTACTGTTCCAAGCCACTGCTAGGCCCAGTCCCATATTTAGGACATCCAGTTGGCACTCAGAAGGCACCCTCTATACATAATTCAGGCATCACTAGGGAGCCAGTGAAGGCTGTTGAGCAGGGGACGTGTGACTTTGCCACACCCACGTAAAAAGAACTGGAGTGTTTAGTCGCTGTTGATCTCATTCAGTTCAACAATGGGTGGAAAGAGCACGGGCTTTGAAGACATGCAGACCCTCCAGAATCCCAGCTCTTGCCCTAACAGAGCAGTTGTGAGGCTCAATGTCTCTTATTTGGAACATTATTATCAGTTCTGGACCCCATACTGTAAGAGATGTAAAGACACACCTGCATATTTCAAGATCAGATTGATAAGGGGAATTGAAACCACATCCCATGAGGAACAGCTGAAGGACCTGGAGCAAAGAAACTACGAGTATGGAGATGGGAGTCCAAAGGGCCACTGTGTGGACGAGGATTATACTGTACTGGGTTAGCCCAGCTTGTGTAACTGAGACCAGTGGGTGGCACTGTAAGAAAGCCAGTTCCAGCTCAGAGTGAGGGTGACCTTCCTGTCGGTCAGAGCTGTTCAGGGTGGAACAGCTAGCACCTAAGAGAGTGAACTCGCCGTCACTGGAGCTGCACAAGCAGAGCCTGGAAGACCCCCTGTCAGAAAGACTATGGGGGGATTCAAATGTGGAATGAGTAGAGGGGCAAGAGGAACTCCTCTCCCTTCTAGACCTGGGCTTCCGGGTTCTCTGAGTGGGAGTCTCTCTGGCCCATCCTTACCCTCCCCTGCCCCCACCCACCTTCTTCCTAGTGAAATTTCTTTCTGATCAGTGTTCATTTCTCTGTCATACTCAGCAGTATCTTGAAACCACCATACCTTATCTAAATATGCTTTCAAAACCCAATGCATGTTAGTTTTAATGAAAAAACCTATCCAAATACAGGCCCCTTTTCACAAACCCAAGTCTAGAAACCCAGTAGAAAACATGCAGTGTTGACACCGCTCAGGGAAAAAGCAGTTTTTCTCCCTGAGGGCTTTGTGTCTAATCAAGCTCCTTGTCAGTGCGACACTGGTCTGCTCTTCGTGTTTCAGTCTGGTCCAGCCCCCATTACACAGCTCCTTACAATTCAATTTGTGCCTAAATTCCCTCACTCGCCCCTAACAGGTTTAGATACGTGAGGAAACATGCTCCATTTGCCGCCTGGCTTCTGTGAATTTATTAACCAGTCTGGCCACACTATCTCCGTGCTTAATAGCCCCGAAAAAAAAATCCCAGCTCCCCAGCCTGCCATACATGGCATTGGGGTCCCAGCCTCAGCCTGTATCTCTGATCTCCCTCCTCCTGGTCCAGCTCTAGTGACCCCCGCAGTTCCCTGGAGGAGTCACGCCCTCTCCCTCTTTTCAGCCCCCTCTCACATCCCAGCTTGGCTTCAAGCTCTGCTCTCAGGGAGACTTTCTGGACTTCTGCCCCAAACAGTGTCGGCAGATCACCCCTACCTTTGTGGCCCCCGTTCCCTGTCGTTCCTCTATCAACAGCACTTACCACAGTGTCGGAATTCTCCTTCCCCGTTACTTCCAGGAGCTTCCTCCGTGAATTACCAGAAGCAAGCCCAGGGCCTGGTTCGTGGAAGCCACGCACGACACAGCTGCTCCAGGAATATTAAATAAATGTATGAATGACTTACCCTGTAGAAAGAATTTATGAAAATCCCTGGTACTTTCTTTTAAGTGGAATTCCCTGTTTTTCTGACTCTAAAATAGTCATTAAGTAAACGTACTAATGTTTTGCTTCGAAAATATCTGGGCTGCCTGAATGGCCTGCAGTGGCTCCCAACTCACTGTTCCCACAGAGTCCCAGAAGCATCTGACGGTGATGACTGCTTTTCCGTGAGTGATTTCAACATTTTCTAAAAGCCTAAGTGAGGCAGCCGGTTAACAGCATAGGCTGTGGTGGAGAGGCAGGCGACGCCGCTGGACTCTCGGCTCCTGCTCCTACTGCCTGGGGGACTTCTGATGAGTTTCCTTGCCCCACTGAGTCTCAGTGTTCTCATCCACAGAAGGGGCTGTTAAACCTAACTTGCAAGAGGGTTTTGAGGAGAAAATAGTGTACGTGTTGGAAAGTGGATCCGACTTGCCTAAATATCCTAGAGGTACTTCCATACCCCACGTCCCTCCCTGGTCTGGGATCTTCCTGTCCTCCAGACCTCCCCCGTAGACCTGCCTTCTGATGAGTGCACATGCCCTAACATACCTGTGTGCTCTGAAGATCCCTGCCATGAGGTCGCTGTTTGCCCCCTCACCACCTGCTCCTTAGCTGGAAAGGCAAACAGACCAAAGACAACCAAAGCCGGGCATGTTAAGCAGCTTCTAGAGAGTTTGGGGGCTCCCACAAGTTTCTCACAGGAAGGAAAACTGCCCAGTGGCCTGTTGCTCTAGGTACCACCTGGTTTCTTCTTCCTTGGTTCCAGGTCTGCACAGAGCCCTGGTGAGTGACTCAGCTTGGGTCTGCCCTTGGGGAAAGCTGCCAGCCAGCCAGAAAGCATGGCCGCCTGGTCCTCAGAGTCAGTCTGGATGTGCTCTCATCCTGGCCTCCTACTAAGGGTCCCTGAGCAACTTTTTGCCTCTCTAAGCCTCAATGTCATCATCTGTAACAAGAAAGTAATGGCTGCCTTGTAGTTTTGTTTGGAGGATTAAAGGAGACATTTATGTAAAACCCTTAACAGGGGATATGGATTAGGTTAAATGAGAATATTTCCATTTGTTGCTGTTACAAGCAATATGCCAGCAAACAGTTCTCACTGACCTGGGGATTGCCAAGTATTCTAGGTGATTAAATACCTCCTCTGGGAAGCCTTCCTTACTGCAGAGAAACCAGCCCCTCTAGGATACCTCTGTACTTCTCTTTGCGATGATCACAGTGGGTTATTTTCTCTCAGTATATCCATGTGAGCCATTGCACTTGGGGTTCCATAACACTTTGGCTTTGGGGTTAATGATAACACCTGCTGTAGAGTTTTTGCATAAGTACTAAGTGAGCTTAAGTATGTGAATGAGCACAGGGCTTGGTGCACTAACTGTGAGCTGTTATTATTATGTTTCCCCCACTTTTCTGTGAGGACAGGAATCACTTTTAATCATCACTGCCTCTAAAATAACTCTTCTTGGGATTTCTGATCTCTTTCACAGTTTGATGGTAGACTTTCCCCCGAAAAAAAACACACATGTGCGTGTAAATTTCTGTAGGCCTTGAAGCCGGTGGGATCCCTTGATCTCAGCTCTAAAGCCTCTGTCCTAGAGCCTGTCACTGGCTCGTCATCACTCTTCCATGGTCAGAGATATCCTCAGGAAGGTGGCAAATTTGATGTATTGGGCAGCAGAAGTAAGAATTCCTTGTGTTTCTTATTGTCTTAGCCACCTCAGTGCATCAACTTAGGGGAGCAAAGTTTTGTCTTGATTCACTTTGCCCCAGGTCCAGACAGAAAACCGATTCCATCTTGGTACTTTGCTGCCTCACATTCACTCATCCCTGCCCTAGTGCCTGTCTCCTACCTTGCACCATAACCTTAGGATGCTCAGTTGTACTGGCCCTTTTCTTGTTCTACTTTCTCAAATAACACATTAAGATGCTTTTGTTTGCTTGTTTTAATTTGGACCTGTAATGTTCCCTTCTTCTAGCAGATTTCTTCTTAGGGTCATGCTATGCTACCTTCCACCCTTTCTTAGGATCTCTGAGCCAAGGTGAGGATTAATCCCGCTCACTCTTGGAAATATACATTTTGTCTCTCCCTGGTCAAGGCAGTTAGAAGCTTTGCACAGGGGCTAATCTCTACTGTGTCTTAACTACATGGGTATATTTTTATGTCAGGGTCTCTGAAATCCAATGGCATAAATGCTTCCTGACAAGACCTGCTGGGTGGTGAAAGAGACAGGGAGGTCTCAGGAGAGAAGGTGTGACTTGGGCAAAGCTTTGAAGGATGAGCAGGGAAAAGAGAAATGGAAGCCCTTCTAGGCAGACCATTGAGGTCCTTCTGGCACCTGAGTCCATACTGCCTCTACTCAGCAGCCTTCGGAGCTAATGAATTTGTCATCAATTTCCATCTCAAAGAAACGGGGGGAATACAGGTAGTCTTCTTTTCTGCGAGCTGACAGTGCTAGTCATGTTCTTTAGACAAATATCCTGGCCTCTTTGGGACTGTCAAAAATGCACACTCCTGAGTCGGGAGGAAGGCGTCTGCTAAGCATTCCCATTATTGCATTCATTATTCAGTGCTTTATGCACTCTGTTAGCCTTTGAACATGATTCTAGTTCCACAGCGGGACCTCCAGTGGAGAGTGCATTCACAGGCTGCTGATGTGCCTGCTTCAGACCTGCTTATGCCCCACAACACTGAACTTGGTGAGACTTACCATGAAGGCCAGCTGTTTCAGTGACACAGACCTAAAGCTAAGCATGACTCATGTCATTTTTGCCTAAGAAATACTCAGTGCTTTTCTTCTCCCCCCCCCCGTGTAATATTCTTACAGCTAAAAAAGATCTTTTATCCTTCACCTTATAATTGCCCAGTTTAAAAGCCTTTTGTGTCGTTGCGTTAGGCATGAAGGACTTTCTAATTATCAGTAATAACCAGTCAGTAGATTCTAGCAGAACTTTTTTTGGCCTTCAAAAGAGAGATTCTTAGAAGTTTGGCATAGTGGTAAATAAGAAGCACACCATTTGTCAAATTGATAAGTTGGATTTGACGTTAATTTCCTTTTGATGAAACATGGATTCAGAAATTGAAAGGAATGATCAGACCCTCCTGAGATTCTTTCCTCACTTTGAGCGTGCTCTTTGTCAATCACTTCGACTTTCTGAGACTCATCTTCCTGATCTGCAAAATGAAAATGACGACCGTCCTCTACCACCATCTCAGGGCTTTTGTGTGACTCACGAGGTGATGTGAAAGTGTTTTCTGTGAAGACGAGGGGTTGCTTTTATAGACGGGGGGAAGTAAAGATTGAGGCATGCTATGTGTTAGTTGCCTCCACTTATTTTCTGGGCTGTCGTATGATTAAGACAAAGGCCCTGTTATGACAGGAGAGGGCAAATCTGAGCTCAATATAAGAAAAAGGATTTCAGACCATCTGAGCTGATTTTCAGAGGAAAGTATATCCTCTCAGAGTAGTGAGGTCTCTGCGCCAGGGGTATTCAAGCAGCAGATGAGAGGTTCCGTAAGGGATTCCTGAATTGTGAAGGCGACTGCGGTGGTGGAACTCAGAATCAGTCACCTACTCTCGCATCCGTTTGCCCCCACGTTCATTACGTTTAGTATTTACATCATCGCATTGCTCCCAGTATCTCAGCTGCCAAGCCGGATTCTCCAGAGGCCCCATTCCTGTCTTCATCATGATCATGGTGGCTTTGAAGTCACCCACTCTGAAGTGCATAGAAGTAAGTGTGGCGTTGCCCTGTGAAGTTAGGGTTCTGGATGGAAAGAAGTTTACAGAGTGTTATAATCAAGTCATCTCACTGAGCAAGTATGGGGCACAGAATAGGTGCTTAGAAAATCTGTTGCTCCTTAGTTTCCTTCTGGAGAGCTTGAAATCAGGGCTCTAGATCTATCTGGTGCATCCTGAAAAGGAGCCACAGTGAGAGAAACTGATAAAAATCCCAAGGATCGGATCTGAAGTCCAGGCCTCTATTGTCTTATAGTTCCAGGCCACCTGCCCCGTGTACTAGAGTCTAAGGCTGACTGAGCTGTGAGAAAAGCAGGTAGACTTTCCTGAGCATCTGCTCCGTGCCATGGACAGCCCAGGCTCTGGTCTGAGCTTCTCTCTTTCAGTAATCACAACCCTGGGAGGTAAGTGTCCTTTACATATAAGGAAACTGAGGCTTCAAGTGGTCACGTAACTCACTCATGATCACAAAGCTGGTACCTGGCAGAGCCAGAATTTGAATTCTAGGTTGTTCTGCCTCAGACACCCACACAATTTCCACTAAAACACACTGCCTTTAAGATTAAAGAAAATGAGTCCTCCATCTCCTCACCCTCGCCCTAATCAGAATCAATACTTAGGCCTCAGTTCCGTCTCCTGTTACTCAATGTTCTTGAGTCTTTATAACAGCGCTTAGCCCTCAGGAGGCCCGGCACTTGGTGGCTGGCTGCGAACACCTCTCTCCTCCTTTAGACCAAGTTCCATGAGGGCATGCCCACATCTAATTCATTCCCAACCCCTCACTCTGCCTGGCGCACTGCTGTCGTCATCCTAATGTTGAAGATATTTGTGAATCCCAAAGAACCAATCTCATTGAAAGCTGCCCGCCTCTGAAGATCAGAAAGCTTCTCGTTTTGCCACCTCTGCCTCCCACCCTGCACATGCCTGTGTCTTTCTGTACGAGACCTCTGTCTGGTTGATTTTCTTTGCCCTAGATTTTATTCAGTTTCCCTACTGCAAATGTAGGAAGAGTTAATCCATTAATGTGAGGAATTGCAGGAATTCTCTGGACAACTGTTCCCTCCCCCCAGCCCCATCTTTCATGGCAAATAAATTTTCATTCACAATTCAGCAGTTGGTTTTTCCTTTAGTTTGAAATCTGGATCAAGATGTTGCATAATTGGATTAAATCTCGTCTGAACATTTGTCAGCTTCGCTTCCTCATTAAGCACCACATTGTAGAGAAATTATAATTATCACAAGGCAGTTAACATAGATGTCACACAAGAGGAGATCGTCCTGAAGTGAGGGAAAGGAATCTGAATCTATGGAACCTCACAAATAAAACAGAAGGTTCCCCTTTTCATGTTTCTTAGGTGGGCTTTCTTTCAGCTGTACTTAAAAATTGTCCTGAGGTAGACGCCTAAATTCCTAGAATCTGAGAGTTAGTAGGAACATTAAAAGATCCTATTTGGTTTATCTTCCCCACCAAGGCAAGAATCCCTCGAGAACATTTGTGATGAGTACAGATGAACATTCTGGACTCTCTGGCTTCGGCTCACATACCTGTAGTGACAGACCTTCATGACTTTTGTGATCTCAGAGCTCCAATTTCTAGAAAGCTCTTCCTTTTTTGAGTTCCCTTCCAACTTCTGTTCATTTATGTATTCATTCATTCATCCACTTAGCAAATATTTTCTAAGAACTTCCTACCTGCCAGACAGTGTTCTATTCATTAGAGATGTAAAGATGAATAAGACAGGCTGCTCAAGAATCTTAATGGTCTCAAGAAGAAGACAGACAAATAAAAATAATTACAATCAATATAATCAGGGCTCTGTGTACAAGACGCTATGAGAGCTAGTGGAGCAGCAGTAAGCTTCACCCAAGGGAGTTCAGTGAAGTCTTCATCCAGGGACTGAGTTTGGGTACAGTCTTAAAAGATGATGGGAGTTTGGCACTGGAGAAAGGGTGGAACAGTATTCAGGAAGAGGGAACCAAATGTTTAAAGATACCGAAGAGGGGAAAAGCCTAACATATCCCAGGGGCTGACGAGTATTCTGGGGTGGCGGGACCACAGGATGCCTTTATGGGAGCAGGAGACAAGGATACCAAGGGAAGCGGCCCCAGTGAGCAAAGGGCCTGAAATGTGGTGCTGAGAAGCTGGGATTTGCTGGGAAGCCACTGATGCTTTCAGGTGGTGGAGTGGCACTATTAGAGTTGCCTGTTTCAACATCACTCTGGTGGCCTGTGGCAGGTGGCTTGGCAGGTGGGGAGACCATTAAGAAGCTAATGGGATTATCTATGTGTATCCATCAGGTTGGAGTCAGGAAAACAGAGCCTATGCCAGGTAGTTTAATAGAGGGCACTTAATGCAGGGAACTAGTTACAAAGGTGTTAGAAGAGCTGAAAAGCCAAACAGGGTTCAGTGGGGCAACCCAGAAGTTGCTACCATCCCTAAAGCTAGAAGGACAAAGGAAGGAGATGGTGTTAGCAGAGCCCAGGGGCTGGGGCTGCCAACAGGCACTGGACCACTGAGGGAGCTGCCCAGAGGGAGCGAGGACCATGGTGAGAGGGGCTATCTGGTGGAAACGAAAACCACCACAGAGGAGATTCAACCACTGCCAGAAGGCTGCTGAAAGAGAGGTGGGAAGAAACTCACTGTTTCTCCCTTCCTCCCACCATCCAGTTTCTGACCGCTGCCTCCTGATGGTCAAATCTAAGTGGAAGTCAGTTGGCAAGGGAGCCTGGGCAATGTAGTTTACAGGGGTCAGCCCCCTGGCATACCACACAGAGCAGGGGGAGGGCACGAAGGAGCCCGGGGGAAAGAGGTGAAGGGGTAGGCAAGTGAGGACCACTGTGGGTCTGGACTGAGGGGCAGACCCTACAGACAGAGAGAGAAAGGTAAATTGAATGGATGACCAGAGTGAATCGGGAAAGATCTTGCTGATGTGGGAGGTTGGAAAAATATGAGGTCTAAGCTACCTCCGAGGTGGCAAGCTCTGGGAGGTCAGGTAACCATATCAGGTCACCAGGCACTATGGACCCTGCTCCTCTCCGATAGCTCTGTCATTTACATGCATGCCGTTTTATATCTCTAACTTCTAAGAGTGTTTGTACATCAGCCTTCCATCTGCTGTCTTCAGGTTCTTGCCAAAGACGGTAGTGATCCCTTTCATCTTCTTCCTTGTTCTCAGACCATGACTCACTTTGGGTGGTGTCATATTATCACTTTGAATGATATCTGGCTCTTTCTTCCAAGGTTGAAAAACTGGGCTGTCATGAGTGGAATCAAACAGACCTCTAGACGGCTCCGTGGAAGTCATTCCAGAAACTTGTTTTCCACAAATGCAGATGTGGAAGGGGATAAGTGTGTGCATAAGCAGTTGCCTGGTGTCCAGTTTGCTCGGTGGTGTGTTGGAAAAAATCACATCTGGATAAAACAGTGATCACTCCATTCCTTTGCTAAAATACCTGCTACTGGTCTTGTTGAGGAATGGTCTTCAAGCTTCTTATGAAACCCAGGAACCTTTATTCAAAGGAAATGTGCCCGGTAGCCTTCTATATAAACAGACAAAAGAGGAGATAAGGTTGAAGCCTCAAGGCCTACCCACCTGAAAGCCCTCCCTCCTGCCCATTCTGAAGGATAGGAGGTTCTGGAAGGGAAGAGATCCAGAGAGGCTAGTGTGAAAACCACTGTCAAATGAACTCACTAGTTAATTCCACAGGCAGGAAAAGTGAGGAGGTCAGACAAGGAAATCCTTCACATTATTTCCCATCGGAGGCTTTGTCATTCTATCACTGGATCCATGAACACAGATTGGGAGCCTACCCTTTGGGAGGCAGTAAAACAGCAGAGAAAGCAGACAAGTTGAAGTTAGTTGGAGCTTTACACTTGCCGGCTGCATGATTCTAGCGCAGGTTGCGTTATCTTTCAGATTCTTCTTAGGACCGGGTAACAACCTGGGTTCTTGTGAGGATTAAATAAGAGGACAGATATGATGGCTGTTGTGTGTTTGGCTCAGACTAAGTATGCAGTACTTGGTTGGCAACATAGTATTGCAGTTAAAACTGTGAGCTTTGCAGCCTGACTACTTGGGCCTGAAATTTCTTTCCCTCAATTACCAGCTGGTGACCTTAAACAGGTTATTTAAACTTCTCTGTGCCTATGTGTATTCACTTGTAAAATGAGTGTAATGACTATGGTACCTACCTCATAGAGTTCTTTCTAGGACTTGAATAAGATAATACACGTGAGGCATTAGAACAGCGCCTGGCACATAGGTGATAAGTGCTCAATAAATGTTAGCCGTCATTGTGATTCTGAGCTATTATGTGGACAAAGGACTGTACCAAATGCTTCAAGAGGTAGGAGGATGAGTAAGACTTGGCCCACCCACTAGTGTGCTTTTAGACTACTGGAGGGAGTAAGACTGGTGTATAGAGCGAGGGACTGGAATGCTTTATTTTTCTTTTTTTTTTATTTTTTTTTTTTTAAAGATTTTATTTATTTTATTTTTTCCCCCCAAAGCCCCAGTTGATAGTTGTATGTCGTAGCTGCACATCCCTCCAGCTGCTGTATGCGGGACTCGGCCTCAGGATGAACGGAGAAGTGGTGCCTCGATGCGCACCCGGGATCCGAACCCGGGCCACCAGCATCGCAGCGCGCGCACTTAACCACCAAGCCACAGGGCCGGCCCTGGAATGCTTTAATTCTCCATGCCCGAGCCATAATGTCAACAAGATCAAGTTTAAGTGGGGTGGGGCTGAACCTGCAGGGGAGTGCCCTGGCTATGGGTGGGAGGTAAGAAATAATTATAACTTCCAAATATTGAGCACCCCAGCAAGCAAGGGACTGTGGTAGGCACTTAATGCATGCAAAACTTCAAGACTCTCCCAAACAAGCATAAGACGGCGGTCTCTTCTCTACTGTAAAGGATGTTGAAGATCAGAGAAGTTAAATCACTTAGCACAGCTATAAGAGGCATCACTAAGAATCAAATCCAGCTCTCTCTGACCCTAAAACTAGGGTGACCTAGTTTATCATCCAAACTTATGAAAGGGGGTTTGCTATTGACTATTACGTCAGGACACTGGGCACGAACAGGAGGTGTCTTAGGCAAACCAGGATGTACGGCCATTCCACCCAAAGCCAGTGAGTGCTCTTCCTCCTGGGCCAAGCTGTCTCTAAGACCAGACCAGGTGAGATATCAAACAGAAGGCAGGAGGCGGCTATCCGTCTTGTTCCTGGAACTCTTTGCCAATAGTGCTACCTGTGCTGAAGCAGCCACAGTACTACCCCCAAGATGCAGGTGCCCTGATGCATGCTTGCTCCTTCAGTGGGCATAAATCAAGATTACTTGGAGATCTGTTACGTGGTAAGAAAATGTGATTCAGGAGTATGTGTTAACTGCTGCTGCTGTGAGTGTATCATCATTTCTCTAATACAGATCATTAACATTCATAGAACCTTAACTACAGTGTCTCTAATGAGCAAAGCTTTACTATACAGTTTCCCCATAAATATCCATTGATGCTGACACTCATTCTCTCTCGGTACAGTAATTCTGCTTTTCTGGATAAATCATCGTGTTGAGGCTCTTTCTTTCTCTTAACTGCCATTATTAGTGGTTGCACAAGAATAATGAACAAACTGGAGTTTTAAAAAAGGAAAAAGAGAGGAATGAATGATCGTGGAGAATAAAAATAGATACATTGGTGACAGTCCCAATCCAAAGCATGCAAACCGATTTTTGCAATGACTTAGAAAGGAGACAAGAAATGAACATTTGCTGAGCACTTACTGGGGACCAGGGAGTGTGCACATTGTTTGGCAAGCTGTATCTAGTTCAGTGGTTCCCAAAGACTGTGTTGCCTAACAGTCATTTGCGACACTTAAAAACACAACTTCTTGGGCCCCACTCCTGTAGATCTGCTTTTGTAAGGCTTTCATGTGTTTATATATGAAGGGAGATTTACAAAGCTCCCCCAATGGATTCCAATGCTCCACTAAGTTGATTTAGTTTAATTAACATGACAACTATGGTTTTCTCTGTTTTATGGGTGAGAAGATTGAGGTGGAGATGCTAAGGGGAGAGGGAAATAGAGTGTGGTTATGAAGGAGGAATCCATCGCATCTCGACTTGGGCATAAAGCACGGCTCGCGTTAAGGCGACAGTCACTCTCCCTTTTCACAAGACTTTCTCCTCCTCCACCTCCCGTTTACCTCCCTATCCTGGAGTTCTGTCAGCGTGTCAGCATGTTTCTCCACTACTATTCCTTTTTCCCACTGTTGCCCCCGATGCTCTGGGTTGTCTTTTTTTCCCTCTTTTCTGTATTTTTAAATCTCTTAGCCTTGTCTCTTTGGCTATTTCTATGTTGTTGTTGTTTCTACAGTCACCTTGGAAGTTCTGGCCCCCTTACCCCTGTCATCATTATAGGGATAACATTTGCAATGTGAGCTGGCCACGGTCCTCCAGAGAGGATTGGATGGACCATGGCAGGGCGGGCTCCTAAACTGCCCACCGTGGCTGCTCCTTCCAGAACCTTTACCTCTCATCCTAGTCTTAAAACACAGATTGTCTGACACCATCTGTTCTCACCGTGGCGTAATGGTCAAGAGTAAATACTCTAAAGCTAACCCACTTTGGTAAAAATCATAGCTCTGCCATTAACTAGCTGTGGCACCTCGGGCAAGTTAATTAACCCTTCTGTACCTCAGTTTCCTCCTCTGAAAATGAGGATAATAATAGCACCTACATTTGTCGTGATAATTAAATGAGTTAATATATGAAAGTACTTTAGAACAGTGTCTCGTATATACAGAGGAAGTTCTATCTAAGCATTAGCTGTTATTATTATTGTTCTGCATGACCTAGCCAAGAAGGGATGAGGTCTTAATACTACTGCTTAGCCCATTCCTTCCTCTTCAGACCAGAATGGACTATTTGGGATACGTTCTAGAGATAGAATCACCATTTCTTAATGAATGATTGGAAGTCAGGGTATGGGAGAGAGATGAATCAAGGGTAACTTATACATTTGGGGTCTTTATGGATCTAACAAAGCTGGAAATCAGTGATCCCAACCACTTGTGACCTAACCAAGGAGATATTGACTACTGTTAATTAACAAGGTCTTTCATAGAACAGACACAGCAAGCATGCAGGTACAGAGGTTCTCTGCTTCTGGTGTCTGTGTAAGATCTCATCCTCTTGTCCTAGCTACCTGGTCTCAGAGATAGGGTGTCCAGCACCAGAGAACAAGCAGGAAAAGAAGCCAGAGGCCAGAGCATTGATGTCAAAGTGACAAACCTAGAGATCCTTTGTTTCTGTGGTAGTATGCACAAAGTGTCCCTTTTGTTTTAATTTTATGGTTTCTGCAGTACCGGAAGGTACCTCCTAGAACCAGTCTCTGGTCACTTATGCATTGTTCTGTTCAAGCATTCATTCATTCATTCCTTCCACAAACATCATCCAATGTCTACTGTGTTGAGCGCTGTGCCAAGCACAGATGCTGTACAAGTCAGACCAGGTCCCATCCCTCGCCCAGCTCACATTCCACAGGAGAAGAGTGCCAACGAACAAGTAAACAGACAAACAGAGCGTGAGTGTTAGCCACAAAACCAAACAAGGTAATGTGATGAGAGCTGGGCTGCTGCTTTCTTTAGGTAAATAGTCAGAGGGGTTTCCCTCGGGAGGTCACACTTGACCAAGAGCTGAATTATGAGAAGAAACCAACCAGTTGAAGAGTGAGACAAGGACAGGGAAAGGCAAGGGTAAAGGTTCAGGGGCAGGATTGTTCCAGTGGTCCATGAGGAACAGAACGAAGACCACTATTGACCAGAGCACAGTGGGAAAGGGGAGAGTAGAGGAAGGTGACACAGAGGTCGCACCCAAGCATGGACAGTCCTATAGGCAGTGGTAAGGAGTTTGGATTTATTCCATGTGTAATGGAAGACAGTGGAGGGTTTAAGCAGGGGAGTGAACCTGATTTGGTGTTTTTTTAACATCATTCTGACTGCTCTATGGGGGGTGAACTTAAGGGGACAGGAGTGGAAGCAGCAGTCTAGGCAAAGAAGAATGCTGCAGAGAGATGGAGGGGGCAGACAGAGTTGGGACACGTTCTAGAGATAGAATCAACATTTCTTAATGAATGATGGGTGTCAGGGTGTGAGAGAGGGATCTAGAGTAACTTGTACATTTGGGGGCTTGAGCATCTAGGTGTGAATTGGTGGCCTTTACAGAAGTCGGAAGACAAGGGAAGAATGGGTTTGGGGAGATCAAAGGTTCTTTGGATGTGTTAAGTGTGAGAGGCTGAACAGTATGAGATACTATCATTTCACCAACCACCAGCAACTCAGGGAGGGAGTGATAAGATCAGATATTGGCTAGACTTCAAGTAGAGAGGACTGTTGCAGATTGACTGCCACCCTTGAACCATTGATAGGTCTCACTACAGGGAAGGACTTGAGGAATTCAGATGATAGTGCCATCCAGAGATTAGAAGGGCTAGAAGAACAGCATAGCCCTGTTCTTAGAACTTTTTCTGGGACATCGCCCTAGTATTTCTTTGAAAGTAGAACTAGGGCCATTTACTCTGATTGCAAAGCCTCATTAGGTCAAATGATAGAGTGGATATGATATCTTTTCTAGAGTTTATAATAGCAAATGCCAAATCTCTGTGAGTGAGCAAGTGTGTGTGCACACACGCGTGCACACACATACATGCTGAGCATTTGAAAACACCATATGGACTCCCATCCCCTCCGCTTAGTGAGTCACGCTATCCCCAAGTTTGTTTCTGTTCAGTTTTATGTTCTCTTGTGTAAGCATGTTCCTCTAGTCACTCATTCTGCTTTTTTAAATGTGTCGATTCAATATAGTTCCCTTCTGTGTGCTAGCCACTGGGCTATCTAGGTATTAGGAATACAAATATGAATAAGATAGAGTTTCCCATACAAGGAACTTAGAGTCTCTACAAGGTCATAGTCTGTAGTAGAGATGAGAGAAAGTAATCAGCTGTTATAACTGGACATGTGTGATGCCCAGAGGAAGATCATCTGATCCTTCCTGAGAGCCATGGAGGAAGGCTTGGAAGAGGTGACTAGACCCAAGAGTCTAGGGATTTATTATAGTTCTCCTGATGAGCAAGGATGGGAAGGGCAGCCAGTCACAGGAAATAGCTTGTACCAAGGCCAGAAAGGATAAGGAATATAGTGAGAGATCTGTTAAGAGGGCAGGTGAAATTATGACACAAAATTACAAACTATTTGTAGGTTGGACAATCAGTCAGAGACAGTTGAGGATAATGCTCTTCCAGACTTCCTCCGACTTGAACCCTTTAGGCTGCCTTCTGAGTCTAGTCTATTGACGAACATCACCTCACTTGATCCTCACGGCTCTGTGAAGGAGTCATCTCCCTTACTGTTTTACATATGAGCGAGCTAAAGTTTCCTCGGGGACTTAGTTTCCTTTTTGTAAGATGTTTCTCTGCTCTGACTTATTACTGTCTCCTCTTAGTCTGTACATCTGGGGGGACTTGTGATGGAGTCAAAAGGAACTTTGAGATTTCGCCTCAGCTCTGCCGCTAACATTGTCAAGATTTTGAAAAAGTTGGAGGCCTCTGTTTCTTCATCTGAAAAAAATATAGGGTTGAATTGGGTTAGAGATCTCTACAGTCTTTTCTAATTCTACGACTGTGTAATTCTGAAATTTATAAAACTGTTCAGAATGCCATCAAATAGGTGCTAAAAAATCATCATATTCCTAAAGGATATTCCATTGAATTGTTGACTTAATATTTCACCCAAATAAGCAGACACTAATGGAGGTCTTACTATGTGTCAGGAACCATGCTAATTAAGCTATTACCTTAAATCTCATCTGGGGTGATCTTCACACAGTCTTCTGAGACGGATGTTTCCCTAATTTTACAACAAAGAAAAATTCAAGAGATGGGTGAACTAGTCAAATCCATTCACATAAAAACAGAATTTTTGGTTTGGTTGTTTGCAATGGAGTTGGCTGCAGTCCTGTGAATGGCACTGCAGCCGTGAAAATGGCACACGCTCTGTGAAGATGCTCAGCGCGGTACCCATGTTGTGACACCCTTCATACTCTGACCTGAATTAGTATCCTCCAATTTCCCTAACTTGCCTCTTACAACTCAAGGAAGGGACCTCAGCCCTCACTGTACTGGCACGGTGTGCTTTGCTCATAGCGGGCATTCAGGAAAAGTTTATTAATTATGAAATGAATGCCTTCAGAATTGAATCCAGGAACGAAGAAGTGAATAAGGAAATGAATGCCTAAGTATGTAAAATCTGCATTCCTCCGGAGAAGAAAAGGAAAAACAGTTTGCACGGAACGGCTGTCAGAGCAGCAGGCAAAGCCCTCCTGACTATTTTTTCCTTTGCTGTGACATCTCCCCATTTGTGATTTCCACTGATTTGCTCTGCATTCAGCCTGAGCCTCTGCTGCTCTCGCTTGATTTCAGCTCCATCCAATATTTCTTGTTACCGTTTGGGTGCCATCTGGACCGCAGGAGTAGCCTCTCCAAGACAGACACACCAGCAAAGCAAGACGATTGACTCTCTGAGAAGTCCCCCAGCCCTCCTCCCCAAGAGTGTGTTGAGATGCTGTCATCCTGCTGACAAGAGCCAATTCACATGACTGTGATCCTAATTCACTCCCTTTTCAAAGTACTGAACTGATGCCAAATCCTGTTAGGAGTTTTTGAAAAATCTTTGAGTTTTTGCTAATGTGCAACTAGAATAATAGATTTTTAAAAGGAGAAGGGATAAAGGAAGAGATAACTAAAAACAAATGATTACAGGCTTTGGGAAATCATTCCCCTTTGGTTTCTAGTTTTCTCTGTACATTTATACCTGCACAGCCATTAAAGTAGCAAAGCCATCTTGCAGCTTGCCCCTTCCTCTGACAAAGGAAGGGGAGACCACATTCTAAAGTCTTCCTTGTTGAATGTCAGATCTCTGGGATGAGGTCACAGGTTGAGACCGGGATCTAGAGCCTAGGAAGCTTCTAAAAGTGTAAAAGCATGTAGTCATTCCCAATGCTCCTAGAGAAGCTAGGATGGTGTTTTCAATGTTTCTTCTTAATTCCCATCACTGGCCCCATATTGGCTATCACCATAGAAGTAGCTGTATCATCATCTCTCTTTATGATCACTGTCCACTATCCTCCTGAGCATTGTCACTGTCAAACCCCCAACACCACTCCTGCCACCCTCTTAACGTGTCTGCTGCATCCAGCTTCCCCGACTCCTCAAGACTGGGTTGGGCACCGTGTGTTTAATAATAAAGACAATTGTAGTAGTAACCACTGGCATGAATCGGTTGTTGTCGCTCTGATCCAGGCACTATATACTAAAGTCTTTACATGAATTATCTCATTTATAACATCAGTTGTATGATAATTCCCTGTTTTCTTTTCCATCTCCTTCATGTGAGGCAGGGACAAGGACTATGCCTTATCATAGTTGCTCAATAAATAGAAGCGGAGTGAATGAGTGACTGGTTCTCACAATCTTATGACAGCCATCACTATCACCACCACCATCGCCCCAAACATAGACATCACAATCCACATCTCCTTCTCTTTGTCACCATTACTGAGATCAAACTTAGTTCGCTATTAGTATCTTATCACATAATCATCAACAGCCTGCCAGTCGTGCCACCAACCCCATCCTTATGTGTATTTTCAAGAAAATAATGGATGTGTTTTAGAAAATCTGGACATGAAAACATGGAGTTGCCAGCTGAGCTCTGAAATAGGTGTAAGGGATGGAAAAGAAGAGCAGAGGGGAGAAGGGCACGGGGTAGGTGGAATGAATGATGAGCTGACTCCCGGGACAGTCCAGCCTTACCAGTGTTAACCACTGGGGAGAATGGGCAGGAGCGAGATCTGCTTTGACCAAGTGTCTGCTCAGTGATGACCACGTCGCACCTTCAGCTTCTCCTCCAGATGACTTCACCCCTTTCCAGGACCAGTGTTTCCTAAACTTTTGCAATGGCCTGGAACCTGCCTACCCTCACCTACCAAGCAAATAATTCCACGGCTGTCCTCCCTTCTTTCTTTCCTCCCTCCCTCCCAATTCCTTCCTCCCTTCCCTTCCCTCCTCTTCCCTTCCCTTCCCTTCCCCCTTCCTCTCCTCACCCCTCCCCCTCCTCTTTCTCTCTCTATCCCTCTGTCCCTTTCTTCTTCCTCCTTGTTCCTTTCCCTCTCCCTCTCTCCCTCCCTCCCGTCCGTCCTTCCTCTCTGTAGTTTTAGAAAGGGAACTGACGTCCATTGAGATTTGACTCTGCCAGTCGCTGTGGTAATTCTTTTCATATACATCACCCTGCTCACAGCTTCCTCTCAGCAAGCCCACGTTGTAAGCATCATTAGCCCTGTTTTCCAAGGAGAAAACTGAGGTTCAGAGTGATGAAGGAGTTTATCCAAGGAAACGTCAAGGAGGAAGCAGCAATTTGAACTGAAAGCTGCTGTCTCTAACATTCCTCTTTCTACTACCCCACCCTGCCTCTCTTAAACACATCAGATTTCTCACTTTAAAACTATTCATTGTTTCCAAACGTAAGCAAATTAGTTTTCTTGACTTTAGATTAAAGTTGGGAAGCTCAAGACTCCAGAGTCAGATTCCTTAGTCACAGCTGTCCCCCGTTCATTCACGTGAGCCTGTTCAGGTCAGCTTAGAGCCCTGACCTTCACCCAAGGGGTCTGCCTTTCTCAAAACACCTAATAAAGCACCAGCAAATTCCTTTCACCACCAGTCCCCATCCTGACTTTCTGCTTGCATATTAAGAAAAGCTGTTTCAACCTAAAATCCATTGATGGACGAATGGATAAAGAAACTGTGGTATATACATACAATGGAATATTATTTGGCTTTCAAAAAGAAGGATATCCTTCCATATGAGACAGCATGGCTGAACATTGAGGACATTATGCTAAGTGAAATAAGCCAATCACAGCAGGACAGATACTGCATGATACCTCTTATGTGAGGTCTATAAAATAGTCAAACATAGAAGCAGAGAGTAGAATGGTGGCTGCCAGGGCTGTGGGGAGGGGAAAATGGGGAGTTGATTTTTAACTGGTATAAAGTTTCAGTTATGCAAGATGATTAAGTTCTAGAGATCTGCATTGTCCCTATAGTTAACAATATTGTATGCTACATTTTAAAATTTGTTATGAAGATGGATCTCATGTTAAGTGTTCTTACCACAATAAGAAAAAATTGCTGGGGGGGAGGCTGTTTCAAGGACCAACTTAAGTTTCAGGAAACTGCGTGTAATATTTCATTGTCCAAGGATTTTCAGATATATTACTCTTGTCTACACTTCAAGGGATGATGTAACTTTAAATATAAGATCTAAGCATTTCCCTCTACCCTCTAACCTTTTGGACAACTTTTAGGACCCTCTTGAAATGGTCACTGGGGGAAGGAGGGCCATTAGCTGCTAAAATGAGGCCCAACTTCAAATAATTAGAGGTAACTTTTCAATTATTACAGAGATAAATCCTCAAACTATTTCTTTGTTAGATCAAGTCAACGAGTCCAACAGGACCACAGAGCCCCAAACCTCAGCAGGCCTGGAACATTTTGGCATTAAATGGGATTCCATTTTGTTGGAATGATGATGAAGCTTCATGGATTTCCACTTAAAACATGAATCTTAACTTCCTTTGAAGAACCCCACAAATATCTGGCTCTGGCTTAGCCCAGGCAATGAAGAAAACTTTTACATCCAGAAGGAGGCTGCTGTTTTTGCAAACTGAATTTGATTTCGTGGTACTGTTTAGACGTAGCCAAGAACTGAATTTTCTCTTAGAACTTTTCCAGTCAATGCCAAGGTAGGGTGTTCTTTAAAAGGATAGAAGAAAATATATAAGGAAGAAATATGTCTAGTATTTAGAAAGCACCCAGGCAACCAGAAGTGTTTTTCTAAATATATATTATCTAGAGCTGTGCTATCCAATACAGTAGCCACTAGGTACATGTGGCTATTTAAATTGAAATTAATTAAAACTAAATAAAGTTTAAAATTCAGTTCATCAGTCACACTAGCCATATTTGAAATGCTTGATAGCCACATGTGGCTACTGGCTGCCATATTGGATAGTACAGGTATAGAACTTCCCACCGTCACAGAAAGTCCTGTTGGAGGGTGCTGCTCTTGGGAAAAATCATTTCTTAACATCGTAGCTTCTGTTCTCCATGTCAACTCCCCCCTTCCCTACTTTGTTCTTCAACTGCTAGTGTTTTTCTCATCTTTCTCTGCCAAGAAGTGGGAAAGTAACTGTTTGCTTTTGGCTAAAGGTGATAGAGCTCATAAACTTCTAGATACCCCAGAGGGAATTAGTCTTCATTAGCATGTGTCTTCCTGGTTAAATTACTCACCAAGGAAAGGCACATGCATTCAAATGCCTGAAATCACTCCGTGCCTTAATAGTACCCACCTTGGTGCAGTTGCAAATCACTTAAGTTAATCCATTCCTCCTGAGCTTTCTAAATGGGTAATTGAATTCACTCTTTTGCAGTATTGGGCTGAGTTCTGAGTTTAGATCTAGAAGCCTTGTTCCCTCACTGTCCCACTCCTGTCTCACCCCAAGCTAGAATGATTATCTGTCCTGGCTCTGCTCTGAGCTTCAGAAGAATAGGGACCATCTATTATTCATCTTTGTAGCTCCAATGTCTAGCCAGGACATGAGATGTGGAAAGCACCCAGTGAATGTTTGTTGAAGAAATTAGTTAATCAATTACATAATCAATCAAGATGCCTTCAGTTTTCCCAGTAGGACTTGCACTAATTATTCCCACAGAGTTCATTCCCCAGCATGGTGATTCGCAAATCTGGCTGCACAGTAGAATCACCTGGGGAGCTTTTAGACCCTCCTAATGCCAGGGCCCCCGCCCCCGCCCCCAAGAATCCAAATCTCTAATGGCGGGGCTCAGGCGTCAGTTGGATTACATTGTGCAGCCAGGGATGAGAACTAGCGCAGGTTTCTGATTTGGCAGCCATAAATAAGTTTTCATGCTTTTTGACATGTTCGCGGCAAGTCCCATCTCATCCACTGTCACTTTTGTGCAAGAGTAACATGAATGTGGTCTTAATAGTTACCTTATTCAGTTATGACACCAGTGTCACCACTGCTCCAGAAAGAGATCTTGGGAAGATAAACTCCCCTCTGAAGCTTTATTTCAATGTCTTAATGAAGAATCAGGTAGAATTCTGTCGCAGGAGAATCTCTTCCTTGAAATTTCCTCACTGGAAGTTTAAGTTGTGAGTAAATTTGATGTCATGTTGAGTTTTCAAAGGCAGAGTACAAAGCCGCGTGCATGCTATGATAGTAAGTGTGAAAAATATATGGGAAAAAAAGACTTGCATGTAAATGAACTAAAACTCTCGTAGTAATTGTGGGTAAAGCAAGAGTTGGGAGTGAAGGGAGAATGGGGAATGATTCCACATCCTGCCCATGAGATTCGACTAGGAGAAGGTGCCCTAGCTGGAAGGATCTCCCCGCAGGCTGGATGGAGTGCACTGGGTGTTCCCGAAGTTCACCCCAGACGGGAGGAAGGAGCTCCGAGAGATGACTGAGCCAGGGTCAGATCACGAAGGCAATCACAAGCGCCAGCTACAAAAGGTGTGGGTAGGAAGAAGATGATCACGCAATACTGTAGCCATAAGTGAGAGGAGAGGGAGAAGATGGGGCCAAGCGTGGACTGAGGGCTTCAGGACTAAGGACAGGTAGTTCTGGGCATCCTTTCTCACAGGGTCTGGCCTGCACTGTCAGGCAGGGGTGGTTTCTAAAGAGGGGCCTTTGACAAGATTTTTGTTTCTTCTTCCTCTTTCTTTTTCCAAATATCATAATAGTTTCCTAACATTAAAAAATGTGTGTCTGTGCATTGCAAAAATCAGCCAAAAGAAATAGGATGAAAAAATACTAATAAAAGCTACTATTTTTTGAATATCTGCTCTGTGCCAGATACCAGACAAGACTTTGCACACACATCTCAGTGAATCCTCTCAATAAACCTGAGATGATGTTGTCATTATCATCCCCACTTTAACAATGAGAAAACTGAGGCTAACTGACTCGTCCAGGGTCACTCGTCCAGGGTCACACGGCCAGTGCGTGGCATGGCCAGGATTCGTCCGTATCTGTATGACTCTGGATAGGTGCACCTGCTCGCATGCCCGGATCCAGCTTCATCTGAATGTTCAGAAATTGCCTCATGCTGCCCCAGCTCCACACCTCACCAGCGGCCACCTCTCTGTCACCAGGAAAGTGATGGGCTCACGCCAACGCTGGTTCTCTTCAACATTTTCATTATGTGGTGGGGGTTTTTATGAGATGCTACCACAGGCTGTTTTTCAAATTTATTTAATTCATCCATCATGTTCTGAAGCCATTTGCTTTTTTATATTGGACAGATGTAATGAGATTTTGGACACTAAAAAATGTTTTTATTAAAAGTTATGACCCAGAGCTAGTTGGTAGGGGCCGTGCCATAAATCCCTAGAAGAGTGTGAATTTATAAAGGATGTAGCGACATAACCTTAACCTTTTAGGCCACACCGTAGATTACAGGATCACTTAGACTAATATTGTCTCACCACCTCTCTGCACCTCTGGCCAAATAATAATGATAATAATTTATGTAGTTATCTGTTGTGGTTTCTCCTCTCTCAGCCCTAGTTGACTCCAGGCCAGCCAGAGCCTGGTGGAAGCAGGTGGTTGATGACAGAGGTCACTGGTGGTTGGCCGTGGTGGGCATAGGCACATTGGTTCTCCTGCTCTGCAACCCTGTCACTGGGGCTGAGTGACGTCATAGCCACGTCTGCGACAGTCAGGGTGGAAGTGATTATGGTGATGACTTCTCCACTCCTCCGTTGCCAATAGGAAGCCCTCCTCAGAATTAGGAAATGATGCAATTATTTCTGTTCATACATAGTAACTCCAACTTAAGGTCAATATTATCTGATGCACATTAATGCTACACTACCTGGAAATCATCCAAAGAATAATTAGCTTTTACATATAGACCAAAACATGGTCATTAAAAATATATATGTATATATAGTAGATATTATGTATATTATCTATAATATATGTTATTGTTGTGGCTTTGTTAAATTAGCATTTGTTAAGTAGAGCCCCCGGATGGTGGCCACAGTTCAACAGAAGACCACAAGGGAGTTGAGATAGAGAAGTTTATTACTCACAGGTCCTGGAGGAGGGGCCACGTGGGGAGGTCAAGGCAGGGTTCAGGCAGAGAGCATGGCAGAACCTAGGCTCATGCCTTTACTAGGGAACCAGAGCAGAGTGCTTTGGAGTTCCTGGGCTGAGGCCGGATTGGTCAATTCGAACCAAAAAGAGCAGGGTTCTGGTAAGCTACGTGGGGGTCTTATTTGAAGGGTGCATAAGGAGAAGGCCCTGGGAGGTGGGGAGACTGCTTATCACAAGGGCTGTTGGGGAGGCCTATCAGGAACGACATCTACAACCCTCGTGACCTCGCAGGCTGTTCCCTAGGGCATGCCTCACCGAGGGGCTGGTGTCAGTTCAAGGCCCCAGGGGGCGCTCGGCCACATAAAATGGGATGCAGAGGCAGCAATATTATGGAGTATTTTAGTGAAATTCTCAACAATTATAAACAATGAAATAAAAAATTAACAGACAACTGGATTTGGTCAACTGCCAGCTGCTTTTAGAACAGGCATTCGTTCATATATTGTTGAGCACTGCTCTGTGCCAGAGCCTCCATGAGCTGCTGGGGATTCGGGAACATGGCCCCTGCTTCAGGAAGCTCACAGTGTAATCGGCACAGATGACGTGCTGTGATTATCAGAGGAGGATTTTCAGCTCGGAAGACCAAGGAAAGCTTCGTGGAGGAGGTGGCCTTTCAGCTGGGTTTGGGGAGTTGGGTGAGCTTTGAGCTTGCTTGCAGGGATGAGGAGACGAGCATTTCAAGCAGAGAGGACAACATGCACAAAGGCACTTACAAAACTAGCTGTTCACAGACTGCTCCGAAGAGTCAGGTTTGGCTAAAGCACATGATGACAGTCTTTCCTTTTAAAGCAAATATCTCAAGGGTTAACATCATGTTCTTAACTGTTGCCACTGTTGAGACTGGCTGGGTAAGGTCTGTAATTTCAGAAAGATGGGCTTCAAACTTATAAACTTGCCTTTGCTGTGCTTCCTAATCAGGCCCATGTTTTCTCATCTGCTTATGCTGGGAACATATTCCAGGGTGTTCACAGTACATTGGCAATAGCTCCTGCCTACTGAGACCACGGGAGTGTAAACTATAGACACCGTCATCATTAAACTCATAAATCCATGTCGTTCGTGTGTCATTCACCTCATCCTCATTCATCATCCCTTACATTTGCAGAACGGCCGTACGTTTGAGGATTTTGAAGAACGGTTTGCTGCGGCCACTCCGGTAAGAATGAGAGGGCTCTGGCTAGTTCACTGTTTTTAACTGTTTCATGTCATCATCCCATCGTTCATCTCATGCTCATAAGTCGTGCCTTGTGGTTACAGAACAGAAACTTGCGGATGGACTTGGATGAGATTTTTGAGGCAACGAAGGTAAGGCCTCCAGGCTCTTGTTCAGTGAGGGTTCTGGTCATTCTCATGTGTTCCATCTTATCCTAGGCCAGCCAGCATGAATGGCAGGTGCTCTGCTTTGCTCCAATGGGTGCCTATTCTACTGTTCACAGGAAGACTATCAGTGAGCCTGCGATGAGGTCAAATAGTAGAGAGAGAGAGAGAGAGAGAGAGAGTGTGTGTGTGTGTGTGTGTGTGTGCTTGTGTGAGAGAGAGAGAGAGCATGTTGGAGAGGAAGTGACACCCTTTTGTTTCATTCAATAAATATTTTTCAAGCTCCCAACATGTCCTAGGCATTCTGATAGATCTTACAGATGTAGTAGAGAGGAAGACAAGGTCCCTGTCCTCAGGAAGCTCATGGTATATCATAATGCAACGTTGCATAGCAAAGGATAGGACAGGGTAAGGTAGTTAGCCTAATATAGTGTAGTATAACACAGTATAGTGGGATCCAGACACATAAACAGGATGTGCCAAGTGCACCTATGGGAATAACAACCAGGCAAGGCTGCTATCCAGTGTGTATATCCTGGAATAGATGTACTGGTTTGCAGCCAGTGTTTATTCAGATTGGATAATACACAGGCCAATGAATATTATCACTCCTGATACAGGGTGTTTGGAAAGCCTCTAAGACAGGGATCTTCAACCTTGGTTGCAAACTAGAATCACCAAGAGAGCTTTGAAAGTCCAAGTTACTAGGCTGTACTTCAAACCAACTAATTCAGAATCTCGAGGGGTGGGAACCAGGCATCAGTCTTTTTCCCCCAGTGCATCCAAGGTTGAGAACCACTGATCTACAACTATCACATAGGCTGTTCTGGGTAGTGCAATGGGGTGTAAATTGAGTTAAGAAACACTTTCCAGAAAAAAAAAATCTTCTGATTTATGTCCTGAAGGATGGGTGGGAAAGGCAATGGGGGAAGGAATGAGTGCTCTGGGGAGGAGGAGCAGCATGTGCAAAGGCCCTGAGATGGTCCCTCCTTTCATAACCCCGTACTCCTCCCCTCCATAACACTGCTCTGATTGTGTCTGTAGGTCTGTCTGTCCATGAAACAGCCAGCTCATCAGAATAGGAACAGGAACAAGCCTTACTTGTCCCTGTATCCCCTGCTCTCAACACAGTAGCTGATGCACAATAGGGGCTCCATCCTTTTCCTAAATGAAGGACTTCCTGATGCCAAAACATACGGAGTGGGTCTGTGAGAGTGTGTTTGGGGGTCAGCCGAGGACATCTCAGCCTTCGTCAGTGACACCTTCAGGACTTCTCTACAGGAGGGGCCCAGGAGGCTGGTTGCAGCAGTCTAGTTGAGAGAAGGACCAGGAGACTCGTCTTGAAACAGCACTGGTACAGGACTCCAGATATTATTGTGAAAACATCCATTCTTCATGTCAAAGAATGGCTGGGGAGGGGACTGGCCTGTTGGAGATATTGAAGGGTTTCCCCCTTCAACAGCCAAGACACTCCTCCTCCCCTTCACTGGCTTGGTGGCTTCCAGTGTCACTCTGCTTACCCTGAAGGGGCAGAGTGGGGCAGAATCTGCCATCAACAGCCACATCTCTCTCTGCCTGGAGACATCTGAAGTGCCAATAATGGAAAGGCAAGCAGGCATCTCGAGCTGACCTTCCAGATGACTTCTTCAGATGGATGTACATCATGGCAGACCTTTTAGGAACATGACTTCTGCTTAGAGAATATCGTGGGGCTGGACTTCCACCATTTAGGAAGGCTTACTAGGGCTTGGTAAAGTGATCGATAGATAAACAAGAGGCTACTTGGTCTGTGGGTCAAGCCCAGCTTCTTCTAGCTGACTGATCAGAGGCATGCCACTTAACCTCTTGGTCTCAGCTCATCTGCAAGATGAGGATAGATACCTGTGCTGCTGACCTCACGGGGCCCAGTGAGCATCAGACATGATGATAATGTAGGAAAATGTAAACTGTAAAGTGTTTTACAAATGTGAATGGTTAGTTTTATTCTCTTGAGGTCATTAAAATGATTAATTATGACAATATTATCAGATGGAACATGGCTTATTAGGTTACAAATTAAAGGACTAGGGTTAACATGGGGAGAGAAGCTGTGAAAAGATATTATTCCAGATTTTCAATCACATGTGGTTATTAGAATTATTTTTATTTTATAGCCTAAGAATCCCCTTTTTCTATAAAATTTAATTAACTCAAGGTTCTATTTAAACAGCAAATCCAATGGAATGAAATAACAATCTATGTTTTATGCCTCTGCGTGTTTTTCTCGTTTAATCCTTGAGTGAAAATCATCTGGCAAGAGAAAAGTCTATATCTCAAGAATGAAGGTTATTTTAAAAGTTGTGCTTAAGGAGAAAATTAGCCAATAAATTATATTTATGATGTTAGTAAAAGTGTGCCACGAGTTCAACACATTTGAAATGTAAATTGTGTGACTTAATTATTAACTTCATTTTAATATTTTCCTACCACTGAAAATAGTCGTGGGCCATTTTAAAAGCATTGAGTTCCAATTGCGAGGAGGCCCAGAAGCTTCATTTGAATTGATTAAATAGAATTACTTCTTTTATGAATTTAGGAGAGAGCCTAAAGGATTGGCATAGTTTCACCAAATAATATAAAATATTGTTAACATGCTGAAGAAGGCTTACTGAAAACAAGCAAGAATTTAGGGTCCCGCCGGGTGGGGGAGCACCCTGCATGCTGGCTGCTTCATTACCATCTCATGACTCTGGACTGTTACTGTATGAGAGAGAATCATGGTAGTAAAGAGTTGGTGGAAAAGATGGAAATGCACGCAAGCCCCACACTACCTTGCCCCTGTCCCTGTCGCCGGTCTCCTCTCCTGCTCCTCTCTCCACCCTCAAGCCACTTATGCCCAATGGCGTATACCCCACCCGGTCAGGCTGTTCCAGGCCTCCATCCTTCTTGCTTACAGACTTGCATCTGCCTTGATCGTCCCTCCTCTTCTTGGTTGCCTGGCTAACTGCTCCTCTCAGAGATCAAGTCCTTGAGAAAACCCTCGTTAAACGCCTTTGCCAAAAGCTGGCTGGATCTCCTTCTAGGTGCTCCCACAGAGACCTCTGTCACCATTCCTGCCACATTACCTTGAGATTATCTGCATCTGTGGATCATCCCCACCTGACTGGAAGCTCCCTGCTGGCTGGGACCTGGCATTTCCCATTACATGTTCCCAGCACCGAACAGTCGTGCAATGCGTGCAGGAAAATAATCGTGTTCTTGGGAAGTAAATTAATATTTATAGGGCCCTACTGTGTGCCAGCACTATCATTCAGTCTGAGAGCTTAAGGGGAAGAGTTAAAAGTGAGTTACCCAAGCTAAGCTGCTTTCCTTTCAGCAGGAAGAGCCTTTTGTACCTTTTTAAGCAGGTTTAGCCAAATGTCAAAGCAAGTCCTGCTGTTAATATTGTCAGTCAATCTGCACGGCAGAGAGTGTTAGCCACCAGCGTGATGCTGAGGAGCTGCAGAGGTTGGAAACGGTGGAACTCACATGTGTCCCCAGGCGTGGGGCCCTCTCCAGCACCCAGAGCTCACTCGTTTGCCAGTAGGAGAGAACATGCCTTTCTTTGTGCAAATCGTAGATATGCAGCCGCTCCTGGGTAGAGGAGAATTCGCGTGCAGGGGTCCTGCGAGGCAGGCAGGGCAGGCTCTCCCTGACCGCTCTATGGAGCAGTGTTTTTAGGTTCCCCCAACTAGAAGCTATCACTTAAAATCCAAAGATGAGCAGAACGTGTTTTTCTCTCCGTGGGCAGGTTTGCACAAAGCACATGATTATATACTTTAAGTCAGGCCATTCGATTCCTGGCCACGGACTCCCACAGTCTGGAGCTGGAAGTGCATGCAGATTAATTTCCGAGTGTATCTTAAAGGGCTTCTTCCGCTGCTCTGGCTGGCCTTGCTCAGACACTCCCGGATGATGGATGGGGATATAGACGGTACCGTGTCTGCAGTGATGGAGTTCCTAAGAGTGATTAATAGTGTGTATACTGGGCTGTTTTTGATACCCTTCCTGGTGTTAAATATGTTTTCTTTTCCTCCAACTGCATTTTTTATTCTAAAGACGGACTCGTTCAGGGACTGTCACTTACCTGCATGCTCTATATACAGAAAATTCAAGTTCCGGCCTGGGTGACCTGGAGGTTGCCTCTCTGAGACTCAGTCGATTCATCTGTATAAATGGGGGTGATGATTCCTACCTCTCAGGGTTAGCATTCCTGGAGCATTTCCTGAGAAGTGGCCGTGAAGTCTCATCTTGCTATACTTAGCACAGGAAGTGCATTTTGTGTGTGTGGATACACTCACAAAAGAGAAACAAATGATAGGATTGCCTTTGGGCCTTTATCTCCTGGAGAAGAAAGACAGCGCTGGCATTCGATGGTCGATATGTGTGAAGTGGCATTATTATTGCTTATGAGGGGTGGCTACACCCAGAGAAACAGCCAGACACACTGAAGCGAGAATTGATTCTAGCCACATCCAAGATGTTGTCTTTGGGATCATGAGGTATAGTAATGACCAGCTGGGCTTATTGTTTATATAGTCATGATGCAAAAGAGAAACGTGTGTCCTCATATTCTGTTTTTAAAGCAGTATCCAGCAGCGTCAGCTTTCCTTGTGGTTACATCATTATCTTTTTGTCTTTTCAGGCTGTGACCCAATTAGAACTTTTCGGGGACATGTCCACCCCTCCTGATATAACCTCTCCCCCCGTAAGTATGCACTGCCCTCTGAGCCCTGCATCCCTCCCCTCTCCTTCTTCAGTCGCACGGTGGCAAGAATATGGGCTTTGGATGAAAGAGTCCTGCTCGTGGGTTTCAACTTGGGCTCTTTCAAGCTCTGTGATTTGGGCAAATTAACCAGCAATTCTAAACCTCAATTTCCTCTGCCATTTTTTTTTTTTTAAAAGGAATTATGATACATGCTTCTGTTTTGAGAAATAAATGAGACCATGCATCAGCAATTACAGGCCATCCCGGGGCTAATCACTATATGGTGCGCAGTGGAGAGAGGCATGAATGGGATGTGGCCCCTGCCTGCAAGGAGCACATGGTCTAGTTGAGAATATGGGCAAGAAACCCAACAGGACGACAGACGCGATGAGGCATTTGTCAGCACCTGCCCAGAGCCCGCGCAGCCAGGTGCTCAGCCCAGTACACGAAACACCTTCTCTTCGCCCCTCTTGGCGCCTTCCTCTCCCCTTTCCTTCCTTCCTCTCCCCGTCTTCTTTTTGTTTCCTCCCCACCCCCAATTTGCCTCCTAGCTTTGCTGAGCTTATCATGAAGCTTTGGACTCCCAGCTCCAGCTTCAGCCAGCAAGGTATCAGTCAATGCTTTTAAGAAAAGAGAGATGGTAGGGAGCCGTAATTTGAAAATGACAAGAAGGAAAAAAAGAATGAAAATCGAAGAAAAATAGAATCCCAGTGCTTTGAGAACTGGAGGCGTTCAAAGGCAACCCTGCAGCCACAGCAAAGAACAGAGCCGAGATGGCCCCTCCAGCTCCTCCCTGCCCACTCCCCGGAGGTGGGCGGAGAGCCGTCAGCCACAGCTGCACCAGCTGAAGCTGCTGGAAGGGGGCGCCTCCTCTGGGCGCCGTGCAGTTGTGCACACCGAAGGGTGGTGCTATGGTTCATTGGCGAGATGCGCCTCACACAGAAAAGGCTATAACCTCACCGCTGAGGACAGATGGCACAAGATCCTGCTGCCCACAGCTGCTGCCAGGGGATCTAGGCACAGCTGCCCTGCTCCCAACGCCTGATGTCCAGAGCAGACGTGAAGGAGGGGACAGCAGCTCCTCTCTCCAGGGAAGCTAGACAGCTCTATCGACTCTCATCCTCTCCTCCATCCCGGGGTAACAGCTGCATCCTGGGCACTTGGGATCTCAGAACCATGAGGCTGTGGAGCTAGAAAGTCTGAAGAGATCTTCTAACCTTATCCCCTTCATTTTACAGATGAGCAAACTGAGTCCCAGAGAGGGCATGTGACTCACCCAAGGTCACATAGGGGAAAAGAGAATGGTGTTGATTGTGTTTAAAAGTGCTTAACGCAGCAGCTCACGGCTGCGTTTCTGGCCCTGAACCCAAGTGCAGTCCAAATGGGTAGTTAATAATCCTCAGGACAATGCCATTCGTCACGCAAACTGCTGATCTAAAAATGGCCTTGTCTAATTGCCATGGTTTCAGGATTAATTGCTTGCCCCAGTCTGTTCCAAGGGGAAAAAAATAAGGATATTATGGCATCAAATAAACATACTCTGTAGGCAAAAGGCTGCTGTGAACCTTTTTTTTTTTTTTGTGAGGAAGATCAGCCCTGAGCTAACATCCGTGCTAATCCTCCTCTTTTTGCTGAGGAAGACCAGCTCTGAGCTGACATCTATTGCCAATGCTCCTCCTTTTTTTTCCCCCAAAGCCCCAGTAGATAGTTGTATGTCATAGTTGCATATCCTTCTAGTTGCTGTATGTGGGACGCGGCCTCAGCATGGCCAGAGAAGCAGTGCGTCGGTGCGCGCCCGGGATCCGAACCCAGGCCACCAGTAGCGGAGCATGCGCACTTAACCGCTAAGCCACGGGGTCGGCCCTGCTGTGAACCTTTAAAAAGAAACTGAGTGCTGGTGTGTTTATTTCAGCATCCCCTCCCCTTACCCACCAGTTCATGCAGCAGACCTTTCTAGAATTCCAGCACGGGCCAGGTATGGTATAGTGTGCAGCTGCTCAGGTATTGTTTTTTTTTTCATCTTCTTGAATATATTGACTTGTTTCTGCAAGTGAAGATTCAGGCAGGATTATGGGAGGCACCATGATACAAGAGTCTCTGCCCAGTCGCTGAGATTTCTTTGTTCCTTTAGCCAAAACTGTCTGTTTACCGTGGATCGAGTGACAAGCCCTGAGCTGGTCCTGAGTGAGTGTATGTCAGTTTGAATTGACCACCTCGAAAGGGTAAACGCCAGACATTATGGAATCATTTGATGGCCTGAAAACACCCCCAGGGGCTTAAACTAAACAGTCATGATACAAGCCATCGTGTGCTGAGCACCTACTATATGCCTCAGCGTGGTACCAAGTGATTTAAATGCATGGCCTCATTTAATCCTCATTTAATGCAGCTCTAGAGGCAGGAATCATTTTTCCCATTTTATAGATAATCTGTGTAACCAGCTCTTGGTCTACACACCACATAAGTGGCCTGGACGGTGGCTGGCTTCTGCAGCACCCCCCTCCCACTTAATTCCTGCACCTGCTGCCTCCCATCCTTGAGGACGGCTGAGCCAGGTCTCCCAGGAGCCTCATGCACCCTCTGCCTCTCTGTCTGCAGACTCCTGCAACTCCAGGTGATGCCTTTATCCCGTCTTCATCCCAGACACTTCCGGCGAGTGCAGACATGTTTGGTTCTGTACCTTTCGGCACTGCTGCTGTACCCTCAGGTAAGCCCTCCTCCACCTGCTTCCCCTTCCCTTCCTTTGGCCTCCACTCATCGAAACAGAGAAAGAGTTGACTTGAACCAGCTGCCGAATATGCCAGAACATCTGTGGAACTACCATTCTCTCCTTGTGACGCTTCAGGTGACATTGAGAAGCTGTCATGTAGGGGTGTGTGGGTGGTGTTTACAAGCTCTGGTATGCTGCTGGGCTGGAATTCAGTGATGTCTTTCACCCGGAAAGTTCAAGATTCCTGGGTACTCAGGTGTATAGCTTTAGGGAGCTCAGTGCACACGCAGCTATGCAAATCAGTGCAAGTCCTTTTCCTCCTGTCCATCTCAGCTAGAAGGAGGGAAGTTGGCGAGTGGGAGAGGAGATGAGTCACCCCTCCACAGACCTCCTGAGGTCTAAGGGATAGAAGGCATCTGCCTCGTTTGATGGAGACTCAAAGAAGGGGAGGTTCCCCACACAAAGGGGGACACCTAAGGGACAAAGCAGACTGCTCACAGTGAATTGGGAGGGTGATGGGGCTCTTGGTGATTTACAAAGTATTTGCTCTGTTTTCCTAATATTCTTTAAAATGTATATACTACTTTTACAACAGGGTAAAATATATATATAGTACCAGTATTGTAGTGAGTTACAAATTGGTGAGATCTCAGGCATCTTAACCTGTTTCCATGGCATCAGGCACTCCATGTAGCTGGGCCACTCTACTTGGAAAACACCAAAGGTGATATTCTGCTTTTTACATACATGGGAGCCTTAAAGACTTTTTTCTTTCTTTAAATACATATTTGAAATAGATGACTTCATCTTTCTCTTTCTACTTTATTTTTATAAATGGCAAATAGAATTTGAATAATTTAGAATACACATCTTGCATTTTTTCTATAAATGATTACTTTTAATTACATAGCGTTAGAAGCAATTTCTTGCCACCAAATATAAACCTTGCTGTTATTCAAAGTGAATTAAAAATTCATACTCTTTTCTGAAATAGCTACACTTATTCCTCATAAGCTGAGGGATCATTATGAACTTTCAGAAGCAACAGAGGTTGGTAGCCACTGGATTCTAACTTACAGTTTAGAATCTACAGGTAGCCTAGAAATTCATTTAATTGCTAAGCTTCCCAGTCGAATCTGTTTTACCCATTGCTAAAACGGGACAGTGGTGATGACTAGTTTTCCCTACCTAAAATGGATATTAAAATTTCCTTGGGAATAGTGTAATAGAACACGTCATTTTAAATAAGAATAACAGTTTTCCATCAGAAAGGCACCACCTTCCGTGACTTGCGCAGAACACCCATGCTTTGTCCTCATTCTTGGATCCCTGAAGATATGCTGGAACAGATGACAGGAAATCTAGGCACCAAATTTACTAATTTGCAGGCATGTTCATTCCACAGATATTCACCGAGTGCCCACTCTGGGCCAGGTTGTGCTCTAGGGGCCGGAGATGTATCAGTGAGGACAACAGACACAGACCCTTGCCCATGGAGAGCTACCTTTCTATTGGAGGGACAGGCAGCAACATAAAAGGAGTGACTGATGTAATATGTTAGAGTATGGTGAGTGGTATGGACAGAAGAAAACGGAGGGCAGAGTATGGGGCTTTGGAGCAGGCGGAGGGCAGGTGTAAATGGAGGTGTGGTCAGGTGAGATGTGAGCAGACTGGGAGGGGCCGGGGGCGAGGAGGTGGCAGGGGGAAAGGACTGCAGGCAGAGGAGTGGCCTGGCCCCTCCGAGTCTCCGAGTCTCCGTTCCCTTCTTTATCAATGAGAGGGTGGGACTGGATGCGGTCGCGCATGTCTTCCAGCCTTAACCATTGATGAAAGCCCTTGAGGACCTGCCGTGTCAGGTGCAGCAGCTCTGGGCCTTCTCCCCAGCCTGTGTCAGATCTGGGCTTTGAAGACCTGGATTTCAGACTTGCTACCTGACCGACTGTTGCAAACTCCGGGCAAGCCACTACTTCACATCTAGATTCCGTTTCTTCAGCTGCTAAAAAAAATTGATAGATTACCTCCAAGATTTCAATTTTAGAACATAGGTCTGAAATTAATTTCAATGAGCATATTTTCACTTTCTTACCCAACTTCAGGTATGCTAAGGAATAAAACTGGGCTTCAGGTGGTGTTAAACCATCTGCTCTTTTCCCCCCATGAACTGGCCCTAAAAATCTCTGCAGCGACTGAATCTCCCACTACCCGTCCCTAAGTGTCCAGCCAGTGGTGGGGAGCTGGGGAAATGAGCTGGGGGATGCGGCACAGTGGATGGGCTGCTAGAGGCGTCTGCATCCAATGGGCTGGTTCTGAATCCTGGTTCTGAATTACCTAACCCGTCAGAGCCAGAGTTTCCTCATCTTTGAATTGAAAATAATACTTGCTTTGCGACAATATCACAAGGATTAAATGAGAAAATAAAGTTAAGCGCCTTGAAAAATGCTGGCACGTTGTAGATGCTCAGTGTGGAAAATGCTGCTATTATTATTACTCTGGTTTCTAAAGTAGAAGAAAATGTCTTGTCCTACCTATATTTTTTCCTTTACCTTCTTGGAGTATTTAAACAAAAGTACATTTAATGAAATTTGGGCCGACGGCATCTTGACTGGGCATGCAGAGCTGGCTGGGGGGCACAGAGGATGTGCAATGTATGAGCACAGACCCTGCCACGAACCAGCTGTGTCATACTCAGCTAAACCTCCTCTGAGCCTCGGGGAACTTACCTGTGAAATGGGGTGATAATAGTTCCACCTCCTGGAGCTGTTCTGAGGACCGCGTGAGTTAATACATGTAGGAGAACACTGAAAACGGTGCTGACATAAGTCAGCAGTCACCGAACGTCTGCTGCCCTGCTCATCAGGAGCCCTGGCTCTGCTACCCAGGCCCCGTGTGGCTGCGTCAGCCCTCCGCTCGTGAAGCTGCAGTTCCCCGTGGACAGATTAAAGAGAGAGTGGTAACAGCTACACGGAGGCTTGTTGCAAGGATCAACTTCACAAAAATGTAACCTCCACTAGGGCAAGGGCTTTTTTAACTTTTTGTTCTTCACTGCACCTCCAGAGACTAAATCAGTGCTTGGCACCCAGTAGGGCTATTTTTTAAATGAATGAATGGATGAATAAATGAATGGGATAATGTAGATAAGCAATAACATATAAGTGCTATATAAATGTTGGGGGAGTCCCTTAATTTTCAGTGTTTTTTCTTACATTTTAGTCTGGCTTTTTTTCCTTTTTTTAAATAATGAGGGTATCCCCAGGTGCCAGCATCTGGTTATAAATTGCAATTTTCAACACTTTTAAAAACTCTGACTGCAAGGCAATAATGCAGGTGTTTCCTTTCAGTTCACAGCAAGGAGATTTATGATTGATCTGAACTCCGTGGCATAAATAGATGCTCCTTGGCACCTCCTCCCTCCACTGTTGAACATTAATGAGTAAACGGTTACTAAGCTGTTAAGTGGCTGAAGTGGCAGCTACCACGTGGCTTCCCGTGTCCAGTGCTACCCCAGCTCTGCCACTGCGGTGTCCCATCAGCTATGCACGATGCCTTGTGGCCAGAGAGCCTTAGCTCACAGGTCTGGGGAGAGCCCAGGCTGCAGGGACCCCCAGGAAAAGCAAGTGAGACCTGCAGGTTCACAAACATGGTACCCACTTACCCTGTGCTGCCTTTTTTTCATCTGAATATTGTAGTTTGGTCTGAAGCAGATGGCATAAAGCCAGAGAGACATGCTAATAGCTCTCTCCAGAAAAGTGTGCACAGCCCATCTGTTGGTTCCTTGTGGGAAAAAAAAAATAAGGGGAAGAAAAACCTGCCACCAAAGTAGCATCATTAGAGATCACAGCACTTACGGATCTTGGAGTTTAATTTTACACTTGGAAAAACGCAGTGAAGGCATTTATTCTACTATGACTCATTCACCTTTATATAGAGCCTTTTCCAGTCTCAGGCATTTATGGAGCAGCTGATATATGCCAAAAACTGTACTAGACAGAGAGAGAGAGAGAGAAAAACGGTTCCTGCTAGCAAGCGGTTTCCAGTCTAATGAGGGAAGTCAGACCAACTGAGCAATTACAACGCAGTGTGACATGTGCTGTGCTCAAGATGAACATGGGGGACAGTGCAAGCCCAGAGAAGGAGAACCAACTGAGTCTAGAGGGCAGGGCAGGCACCCAGCAGAGGCGATGCTGAACCGGGCCTCAGAGAGCAGAGAAGGAGCAGTAGGCATGGGAAGAGCTTGGGCTGGCTTTCCAGGCAGATGGACCAGCAGAGACGAGCAAGAGCAGGTTGGGTATTGTTTGCAGCTGCTGCAGGGAAAGGTGCCAGTGGGAATACGAACGGAAAATGGGGATGAAGGGGTGGCAAGGGGGCTGACCCCCAAAGGCTCATAAGCCAAACTAAGACATCTGAGCCTTATACTCAAGACAATGAAGCGTGATATTTGCATTTTAGAACAGTCTTCTGGCGGCAATGAGGAGGGTGAGATGGAGGCAAAGTAAAAAATAAGCTGGCTGGAGGCTGAAGCCTTCCATCCATTGACCAACATGGGCATCAGGGTTGGGGTGGTTGAAAGATCCGTGGGCAGGTCTCCATCCTGTCAGACTCAGCACCCCCTTTTTATGACAAGTATTTGTAATGTCTCCTTTAATATCCTGAAATGTGGAATTTATAGATAATATAACCTACCTACACAAATTTTCAAAAATCAATATAATGCCCTATCTGTAAATAAGGAAGAAATAAAAGCTAATTTATAATAAAAATATGTATTTCAATAAGGAAATACCCAGGTCAACCGCACTAGAGAACATACTAAGTGGTCAGGTGTGTATACCCGTAAATAGAATCCCCACAGGTACAGACTGATACGGGAGTGTCATGTTGGCTCAGATGCCATGGGAAGTGTTTCTGTCAGGGACCATGATTTTCCAGTTTGGTGAACAACTCTCAACAGTGTTCCAAATGAGGTGAAACACAGTCTTCCCTCAATGTACACAATTGTTACATTCCTGGAAAAGTAAGTGCATTAGAACTGTGCAAAGAAATTTTGAATTTCCATGTAATTCAAAGTCAAGTCTATACTCAAATAATTATAAACAGAACGTGGGGTGATTTTTTGCTGTGTACATTAGTCTCACACATTAGAAGATGTCCAGTATCAATGCTCTCGGCCCCTTAAATGCCGGTAGTGTCACCCTGACCAAGTTATCATGACAACCCACAAATTTCCTAATCATCCCCTAGGGGGCGGTAGCACTCCCATTGAGAACCATTGAGCCCCATCAAAGTAAATCAGAAAAACAAAGGTGCAGAATTCTTAGTCTATTGGTAGGTTCAAGTCGCTGCATTATTATGTGATAGGCGAGGCAACAGGCAACGTAAGCAAGTTTCAGGTTTTAAATGTCAGCACCAATGCCTCTTCCCCCCTCTTATTTCAGTGCTTCGGGACTAGGAGATCTCATATGGATATGGTCCGTTTTGTTTGTTGACGCCCCTGCCTCATTCCATAAAGGCATTTAACACTGCTAGATTAATCAGCAAGAAGCCTGTGTGTCCTGTCTCTGGCCCTCCGGAGCGTCCTCTCACCTTGCAAGGAAGTGGACTGGCTTTGAATGTTGGTCCATCCCTTATCAATTAATGAAGTGCAGGTGAGCCTGAGACTGGAGCGTGAGCGAGGCACCCTGCACACCATTTCTCTGGGCTCACCAGAGTCCTGACATGACCCGTGTCGTGACCAGTGCCATGGCGCCCACCTGTCTCCACTCTGGAAGTTGCTAGGGCTCCCTGTACCCACTCCTCCTCTTTTCCTGATCTCACTGCTCTGTGCCTGCAATTCTTCCTGACAGCCATGAAAATGCTGGTTCTGAGAGGCCAGGCAAAGCTAGCTTCTGCACCCTCTGCTCTGCCTGGCCTGGCCTGGTCTCCCAGGCTCAACTGCACATGCTCGTGGCCGTTGGGCCCCCTGAGAAGGGAGGGGATATCTGGAAACACATGGGAGTCTCCAGGCCTGCAGTGTGCTAAGACATTTGATGGCTAGACCAGGTGTACTGACGGTGCTCAGATCAGAAATCGCACTTGGCCATCTGGGTGAGACAGTGCGGTATGGAGGAAAGAACACTGGCTTTGGGGACAGATGACCTCAGTTCAGATCCTGATCCCACTTCATGCCAGCTGTGTCACCCTGGACGTGGTACTTTTCCTCTCTGAGCACCAATTTCCTTATCCTTAGGATGGAGATAATAATACGTACCCTGCAGGGATTTTATGAAGATGTAAAGCACCTAACACTGTACCTAGCACATTGTAGGCATTTAATAAATGGAAATTATTTTTGTTACTATTGTTATGGTGAAAAGTGTCACTTGCACTCCTTGCAAAATGATCATATCTCACCCAAAAGGAGGAATCCAGCAAACAGTTATCGTGGTAACATACGTGAGTGCACCCTCTGGAGTTTTGCAGTGCCCAACCTATGCCAGTGTGTGAGGTGCTCTTGAGTAGAACATCATCTACCTTTTTTTAGCATAATAATAGTACACAACATGATTATACCTGTAAGTACCATTTATTGCATGGCTGTTATATATCAAGCAAGCTATTAAGTCCTTTATAGGCTTTGTCTGATTCAGATCACACTCATTGCTGACATTTACTGGATGTTCACTCTGTGTCAGGTGTAGTACTGCCCCTTAACTATATAATCTCCATTAATCTTTAAAGCAACTCAATGAGGCAGAAGGTATTTTATGCCCATTTTACAGATAAAGAGATAGAGAGCTTATGAAGCTGTCCCTAAATTCCACAGATAAGAAGTGGCAATCTGAACGTTAACCTCAGCCTCTAAGACTCCAGCAGTCTGATTCTTATTCGCTCTGCACTCAGCGTTGATGCCAAGAAGGAAGATGTTATAACCTGGCTTGACCACAAAGAGCCTGCCTCTTAGAAGCTGAAGCAGTTGAGAATACCCCAGGTCTAGCAAGAAGGGGGCAAGATTCAAACCCAGAGGTGCCAGATTGCTGATCCTCTGCCCTTTCCACTAAGGCACACTGGCTCCTGAGGCCCCATGATGTCAGAAGCCTTTAACAGCTGAGGCAGTGTTACTGTTATCCCCCAGATGTCTGCCTGGCTTGCCACCTCACTGCCTTCTAGGTTCACCTTACAAATCACCTCCTTAGAGAGCTTTCCCTTGACCTCTGCTCTAGAAGGCAGGCTCCCTGAGAGCAGGGACTCCTGTCTTACTCATCTTTGCGTCCCCAATCCCCAGCATACAGCCTGACACTGAGAAATTGCTCAGTGCGTTTTTGCCAATCTCTTGACTCCCTGAATCATTCCTTCCCAGGGCTCCTGACTCTTTTCTGCCCTTCCAGGTTATGTTGCAATGGGCGCCGTCCTCCCATCCTTCTGGGGCCAGCAGCCCCTCGTCCAACAGCAGATCGCCATGGGTGCTCAGCCACCAGTCGCTCAGGTGATGCCGGGGGCTCAGCCCATCGCTTGGGGCCAGCCGGGTCTCTTCCCTGCCACTCAGCAGCCCTGGCCAACTGTGGCCGGGCAGTTTCCGCCAGCCGCCTTCGTGCCCACACAAACTGTTATGCCTTTGCCAGCCGCCATGTTCCAAGGTCCCCTCACCCCCCTTGCAACCGTCCCAGCCACGGGTGACTCCGCCAGGTCAAGTCCACAGACCGACAAGCCCAGGCAGAAAATGGGAAAAGAAATGTTTAAGGATTTCCAGATGGCCCAGCCTCCACCCGTGCCCTCCCGCAAACCCGACCAACCCTCCCTCACCTGTACCTCAGAGGCCTTCTCCAGTTACTTCAGCAAAGTCGGGGTGGCACAGGATGCAGACGACTGTGATGACTTTGACATCTCCCAGTTGAATTTGACCCCTGTGACTTCTACCACACCATCGACCAACTCACGTGAGTGCCCTTCTTTGGAGACGTAAACCCAATGAGAGCATTGCCTTCTTTCTGGGGTCAGAGAACTCATCTCAGTTTACATTCAACAGGCCTCTTTGTTCATATTACTACTGCTAGTAGTAATAAGAGTTACTAGTTATTAGGTATCAATTATAATGTATATACCTACTTTGTGTGTGTTATGCTCATTATTTTTATATTCATGACAGTGCTAACGACAAGTTTGTTAGACAGATAATGAAAGTGAGATTCAGAGACAAAGAGAATAGACAAAATGGTGGAACTGAATACAAGCCTGCTACTTTTCCACCATGTCGTATTTTTGCCTCTTATGTTTTATTTGGTCATTCGTTCATTCATTCATTTATGTATATTCCTGCTTATGACACACAGATATTGGTATGGCTTATTGGAATAAAAATGAATGGTGAATGTGAATTTTAAAAAAACTTTAGAAACAAGGGTAACAAATTAGAAGAGAAAATTAAGATCAGGAGAAAACTTAGGGCCAAGATATAGCAGCCATAAGGTCTCATAAGACTGGCGTAGTTGAAGCCAGATTTTGGCTCAAAGCTTTGGGTGGTCAAAGAGAAAAAAAGATGGTGTAGCGGAAAGCTCTAGCCTGGGAACCTGGAGAGCAGCTTTATTACTTGCTAGTTTTGTGCCGATGGGCAAGTCATTTTATTTCTATGAACCTCAGTTTCCTCATCTGTCTTAGGCTAAGGGTTATTAAAAGGATTTACTGGTACATGTCCTAAAATGTTGTGTACCTCACAAAGTTTGGAGCATCTTTATCATCATTATCATCACATATCAAGTGGTTTGGGGCAGAGTCCTGGACCAGGGTTCTAATCGTGGGTCCTCCACCACAAGCTGTGACTTTGGGCAAGCGTGTGACTTCTCTTAACCTCAGCTGTATCATGGGTAAAATGGGTAAGTTGTCTTAGACAGCTGTGTACCTCCTCCTAGTTTGGCATTCAGTGATTCTGCCCCAGCTCACGTTTCTACTGCAAGCATCTGAAGAACTATAGCCATGCAGCCAATCAAAATCCAGGTACCCTTGAGCAGGCATGTGCTTGCTTCACACCATTCGGGAAGGTGTGTGGTGATTCAGTCTGTGCCTCGACAATTGATAAAGGGGGAAGAAAAGGCTCATGGAGGGATGAGTTTGGCATGTTCATTACTGTCACAGATGATATGGATCACTGCTTGGCAAATACTGTGGATTGTCAAGAAAATCTAATGTTAGCACAATTAGGTAGTGTTGTTTTGGCCAGGTTCGGAAGGCTGCTCTGAAAATGAAAGCCTTCTATGTGTATAACGACCTGCTCCCACTCAAGCCATATGATCTACATAGTGGGAGCATCTCTGTGAACTCTTAACTTGCAGGGTTCAATGAAGAATAATGAATAAAAAAGAAAATACTAAACAAATGACAGCCATGCATAAATAAGCAAGCATTTTTTAAAAACAAGTGTCCCTCTTTCAATGGGCTTGTGTGCCAGCTACAAATAAAAGAGAGGAGTTTAAGTTCTTTGAGGATAGGGGGTATGTCTGAATCATTCCTGCACTTCTCATAAAGCTGGCAGGGTGGGTAGCACATGGGAGGCATTTGGGAAAGGTTGTAGAGAATGAAATAAACAAAACAAAGGCCACTCAGTTACTGTTGTGTTCAGAGCAGGGTTTTGCAACCTTGGCACCATTAACATTTTGGGCCAGATAGTTCTTTGTTGTAGGGACTGTCCTGTGCACCGTAGGATGTTTAGCAGCATCCCTGGCCTCTACCCATTAGCTGCCGGAGGAGACTCCTCTCCCCTAGACAGGATGATCAAAAATAACTCTAGATATCGTCAGATGTCCCCTGGGAGTGAAATGCCCCAGATTGAGAACCACAATTTTAGAGTGTAGAGGTATTCTCTAAAACCTTCTAAAGGTTAAAACACTGGCATAAATAAACTCCTAGTTATGCTTCCTGTCGATTTCATTTGATAAGTATGAGCAGTATACCTCTCAGAACTCAGCCTGGGTTCTCAGCCTTTGGTAAGCAATAAACCACTTCAAACACAATTTAGAATCAAATTTCACTAATATTTATTCACTATCTACCACGTATCACAGGGTTTTCATATCGCTCATCTCACTTAAACACACTATAACTAGTTTGTTCCATACTCATCTCAGGAAACAAACAGAATTCCTTTTAGATTAAAAAAAAAAACTTAATTTATGGGTGAAACCTATCTTTATATCCTCTTCTCCATGAGCATCACCTTTAGAATGCTTTGAGTGGAGCATCAGTTGGACCAAGAGCAAATCTCAAAGAGAAATAGAAAAGTCCACGGCCTGGACAGGGTCAGACAGACCTGTGTAGATCCCAGGGCTCCTATTTCATAGCTGTGTGACTCTGAGAAAGTCACTTCACCTCTCTGAGCTGCAGTATCTTCATCAGAAGAAAACGATAGGTACAAGACCACCTTGAGATGTTTGTATTAGAGAACATAATGAATGCACACTGCCTAGCACAGTGTCTAACTCGCTGGAACACAATAAATAGCGTCATTGTTCTAAATGTACGTTCATCAAGGCTAAAGGTACTCACCAAGTTTTACAATCACTCACTGCCTGATAAGCAGCCAGGATTTGGTAAATTCTGGGCAGCTATGGCAGGGAGGCCTCATCAATGACATCTGAAATTCAACTACTAAATTAAGCCACACCATCCCCTCACCTGAGGCTGAGCCAGTGACATGTATTTTCAATGCTACATTAGAAATTATCAAAAGAAGAGTAGCTTCAAATGGCATATTGGTGATAAACCTCTGGGGCAAATGAGACAAGGAAAATGCGGGAAGGTCAGTACAGAAAATGCATGTCCTTGTAGAACGAGGACTGAAGTGCCAGCTGTGAAGTTGCCACCAGCTACATCCATTTTCCCGGGTCATTGAGACACTGTTTATTCAACATGTGTTCTTCAAATACCTACTACGTGCCAGGATGCGAAGCCTGGCTCTGCTAGTTGCCAGCTGTGTGGCCTTGAGCAATTTAGCAACCTTCACTTTCCTTATCTGTAAAATTGGGAAAACTCCTACCTCAGAGGGGCTTTATGAGGGCTGGAGATAGTATCTGTAAAGTTTCTGACAGTGTCTGACACATAGAAGACACACAATAAATGTATATCACTGTCCTCTGATTTAGTCATATTAAACTAATTACGTGATGTTAAGAAAGAGAAAAGAAAGAAAATTATAGTCCAGTGGTTCTCAACTTGAGTGTGGAGAAACACCGAGTTTCTGACTCAGTAGGTCTGGGCTGGGGTCCAAGAATTCACATTTCTAACAAGTTCCCAGATGTGGCTGATGCTGCTGGTCCAGGGACCATTCCTTGAGAACCACTGCCTTACTCATCAGTGTGGACCAGCTCCTTCCTGATCATCAAGTATGTGAGAGGACAAAATAAATGTGAGCAGAGGAGGTATTAAACTCTTCAACTGATTTGACTTGTGATAGGAAGAGTCCTGTGATTGGACTTGAATATAACCAGACCCCTGAAGTTTCTGTGGGACACTTACGATGATTCCTCTTTTTGCATGGTCTCTGTGTAGCTCCAACCCCAGCCCCTAGACAGAGCTCTCCATCCAAATCCTCTGCATCCCACGCCAGCGATCCCACCACAGATGACATCTTCGAGGAGGGCTTTGAGAGTCCCAGCAAAAGCGAGGAGCAGGAGGCTGTAAGTGACCAGTTTGTTCTTTCTGTTTTTGTTTTTCCTTAAAATTAAAACCTCTCTATCTGAAATGGACAATGCATGAAGAAGCCTACGTAGAAAAGAATGCTAGCTCAGACTCTTAAGTGGTAAAAGGGCTTACTAAAGGGGCTTTCTATTATGTTCACATGAGCAGCTGAAAACATTGTCCTTTCATTAAGTTATTCCTACAAGTTCTTGCATTTTTGGGTATTTCATCCTCTAACTGAAGTTGCTGCCTCCTTGAAAATAACTGACTGTATGTGTGCATGAAAATATGCCCAGCTGTTTTTTATTTTCAGTTGTTGAAAAGGAAAAAAAAAAGTGTTATCTTCTTGTGTTCTAGCCTGATGGGTCACAGGCCTCATCCAACAGTGATCCATTTGGGGAGCCCAGTGGGGAGCCCAGTGGTGATAACATAAGTCCACAGGCCGGTAGCTAGATAGCGCAGGTCTGGGTAGGTATCTTCTTTTTATCCCCTTCACTCTTAAGCTATCTGCTTTCCCTTTTGCTTGTTCTTCACTTCTGAAGTCACATCCCTGGTGTTTGCACCATCTCTCCTTGCCTGAGTGTATCCCTGGTGCTTGCACCGTCTCTCCTTGCCTGAGCATATGTATCCCTGATGTTTGCACCATCTCTCCTTGCCTGAGTGTATCCCTGGTGTTTGTACCATCTCTGCTTGCCTGGTGTCTGTTTGCCGCCTCGTTTTTCCTCATGGGTGCATGACTTTTGACATATACTGGCAGGTAGGGGCAGGGGTGAGGAGCGGGAATGGTCATATTATTTTATTAATGATGTGTTCTGGGTGGGTAGTGGTGATAGAATGAGGCATGATCAATACCACTTAACATGGATTCAGTTTCTGAAAGCACCAGCATTCCGAGATGGACACATTCTGCCCACCCTGATCATTTCTCAGTGAGACGTGGTCCAGATGCTTTAATCTTTTAAGCAACGTGTCACTGCATTTGCCTATACTCCACAGATCTAAAGAGGTCGTCAACCAAACACACTGAGAAGCCAGACCAAGAAGCAAAAACAAGCAGTGCTTGAAATAAAATTGATAGAGATGGAAGATCAAGGTAGCCCATTTTGTCTAGCCAAAAGGGGCCGCGCACCCTTCCCAGTGAGAAAGTGAAATTCAAAGCCCAAAGACACGCAGCACGCACTTCCGAGGCTCTGCCCTTTGCACCTGTGGTACAGCATGTGGTTTGCCACCGACCCACTTCACATTCCATCAGCAGTTACTTTGAGAGAAGTGTACTTACATTTACTAGAAGTGCCTTTTGGCACTTGAATTTCAATACATCTGATTTGATCGAAAGAGAGGAGCTGATGGAGCAAACTTTCTCAGCAGACAGAAGTACACCTTGTTACCCAGACATGATTTCTAAGGTCGCTCCTTGACAAATGTGTTCAATTTTCAGATTCTTTCCTAGTTTTCCATAAATGTGTGGGCCTGCAAGGCCGTACCCACAGAGCTCCTTTTTAAGTCCTGAACAGCGTGGTCAGAACCATTAAAATGGTAAATAGTTTTCACCGTTCATAAATGGATTCTGAGGCTACCTCAGAATCATTCTCAGTTCACATCTAAGTTATTTTGACAGTTATTGAAAGCTAATACAGTGTTTGGAAAGTGCATTTTGTTAATAGATTTTATGATTAAAGAACTTAACATAGTATATATTTTGCCACATTTTATATCAGTACAATAGCACATAATAACACATCATGCCATGCAAAACCGTGTAATAGCCATCTGAAAATTCAGTCTTGCAAAGCTGTTTGGGGAGCTGGTGAATTAAAGACAAAGTCAATGTTCCAGGAAAGAGAAAAGTTGGGGATTATGTGTGACGCCTTGGGAAGGTTCCCCAAGAGATTTTCCACCCCTTGCATGTGTTTTGTTTCATGTGCTCTACCTTGCCTTGAAAAACTTGATGAATGAACGAGAGGTGACAAGAGCCATTCATCAGGATAACAGCAAACATCATCCTAAAATTGAAGTTCTTCTAAAATAAAGATGACTTACACCCTTTGCAGATCAATGTATTAAACCCTCATCTTTATGAGCCTGTTCGGCTTGAGACAGTCATACCAGCTGAACTGTTTCATGGAGCTTCAGCCTTTCCACATTTGATGTTCCATCCAGAACCCCAAGCCGGGGCTGAGTTGTACATGGACGTAGCATGGTGTAGTGGGAAGAGCTCAGAGTTTGGAGCTTGACTTCAAGTTCTAGCTCAGCTACTTAATAGCAGAATATCTTGGGCAAGAACCATCATTTCTTCTGAGTCTTGGTTTCTTCATCTGCTAGAAAAGACTTATATTATCCATTTTGTTAACTGAGATCGTGTAGGTTAAGTCTCTAGCATGGAGACAGACACTCAGTACTCAGCTTAAAATTCAGCCTAAAAATCTGGTTTCTGGAGCAAGACTGTCTGAGTTCAAATCTGGCTCCACCACTTACTAGCTATATGACCTTAATGAGATTTCATAATAATTTTCTATCTTATTTTAAAATGTAAGGATAAAAACAGTGTCTTCCTCATAGGGTTATTGTTTGGACTAAGTGAGGTGATGTATGTGGAGCTCTGAGCACAGTGTCTGACACGTGGAAAGCACCCAAAAGATGTTAGCTGCCATCACCACCATCACTGTCGTTGTCGTCATCGTCATCGTCATCATCATCATCATCATCATCATATTTGCTCATAAATGTTAGTTCCCCACTACTTTGGATTTTATACATTTAGATACATTTAGCCCTTATGTTGAATAAATTCTACCATAAGAACCCAGGCCATTGGCTAGGAGATTTTGCTTTGTACTTTCTATCTTAAGATAATTAATTTTCAATATGCCTCAAAACATCTTTGGGGAAAAAAAAGAGAAAGAAAAACCCTACTTCTTAGCTTGCTGGCTTGCCCTGTCCCATAATCAGAATCACACCAGTTAGGGCCTCATAGGCCACCTCTCAATTCCAAAAAATGAGCAGTCTTAGATTCATATGTAAATCATAATAAGTAGCTCCCAGCTCCAAAGGAGGGCTGGACTGTAATCTTCAGTGAAGCAATTTTCTCCCTTTGAAGGCTTAGGCTGGCAATTTCACAATTGCCTAGTAAGAATTGCATGCCAGGAGGCTGATGCCAGCCTTACAGATATAGCCCCTAAAACACCCACAAGGGTAGTCCAAATGAGCTTTTCTGGGCCCCTCCATCAACAGCAGCACAAGGCACATTTGATCTTTCTGTCTCTATCCCATTCACCCATCTGCCCAACTGGAAATTGACTAACTGCAATTACTTAATGCCTTTCCAGACATTTGGGGAAGGGATACCATGCAGGGATAGTTATTTCTATGGCTGTATTTTCCCCTCTGCCTTCGTACAGTCAGAAAGCAAGAGTCCTATCCTTCTTCTCGCTCTTGCAACCATTATCTCCAGCTGCTTTTTATTAGAGATACCTGCACAATTCTGAGTAGGTAGAGGTGACATCTGTTAAGTTAAAGCCGTATCACACCATAGTAAGAGGAAACAGGCGGACTCAGTCCTCGCTGGTAGAAGCTTCAGGGCCAATCTCAACCAGCATTTCTGTTTTAGCAATAAAGAGAAACATCTTCAATTATTTCACTTTTCTCCCTACCCTCCCATCTGGGAAAATCATGTGTCTTTGAAAGACTGGGTCAACAGGGGCAAAAAAGAACCAAAATAATATTATAATGTCTGGTGTGGGAATGGCAGGTAATTTATACTTCACTGATGTGTTTCTGGAGCAATTTTGAGGGCGAAATGTTAGCTTTTGAGGAGATGAAAGAAAAATGAAAACATTTATTTGGTTAAATGGCTAAGTAAATAAACTGCCTATCAGACTCTCCCAGCTGTCAAGTCAAAGTAGCATCTGTAACAATGGGGAATTGTTTGGTCTGTCTCCCTTAGTAACAATAGATATTGCCATAAATAAGAAGTCGCTGTCATTTTTTTTAATACTGATCTTCGTAGTAGGAATCTAAGACATATAAAATATTACCTAATGGATTTCTAGTGTCCAAGGGAAAAGAAAGCTGAATTTCAGATGCTTAGGGAGGAAGAATCTTTAAAAAAAAAAGAAAAAAAAGGAAAGAAAGGAAGAAAAGAAATGCACCGAGTCAGGGGACATGGTTTGAATTATGCTTCAAAGCAGATGACCTTAGACAAGCATATAACCCCTCTAAAACCCAGCCCCCTCATAGAGACAATTACAACCGCTCCCTCCCCAGGCTGTCCCAGAATCAGAAGATATCATGAATATGAAAATACCTTGTTAAGCTTTGAAAATAAAATACATGTATTTGGGATTATTATTACTATTCTGTTTTTTAAATAGAACCAAACAACAGAGCCTTAAAACTGAGAGCCACAAAACTAGAAAGTAATCTGTCTATTTCATGGACACAGCTCTCGGAGGCGAGTCCAGCCCAAGCCTTGGAGGAGTTCAGCCAGGAGGTGGGATGGGCCTGGCTGAGGGAGCACTGGCCAGGATGAAGAGGTGGGCTTGATGCCAAAGGATATTAAAAGATGAGATCAGGAGGAGGTTGAGACTGAAGGGAAATGGGAGATGAAGAAGACAGCATGAACTAGGATGACCCCGGGTCCCTGACCTGGGGATCTAGGTGGTGCCAATTACTGTGCTAAGGAACACAGGGCAGCATGCTTGACCAGAGAGAAGGCAAGTTTATTTTGGGACTAGTTGAACTTGAGGTGTCCATGAGACATCCAAGTAGAGATGCCAGGAGGCTGCTGGATATGAGACAGTGGGGGTCCAAAGAGAAAACCAGACCAGAGGGCAAGATTTCAACGTGGTTTTAAGCCATTGAAGTAGTGGACACTGGAATACACTGATCATTTACATCAGAGGTTGGTGGACTCTCGGTAAATATTTATGCTTTGTGAGCCGTACACTCTCTGTCACAACTAATCTACTCTACTGCAGTAGCAGGAAAGCAGCAAAAGACTGCATGAACGAATGAGTTTCAAAAAGACTTTATTTACCAAAACAGGCAGCCCCCAGAATTGGTCAGTGAGCTGTAGTTTGCTGACCTCTGATTTAGATCACGCTCACTGTTTCTAGCATCACTCTGCAGAAGGTAATCACAATGGCTTTCATTTACTACTACTAATAAAATATATTAAAAAATTACTAGCATGTTTATAGCACTTTCATGAACATCACCTAATTCAGTCCTCAAGGGAACACTCTTAAGTATTTTTATTATTCCTGTTTCACAGATATGACAGGTAAGGTTCCAAGGTTAATGACTTGATAAAAGCATAAGATTCTCCTGTAATGGGGCTAGGATTTGAATCTAGACCCAGATTAAATAGCTCACAAGCACTCAAGCAGGACTGGGACTCCTGGGTTTTAGCAGCTTCTCTTCGACTTAATCACTGTGTAACTTGAGGCAGATGGCTTCCTTCCTGACCTTTGGTCACCTCTTCTGTAAAACAGTGCCCAGAGGCCCTTCTAGCTCTGACATAGGGCCTTCTAACTTGCCTCAAGTCACCCAGCTAGAGCTTGGAAGACCCAATCCTCAAACAAGATCTTCCAACAGCACCCCTCCCCTAGGCTGTCCTTGTTCCCAGCTAACAAAGGACAGGACGAAGTCCTTTAACTATGCTGACTTCATTAGGGTTCTTGGAAACTATCTGCTTGAAATCCAGGACCGCTCCTGACGACCGGCACCTTGCTCAGGACAGGGCCTCCTGCTCGTGGCAGAGAATTAGTATCAACAGCCTCACTGTCCTTGCCTGCTACGTGACAAGGTCAAGAAAGATGATATACATGTGCAAAGCAGATAATTTGTGCCCATAATCGTTATTATTGATGGGGAAACGCAAAATTGATCAGAATATGTGCAGAGCCCCCAGGAACTCAGATTGTGCATCTCTGTGGTCACCAAGTGGGTTTCAGCACCAGAGACCCCAGGAAGCAAGTGCATTGGCAGCAGCATTAATCTCTAAGTATTATCATTAAATCCATCCTGTTTTGAAGACTTTTCTACCCTGAAGGCCAGATTTTTCAGGCTGCAAGTCGTCAGAAAGCTTTATATTTTTCCTTTCCTTCGAATAAAAAGGAAAGGAAGACTCCCACCACTTGTTAAAATCCTTTATGTTATGAGTTCACTTGTTACTTCTTACAATCCCATGATGTAGATGTTACAAACCCCATTTTATGGGGTTGATGACGATGAAGAAACTGAGGCCCAGGTAGTTAGCAAGATTGCTAGGGTCTTCTGGCTCTAAAACCCTTGCATTTTTGATGACCCTATTCATGTATTCACAGAGAACTTTGAGTTATTTCAGCCTTGTTTTCACTCCCTAGTTACCACCGCCTTGTTCATTTGCCAAGCTAGGAAATGCGAAACCCCACTGAGCTAGGCTCCACGGTGGGCTGCAAGACCACAAGGCTGAAGTTGTTGCCTCATCAGGGTGACTCTGAGGGACTCAAGCTTTGCTCACCTCCCTGCTTCTGTCTGACCCCTGGCTTGGCTCGCCGCTGACCTCACCCCCAGGCTCCCAGGATGGGGTAGAGGGGCTCGCTCAGCAAGGAGATTGCAAGATTGCATGGTGCACATTGACCTCATGTCCGAGACCCCCTGTCTCAGCATGCCATGTGTTCTCTCCACTAATAATTTTTTTGGACATACCTTTGCTAGATATAGCCAAGCTTTCCAAAAACAAACATAATAAAAATTAAGTGGATGCAAAGTAATAAGCACAATTAGGTGGCTTTCAAAAGGGGCTCGTTCTAATGTGGGCTAGGAAACTATCTGCCCCTACGCTCCAAGCCAGAGAGCTGGGATAGATGGGGGAAGTGAGAGAACAGGCTCAGAGAGGGGTGTCCAGACCCTGGGCTGCCCTCCTGGCTCCACTGTTCCCCGTGGACTCTTGGCAAAACAACCCTCACGTTGGGGGCCTCAGTTTCTTCCTACAGGAAAGGAGCTGTCAGCCTGAGGGCCCTTCCTGCTTTGACAAGAGGGAACACAGGGTGGTGGAGAGGACGGTGAGCTTAAAAAGACCTGGATGTGTTTATATGAAACTCTAGGAAAAACAAATCTGATCTGTAGTGGCCAAGAGCAGATCAGTGGTTGAAATACTGGAAGAGTTGACTGAGAAGGACATGGGAGTTTTTAGGGTGAGGACCTGTCCTATAGCTTGACTGTGGTGGGGAGGGCCACACGGTGTATCCATTTGTCAGAATTCATCAAACCATACACTTAAAATGGGAACATTTCACTGTATGTAAATTGTACCTCAATGAAGTTTATTTAAAAATAAGGTAAATTCATAGAGATGGAAAGTAGATTAGAGGTTACCAAGGGATGGGAGAAGGGAGAATAGGGAATTACTGCTTAATGGGTACAGAGTCTATTTGGGGTGATGAAAGATTTTTGGAAATAGTGGTGATGGTTGCACAACATTGTGAATGTAATTAATGCCACTGAATTGTACACTTTAAAATGATTAAAATGGCAAATGCCATGCTATATATATTTTACTGCAGTAAAAAAGAACTAAAAAAAATAACAAACCTGGTTCTATGCCAGCTCTGCCCTGTGTTGTTTGAGTGACATTGGGCAAGTCACCAAACTGTGAAGAGCCTTATTTCTTTGCTGCAAATGGAGGTGGGAGTACCCAGAGCACAGCCTCAGTGTGATGCCCAACTGAGATCATGTACGTGCTATAGGAATGTTCTTTATAGACTGTGTAAGTTCCTGTGTATGTAAGCTCTTATATTCTAATTCGGTGATTCTACTTAGCTGGTGTACGTAAGCTCGTAATTCATACTTAAAGTAGTCTGCGAACATGTGGAAGTCTGTGTTATCCACGGGCCCCGCAACCAGATTCTTGAGATCGACTGCACATTCTTTGTGCAGTTTCCCCAGGCTGATCCAGTACCCTTAGTAGGTTTCATGACAGAGCCCAGTTCCAGTTGCAACTGTGTGCTATGAAGGAGAAGCAATTTGGAAAGCCCCCTACAGGTAATTATTAGGCTTAAAAATGCTTTCTATAAAGGAAGAATAAAGCCACATGTCCAGACGAAAGGGACCTAACCTTTTTTGGAGTACTCCTCTGTGCTAGACAATCAACGTGTATTTTCCCCTTCAGTGCTCACCACACCTCTCACAGAGAGGATTTCTAGCCTCATTTTACAGACGAGGAAACTGGCACTCAGAGGGGTTAAGGAACCTGCCCAGAGTCCTAGGGTCACTAGGTGGGTAACAGTGAGGAAGAGAACAGCAGCCTGACGGCCAGGAGCTGGCCCGGCCCTCCAGCTGAGCCTCAGTGTTCTTCTGCTGAACACGAACATGTTCACGGAACATCCACAGCACACAAGGCCACTGTGACCGTGATAGGTCAGGACAAACCAAGACCCCTCAGTAGCCAGGGCTGAGCACAGGCGGACGTGAACATTGTCCACGCAACAACCGTGACTGGACACCCCCTCTCCTGGCTTTAGCCTTGCTCCCTTCTTCCTGCCTTCCAGATAAGAATGACTAAGATAATACTCTCGCTTCCTGACAGCATCCAACCCAGAGAAAAACCTTAGTTTCTTGACTCTCCCCCAAATCATCTAACCAAAGCCCGAGCCTATAATAAGCCCTTTCTAACACCTTCTTACAGAGGTGCCCGTGGTTCCCTTCACTGCAGGGAGTAATAAACCCAACTTGGTCAACCGCAGGTGTGTTTCTGGTGGACCCTGGCTGCAGGGAATTGGCGGTAAACAGTACTGGCCGAGATCTGCCTGACTTCAGATCCGTGTGCTTTCACTGCACCTCCCAGCAAACAGGATATTCAACTGAAGTCAAAGGTTGGGGGGTTGATTTTGTTTTCATTTTTTCTGTATGGTTTCCATCTATTTTGTTGTCCTCTAGAAACGAAGGTATTAATATATCAGAATCACATGTGAGCTTAAAGTTCATAAGTATTTGCCAACTCCCAATAAGAGAAAAACCATTCATTCACTCACTCACATCCTCATTCTCCATGTTAGTGGGTGGTCTCCCGTGTTCCAAGCTCTGGCTCAGAATTTGGGACACGGCCGTGAAAGGCACAGTGGAGCTCACCTCATAGAAGGTACTGGGAGATAACATGATGGCTATGCAAACAAAAGTCTACACAGGGCACTGCAGGAGTCTGGGAGCAGAGTAGCCCACATCGCCTGCAGCGTCCAGGAAGCCTTTATATTTGAGCTGATTCTGGAAGTATGAACTCCCAGGTGCAGAACAAAGAGAGGCCCTGAAGGCAGAAGGAACTGCCTGTGCAGAGTCTCAGAGATGGGAAAGTCCTGTCATGTCTGGGTGACAGAAGTAGAGTACAGAAGGTGGGGAACAGGAGAGGGAGGAAGTAGATGAGGCTGGACGAGAAGGTGGAGCCATATTGGAAGAGCCTCGTGCGCCATACGGAGGGGTTAGCATTATCCTTGGGGTAATAAGGAGTCAGGAGTGTTGTTTCAAGCAGGAGACTGGTGTGACCAAATCCATTTCCGAAAGATCTTTCTGGCAGAAGCATAAAGAATTTTTTTTAAGCATGATATACGTGATCTGAAGGTTGAGTTTTGATTTATGGTCTGGAAGGGGCATTTATTAGCTCTAATGGACTATGAGACTAATGGGTCTTGTGTGCCCAGCTAGGGAGCTTTGACCTTACCCTGTGGGTGATGGAGAGCCTTTGAAGGATTTGAAGCAGGACAGAGATGTAGTCAAATCTGCCAAAAAAAAACCCCACATCAACAGCATGCTATGTTAATGCGTGATTCCTTTAGACTTTTTGGAATATCAAAATAGCCTGAAGGCCCCATCATGACCTTGCCAGAAGTCAGGTCGAAAATTTCTAGATCAAATGATTTCTTAGCTCCCCTCCAGCTCTGACAGTCTAAGATTCTGTAACAAGGAAGGTAAAGCTATTGCCAAAACGTATAATGCATCACAGTGTCAGACTTTGGGATTATATGCTGCTTGGGGTTTTCCGCACCACTGCTCTCCTTCATTAGTGGGGATAATTGAGAGTTGACTGCAGTCCTTACCGCTGCTGTGATGGGTATTTGAAGCTAAATTCCGGCAAGAGGAGATGTGTGAATATTTATCTCAGCTGCAGAAAGTTAATGCAGTGTGGCATTAATTACCCTGTCTGAGCCTGCTGTCTTCTGTTTTTAGGTGTCATTCTCTGTTGAATAAATTAGTCTCCAAAATTAGAATAGAGCAAATTGTAGGGTGAGATCAAGGCAGCCTGACTTCTTAGGGCATCCAAAAAGAAGAGCAGGCTGAGAAAGTACCCAGGAAAGATAAAGATACATCCTTGGAAATGTCTTTTCCCAGTAGCTGTAGATAACTACCTTACTACTCTACCTTTGCTCCGCCCACCCCACCCCCAAACACAAACACACTGTCAAGCTACAGGTTTGGCCTCACAACAAGTTTTGAAACATTTCAAGACATTGGCAGAGAATAGATTAGGTGCTTAATAAGTCATCTTGCTGTAGATTTTGATAGATTAGATTTTGAGAGAGTAAAGCCAAATTGGAGTGTATTTAAGACAAAGAGATCAGAACAATGAAGCAAGTAGAAACTCTATCACAGTCATTCATTAATTCAACAAACCTTCACTGAGCCCCTACTGTGCTAGGTCCACATATGTGAAATGGCAGAAAGAACTGGCAAACCATAGCCCAGAGGTTGGATGTGGAAAAATATGGGCTTCCATACTTTCTGTCTTTGGATATTTGGAAGAAAGATTATATCTATTCTTTATGTTTCTGAAGACAGTATGAAGTCCCATGGGTGGAAAGCATGGGAGAACGTGTTGGCACTCTGTTATATTACAGGATAGGTGCCTGGAAGGGTAGGAAGCTCCTTCTCTGTGGAAGAATACAAACACAATGAGTTCTAGAAGAAAACATCATGGATCTGATGTCAGGAGTCCTGGATTCTATTCCTGGCATGGTTACTAAGTAACCTTGTGACTCGGGGGAAATGAGAGCTTTTCTCTGGGCTTCCGATTCTTCATCTGCACAATGATGGATCTTGGCAAAATTATCTTCTAGTCCGTTCCCACTTTACAATCAAAGCAAGCTATATGATAAATACATGAGAGACAGCACAATGACCTTGAGATCACACAACCTCCCTGACCTTCAGTTTTTATCTGCAAAATGAGATGGAAAGAATAAAAGCCACTCCCAGGACTGATAGGCAGATTAAGTAAGACCTGAGAGTGCTTTATAAACTCCAAAGCATTCTACAACACTACAGATGGAAGGGTTGCTTTTTTATTATTATTATTTTATTTTTTAGTGTGGCTGTTATAATAAACTAGAAAAAGCACTGGATCCTACTTTCAGGTCTCATGGCCCAACTTACTAGCTGTGTGACCATGGGAAAATTACTTAACTTTTCTGTGCTTGATTTCTCATTTGCAAAAGAGCTAATGCATCTGCTTTACAAGCCTGTTGTGATGAGTTAAAAAGACAATGTACTTGAAACTACCCAGCATGGAGCTAGACACGTAGTAGAGGCTCATAGAGTGTCAGTTCAGTCTTATGGTTCAAGAAAATAAAAAGGATCTATTCTCACATGGCAGGAGGCAAGCTAATATATAAACTATGGCAGAATTAAGGTATCACTGCGTCCCTTTAATTCTGGCAGAAACATCCAAGAGTGACAGCATAAAGGTCAATTTTAACAGAAGGGCTGATGCATGCTTAAGACCAGACTATTGATCTGATCTTCTTGGCTGATGCAACCTGGGCCATCTCAACATGAACTGAGTCAGAAGTGGTTTCTACAGGGCCAAACACTGTTTCCCATTTACGTTTGGATTAAAGGCTTGCTGTGTCGTATACTGGTGAGAATTCCTGTGTATGTCTCAGGACAGCCCCATGAGTGCAGGCAAATGAATGCTCAAGCCTAAAACAGCAGACTGAATGGAAACAAGTCCCAGAAGACTGTAACTAAGAGCTAAAGGCACAGTTGCTATTTCTCTTGCTCCCAAACACACTCAGTCATCACTCCTTGTAGAAACCCAAGAGCAGTTCGAAATAGAAGTTCAGCAGTCTTAAGTGGGCATCCATGAAACTATGTTGGAAAAATGTCCACTTGACTCATGGTAATTGTCACTGTTTTCTGAAGACCTATTACTGCCAAGCACTGTGCTAGATGCTTTATGTATATTATCTCTAATTCTCAAGAACCCTGTAGAATAAACAGTATTATTCCCATTTCATAATTGGGGAAACTGAAGCTAAGAAAGGATAAGTATTTTGCGCACATCCCACAGCTTGTTCAGCTCTCTCTGCTATACCATGCTATTTCCCAACAGGGTAATCAGTCTCAGCTTGAAAGCCAAGGACAAAACTGGGTAAGTAGTTCTTGATGATAAAAAAAAGTTGCCAAAATGATATGCACCGTGATCACATATAACCAAAAATCACCTAAGGTCATCTGTCAAACTGTCACCTTTCTGTTCTAATCCCAAACTGTCCTTCCCAAGCCATCTCAGAAAATCCTGTCTGGAAAAGAGCAGGTCTCACTTTGTTCCTCTGTCCATAGGAGCTGGAGCCTCTCTATGCGCAGATCAACAGACCTAAGAAATAGCATCGATGCAGGCTCGTGGCGGGTGCTTCAAGACTGCCATGGAAATCAGTATCGAGACAGGCTCTCTTGTATTCTTTCACCTCACCTCATCCCATGAAGAAATTCATGATTGCCCAATGGAACTCGTTTGGAAGAGGGAACTAAGAGTTTTTGGCAACCAATGGCAGATATGTATGGCAGCACAAAAAAAACCCCACAAAAGTATAAAAAGTCATACCCAACATTAAATCACAAATCAAGCAAATGCTTACCTGACAAATATTCTGAGCTCTCTTAGCATGGGTTTAAGATGACCCAGTACACGAAATCATAATTCTCTCTTTATTTCTCTACCTGTTGACCATTGTAGAGACATCAAATTTGGAGTGACAGGCCTCAGAGAGTTACAACAGGGTTGGCACTGACTTCTTTTAGGCAAGAGCAAGAGGTCTTTTGTGACCTCCATATGCTTTTTGACATATGATAATGTTTTCTCATGACTCCACAGGGCCTGGTCTGCCATTTCCCCCCCTTTCCTTTCTTTGTCATGTTTGAAAATTAATGGGTGTACAAATTTTTGTATTGCTTTTGACTTTTTTTAGGTATGGGTGAAGAAATCTAACTGGAAAAAAAAAATGCCTCATATGAAATGAATTAACTTGAAATCACAAGACAAATAAGTGGTTGATTATTCTTTATGATCAAGAATGTTGCCAAAACAACCCTTTAGCTCTTCTGCATCCTGGTGAAGAAAGACAGCTTTTGGTCTGAACCTTCCTTCTGTGAGTAGGAAAGGACATCGAATCCCATTGATGAGAAAGATGAAAAACATATCTGATTTCCTAAGAAGCTCTAAACTCTAAGTACAATAAAATGATATTTTTTATTTTTCCGATATCTTGCTGCTGTGATGCTATGCAGACAAGTGTCTTCTCCACGTGCCATTTTCAAAGAAAGTCATTTGCCAAATAAGTCTGGTACAATCCTGGTAATGTGGTTTTGGACCTTAAAAACCGACTTTCTCATGGAACAATGGTGACATGAATATTCAGAATAACAAACTGATTCCGTGGTCACAATGGTTCATCTCTATCTCTTTTTGTACATCAGAAAGTTCAAATGGGATTTTTATTTTATAACTTGAAAAAAAAACCTTACCATTAAACTCTTTAAATATTTAAGGGAAATGGCTTTAAGGAGTTCTAATGAAAAAAAATTGCCAGTTTTTTTTGTAAATATAAATGTTAATGAAAATGCTTTTTAATAATGCCATGACACTGTAGAGAAGGTAGCAGATTGAGTGCAAGATGTGACAAAGTTGATGGATGGGGCTCACTTTCCAGATGTTATTCTGGAGCATATGGCAGGAAACAGGAGTTCAGGGACAGCTGGCAGGAGCAGTTGGCCAATCAGCAGCTAGTGAACAGGAAGGGAGCAAGTGACTCCAACATCCAGCCTTTCCACAGGAGTACCTGCCCTCTGCACCAAACAAGAAAAAGACGGTTCACATTGTGAAGGCCTGTCCTTCCGATTCTGAAACCCTCCCACCTCTCCACTCCCACACACCCCCATAGAAATCACTGGACTGTTTGTACGTGAAACAGAAGAGTTTAAGCTTCCCTTTTTTACATTTATGAGACAAAAAGTGCAGTGTTCGGTTCATATGTTTAGCACATGATTTTCATAAAGAATCTATATATTTTTGCCCTACAGAGAATTGTTCTACAGGTCAAATGTGTTTTCCTGATGTTCCTATGCAGTTACAGTATGTTGAATTTAGTGGTTTAACACTAAGAAGAAAACTTTAAAGAATCATGTGATGAATTGGGTTTGGGGGTAATTATGATGACTTGGATTTAAATTTGAAAAGTAGAATTTACATTCATATAATTGACTTAAATAGGCCTGTGTACTTTGGTTCTTCATATCAATAGAAACTAAAATGATTTGGAGGAAGGTATACTTGTTCACGAAGAGAAAATTGATGAAGTCAAGGTGATTGTTACTGTTTGAAGTCCAAATTTTATACTATCAGGTCACTGGAATCTAAATGTTTTCCAGTTAGGTAAACTGACCAAATGTCCATTACGGAAAGTATGTAAATGTCATCCTAATGTGGACGGTCTGAAGAACCAGAAAAGTGAGAGGGGCCCTTCTCCTCCCCCTGTAACTATCAGCTGTGGGTCCACATGGTTTCTCTGGGAATGTGCATACATGTTATGACTAGGTAATCCTTTCACGTGAAGGGGAAAATGGGAAAGGTGTGATAACCATGCAAGTTGTCCTGAAACCAGTTCGATTGTGTTTTCTGGCGATTCGATAAGATAGGCAGTTCCCACGGGAAAATGGCTTCAATTGCTGTGTTGTCCGTGATTCTGATTCTAAACAAGCGGTGCTATCTTCTCCTCGATGCGGCTGTCTTGAGTCTGTCTTGCAGTATCACACCACTATGCTGATTCTTTGGGTTGCTTCTGACACGTTCACAGTGAACTCCGGCTGATGTGGCTGTTTCAGGTACACCGTCTGGAGTTAATTTCATAGCAGGAAGTGACAGCCCAGTGGACTTGTCATCATTCATTGAATGTGATTGAGGATGTAACTGGCTCTGAACTTAAAGAAGATGCCCATGTGATGCATTAAAGTGAGGGAAATAAAGTCAAGATTTTAAACTGCCATCCATGTTATCATTGGCAGAATTCTGATTTTTTTACAAGCACTGTTTGGTGAGCTCCTATCCCAAGAGTGCAGTGAAATTTCCAAATAAGAGCTGAGGTGCCGATACCAAAAGGCCATGGGGAGTCTGCACAGTTCTGGTTAGATCGATAGAAAATCCACGCGTACCACTGTTAATTCCTCATCCTTCACTAGCACTAAATTTGTCACTTTAAATTTTGAAACCAGGGAAACGCCACCTGTCATTCTGTCCCATTCCCCATAGCTCTTCAATCTTCACATGCCACAAGACTTTTTTGATAACTTGTACTCATCCCAGTGTCTACTGAAACCCCATCATGTAATGTACCGGCACCTTCTTTTAAAAAAAATGTTTACTCTGTGGGTTTGGTTCATTTCAATTTCTGCGTTCTGACACATATTTTTTTAATAAAGATGAGAAAGAGAAAATGACTGTTGCAGTACATTTCTAGACCTACTTTAACTTTACCTCAGATGACAGTTTGTTAACATATACGGACACATTATTTTTAACTTTATGTACAATGCATTCAACAGAACAGCGAAATTTTTAGAAATTTTCCATTAATTTCTGTAACACACCATGTAAAACTGTTACAAATAAACATGTTTGAGAACAACAGCTTAGCCTGGTTTTATTCCACAGTTTCTAATGGATATCCAGGCGAGGGATAAGCTTCCGTCTGACCTGGTGAACGCCTCTGTTTTCCTGGCACTGGGCCAGAGAAGGAAGCTTCCTTGAGGAGTTAGATCAGTTGGCCTCAGTTAAATTCAGGTACTTGCTGCACTTGGAAAAGCAGCCACAGTGAAGAATGAGGAGGATGTTGTGGGGAAAGGCACACCCTGTATAGCTGTGGTGTCTGGACCACATTTAGCATTGGACTTGCAAAAGTGGGAAAGACCCCAGGGCTGGCCCTGTGGATTTGTCTTCTAAAACAATGCCCTGCTAAACTGTTGGTGAGAAAACCAAGGTTAATCTAGACTCTCAAAAGAGTTTGCCATAGTTCATTTCAAGGTCATCTGCTTTAGGGGACCCAAAGAAGGAAGCATTTATCTTCCCTCACATTCCCCACACACTCCACGACGGAAAACATAAGACGAAAAGAAGTCGGAAGCTGCACCTTGACTCTTATATGTATTGAAGAACAGAAAAAAATGTACGTGTGTGTGTGTATATATATTTATGCATGTATGTATATGTATATGTGTGTGTGTGTCATTTTTATCTCTCTTTGTAACTAAATCAGTTTGTCTATCCAATAATCAGCCAGATTTCAGATTACAATTAGGTCATTGAGATGCCAGAAAACACCTCGATTTAGGAATGGTTATATAAATAGTTGCATAAACACATGCCCTCAATCTGGCCTGATTAAACAGAAAGTATTAAATAGATGTTATGGCCAACTTTAAGAAAATGAGAGAAAGGGCTTAGATTCCAGCAAAATAAATTTGGTACAGATAGAAGAAACTCTCCTACAGCAAGAAATGCTCACTCTTGGCTTATATTGTTAGAGAATGTTGCAGAAGCTTTTCTGAATAATGACAGTGGCTCATGCTGGTTGAGCAACTAATATGTGCATGATTCACGCTAGCTGCTTTATGCCTATTGCCTCCGTTCATTTTCTAAACAACACAGAGGGTAAAGAAACTAAGACTTGGAGAGATGGAATAACTTCCCTGGCCAGCAAATGCTAGAGTTGAGATTTGGATTTTGAGTCTCTTTACTCATAGTTGATTTTAATTTTTAGAAAAAGCTGGATATTCAGTCTTTTAAATAGTTCTCCATAGGCTTGTTGGAAAGCATTAACCTTTTATGCCTCTTCCCAAATCTCTCATTGATCTTTGGTAATAAGTTAGATTTCTAAGTTCCTTCAGTTTAAGTAAAAATAAAAATCTGTTAAATGTTACTACCTTATGTAGGTTGCTAAATACGTGGTTTCTTCTTTAAATGGCATTTTTGAAAGGGTGTGTGTCTAAGGGATAAAGAGTATAACTTTTTGTTTAACTGGTTCAAGTTTAGCTGAAACCAAGCACTGGTGATTTACTTTTCAAACCTAAATGAATCTTAAAGAAGTGACAAATTAAAAGGTGTCCTATTTAACTGCTAGGCGGGTGCCAAAATAAATCAGACAGACTATCTGCTTTCATTTTGTGCTTGAGAGCAAACCCTTGTTGTTTTGACAGTAACTGTTTTTTGTTTTACTCAGAATGACAGTAGGAAAAACGCCTAGAATAAAAACAGGTTTCAGTGAATCAACCTTCAAAGCTTTGAAAGCTTTTAAAAGATGTTTAAATTCAAGGGAAATGTGAGCAATGGTGCCTGAAAGATTAAAAAAAAAAAAAAAGTAAACAGATGTAAATGGCTTTCAAGCTCTTTAGTGACCAGTTCTCGGTATTTATGTTATAATATGAATAAGGGCTGCCGCTCTTGTGCTCCTGCTCTGTATGTGCCACTCATTTTCTGGCTATCATTTCTAAATCCCTACACAAACCCTGCGAGGAAAGTGGTCCCCATTTTACAGCTTAGGAAACGGAAACTCAGAGATGCTATGAAACAGCTCTCAGTTAACAGAGCCGAAGAGCTCACCCAGAGGCTGGCATAATTCCCAAGGTCTGATTCCCAAGATTCTTTCCTCTCCTGGATGGTTGTTTCTGTCTGCAGGGATTCTGTGATGTCAAATTGCTCATGCACCCTTGATAAAATAGTTCGAGTCTTTCTGTATTCAATTCCAAGTAGTGTCTATTATATTAGAAAAATCACACCATGCATTACTCTGACTGATTCAGTACAGAAATTGATTCTTAAGTGAAATGACTGTAGTTATTTTAAAACAAAGGGAAAATCCAGTTTTCTTCTCAAAAACAGTAATAGCTCTAACCCAGTCCAATGAATATTTAATTTCAAAACAAAACCCTGGCATTCACTTTATCTTCCAAGACACAGAGATCTGAAGAGGGAACCTTTTTGAACAGGTCTTCTGTTCATCCTTTGCTGGAGAATATTAATAACTGCCAAGTGGAAAATGTCTAAATATTCTTGCAAGGCGGCAGCCTCTAGTGACGTGGGTCTTTAATCTTCTGAACAGACTCCTGCCACTTCTGTCACTCACGCTGGGGTCGCAGCCTGGAGTGGGGAACCAGCAGGAATGGGTGAGATGGAATGAGCAGCAGTGGGGGCTGGTATATGGTCAACAGTAAGACGCTAAACTGCCCTTCTTCATACTGTACTTTGGGCAACTCTACGTGCCTTCCCTTTGGGGTGCAGATGGGGAACCCTGACGTCTGTCTTATTTCAGGTTATAGGTCCAAGTCACTCACCTATAGCTCAGAGCCATGTGCTCAGGCATCTAGGAACTTAGTTATTAAAGGAAAGTTGTTTCCTCTTACCTGTCTTGTGCCCTTTCAGACCTTCACAGAACAAAAAAGAAAGGTGCTCAACCATCACATAGCCCATGTTTATCCTTTTAGGATAAAGCAACATTATAGCATAAAATAAAAATAAAGGCAGCCTTACTCAATGGTGAGCCCATTTTCATCAGAATAGAGGCAAATGATGCAAAGTCAAGCAGGCGGGTAGGCACCCGATGGTTTTCTTTCTTCCTATTGGGTACTAAACTTAGGCAAAACCTGGGAAGTAGACTGTTTGACCAAATCTTCACCCTTTGGTTGTCATTTGTCTCTTTTCTCACATAAGTGAAGCACACTATCTTTACTGGCATGTCAAACTAGAGTAGTTTCTAGATGGTGGACTTTGAATTCAGAAAGTGTTGGTTTAGGTTCTGGCTCCATGACTTGCCAGTTGTTTGACCTCAGACAAGTCGCTTAAGCTCTCTAAAATTCGGTTCACCCTCATGTAAAACTGAGGCAATAATATCTACCTCATAGGGTTGTTATGAGAAATAAATGTGATGATTCCATACCTAGAACAGAGTAAATGCTCCATACCCGTTACCTGTTATTAATATCAAAGAAAGTCTGATAGCAACTTTGTATTTTGTACTTGATTCTTTCACTTTATACTTTATCCTTTCACATCTATTATCCCAGCACGGTGACTCTACTAAGTGCAGAATGGCAGTGAGTGATGATTATCTCTATTTCATGTCAAAGAAAGGCAAAGAAGCATACACATATCTCTTTGAAATTTTTTCAGTGGCAAAGTTTAAAGCAAAAATGTATCGTGGATTTATTCATGTAAGAGTTATTAAGCACATGCTATGTGCCAGGTCCTGTGATAAGCACTGGAGATTCAGAAATTTTTTTAAAAATATACACACAACTCTCCCTGCTTCAAGAAGCTCAGATTCTAGTGGGGAAAATAGGTTAATAGATGAATGAATTATAGTAGGATTAGTGCTAAAATAAAGACACGTGCTAGTATTACGGGAGTAGGAGGAGGAGGCTGTATAGAAGCGTTGATGGTCGAGTTGGGTCTTAAGAAATGAGTAGGAGTTGACCATGAGGCGATGGCAGTCGAGGGAAAAGTGTTAGCAGAACTGGCAGGGCCGATGAGCATGGTGTGCCTGGAGTGTCTATGAATGAAGGGAGAAAATGACTCACCATTTAAACTGTTGAATAACACAGAAAAACCAGCCTCTCGATTCATATGTCAAAGCTAGAAAACTAAAACATCAAAAAAGTAGTACAAATTATAGCCTAATCTTTCTAATGAATAATCTGAAATTCCTAAATTAAATATTAACAAGTTAAACACAGCTATAAACCATGACTAAATAAAGTTGATTCTTGGAATGCAATTAATAGGTCAAGAGAGACTGTCTCATCTTAATGGATGCCAAAAAGGCATCTGATGAAATTCATTATCCTCTTCAAGAAAAAAATTGGAAACTGGAATTAAAGTATTCTCTTCACATGATAAGGAATATTTATCTCAAGCCAACAGCCACTGTGAAATGTAGCAGTGAGACTTGAGGGCATCCCCATTAAAATCAGGTGGAGGTCAAGGCTGTCAGCCATTACTCTATCATTTAACATTATTCTGAAATTTGAGGCAATGCAATGCGCTAAGATAAGAAAAAGAAATAAGATATTTAAATGTAAAATGAGAAAATTATCAATGTTTGCAGATATTATTTATTTTTCTAGTACAAAGCATCAGAAGCTGTAAGAACTTTAATAAAAGAATTAAGGTGATTAGTTTAAAAATAATCATAAAAACAGTATTTTCTATATTGCTATAAATAACCTTTTAGAACACTTAACCAGAAAATAGATTCCATTAGTAATAACAACAAAAATAAAATAACCAAGAATAAATTTAGTACCAAAGATATAAGATTTAGATTAAAAAATTACAAAACTCTGTAAAAGGGCATAGGGTAACTGAACAAACTAAGGGAGGAAGGTTCAACATTATAAAAATGGCAATTCTACTTAATTAATTTATAGCAATGTAATTCCAATCATAATCTTGATTCTACATCTTCCATCACATATTCATATTCAGTCATATTCTAAAGCATCTGAAAGAGAAAAGCATGTGAGAATATTCAAGAAAAAAATTAATGCAATGAAGATAAACTTATACTATCAGATCTCAAAACATAAAGCCAAAATAATTTAAAATTATTGGTACAGGACAAAGAATACAATGATCAGTGAAACAGAATGTAAGGTACAGAAATAAACCTATGAAATTAATGTATAATTGAAACTATTCAGATCAGTGGGGCTAAAGACAATTCAAATAAATGGAACTGGGATAATAAAAACTGATAGAAAAAGTTAGACTCCTACCTCATGCTATATAGTTAATTTAATTCCATATAAATTAAATATCAAATGTATCATATGTGATGTGAAAGTATCTGGGAAAAAAATTAATGAATATTCATATAGGGGTAGAAAAGGCCCTCATAAGTATAACACCAAATCCAGAAAATACATATTTATAAAAATATGGACAGATTTAACTTCATGAAAATTTATATTTATGTAAAAAATGCCATAAACAATGTTAAAAGGCTATGGAAAATTAAGAAAATATTTACAGCATACATTATAAACAGTGCTTTACTATCCTGAATATACAGAAAGCTCCTAAAAGCTTATAGAAAAAGTTTATAGAAAAATTGGTAAATAATATGAACAAACAATTCCCAAGGAAGAAACACAAAGGGCTCATAAATACTAGCTAGATATAGAAAGCAACTAAGTTCTTCATCAATAGGGAGAACATTACCTAAATTGTGGCACTACGCAACAGTTTTAAAAAATGAGATGATTCTAAGTAAACTTACATGAAACAATGTCAAAGATGTATAAAAAGAGTGGCTTTGGTAAGTTCCCATTTCTATTAATAATATAAAAAGTATGTATGTATGTGGTTATGTATCCACAGAAAATTTTTATTATAGTTTTCAGGAAACTGCTCGTTCATTTAATAGATGTCTGTTGAGAGCCCGCTATGTGCCAGTCTTGTTTCATATGGTGGGGAATAAAAGACTTTGCCCTCATGGAGTGGTGTTGGGCACCTGCCCGCCCTCGAATGAATAACCCTAGGGAGAGGGCCTTGCGGGAAAGAGAACAAACTTCTCATCTAAACTAATTGTACTTTTTGAAATTTTATGGTACTACATACTTTATGTTTCCAATATTGTTAATGGCCAAAAGTATTTTTTAAATGCATAAATGTTTGTAATCAAAGATATTCAAATTAAGACAGGGTAATTTTTGCCTATTAGATTAGCAGTGATTAAAAGGAGATTACTCCTGTGTTGGTGAAGATATGAGGAAACAAACACCCTCAAACACTTTGAGTGTTTGATTCAAATATATTTTTAAATCAAAATCTTTTAAAAGGTTCGTAATCTTCAACATGGTAACTCCATGTCTAAGACTAGAATTTAAAAGATGGAAATTCCCATGGTAGTGAACAAAAGGGTATCAAGATAGTCTTCATTTATTATGTATAATAGAGAAATACTGGAAATCTAAATTTCCATAACTATGGGACTGTCTAAATGTTAAAGCTGTAGAATGGGATGCTATGCCTACGTGCTCAATGAGAAGCTTCTCCTAGACAGAGGCCATGTCTCTTGCATTTATCTTCAGCATCACTAAGTATAAGTTTATGAATGTGGACTACGCAGTTGTTAAAATAATGTTGTAGAACCTATATTTTATCCCATGGTTTCCCATGTGACTTTTTAATTAATAATTCAATATATCAGAGTGTAAAATAGTGTATACGTTAGGATCCTACTTTGGTTGTACAAATATATGCATTCACATACATTCATGGAAAAAAACTGCAAAAATCCAGATAGTAGGATTACATATGACTTCCATTTTCTTCTTTGTGCTGAATTTTTTTGTTTTTTTTTTCAGTTTCTCTATAATGAATATCTATTACCTTTTTAAGCAGTAAGAAATAAATCTTGTTTTAAGAAAGAAGGAGCCTTTAGACAAAGATGTTAAAAGCTGTGCAGGCATTGTAATAATAGGTAATATTTGTTGAGTTTTTAATTTGTTGCAGATACCAGAAATGTTTCACATAGATTATCTCAGTTCATCTCCCTCACCACAGCTCTGTGAGCTTTAAGCTATTATTGTTTCCATTTTAGAAATACAATCATGAGTCACCTAACGATGTGAATGCATTCTGAGAAATGCATTGTTAGGCAATTTTGTTGTTGTGCGAACATCACAGGGTGTACTTACACAAACCTAGATGGTACAGCCTACTACACACCTAGGCTCTATGGTACTAATCTCATGAGCTTGGAAGGGCTGAGATTCACACCCAGTCTAACTCCAGAACTCGGGTTCTTAATTACACCAGATTGACTCTTTAATTAGCATCAGGATGAAAAGTACCCATTGAACTTACTGGAGGTGATTTGGTGATGTTGAGCAATATATGTTGGAGAAAAAGAAGAGGATTTGGAATCAACAAAACTGACTCAAACATGTAAGCAATTTCTCACTCTAAGCTTCAGACTACCCTAATGAAGCAGTTGGTGGAGATCCGTCAATCCCCTTCTCAAAGGAAGCTGACCTTTGGACAAGGTTCGAATGATTCACTGTCATCCTCTAAACAGGTCCAAAGAGACCATAAGAGGGCCCAGGCATCCTGTACCGCTGGCATTCTTCACAAGAGGCGAGACCAGTTTGGGGAGGGCTGCACTAGTGTGCAGGTTGCACAGCCAATGAGTCTGCTAACACAGCAGGCACAAAATTCTACTCTGAAAGCTGAAGACATTTTAGAGATCCTGGTAATCAGCGAGTTGGAGGAAGAAGAGGCCCCAGAGATCCCTATTCCCAAGCCCCCATAGGGTGCCTTTCTTCTCATCGCTATGATAGCACCATCATCACCAGCCTCCCCTCACCTCAAAAAGTCATGTCACGCCAAAGGAAAAGAATCTAAGTCAATCTGTGAAACTCATTGTCAATCATTTACAACTTATAACAACACCATTCTCTATTTAGCATGCACTCTTGATTTTAGTGAATATAAAAATTGAAAATATAATAAAAAGAAAATATATAAATATAAAACTTTCATAAGTTTGCTCTTAACCCTGCTCTCTGCCAACTTTTTTGCCATTAGTTTTTTAAAATGTATTTTTAATTACATATAAATCATAAATACATTCTTAATATAACAATAATTTAATATTACAGAGAAAACTAATTCTTGACCATACTCTTCCATCTTTGTGTGCTGCCAGAGAAAACCAGTTATCCATTCAGTCTACTCTTGTAGATTCTTCTAGGTAGTTACACTCACAAATGTTTGCTACAGAAATACATAGTTTTATCTTATCTTATAGGTGTTTTCTTTTTAACATATAAATAGTGTGCTATGCATACAACTTGTTTTTCTTCACTGAACCATGGGTTTGGAATGTCATCTTTCGTGGACACACAGATCAATATGGATAAATGTGTGTGTACATGTGTGCATATGAAACTCAGGCACAGTGTTCCTATGGTAAAGTGCACAAATCTTCAGTGCACAATTCAAATCCTAGCTGCCCAGCCCTGTCACCTGGTAGCTCTGTGACACTGAGTGAGTTAACTTCTCTGAGCTACCATATCCTCATCTGTAAAACAGAGGTGAGAATATCACTGTAATGAGAAATAAATGAGCTGGCTGGCATTTATAAAGTGCCCAGCACACGTAAACTCTACATTCAGGTCTGTGAAATATTACTAAAGTGTCTGACGTCCACAGCTGGTGAGGAGCAGAGGTAGATTTGTTCTCACAAGCCCAAGGGTGCTCCTTGCACTTCATTATGATCCTCTCTGGGAAGCAGAGTGATCACTGATCACACCCTTTCTGTGGGAAGCAGAGGCCCAGCAGAGAAGTGGCTTGAAATTCAGTACGGAGTGAGCTGCTGCGACCCTCTCCTTCTCTCCCTTCCAAGGCTCTGCCTGGGCCACCACGCATGGCTGGATTCTTAGCATCACCCTTTCTTACAGTCCCAAACTCTGGGCTTCTCCAGTGTGAGGGAGAGTGGGGTAGCTAAGTAGTCCAGCCTTTCTCCTGTACAGAAAAGGCACCCTCAGCGGACAAGGGAAGAACTGCTGCCTGAGCCACCATCCAAACCTCCTGCCCCAGCCTTTACAGGAAAATTATTCCCAAAACAAGTTGTAGGCATAGCATGCTATTTATATATTTAAACAGCAATTCCACCTTGATCACACGTGTCCAGCTATCACCTCTTCTCCATCCCACAACCACTGCAGGACAAGCCTCCTAAGTGGTCACCTTGTCTGTCCTCTTAACTGATGTCTGATAAATGTTCCTAAGCTTAGCTCTGCCCGTTTACTGTGTTCTTCTAAAAAATTCCATGACTCCATGTTACCTGTAGAATTATCTGGGTGAGTCTAACATTTTTTCCACCCCAGCTTTCAAACAGATAAGAGGAATTAAAATTACTGTGAGTGGCAAGGTTTCTGGAATTTCTTCATAAAGTTATACCCTAAACAGTTGCTGACTCTCCTCCTTAGATGTCCCAGAAGCCTCGATGGCAGCACTGCACGGCCCTGCTCAGTGCTGAGCCAGTTCTGACCGTGGAGGTAGATTATTAGCAGTCCTATCCTCACCAGCAGGTGGGGTTTGGAGCTGGCTTTGCTGTCCCAAACGGAATGAGTCTCCTTGTGAAGCCACAGCTTTCCTCTTGGATCCTGGCCATGAGTGCCAGGCCCAGTAATCAGGTTTTAGTTCAAATAGTCGCTATCTATTCCAGTGCTGCAAGGCGACTGGAGTCCTGCCCAGAGTACCAACAGGTCTGCCGGGGGTTCTGACATGCTTTCCTGAGTCCAGCCCCTGGTTCTCCCTGGGAGATTGGATCACCTCCTGTTTTATGAGGCTGGAGTGCAGCTTCAAGTCAATCCTTACTCTCCCAGAAGTCTCCCTCTGACTCGTGACTGAGCTGGGCCAGACCCAGTTGAACACTCGCCTTAGACATGTTAGGCTGTGACCACCAGCCCCTTCTGCCTCCTCACCCCAAACAGCTAGTCCAGGAGCCCGTCCCTTAGCCAGCTCTTTAGTCATCTCCTTCTTCCCCACCTCCTCCTTACAACCAGGCCTTTTTTGTAGAGGATGGTATTTGGGGTGGGGATGAGCATATCTACATTTTTGATTTTTTCTCACAACAGCCCCATGAGATGAGTATTCTCACTTGCATTTTACAAAGGAAGAAACTGAAATTCAGAGGCAGGAAACACCCTCTCCAGATAAATGGTGCAGCCAGAATTTGCACCCTGACTGACAGACTCCGAATCCCTTGATCTTTCACTACTCCGTGCTCCCAAGGAAAGTGAGAGTGAGGTCGCTGTCCTCCCATTTCCACCTGGGATCCTCTTGCTTTCAGGAAGCTGCTAGGCCATGGTTGGCTATGCTGCCTTTGTCCAGGTCTTTCCATGTTTACCTGAACAGAGGATGGAAAGAGCTTAGCTAATATCTGCTACGTTAACACGTGAGGTTCGCCGGTAATAATGCTGTTGATATCTCAGTGGAAACATCTGGTTTATGGAACACGAGGAAGAGGTTTTATCAAACTCCACATGAGCTTACTCAAAAAATAATATTCTGCAAAGCCATCCATGCTTTGCGCTGATGACATTTTAGGTAGAGCGAGGATTGGATCTTGCAAATGACGCTATAATTTGCAAACCAAGTGCTGCACCAGAAACCATCATCTCAAGAAAGATGTGCTTTAGCAGATTCGTTCTCCACTAAAAGAAAACCGACATGCCAAAGGCACAAAGTTGGCCCACGGAATTGTCTCTGTAATTGTGCCAGATTCAAGTTAATTTCATTGTGGATGCTGGGACTAGCCTGAGGAATAGTGAGGAGGGTGGCAGTGGGGTTTTGTGGGGGACTAGAGCAAGCAGTAGTTATGAAGAAATTGAGAGACAGGCTGAGAAGAGTCTCACGATCATGAGAGAGAGCCTGGGTACAAAACGCTGGGAGGAAGAGTCAGACAAACTCCAAAACAGGGGTGAGCAGGGAACAGAATATAGACTGAAACGGGCCGGCCCAGTGGTGCAGTGGTTAAGTGTGCACGCTCTGCTTCGGCGGCCCGGGGTTTGCAGGTTCAGATCCCGGGCGCGCACCGATGCACCGCTTGTCAAGCCATCTGTGGCGGTGTCCCATATAAAGTAGAGGAGGATGGGCACGGATGTTAGCCCGGGGCCAATCTACCTCAGCAAAAAAGAGGAGGATTGGCATCTGATGTTAGCTCAGGGCTGATCTTCCTCATAAAAAAAAAAAAAAAAAGACTAAAGACCAAACAGCTGTCAAAGTCAGAGTGCAGAGTGAAGGGTTCAGAATCAGGGGCAGGAGGCAACTCAACACAAGTGAGGAGAGAGCAGTGTTCCTGAAGGGACGTGAGCTGGCATCCATGACCCACTCTTGGGAGATGGTCAGTACATTAGTGGGTCAGAGGGCAGAAATCTTCATGGGTGCTTTAGATGGTGGGGATAAACATCTGCTTCTCTACTAGACTGTAAACCCTTGGGAGCAGGAACCATGTTATGTTAATTCCATTTTCTTACATATAGCACAGTGCCTAGCACACAGTAGGTAAGCAGCAAAGGTTTACTGAACACATAGGACTGAGAGAAAGGCCCGGGGCTGAATTAGGGGTCCTGGAGTTGACTTGCAATTCTGCTTCCTCTGCATAGCTGGGTAGCCTTGGGTAAGTTACTTTACCTCTCTGAGCCCCAATTTCGAAGTTAAATGAAGAGGTTGGATGATAAATGTAATGCCTCTTTCAATGTTATAAAATATTCTGAGTCTATGAATAAACAAATCAGTGAAAAATAATGACCGTTTTGACAGGGTTGTTAGCATTCTTACCAGCAAGGCAGTATTGTAACAGAAGGACCTCCCTACAAGTGCTCAGAATACCAGATGAATAGGACTTGGCCCTCTCCTAAGAGGAGTACACAGGTGGAGGGAGATGGAGAAAAAGGTAGTTAAGGAATTACAATCCAGTGTCACAAATACTATCCTAGAGAGAGTGCTATGGGGCCAAAAGAGAAAGTGATTCCTTTACTTGGGATAGTCAGGGAAGGCTTTGAGAAGGAGGTGACATTTGAGATGGAGCTTGAGAAGATGAACATGAGTTCACCAGGAGGAGAATGCAAAGTCCATCCAGACAGAGGGAATGGCATGTACCAAGTAGCACAAGTCAGGAAATTTAGGATTTATTAATGGAGACGCAGGATTTGACTTGGAAGATAATGCATTATGTCATAGAAAGGAAGGAAAGGAAAAGAGAGGAGGGGAAGGGAGGCGAGGGGAGGGGAAGGGAGTGGGGGAAAGGGGAGGGTAGGAAAGAAAATGCCATTTAATGCTAGGGATACATTTGTTTCCATCTTATCTACATTGGTGAGTAATACTCAAGAGCTAACAGACACAGCTGTGAAAAAGACAGCATAGCAATGGATTTCAATTATAGAGTGCCAAAGTCATAGAACGTGAGTTCCAGAAGAAACTTAGAAGGCATCCAAGCTAAAATTTCCTAGCATGAACATTTCTTCTTTTTTAAAGCATCCCTCTCCTGCTGCCTCTTTCTTCCTCACTCTCATTTCTAGGATTGGAAATGGGGGATGGAATTTAAATAGTTTTTTGGTTTCCAACTAATTTGGGCTGGGAAACACAAATTACAGGTGAACACTCTCATTTTAAAGAGGAGCAAGTTGAGGCCTAGAAAAAGGAAGTTACGTTCTAAGGCCTCAGAGCTGGTGAGTGGCAGAGCTGGGAATAAAGCCCCAGTCCCTCTGGTGTCTTGGCTCAGGTCCACCGTCCTGTAACTTCTCCGGGCGGTGGTGAGAACGTCTGCATGCCCTGTCAGCCTTCCTTGAAGCAGGACCCGGGGATGGGCAGGATGCCTCCAGAGTCCAGAACCACACCCATGTGTGACAGCTTCCAGACCACTGGCTGGAATCCTGCTCCAGAGAGAAAGACTCAAGGGCATTGTCGCCTCTCAGATGGCTCTTGTTCCTCACCCCAGCACCTAGAGACTTCCAGATGTTCACTTGAAGAGCCCTGAGTTTATTGTCGTTCACTGGGGTTTTAAAAGTTAAGGAAAGAAATGAGAGAGAGAGAGAGAGAGAAACCAGATTCTAATTTCTCTCTGGCAAAGGAGAACTGAGGTTTGACATAAAGCCCTTGGCTCAAATCCTACCTGTAGTAAATAATTAATAGTATTATTATTTTAATTATAATAGCTAATATCTCGATCCTCTATTTGGTGCCAGGTACTGTGCAGGGGGGTTACCCACATTGTCTTTGATCCTCACCAAATCCCCTTTTTGTTGGTAAAGAAATGAACTACGAAGAATTTAACCCCCTCGTCCAAGGTTATATACCGTGACAACCTGGCAGCCCCAAGATTTGTGTGCAGATCACCCTGACTTCAAACTTTGTTTTTAAGAGCTGTGTAACCTTGAGCAATGCAGGTTCCTCATCTTGACACAGGGGATAATAATAAAAATTCATGTTGTGGAAAGACTCACAGAATAAATAAATCAAAATAAATAAAATAACTCCTACCTATCAGGATTGCTGTCAGGATTAAATGAGTTGATATGGGAAAGTGCTTTGTAAACTGCAATACACCCGTACAAATTTTATCATTATTATTATTTCAAAAAATACAGCTGCTCCCATAAACTAAAACAGTCTGTGGCGTATATTTATGACAACATGCCTCAGAAACAATTTCCATTCTGATGGGTTGCCTCCCCATCATGTTATTAAAAGGTTAAGGAAAATGAACAATGGAGGATTAAGATTAGATCTTTCACACATGAAACCACAAAATCAATAGAGTCCTGTAATCCATCCAGTGATATGAAGAAATAGACCGAGGCGCCTGAAACGATTACTCAGGGAAATGTCAACAGGTATTGACAAGAAACCCGGCAAGGCAGTCCTGGCCACTGGTCCCTCCCTCTAGCGTCCTCCTGGCAAACAGACTCGCATCCCCGGGACACGGGGCAGTGAGGGAGCTGAGGGGAGGGGAGATTTTCCTTCTCCCAAAGTTCTGCAGAATTTATGTTTCTGCAGTTGGGTCAGAGCTGCTTGGAAAAAATGATAGCCTAAGCAGCAGCGTGGGCTGCCTGTGATTACACCTATTTGGGTCAATATAAAACCCATTTTTGTAAACCTGCTGTGATTATCCTTACGCTATGATGGTCATTATCACTGTCGTTCTCACTCAGCATTTAGAGGATGCAAACTCTCTTCCTGGACACCTGTGCGATGGGGGGCCCAGGATGAAAACTCAAAGCAGTGAGTTCTCCTCGGAGGGTTTATTCTTTCCAGCTAGAAAAGGATGCCTGGAGATCTCAAGGAAAGAGTTCTGATGAGTGTTCTGGGCTTTTTAGTCAAAAGTCTGAGACTTGGCTAAATCTAAGATTAAAGTGAGGCCCTAGGGTGCCCTAAAATGGAATGACCTTTTGATTAACCTTCATGGTTGCATGATTCTACATCTGTGTGACCCTCCTCCCACAGTCCTGGACATGCACAGGGCATCGTAGAGGATAATGTAGCAATAGTCACCATAGGAAGAGCAGCTTCATATATTGAACACCTCCAGTGTGTCAAGCACAGTGCAGGAAATTTACATGTTTCCTCTAATCCTTATAACCCTCAGACAAGTACTATCCTCTCTATAGTGCAGAGGATCAGAGAGGCAAAGAAACTTGCCCAAAGTCACGTAGCTAGTGAGTGACAGAATTGAGATTCGAACTCAGCCTGTTGTTCCTCCAGTGTGCACACTCTGCCTACCCTTTGGCATTGCCTCGCAGAAGTGCAAATCCCCAGACCAGAAGCAAGTGCTGTGACTGGGCTGTTAGCATCGGGCAGGATTGCCGTCCCACCAAACGGACAGCCAGAGAGATGAACTCAGGGCTGGTGGAAGTAACAGGCGGAGGTGCCAAAAAGGAGAGGAGGATCGGAGCAGACTGGAGAGGCAGACCAGAGAGGCCTGGGCTAATTCTAGATGGTTTGGAAGGAAGCCCCGCCAGCAAGGCCTGCATGGGAAGGACAGGGCAGACTTGGGGGCCATTTAGTGCCCCTCAGAACCCACTCACAGGTGGTTCTTCTCCCAGCCTCTGAGGACACAGGTTGTCAGATCTGGGGGGTATAGAGACCCCAGCCACTCACTCTGCAAGCATCTGAACACAAGCCAGCTGGCGGCAGCCTCTTTTATGGCCCATTTCTAGTAGCTGGGCTCTGGTCTTTATCTACTTTCTTGTCTCTAAGGGAACCTAGGTGACTCTGGATTAAACACCTGGACACTTAGGCTTGCCCCGCCTCAGGGAGTCTGCCTGGATCTGCAATGCCTGGGTGCCCTGTCCACAGGGAGTGTCAGACTTACTGTGCAGGTGTGAACCTGAGACTCAGAAAGGAGATGTGACTTGCCCTAGGACACACGCAGGTGGTATGCAGGTGGCAGGAATGGGTCCTGAACCCTGTTCTCTAATGTGAATCCCAGGGCTTTTCTCCCATTCCATTCTGCCTCATAGAAGACTCTCAAAGATGGGGCTAGGCTCTAGGCATCAGGTGGAACTCTACATCTGGAAAAGGTCACCGCTTTGTCCCTTTTCACACTGTACAAGGAAGTCCTTGGAGTTGAGAGTCATGGTGCAGACAGGGGAGACCAGACGACTGGGATAAACCCTCACACTTGATGTAGAGCCTGGATAATAATAATAGCTCATGCTTATAAAATATACTCATCATGTGCCGTGAATTCTTCTAAATATTTTGTGTATGTTAACTCACTAACCTTCACAAGAGCCCTATGAGGTGGATACAATTAGCCCCATTTTCCAGACAGGAAAACTGAAGGTAAGAAGCATAGCTAGTAAGTGCAGAAGTCCACTGCAGAATGTTTGTGCCCCCCAAATTCATATGTTGAAACCTAATCCCCAATGTGATGGTATTTGGAGGTGGGACCTTTGAGAGGTACTTAGGTCATGAGGGCAGAGGCTTCATGAATGAGATTAGTGCCCTTATAAGGGGCCCCAGAGAGATCTCTCACCCTTCCACCATGTGAAGGCACGTGAAGCTAGAAGACGGCCATCTATGAACCAGGAAGAGGGTCCTCACCAGACATCGCTTGCGCCTTGATCTTGGACTTCTCAGCCTCCAGAACTGTGAGAAATATATTTCTGTTGTTTATAGGCCCCCCAGTCTATGGTATTTTTGTTACAGCAGCCCCAATAGCCTAAGACGCCCATTTTTGCCCCATGCAGCAAGGCTGCAGAGTCTGCACACCCACTGCCCCGTGCCACCCCCTCAGGAGACAGGGAATGCCCCCACATCTGGCTCACATGTAGAGCCTGTGGTGTCAGTTGCCAGGGTAGAGAGCCTCTGAGAAGAGCAATTGCACGCCTTGACAAGTGTGGTTATTTCAAACGTGGGTCCAGAGCTAATGGTCTAATGCAGTCAGGGTAAATAGAAACTTGCCAAGTAATATTTTGAATAAAAATCAAAACCGTATCTACATTCACATAAGACTCCTAAAATATTCTGTTTGTACATCAAGCAATTAAAAAAAAAAAAGCTTTCTTGAGTTGGTCAGTCGGTGTGATTTAGATGCCCAGAGGATTCAGTCTTGATGTCGACTCTGCTGTTTATCAACCTGTGCTGGGAGCCAAGCTCCCCAGGCCAGGGTTTTCCTCTCCAGCAAATGCTGCAAGGTTGGGCACTGGCTGCACACAGACAAGTAGTGATGTTCCCTTTTGCAAAGAGGACTGTTATTCTGGTATTGCCCCCTCTGGGTGCCAAAAGTTTCAGATCAATGGACAGACACAGGAGCCCATCCGAGTCAGATGTCTAGCTGGAGGGACTGTGTAAGTTGGAAATTATGAAATTAACAACCAGAATGATATCAATCGTGCTATCAATAGTTAACATTTATTGAGATCCTGCTATTTATGGTGCTGTGCTAATCACTTTCACAATCCTGAACAGGAAAGTTAAGTAGCTTGACACAAGGCCACACAAGTCCAGCAAGTGGAAGAGGCAGCTTTACAACCAGACGTTCTGACTGCAGAGCCTCTTCTCTTAACACATATGCAAGGCGAGCCTTGTGTCAGATGTTTGATTTGCTACACAGTTAAGGAGAAACATCTACAACAAACTGAGAATGCTAGACTGGGGTCCCGATGTCAGAGTTGACATCTCCTCAGCTAAGGGCATGGCCTCCGTTCAGGTAGGACCAGGTCTCCTGCTTTGCTCTGCTCGTAGGAACTGCTGACCCTCTTCTGAGTGTCCCTGCTCTTCTCTCTCATGCTCCGCTTCTGGATTCCATCATTTCCATGTATAGGGGGTCTTAAAACCCTTTGAAGGAAGACTTTGGTCTTTGCACCTGCCAACTCTCAAAGTCCACTGTAAGTCTGAGTCCTGATGGGAGACTCGCTGCTTCACTTGTGAGTCTGGAGACAACGTTTCCCTGTGGGGGGTGGTACAGTGGCATGCCTATCTCTCTAATCAAAAAGCTCCACCTACCTCTGTGAGCCATGTTCTCCAGCAGCAGTGGCTAAAGGAAGGTACTTCCAGACTCTTGGGGAGAAAGAGGCTCTTCCTGAGTAAGACTTTTTTTTTTTAAGCATGTTTTTTATTGATGTCATAATAGTTTATAACATTGTGAGATTTCAACTGTACATAATTATTTGTCAGTCACCATATAAATGTGTCTCTTCACCCCTTGGGCCCATCCCCCAACCCCCTTCCCCTGGTAACCACCAAACTGTTCTCTCTGTCCACGTGTTAGTTTATATTCCACATATTAGTGAAGTCATACAGTGTTTGTCTTTCTCTGTCTGGCTTATTTCACTTAACATAATACCCTCCAGGTCTGTCCATGTTGTTGCAAATGGGACGATTTTGTGTTTTTTGATGGCTGAGTGGTATTCCACTGTATGTATATGTATACCACATCTTCTTTATCCAATCATCTGTCGATGGACACTTGGGTTGCTTCCACTTCTTGGCTATGGTGAATAATGCTGCGATGAACATAGGGGTGCATAAGCCTCTTTGGATTGTTGATTTCAAATTCTTTGGATAAATACCCAGAAGTGGAATAGCTGGATCATATGGTATTTCTATTTTTAATTTTTTGAGGAATCTCCATACTGTTTTCGATAGAGGCTGCGCCAGTTTGCATTCCCACCAGCAGTGAATGAGTGTTTGTTTGTTTTTTTAATAAACAGCTTCATTAAACAAGCCACTTCCTGGATGTGGTAGCTGGTTTCCAAAGATGAACCACACCTCTCCGTAGGCACATCTACGTGTAGCTCCCTCCCACATTGAGTCTGGGCTGGCCCTGTGACTCACTTTAACCAGTAGAATGCAATGGAAGCAATGCTGTGCTAGTTCCAGGCTAGAACCTTAAGAAGGTCTGGCATCTGCTGCTTTTATCCTCTTGGGAGTCCTGAGCTGCCATGTAAGGAGTCCAGCTTCCCTGTTGGAGAGACCTTGTGGAGGGGCCACCTGGAGAGGAAGAGGTCCTGAGGAGAACTGAGGCCTCAGTTGAGCTACCCCAGCCAGCCCTGAGCTGTCCAGCTTCCCAGCTGAGTCAACAAACAGGTGAGTGGAGAAGCCATCTGGGATGTTCCAGCCCCAGCAGACATCATGTGGAACAGAGATGACCACTCCTGCTGTGCCCTGTTCAAATTCTTGATCTACAGAATTGTGAGTAATCGTAAAATAGTTGATGTTTTAAGCTACTAAGTTTTGGGGTAGTTCTGTATGGCAACACCAGATAACAGAAATGCTGTGTGACACTGTGTAACATCAGAAATTGCACCAGCAATTCCAAAGTCTGACTATTGAACCTCTTCTCTCTTTGAGAAGTACTCTTCCAAGCACAGGTGAGGTTTCCCAGAGTTCCTTCTCAAACCCAGCCAGCACCCCAATGACATCAGGAAAGTGTGTGGTTTCACTACGTACAAGTCAAAATTATTACCCACGTCAAAATTATAGATATGTGCAATTATTTGAGTTTATTTCCTCTATGAACTGGAAGCTCCATGAGGGCAGGGAGCCTAGGGTGATATATACTGCTGTATCCTCTACTTTAACACAGGGCTTGTGCACAGTAGACCTTGAAAATATATATATTTGAATATATAAGTAAATGAATTGGTGGGAAGTTCAGATTGGTGTGAAGTTGAGAGTAGCTGAGACATACAGGTTGAGAAATCGTTCATTTGCCAGGCTGAGTCTGAACTTGATGCAGTAGTGAGCGCATGAACAGATGAACAAAGTGGCTTAAATTTCACCATTTGCCGCAGTTAATCCACAAAATCAATGCAACTACATAATCCATTGAATGCTTAAAGTCCCGCAGGTAATTAGTTTCCTGGCATATTGCCAGGCAGAATCTCATTTTCCCTCCTCACATATTTCTAGCATTCTTGGAAATATCTGAAATGGAAAATGAGTAGTCAATACTTTATTTTTTAAAAATTGCCTGTACTTTAATACAAAAACATTTACAAAAATGTGTTGCTCTGAGTTGAACTTGGGATGTCTCATTGCCTATGCCAATGATGTTAATGGGCATCATGAGGTCAGTAAAATATCTTAAGACTTTGGGAACCAAAAAGATGTTTAATAGAAAATATGATGTACTGTGCTCCAGTATTAAACATGTAATTATATATAGACACAGAACCACTGGGTGACCTATGAACCATCCACCTTGCCCACATATGGATCCTGGAGACACTACTGCTTCATGATCAATGTTCAGAAGTTTCCTCTGCTTTGGGGGCTCCATTGAAAGCATAATTTTCATCACTGTCATGGCCCACATTTCTTCTTCTAGTATTTCTTCTTTACTTCTCCTCACATATACTGTTGAGTCCTCTCTGATCAGCACTCTGGCCAATGACCAGAAACCAAGCAATGTGCCCTAATCAGACCCTAAATCACTAGCACCAAATCCAGTTGTACCTAAGGGCTCTCTCCCTGGTCTCCCCAATTGTATTTGGCAAGTATGTCCCAAATGATGGAGGCAAAGCCTGCAGAGTCAACTCTCCTCTCAGCAGTCTGCCAACCCTCACCTGGCACGCTGTGGCCTCTTCTGTCTACCTGGTCTTTCCAGTGCTGACCATCATCAGTGCTGATAACCTGTTCATAGTGCACTTCCTGTGCTTTCCTGAGCTATATGCCTTACACTCAGTGTCCTATATCTACTCCTCCCTACTTACAGCCAGAGAGAAATATGTATCTATACTTTATAGCCCATACACAATAAAAGAAACAGGGCACTTGGGTATGTCCATAGAGAAATACATATCCAGACTTATGTACAGAGATATACGTCATAGAAGACACAGAATTCTCATGTCTGTCAACATAAAGGACAAACAAAACCCTGGAATTGACAGTGAGCCTCTTCTGTTAAATAGACACCGCCCTTACGCCACCACCAGAGCTGTGTCATAGACACTGGCTACTCGGATGGCTGTTTTCAACCCATGGCTCCTTTCCAGTGAGTGCGTGCCAATTCCGTGAGGTGGGCAATGGGAATTGTGGGAAGGAGGGTGTATTCGTTCAGGTAATGCTAGCCACTGTAACAGAAAAGCTCTGAAATCTCAGTGGCTTAACACAATAGAAGTTTATTTCCTACTCATGGATAGTCTAATCAGCAGAGAGTGGGAGGATTCTGCTCCATACAGTCTTGCAGGAATCTAGGCTGCCAGAGGTTCTGCCCTCAACACTGCCTTCCAAGGTCACTCTGGGTATCCACATCCAGCTGGCAGAAGGGGCAAAAGAGAGAGTGTAGGATTGCATACAGGAGGGTAAAATGGCACCCATTACTTCTCCTGGTATTCCATGTGACTTTAGTCACAGGGCCAAGTGTAACTGAAAGGAATGCCAGGAAATGTAGTGTAGCTGGGTGCCTCAGAGGAGGAGGATGGGGGATCCACAAACAATTATTCTCTTTGCCACGAAAGAATAAGACTCTTAATTAATTTTGCTGGCTATCTTTTATTTTTCCTTCTTATTTTTCTGGTTGGGAATAGAGCCACTTCCTTTTCTCATTTGGGTCTTATTTTTCCCCAATTAGTTTTCCAAAGACCTCGCTGCCCACTCAGCCCATCCATACTACTTTCTGGTCCAGTTTTGAAGCCCAGTGGTGATGACACCCCTGCCATGGACAAGGAGTGCCAATGTACAAAACCCTCTCCGGGGATGAAGTTATCACTGTGGTCTGCTGAGGGCTCTTCCAAATCAGGCTCCCAGCCTCAAAAAAAAACCTGCAGTGAAAACCTCGGAAATCAGGGGGGGCTCAACACTGATTAAGACTCTGGAACAACAGGAAGAGGATAAAGCCTGCCCTCCAGGACCTGGGGAATGTGAGCCTGGAAGACGAGGAACTCACCTCAAGGTGGACACGCCTGGGCACTTGAACGCACAACCTGTAGGGGACGAAGAAGGATATGTGCGCTGTGTGGAGCGGTGCCGCTCTGAACGGCCGCCAAGCTCGGTCCTGGGTTCTTAACATGCCGTCCTTAGCAGAGACCCACAGTCTCAGTCTTAATAATCCCACCTCTGTGCAGAGCTGCGTAGTTTACCAAGTCCTTCACAAATAGTATGTTATTTACTTCTCTCAACAGCGGAAGACAGATATATGTTGACGCCCTCCTCCCCCTCCCTGCTACCACTGCCTGAATTCAGGCCTTCCTCAGCTCTCGGTGGACTATGATAACAGCCTCCTCACCAGTCTCTCTGCTCCAATTTGCCTCCCTCTAATCCATTCTCTACATTGCAGCAAAAGTAATCTCTCTCACAAAGAAAGCTGCCCCCTTCCTTTCCCTCCTTAAACCCTTCAATGGCTTCCCCTTGCCCTCAGGATAAAATCCATATCATTAGCACTGCCCATCCGGCCCTACATCATATACTCCTGCCTGCCTCTCTGGCTTCCTTTCTTTCCACTGCTCATGCTGAACTCATGCTACACTGAAAGGCTTTCAGTTCCCCACAAACCCTGTGCGATTTCTCACCTTTGTATCTTGATGTTGCTGGTCTCTCTCCCTGTAATGCCACATGCCTTCCCTTTGGTTCTTTGGTTCCCTAACTCCTCCTTATCCCTTAAGGGCCAAACATCACTTCTGAGAAACCTTTCCCAGTGATGACACACACATACACAGACACACACACACACACATTTGGCTGCACCCACACTAGACTGTGCTGATCTCCATCACTGCCCTCATCACCCTGTACTGCCCTGGTGCATTACTGTGTCCTCCCCTCTCACCAAGTGGCCAGCTCTGAGAGAGAAGGTCTGTTACCTATTCATCTTTATATCAGGGCACCTAGCATTGTGCCTGGCATCGAGTGGCTCTCAATAAATGATTATTGAAGCATTATTTCAACAAGCCTGGGTTTCAGACTAAGGAAACTATTGCTCATAGCGCTTAAGAGATTTGTCCAGGATATAAACTAATAAACGGGAGAAATGAAATGCTAATCTAGGTCTGTCTAACTCCCAGACACTTCAGGCTCCTTCTCACTACCTTCAAAGGATCGCAGATAATTTTGTGAGCTGAAAAAGTTATATCTCTTGAGGGAATTTTTTGTTTTGCTTGTTTTGTTTCATTTTTACTTCTTTTGAATCCCAGGAATCTGAGGAAAGCTATAGACTTTTCCCTCAGAGAAATGCACACACATACTAAATTATGTATGAAACATACGAGTATATAAGTCAGGATAGGGTAGCTGTTGCTGCAGTAACATACATAAAATCTCAATGACATAGCACAACAAAAGTTTAATGAAGTCTTTTGTGTTCAGCAGGGGCTTTCCTCCATCCAATGACTCAGAGGTGCGGGCTTCCTCCACCATGAGACACTGTAACCTCAACACATGCTCCCAGATCACCAGCACAGGAGAAGAGAGAAACGGACAAGGCACACTGGCTTTTAACTGCGTCAGCACGAAAGTAACACGTGTGTGGTGAAGTGCAGAATGTGCACAAATTATTTCAACCCTGTACACATACACCTGTGCAAAGTGGCTCTGCTGCTCCTCCCATCAACAGGTATTGTCTATGTCTCCATCTCTTGAATGTCGGCTTGGCCATCCAATGGGACATTAAAAAATATAATGCAAGCAGAGGCTTGCAAAGCCCTTGTGCACTGGGGCCTGTTCTTTCTTGCTGGTCTTGGGAACCATGAGATCCTCATGTAAAGAAGCCCGAGTTGGTCTATTTGGAGACATATAGCCCAGTCACCTCATCATTTCAGCCAACAGCCAGTGCCTACAGACAAACAGAATGATCCTCGAGCAGGTGATAAGTCCATCCTGTGTCGCCCAGCCCCCTGCCAACCCAGCAGCTGGCTGAGTTTGCATGAGTGAACCCAGGCAAGACCAGCAGAACTACCCAGCTCAGCCCAGACCTACTTGATGACCCAAAGAATTGTGAGCTGATAATTGACTATAGTTTTAAGCTACTAAGTTTGGGAATTATCTGTTACGCAGCAAAAGCTAACTATTACAAAAATGGGTACCAGGAGTGTAGTGCTGCCACAACAAAAACCTAAGACATGTGGCATTGATTGTGAAACTGGTGGCTGGAAAATTAGTTATCATAGCCTGGAAAAACAATGAACTGTTGGTGGATCCATAAACCTAGAGCTACGAATTCCGACATACAATTTAAAGCCTGGAGACACATGATCATTTTAAAAAGCTCTCTCACAAAGAAGAGCTTTTAGTGAGAGCAGCTAGACCACAGGAGGATGAGGTGTGATAATTGCACTAGACCTGAATCAGTCCTGGAACTTCCTAAGAGAAGGGTAAAGCCTTGGAATTACAAAAAGAAGACTTTGGTACTGAGAAAAAAACTTTTATCTAATCATGGATTTGTTACTTAGCAGCTGTGCAACCAGTTGTGGACCCCCATCTCAGAGGCATGGAAGATGATACTGGGTTTGTTGGCTTATTGTTAAAATCAAACAAGATGATGCATGGGAAAAACTGTTAAATTGCTGAGAACTGTCCATGAAAAATATGTGTATTATTATGACTGTAGCCTGAGGCTGCCATGCTCCTGGCATGACCTCAGGTGAGCAGCATCTGAAACCACCAGGGGGCGCTATGAGGTTGGAATGCCAGGAGACCTATTGGAGTCTGGAACCAAAGAACCCCAGAAGAGTGCCTTGGGAAGGCTTTCTTGAGAAAGTGACATTATAATGAAATCTAAATAACGAGTTATATTTAGCCAAGTGGCACATATTCTTGGCAGAGGGAACAGCACGCACAAAAATCTGGAGATGACAGAGCACATGATTCATTCATGTAACTACTCTCTTGACAATTAGCAGGTTCCTCCATGTGTGTGTCAGGTTGAGAAGGTGGAAGGGGAGCCTTATCTTGTAAGGATGTGGCTTCTCTTAAAGGCAGGCAGACATGAGAGAGGACATGAATCTTTCTTGAAACCCAATTTTCTGCTTGTTTGCAAATGATTAACTACCACAATCATGTCAAAGTTCAGGTCACTGCCTCCTTTGGGACAACGGTGAGGTGTTGCCTGGTGTTGGGCTGATGACAGCTGGAATGCACACAGGATGGTCTCACTGCAGAGCTGAGTTCTGGGTTCTGGGCACAGTTAACGTGAAGGGACTGCCGCCTCCTGTGACTTCCCATCCATCCCCTGGCTCTCTTCCTTATTTGCATTTCCAGCCCCGGCCCAGCACCCTGGCAGACAGGGAGGATGGGGAGCAGGCTGGCACTCAAGACGACTCCAGCCTGTGTTGAGAAATAGGTTAGGGGCTTGATGTTTTATACATTCACACTTCAAAACAACCTTATATTAATGGATTATTACCCCATTTTACAGGTGAGAAAACAGAGTCTTAGAGAAATTAGGTAGCCTGTTGAAGGAAATCAGATCTGGTCTGTGTTCTTTCTACTAGCCCACCCTCAAGGTGCCTGTTGCCTCTTTCTACAGCCCCTCACCTATGCCAGCAACATCAGCAGCAACAGGACGGTCACCCTCATGTTCGTGCAGCCCTGTATGGGCTGAGGACTGGTTTTGTAAATGCCAGGTTAGTGCAGTTTGGACTTTAATTTGTTGATTCTGAGGAGTCAGTGATGGTTTTCGGGGAGGTATATCCACGAGCCTCGGCCATTTGCATTTACTTTCGAGTTGGCACCGTGCTGCTTTCACACCAGGCTCCTGTGCTCCTCACCACTGGCATGGGGGGTACCATCTCCAGGTTAAGAGGCAGGCTGACACTATGTCCACGCTGGAACTGAAACATGAAGACACCCATCCCACATCTGGTCAGGGCAATCCAGGAATCCTTGCTAGAGGTATCGAGGTGAACATTTGCTTGGATCATGCCATTTCAAGAAAGCCTAGTGTCACATTTTCCTTTAATCCAGTTTAACAGTGAGGCCACATAGAAATGGCAGAGTGATCAGAGCACTAATCAGAATAATGAAAAGATGACGGTGAGGCACACTTCCAGGCTCAAATAAAACAAGCTGGACTCACCAGACCTGAGTGTCACCCGCTGCTGCTGTGTCCAATCCTAGAGGAAAGGCTGTGGGTCTCCTCTGGCCTTTAGGGTGGGAGAGGGGAGAGGGGAGAGGGGAAGGCAGAAGCATCCATGGAGTGCCTTTCAGGGGGTGCTATCATTGTGGCTCTGGAGGGTTACAGGCAAATACTGGAGACAAGTGTTAAATCCACCAGTACCAACCATCGATACATCTCACTCTCCACCGAGGTCAGAGGAGCTATCTGTTTCCCCCTAAATGCAATGAAGTGCTACATAAGTTACATAATGACAACAACACCCATCTGGATAATTACTCTCTTACAGTTATCATTTTTATAATGCCTATTTGTGAAACATTTTCACATTTAGTATCTCATCCGACTCTCCCAACTCTGAGTGACAGGTAGGCATAGCCCTCCCAATTTTACGTATGAGGAAAAAGGATCAGAGACAGTTAATAAAAACATCAGCTCACTTGTAGAAAGAACACGTCGTATGTGCCAGGCTCTGTTCAAAGTGTTTTAAATATTTAGATGTATTTAATCTTCACTACAACCCTGTGAGGTGGGCACTATTATTATCCGTTTTATAGATGAGGACATTCAGGCCGAGAGAGGTTAGTAATTTGCCCTGGGTTACACAGCTGGTGAAACATACAGAGAGAATTTGAACTCAGGCGGACAGGCTCTAGAGCTTTCCGGCCTCTTGCTGACTCTCTCAAAATCACATAGCTAGAAAGAAACAAAACTGGAATTCAAAGTTTGGCCTGTCTGACTCCAAACCCTGCATTCCACTTAGGAATAACAGCCCACATGTCTGAGTGCTCAGCACGGGCCTGTCCTAAGCACTTGGCTTATACTAACTCCTTTAATCCTCACTGTTTTCCAAGTGAGGAGACTGAGGCATAGAGGTCAAGTAACTTGCTCAAGGTCACAAAGCTGGTAAATAGCAGAAGGATTTGAACCCAGCCAGTCCAGACCTGGAGTCCACCATCCTTATAGCCTGTCCTCTAGGCTGCTTCCCCAAACGTCTGTTATACGTGAATAAAAACCAAGCCGCTGCAGAGTTTGCCGTCATTCTTGCTGGTTTCCAGAGTCGCAGTGAGTTTTCTATCCATGCAGAGTCTAAGGAGTTTCCAGTCACTGGAGGCCTCTGTTTACTTTGCTGCGCTGTTTGCTCTGTGGGGACAGAAGGTGACAGTAGCACTTCCTGCACAGGCTTTTCATGGATCCAGCAGCCTCAGCCGGATGGCCTGTCACGGAGGGAAAATGAAGACATCCGAGAGGTGGGCCTGGAGGGTGCCGGCACGGCTGCTGCTTCTCTGGGCTGCTCTGGCTTGTCTCCATTTGCCTGGCTCCAGGTAAGTGACGGTTACAAACGATTCCCTGATCATAGTATGACAGGGAATATAAAGCCACTTAATGCTGACCGTCTCTTTGTTGCACGCCTGTTGAATAAGGAACATCTCTTGAAGCAATTTGCGTGCCTCTGATAAAATAATATCAACAAGTCTCTTCAAATTATTGTGGAACCAAGAGGTTGACTTCAACAAACGTTCCCGTAAGAAACTGGCATGTTTAAATGCATTTTGTCATGCTGAGAAGGGTAGGATACTTGTTTTGTATCCTGAACAAACCCTCCGTGTGATTCTTTATGCAAAAGAAGGTTTGTTATGTACGGAAAAAGAGATCCAATTCCTATCCATGATTTTAATAAACCAGAGTGACCTCTGGGTTCTGAGGCTCTCTCCCTCCCTCCCTCCCTCTCTCTCTCTCTGTCTCACCCCCCACACACACTCCCAATGTTCCCAGCAGTTAAATGCTAACTGATTTATTTAGTCATTTTTTCGTATCCATCAATAGGATACATAACAGGCTAAAGAAAATAGCTGAACAAAAGTTCATACTTAATCTAGTGGAAGCTTATGCTTGGGCTCCAGTGAAGGAAGTGCCAGTGACTTGGCAGGAATTTGGGGATTCTCCTGGTACGTGAGAAGCCCCGACCATGAGATGTTGCAGCGCTCAGGACTCCCAGGCCTCCCTGTGAGCCATCCTACAGGAAGAAGGACTGTCCATGCCATTCCTCTTATTCATTCCACAAATGCTACCTGAGCACAACCTCCCACTTGGTGTGAGGAGCACCTAGTCCCATTGCACACACCCCTGATCTCAGCTCTGCTGAGCACTCAGCCCCCATTGGGCGCCACCCTGAGACCAGGACAATGAGTATTCACTACCCCATGGGCACTCAATAAATAATAGCTATTATGATTATCAAGAATCTCAACTTGGCCCCAAGAAGAACCAAGATGCCAAGGCCTTCCTTGTGAATACTGTGTACACACAGAGAAAGATTCAAGACCCAAGGAAATGTGTCTTCAAGGGAGGGTTTAAGCGGATCGTAGCAACCCTACCCACAACATTGACCCCTGTGCGAGGCCCCTTGTTGGGCTCTGAGGATAAAGACATGAATGAGCCACAAAGAGCTCATGGTCTTATGGAGAAAGCCAACCTGTGAGCACATACTATGTGTACTGTTGCAAGAGATGAGACAGGCGCAGGCGGGGAAACGAGAGAGAGTGATCCCGTCTCGCCTGGGCATGCAGGCTTCTAGAAGAGGTGGTGCTTGAACTGAATCTTTACATATGAGTAGGTATTTGCCCAATGGCCAAGGGGGCGAAGGGTGTTCCAGGCAGAAGGAGCAGCATAAGCAAAGGCATGGAGATGTGAGAGGGCCTGGCTTGTTCCAGAAGCTGCAGATCTCCGTCAGTAAGCCTTGAGCACAGGTCAAGGTGAGGAGCTACCAGGACAAGATAGACCAGGGGTAAGCAGGAGTCAGAGCTTGCATGGGGTTGGGGGGTGCTAGAGTGCCAGCCAAGGAGCTCGAACTTGTCCTCTAGGCAATGGGGAGCCTCTGAAGTGTTTTAAGCAAAGGAGCAACATGGTGGTATTTATGTGTGAGGAAGTTCAGTCCAAGGTCGGAAGTGGAGGTGCACGCAGGTGTGTAGAGTGCAGGCTGGGAGTGTCCCGAGATGAGCGTTATCTCTGAATCACACTGTGTAGAAGAGCAAACTGACCCTCAGAGAGGAGAGGAGATTCGCTCATGTTTGTGAGTCACAAACCCTTACTTGAATCCAAGTTCAGCGCTCTGGCCTCTTTCCCGTGACTCCCTTGGGCAGTCCTGACCGTGACGTGTATTTGAATTCCATACACGAAGTGGAAGAAGAGCCTTCAGTTCTGGAACAGAAAATGCTGAGACCTGCTCTGTATTAGCTAAGGAAGGTTTTTGGTTTTAGTTACTCTTGTAATCAAGTCAGATGAAATAATCATCATATTGTCATAAGACCTATCATTTATTTATTGCCACTCTGTGCCAGGCACTTAGATGTGTTAGCTCTAATCCTCACAGCTATTTGATGTAAGTGCTATTGTTTACAGTTTTACAGAGAGGAAACTGAGAATTGGAGAGAGAATGCAACTGTCACAAGGCTACTCAATATATAACAGAATAGGGATTCAAATCCAGTTTTTTTCTGGTTCCGGAGCCCCTGTATATCCCAGCATCTTTCCGCCTTGCACTAAGGCATTATCCCCTCTCCACCTGCCTTGTGTATCTGACTTGCTGGACTCCCATGCCATTTCTCTATCTCTGGGCCACACATTTGTTGCCTTGAGATGTTGCTTTAAATTTCCTGTCTACAACAGCAAATGACAGAGAGAAGAGAAATTGAAAATCTGCCACCCAGAAGCTGCCCCTTCTAGCAAAGAGGAAGGATGCTATTTGCAAAGGGATGCAGCTGCCTAACAAATTGTGTGTGACAAGAAAGTTGTTGTGTCAGGGCATTTCCACAGAAAGCCAAAATATATTGCCGCACCCCATCTATATAAACTGGTGGCTCGCAATTTACTGCTGACCTAATCCTGCCGCACTTGGTGGATCTGTCTTTATTTTGATCAGAGACTCCTGTTAAAAAGAGAGTAGGAGACAGAGACCCAGTGAAATATGTTCTAATGCTGGCAACGGCATTCCATGCACCTTAAGGAAAGGCACATCCTTGCCAGTCCTTACGAAGAGGAATATGTTCCAAGGACTTGTAGAAGTTATTGCAATTGCAAAATATCGGGAAGATAAAAATGTCCTTCAAAAAGAAAAAGAATAAATTGAATGCACTATACGCCCCAAGACAGAAAATCTAGCTAAAAGGAAGGAACTAGATCTCTTTATGAATCAACGTAGATAGGCCTCAGAAATACAATGTTGATTAACAAAAGCAAGTTTTAAAATAATATGTACTATATAAGTAAAGCACACAAAAGCAATACTATATATTGTGTATAAGTGTACATATGTAAAAATATTTAAAAGACTGGAAGGACACACACTAAATACATGACCATAGTTTCCTCTGAAAAGGAGAAGAGGGAAATGGAACTGGGCTGATGTAAAACGCTTATGTGAAATTTATAGGGTTATTTTTTTATTAAAAAAAGACTTCAAAGGACGTATACCAAAATGTTAACTATTGCCAATCCTGGGCTGTGAGTACATGGGTGTTTATTATTTTATTTTCTGTACTTATCAGGGCATCTTTAATTTTTCAAAATTAAAAACATACAGAGGATTTTGAATGACAGAAGTCAAGTCAGTTGGTCAAAACGTCCATCTGGTGTGTTTCTGTATCAATTCATAGGCGTGAAAGGCACGTGTTGTATCCATACGTAGAGGCCCTGCCAGGGCCTGTCTTTTATTGGCTTCTTGCTATCCCCAGGAATTAAGGATGCCATTTAATGCTAGCCTTTCCTTCAGATTTGCATTTTGTAGTACTAATAAACCACACACATCTTATCTGATGTAATTTACAAACATACTATTTATTCAACTGATTACTTCATTCTATTGCCACCTCCATAATGAAAATTGGGTGCAAAAATGAGAGATCTGGTGGCTATAACTACTTTTTACCAAGTTCCTTCTATAAGCGATCATCCTGCCCATTAACAGGCTTTCAAATCTCAGAGAGGAAAATAATTGTGATTCTTAATAGCGTGTGTGTGCATTTCTTATCCACTCAGTCTCACCCGTAGCCCTGAATTGGGTTGATAGTTGCTAAAAATCACAAGGTAACTGTTTTGTAGTTGAAACAGGAAGAAGGTGCCCTGCAGAGCTGTCAAATACATACTTTGGAGAAGCCAAATCACAGACGGTATTGTTTTTTCAAACCTGGGCAAATTAGTAGATGAGAGCATGTTCTGAAGCCCCCCACCCCCTGCTGGTGTGCAGCATCCTGCCTCAAGGAGCCATTTTAACGTATCCACCTGTGGTTTCCAGGAGAGTCTTTGACCTTTCGTTAAAGATCCAACTTTACTAGGCAATTGATTTTTGCTGGTCTCCAGGGTGGTTATGGAGATGGAGTTCACTGTAGTTAATACTATCCTCTTTTTAGGACTTTCGCCAAGTGAGCATGTCTTATTAATAACCTTGTCTGGAGTGATGTACTATGTATTTGAGACAGTGGAAACTATGTGATGCTCTCCCTAATGACTCTATCTCGGACGGAGAGATGAAAGAGGCCGTGCGTGGAGACGGAATGCCTGGTGGATGGATGCTGGCCCAGCTCCCTTCCAGGCAGCATGGGGCAGTAGGGATAGCACAGGCCCTAGAGTCAAACAGACCTCGGCTCAGAGCCCAAGACCACCGCATACCAGCTGCATGAGTCTCGACCATTAGCTCATCTGTCTAGGTGGCAGTGCTCCACGGCTGCCTTCTAGCATTGCTGTGAGGATAAAATGAGACAGCGTGGGTAAAACCCCTCACACAGGGCTTGACACGTTCTGGGTACTCAGCAAATCTTAGTTCTCTTACTCTTCTCTTCTCCTTTTGTGCCTTTAAAAGGAACACAAATTACAAAGAATCTTTACAGTGTTATACACTCTTTCAGACGGAAGAAAAATAAAAATCATTGTACACCCAGCATATTATACACATGGGGAAACTGGAAGCCTAGATGGAGTCAGTGAAATGCTTATTCACACAATGTCCCACTGTGTGCTAGGAACTCAAAAAAGTGGCAGCTTATCTTCTGGACGTGATGTTTTTCAGGTCTCGTGTTGTTTGACTGCTCTGCAGATGGGATACCACCTGCCTCTCCCTTACCCTCCTGCCCCTGGCCTCACTCCATTCCCCACTCACCTCTATATGTTCTCTGAGCCCTGGATGGGCAGGGCACCAGGCTCTCCTGCTCTGCTGGTGATGGGACATCCCCCAAGTGCTGGTCCTTAGCCTGCTTCGCCGCTCAATAACAGTCTTACCTCCCCCATAGCTCTTCATGCTGAGGTCTGTATCTCGGGTGCATATCTCTCTCCTGAGTTCCAAAGCCATGTAGGGACTATTCATTGAATTGCTCTACACAGGTATTCCGTGGGCACCTGGAACTCAGCATGCCCCAACCGCATCTTCCCCCACAAGCTCCTTTGCTCCTGTGTTCCCCACCTGCCCACACACTCAAACTGGAAACTAGCATCAACCTAAGCCCCTTCCTCTCTCTAACCCACACCCCATCCAATTACCCATCACTTTCTATCCATTCCACCTGAGAAACGTCTCATAGGTCTGTCCTTCTCTCTCCCTCGGACACTGCCATAGTTCAGGCTCACATCACTCATTGGTATTACTGCACGAGCCACCCTCCTGCTTTTCCTGCCTTCAGGCTCTCCCCACCCCTGTCCCGCCTCCACACTGCAGCCAAAGTGATGTCCTAAAGCACAGCTCTGGCCATGGAGCCTGCATGCTTAAAAAATCTTGCCTACTGGATAAAGTCCCAAAGAGCTAAGACCTGCGACATGTTTCTCTTTTCCTATTCTGAGACGAGCTGTAGTTCCAGAAGGCAGAACTGTGCTTTATATTTCTTTGTATCCCCTGTAGCACAGTACCTTCAATATGGTTTGTTCTCAGCAAATGTTTCATAGACTCTTAACATGACAGTCTTAAACACTACATAGTCCAAACCTCTCATTTTCCAGGGGATGAAACAGAGGCTCAGAGATGGGAGTGAATTGCTTAAGTCATACATCCCGCTGTGGTGGTATTCCCTGCATAGCTATAGCACTTGAGAGTTTACAAAGTGCTTTCACATATACTTTCTTACTTAATCCTAGAAATAGCCTTATGAGGTAGGTATGACTCTCCCATTATACAGGTGAGAAATGTGAAGCTCATACTGGTTGAAAAACCAGACCAAGATCACCCAGCTGCTGAAGGATGGTCTTCTGATCTGAGTGCAATACACTTGATCACAGCTAGCCGTAATGTCAGGCACTTACTGAATGTTCAGTACATATTTGTTGGATGAATTGATCTATACTTGATGATAAACGAATAGCCTTGCACAAGTGAGCAAATGTTATAGGAAGAATACTTAATTCCCTTCTGATACTTGACTCTCTTCTCTCATGATGACCTTCTAGAGGTGAAAGGCCACACCCTCTTGGGTCAAATGCAGTCAACGAGAGCCTGGCCAAGAGTAGACAGACGCGGAATGTGGATGCCACGCTGATGCCTATTGATTGTGAGCTGTCCAGCTGGTCCTCCTGGACCACATGTGATCCCTGTCAGAAGAAAAGGGTAAGTGACCAGGCCTTGGGAGAGCCTGAAGCTTCCAGGAGCCCTAATCCTCAGTGCGATTGGCCGAGGCACCGCAGACCATGCCCTGCACGCGGTAGGACCTCCATAAGTGTTGGCTGATTTAATGAATGAATTCTCTTCCTCTGTGCTTCCCAGTAGCAATTAGATCCTTTCTTTGGTCTTTCAGTTTTTTTTCCCAACGTATCTGTCCCTGCTCGTGTTAGCAGCTTCCTCATTAAGCTTCCTGCCTCCAACCCTGCTCCTTCAACCCATCTTTCCTGGTGCAGCCAGAGGGAGCCATCAAAAATGCAAGTCTGGAAGCCCGCCCGGTGGCGTAGTGGTTAAGTTCACGCACTCCGCTTCGGCAGCCTGGGATTCACAGGTTCAGATCCCAGGCGTGGACCTACGCACTGCTCATCAAGCCATGCTGTGCCGGCACCCCACCTACAAAATGGAGGAAGATGGGCACAGATGTTAGCTCAGGGCCGGTCTTCCTCAGCAGAAAGGGGAGGATTGGCAACAGATGTTAGCTCAGGGCCAATCTTCCTCACCAAAAAAAAAAAAAAAAAGCAAGTCTGACCTGTCTTTCCCCAGCTTAAAACCATTCAAAGTCTACCCATGGCCCACCAGACTCATGGTATTCAGGCCACCCCCAACCTAGACATCATCCACATCTCCACAAAGCGCCTGCCACTCCAACACACCATTCACTTGTGTTTCTCTGACCGTTACTCTCTCCCTCTGTGCCTTCATTCATGCTACTGTCTCAGGCAGGAGAGACCTTCCCCACTTCTTTCGCTGGCTAACACCTACTCATAATTTGAAACTCTGCTCAGAGGCCACCTCTGCTGAGAAGCCTTCCTGGGCTTCTCAGCCCTACTTGCAGTTAGTAGACACCCTTTTATGAGCTGTGATAGCACCCTATTCCTCCTGTATCCTAGGATTGATCATGTACTTTTCTTTTATTCTTTACCTTTCCATTAAACTATGAGCTTTGAAAGGCTTATTCAGTTCTATACCTTCAGTGTGTAGGCCAATTTCTGGCACATAATAGGTGCTCCATAAATATGTGTTGTTTGATCTCATTATATTTTCTGACATCTCTGTAAGGAAGGAGGAGAGTTGTTACACTTTCCGTTAGGCAGATAGATAGAGACTCAGCAGGTAAGGGATTTCTTGCGATCACCTAGTAGCAAATACAGGCCTTGAACTCAGGCCACTGGCTTCTTGTCCAGTGTCTGCCAATCAAAACACAGTCTCTGCAGTGTTTGTCCTTCAGGTTCCCTTGTCATAGGTGGGCTGGCCCAGGATCCCAGCTCTAGAACAGCAGATGTGCCAGAGAAAAGAAAACTGTTGCCATTCCCCAGCTCCTTGGGAAACCAAAGCAGCCATGGGCTGGGACCCCAAAGGGGCTGTGGAAGTTGGCCCAGGACAATTACACACTTAATTGGATCAATGTGGAGAGCGTAGCAGGCTCGTTCAGTCCCCAAAGTAGGCTTTATTGCTAAGTTATCCACATTGATCCAATTATCTGGATAATTGCTTCATCTGCACCATAAACCGGGAAGCCTCGGCATGAGTCATCCGTCCAGCCAGCCAGCCAGAGCTCTTCCCTGCACGCTTTCCCTCAGCTGGATGTCACCACTGTCTGCAGGGTCATTGGCTGGACAGCCATCAAAGCCCTTCAACTAGGATCCGGAGATGTCTGTCCTCCATCATTTCCACACTCTTCAGTTTGTCCGTGGTGCCTGGGGCTAGTCTTCTAGCAGTCTTCTTTGTAGACCTTATCCTGTCCTGCCAGCCTCTGCCTTCCAGAAAGAAAGGCCCTCTGAAAATGCACAGCAGCATGGGTGAATGGTTGTCTATATTTCTTTTTTCGATTTTCGGATGCCATACAAGCAATAACTATGGCTGGTTAACACGTCGTTCTGCAAAGAGGCTGCTGTCCTGGTTTGCCCCCTTTTGTTGTACCAAATGCAACTTGCATTTAGCAACCACCCAAATCTGATCACTTCCCTCCCCTACAGTGGTTTCTCAATGCCCCATAGTGAAATACTAAATCCAACCTTCCCGAAGCCTGGAGGGGCCTGCCTTACCTGCTCTTGGCTGTGTCTCCTCCAGCTCCTGCCTCTCTCTCCCTCTTGCGCTCTTGTCTCCAGCCATGATGAATTTCTTTTTGTTTCCTGGAACAAGGCACATTCTCCCTGGTCTCTCAGCTTTGGCACAACAATTTCCTCCACCTGGATTACTCTGCTCTTCTCTCCTCATGCCAGCTCTCCTGTTTGCCCGACATTTCTACTCATCCTGTGGGTCTCAGCTTAGATGCCACTTCACCGTCTCCTAAGTTTGCATCGGGGACTCCCTGTGAGTTTACAGAGCACTGTGTACTTCCTCCACCATGCCACCCATCACACTGTGTTGTCACTGCCTGGTGCCAGCAGTGTGACCTCCATCTGTGACCGTCCACCACCATCTGTGACCTCCTTGAGGCCAGGCCAGAGGGCATGATTATGATTAGAAGCAAATAAACAAGCAAGCATAAAGAACACCTACCTTGTTTAACACTGAGTAGTTCAGTCAATATTTTGGAAATTCAATCAATATTTCTGGAATAAACAGAGAGGTACAGATAGAGAAATATTGACTGCTAAAAGTTATGAATAATAAGAAAGAAAAATAAGTACAAGAAACTGAGTGCCTACTATGTACCAGACAACAGGATGAGATTTCATATTATGTATATCATATATATAACTGAAACACCATAACTGTACATTTAGGTAATTCCTTATCCCCATTTTACAGATTACGAAATGGAGATCACAAAGGTTAAATAATTTGCTCAATGTCACATAACCAGAAAGTATCAGTCAGTTGTGACTCCAAAGTGCATGCTTTTTCATTTGTAAGATACTGAGTAAATGGCAATACGTGAATCAACCCATTGAAGTACTTAAGCTGAGAAACTGTGGTTTTGTGTTATTGAACTGGCTACCTCAATCTACTTACTACCTTTTGACTCCGAAGCCCATGCTTTTCCCAATTCAGCAAATCTTTACGGATTGCTGCAGATGCAGAGATCAAAGACAAGGTCCCTGCCCTCAGAGAACTCAGGGTCTAGTTGGAGAAACAGTCAGGCAAACAGCCAGTTGCAACATAGACCCTTAAGTGTATATAGTGGGGGAAGCACCAGCGGCTGCGAGAGCAGCCATCAGACAATCAGACGCTCTCCAGGAGCCCAGATCCTGGCCCTGGGACGCGTTTGCATACAGAATCGCTCAGGTCTGTGGTCCCTGAGGCTCCGCCCTCCGTTCACCTTGCTCCTCTCTGCTACAGTACAGACATGCCTACTTGCTCCGGCCCTCTCAGTTCCATGGGGAACCGTGCAACTTCTATGACAAGGAAGTCGAAGACTGTGTTACCAACGGACCCTGCAGAAGTCAAGTGCGGTGTGAAGGCTTTGTGTGTGCACAGACAGGTATAAAAGGATGCAGGAGTGAGAGGGGAAAGCTGACATATGAGGTGATGGCACATGATGATGGGGGGACTGGCCGTTGCCTAGTGCCCAAGATCGGGGTCATGTGTCAGGCCAGGAGGCCACCTTGTCTCAAATCTCTGACCTCCTTTTACATGTATTGTTTCATAAAAACAACCCTGTAAAGTAGGTGTTATTGTTATCCCCATTTTACGAGTTAAGAAATTAAGACTTGGAGAAGTTACTAGCCCAAGATCATAGAGCAAGTAAGTGGGAGAGCTGCAATTAGAAATTTGGGGATTCTAATTACATTCACTGACATTAAGGACACCAAGAATAAGTGTGCTAGAGTCAGAAATCCTAAGTCAAGTCTTATTTTGACTTTGTGACCTAGGAGAAGTCGCTTGACCTTTCTGCATGTTGGTTCTCTCAATAGAAAATCAGAAGTGAGGTTAATACCTTACAAGTTTGTCATAAGCATCAAGTGACACAGTGGACATGAAAGTCCTTTGCAGACTGTGGGCTCTGGGGGCTCTCAGAGGCCTGGGGCTGAGTGCAAGGTGGCAAAGCCTCCAACAGTGAGATAGGGTGGTTAGCATCAATTATCTCTGAAAAATCTTTGGAGAGACAGTCCCTGTCTTTTACATTTCTGCATCACCAAGTCCAGCATAAATACCCCTAAAGCATAACATAGTCAGTAAAACATTTTTGATTAAAGGAAGGAAGGAAAAAAAGGACAGATGGATGGTCAGACAGAGGAAGGAAGGAAGGAAGGAACACATAAATGAATAATCATCAGCTTCAGAACTAAGTAAACACTTGTCTTTTCAACTCATTCATGTAGCTAATTCAAGCTAACATATGCCTCTCCATTTCTTCAAGTCTCCAACAAAAATAAGAATATTTGGATTCAAAATATCTTGATGGGAGTTGCAACTCTCTACATTCACTATACCCACGTGGACTGTGCTTCAGCATCTTGCAGGAAAGAGTTAGAGATTCTTAGAGCAATTTCTGGGGCTTATTGCAAATGCAAAATTCCATCTAATAAATCAGAAAGACTTTTTTACCCACGGACTCATTATGGCCAGTGTTCCGTGATTCTGACCACGGCCATAATGGTTACTCAGGCAGGCTTTAGTTTAAATGCCTTGTAAGAAACAGTTGAAGACCAGATTGTTATTCTTCTACCTTTAACCCCCCAAGAACATTGGTTAAAAGTGGCCAGACACATCTAAGGAAACCGGGTCACCTGTCGTCTTGTGGGCTTTACCGCCCCACAATATGCAGATAAGAAAGGAAGTCAAGTCAGTGGGGCGAAGAGTTTAAAGGAAGCAAAAAGTGCTGCAAATAATTTTAAACACACAGTCCAGACATTTTTATCATCTAAAAATAGTCCAAATGGCTATGGTGTTGAAGGCAGTGTGGTTTAGTGGAAAGAATTTGTGATTAGACAGTTATAGGTTCTAATCCTGCTGCAAATATTTACTGGCAATGTGGATTTGGCCCACAAAAACACTAATTATAGTAATAACAACACTTATCCAGCACTTTCTGTGAGTTGGTACTGTTCTATTTACTCATTTAAAGCCCCAACAACCCTAGGGGGCAGGTATGCTGACTTGCCTGTTTTACAGATGAGTAAATCGAGGCAGGGGTAGGTAAGATATGGAAGGTCACACAGCTAGACTATTTGCAGGAGACTCACCTCCTCTCCCCAGCCTCAAGGAGCCAAGTCCAGACTTCCTCCTCTCTGGCCTTGACCTCTGCGTATCAGGCACTTTCTCTTTCCCCACCCCTAATCCTCTCCCCTCAAAGGGCTCTCAGAAATGCAACACTGTCTCTCTGGGGAATAAACTGTTGATGTCATTACTGACAACCCTGGTACATGAGGACTAATCAAACAGCATTAAAGGCAGCAAAGTGTCTGGCACATAGTAGGTGCTCATCTGATGTCAGTTCCCCTCTTCACAGCCATGTGACTGTGGGTCACCCCCTTTCTCCATCCCAGGGAGGTGTGTAAACCGCAGACTTCTTTGCAACGGTGACAACGACTGTGGAGACCAGTCAGATGAGGCAAACTGTAAGAGGCTTTATAAAAAATGTCAGCATGAAATGGACCAATACTGGGCAATAGGCCGCCTGGCCAGTGGGTAAGTTACCGTCTTCCTGTTGTGTAGATGGGAAGGCAAAGAATTACATGTAATTCTGGAGAAGAGAGAGCCAGGGAGCTGCTAGAGCAGCGTTCCTCCTTTTTTCCTTTCTGAAAAGAGACTTTAGGGTAAGTGATGCTTGCGGCTGCTCTCTGAGGACGGTTCCGAGGAGCCCCAGGACCGTGTCCCATGGACAGACACGGGCCACAAGGAGGGCTGGGTTAGGAACACCAGGGACAGCTGTGCACGGAGACCACGTAGGCTCCATGCGAGGGCTGGGGTGAACGTTTATTTAACACCTGCTATGTGACCCTGTAAGGTGCTTTCTAAGCATTACCTCTGTCTGAATCCTACTGACAACTTGTGAGGGAGGTTGCATCTGTTTCTGTACCCCTAGGCCCCAGCAGAGGTCCTGGCCCAGAGGAGAGGCTCCTAAATAGTTAGTGAAGGAATGGATTTCCAGGGTGGGCCTGCAGTCAATCCGTGTTTCAAGCTTCTGGGGATCTCTGAGTTGGTCCAGTCCTCCTCCCAGGAGCAAGGTCAGAAGGGGCCAGACTGGCCTGGCGTTCGTCCTACTTGCCTGCCACGTCCTGCAGTTTCACAGCCTCCAGAACGAAGAGCGTGAGCCTCCCCTCACACGTATTAAAAACCACCCTATGTGACGCAGCGTGGGGAGGAGAACAGTGACCTTGAATGCAATTCACCTTCTTCCTAAACAAAGATCAAATCTCAACCCTGAGAGGCTGTCATTAGACAGAGAGACTCCTCATGTTGGGAAGACCTCCCCTCAGGACCACCTTATAAGCTAGTTATTATAATCCCCACCTCCTGAGTAAGGAAACTGAGGCTTGGAAAAGTTAAGCGAGTTCCCAGGGGTCCCGCAGCTCAGAGGGTGGCAGAGCGGACATTCAGAGCCAGCGGTAGAGTCCGACTGGACCCTGGAGAAGGGGGCTGAAGGACAGCTCACTGGCCACCGGACCTCGGGCGAGGCACTTATCTATGTGGGGCTTTCGTGTCGTCATCTGTAGAAGGAAGTCAATAATATCCTTCTTTCAAGTTCTGTGAGGACTGAGTAAGCTAATGTGATTGTAATAAACTAATAAGTGAGAGGCAGCTTGTGTGGTGGGAAGATTGCAGACTCTGTTCTCGAACCAGACCGTTAGCCTTTGAATCCTGGCCCCAGTTGCTGCTGGCAGTGAGACCTGGGGCAGGGTCAGTTACCCTCTCTATGCCTCACTTTCCTCATCTGCAAAATGGGTATAATAGTAATACCAATTTCATAAGGATTAATCCTCACAGGGATTAAATGAGCCAATATGTGTAAATTAATTAGAACAGTGCCCCACAAAGTAAGCACCACATTATATTTGTTAAATAAAATAGATAAATATGCATTATTATGATACATGAAACTTGGTCACGGGAAAGAGAGCCTAAGACAATTCTGTTATGGACAGAACCGAGGCTAATGGGCAGAAGCTGAAAGGAGACAAAGCTCCTTTCAACAAGAAAAGAGCTTTCAGTAACAGTCAGAGGTGGCCAGGAACGGACGCCTGCCCTATGAGGCGGGGAGAAGTGGTATCTAATGACAGACTGGATTTCTAAATGGACGTGATGGCCTCTACTGCCCAGGGCTTCGGGGACACTAAGTGAGCTGATGCATGGAGCCTCCCGCTGCTGTGTCTGTTTCCGGTTAGACCCTCGGTAAACCATACTTGTTTTAGCGTCTTGTGATGGGGGTCACGCAGAAGTTAAGAAGGAAGCCGCCACACTTGAGGACCTCACAACCTAGTGGGGGCAACAGACGCAGAAATAATAACACACGTTTATCACGGACCCAGCACTGTTCTGAGCACTTAACACGTACAGACACGTGTAATCCTCACAACTACCCCAGGAGGTAGGTATTTTCCGTGTCCCCATTTTACAGATGAGGAGAGTGAGGTACAGAGAGGTTAACTGGTTAGCCCGAGGTCCCATAACTGGTAAATGGCAGAATAGGGCCTTGACCCCAGGCATCTGGCTCCAGAGCCCATGTTCTTAACTCTTATGCTAGACCATTCGTGTAAGGCAGCTGTAATAGTACAGAGCAGTAAATGCACAAGGGGGGCAAGTGTCGGGTCTTATGAGGGCCCCGAACCCAGCTTGGTATGACAAGTGTCAGCGGAGGCTTCCCACAAGCACAGCAGAGCTCAATCTTGAAAGATAAGTAATAGAAAACAGTGAATGGCTGGAAGGGTGTTCTGGGCACAGGGAACAGCGCTTATACATAAGAGAAGGAGCAGAGCAGATTGGAGAAGAGCAAGCCCCTCCAGACGGCTGCAGACTGGGTACGGTTATTGCTGGGGGTGGCCAGGGATAAAGCTGGAAAGCTGGTTTCGACCAGATATCAAGGGCCTTAAACGCTATGCCAAGGAATTTTGGTTTCAGTTAGTAGGTCTACTAGTCGAGATCACACACCCGGATTACCCTAACGTCTCCCCCTCTGCGTGCCTCCCCGACAGGATAAATTTGTTTACAAACCGTTTGGAGGGCCCGGTTCTTGATCACAGGTATTATGCCGGCGGATGTTCCCCTCATTACATACTGAACACGAGGTTTAGGAAGCCATACAACGTGGAAAGCTACACCCCACAGGTATGTGACAGCCGGGACGCCACCGCGGCGCAGTGGAGGGGGCACTCCTGAGGAGCCCGCTAGCACGGACTTGAGGCCCTGCTAGCCGTGGGAGCTTGACGCATCACTCTTTCCCTTCAAGCTTCAATTCTTCAAATGTCAATTGGGCAGTTCCATCCTCAAGACTTAGTGGTACGGCTGGCATGCTGTATTGAGTAACAGCAGTTGTTGTAGTGGCAGTAAATATACTAACAATAATATCAAACACTACCCTGAAGATAGCCAGCCCTGGTGGTCTACTGGTTAAGATTCGTCTCTTGGGCCGGCCGGTAACATAGTGGTAAGTTTGGCAGGCTCCGCTTTGGCGGCCCAGGGTTTCAGGTCCGGATTCTGGGTGTGGACTTACACACTGCTCATCAAGCCATGCTGAGGCGGTGACCAACATACAAAATATAGAAAGATTGGCGCAGATGTTAGCTCAGGGCTAATCTTCCTCAGCAAAAAAAAAAAAAAAAAAAGAATTATCTCTCTTATCACCGCAACCCCGGGTTTGTTTCCTGGTCAGGGAACCACACCACCCATCTGTTGGTTGTCATACTGTGGCGGCTGCATCTTGCTGTGATGCTGAAAGCTATGCCACTGGGATTTCTAAGTTTCAGTTGGGCTTCCAGACTAGATAAAGAAGAAGGACCTGGCCACTCACTTCCAAAAAAATTGGCCACGAAAACCCTATGAATAGCAACGGAGCCTTGTCTGATATAGCACCAGAAGGTGAGAGGATGGCACAAAAAGACCGGGCAGAGTTCCGTTCTGCTGTACACGGGGGCGCTGGGAGTTGAAATTGACTCCATGGCACTGACAACAAACCATGAAGATGGAAATGTGGCTTAGGATTCAGAGACTCGCAGACTTGGTGACTCTGCCATTTATCATCTGTGTAATCCTACACGGCCCTCTCTTTAAACTGGGAGTTCTAAAGGTTCTACCCTGCAGAGAGAGAGTTAGTGAAGTAGTATGTGTAAATGCTTCACACACACACTACCTGCTTTAATGGGGAGTCCTCAGGACTCTTGTTGTTGTTACCAAGTCCTTGCCTATTAGAACCGTAATTGTTCTAAGCATTTTAAGTTATAAAATGCTCAACCAATATAAGCCTGTGTTGTGATTGACATACAAACCCTAAGGCAGATCTCACAGAGAGTGGGGTTACAATAGACTGTGCTACTGCATGACACGCACACTTGAGACCAGAGGGAAGACACGGGTTCCAGGCCTGGCTCTGCCACAGGTCTCAGTTTTACTTTAGGCTGAGTTCCTTTTCCACTCTGGGCCTCAGTTTCCTCATCTGTAAAATGAAGGGGCTAGACTAGATAACCTTGATGGTAGTTTCCACTTCTAAATTTGTGAAGGTTAGCCTACTACCTCCTTCCTCCTTCTCCTCTTTTTACTGCCTTTCTCCCTGCACACTTTGGCCAGAAAAGAAAAAATTGATCCTACAGGGAAACACGACCTCCCCACAGTGCCCGGTGCCATCCTTGTAGCCTCTACTTTCAAGGGAGGATCTCAGAGCAGCCGTTTATCATCCCGGTTAAATAGCTCCTAACTGAGACAAGACACCCATCGTCAAGTCTCCTCTTTCCACAGCCAGTGTTTGTTGAGTGCTGCGCCAGGCACTATACATGTTTTACCCACAGAAACTCAATCCTCAGAACAAGCCCAAGGTGGGGAAGATATCGTCTCCATTTTACACATGAAGAAACTGAGGCATAGAGAGGTTAAGTCAGTTGTCCAAGGTCACCCAGCTAGAACTGGCATTGCACCTCCGGCAGCCTTACCCCAGGCCACACTCAGAATCACTCTACTTCCTGCCTCAGCAGCTCGGGTGTTATGGGAACTGCAGGGTCCAGAGCCAGTGGGAGTGGGGATGGAAACAACTTGGGTCTGGTCACTCCAGGGCCACCGAGGCAGGACCTTTGGCAGCTCCCCATGCACAGGACTATGAGCACTGACTTTTGAGCCAACAGCTCTTCTACATTCTCTGGAAGGCACTTTCCTGCCCCTGTCACTTCATCCCCACTGCACTGCCTTGGACCAGACCCTCATCAGCTGTCACCTGCACTCCTCTTACAGCCTGTCTCTCTGCCCCCAAATTCGTCCCTACCAATCCAGCCACTGTGCTGTCCCATAATGATCTTTTGAGGCTCAGCTACTTCCTCTGTTGGCTCGTTTTGGATTAAGTCCACATTTCAGAGCAAGTAATCCAGAAGCCTTGACATTTTGATGCCAGCACATTCCCTCACAACACCTCTCCCTTCCCCTCATTCTTGCATCTTCTGATTCAACTGCACCAGAATCCTTGCAGTTTCTGGAATTCATCCTGCCCTTTCCCACCTCCATGCCTTTGTGTAAGCTCAGCCCACAGGCAGGAATATTCTCCCCCATTTCCGCCAGTTGAAATCCAAATCAAGCGCCCACCACTGAGTAGCACCCTGCAGTACTGAACATATCTGTCTCTCCCCCTGGATCAGGAGCCCTGGGGTGGGGGCATAGCTGGCCCTGAGTTCTCTGCATCAGAGCACCTCGTCGAGAGCCTGGCACACAGTAAGTGTAAGTGGATGTCTGTTGACTTGTACTGAACTGATGGAAGTCAAATGAAATAAGAAACATGTTCTTTTTCCTTCCTTCAGACCCAAGGCAAATATGAATTTGCACTGACAGAATATGAGTCGTACTCAGATTTTGAACATAATGTCACAAACACAGCAACTAGAATGTCTAGTTTCAGCTTTGGCTTTAAAATACCTGGAATATTTGAACTTGGCATTAATTCGGCGAGTGAGAATGGCAAACGTTTTATTAGCAGAACCAAACGATTCTCTCATACTGTAAGTACCCTTTCCTTCCATTGCTCTTTAATTTCTATGTATTCCTTTGAATTTTCATGCCCACAGATGGTCTGTATTCTGCATCACTACCAGTCCTAGCAACCAGTCATATTTCTGTTGTCTTGAAAATCTTTTCACAAAAAATAACTTGGTCTTACATTAACTCACTTTATAGAAAGGCGAGGCAGCAGTAGTGGTCTTCTATAATTATTTTCTCTCATTTTCTAATAAGCTTTTTCCTTTAGTTTTCATTAAGCTTGAGGTTATAGCTTTTCCAGACAATTCATCTCTGGAGACTTTTCAATCCCCAGCAATTTGACTTCCGTCCTAAACATTCAGTTGAAATTCCCCTCCGGAATGTCACCCAAGACCTCTCTGACTTCTTGGGGCATCTGGTGGAGTTGACGAGTTGACCACACCATCACTGCCTGTTTCTCCTGCTTTCTTTCTGCTCCTTATCAGTCTCCTTCCTGGGTTCTAATATCCCCACTTGTTCTTTATTTAATTTGTGGATGTCTTCTTTTCTTACTCTATAGCCACCCCTGGGTGACCTCTTCTGCTTACCTCCCCTCCCTCTACAAGGACAAGCCATGCGCCTTCATCACTGCTTCTGACCTTTCTGGAAGCTCTGACCTGCACCGCCCACATTTCTGGGCATCATTACCTGGATGCCTTGCTGACACTCTAAAGCAAGTTCGTTCTCCTAAATTTTCTGTGTCAAATAGCATTTTTGTTCCTTCTACTCATATTTGGCTCTCTTTTCTCTTCATTTCCACATTTATTGACCACCACATGTTTCAGTATCACTCTCCAGTCCTTCTTCATCTCACTCTGATTACATCTTAACCAGCCCAGGCCCTTTCATCTCTTGCTCAGTCCTCCTAAAGGGGGTCTCCTGTCTCCCAATGTGCCCCTTCAAATTTATGGGCAGCCAGAAAAATGTTTCAGGGATACTAATCTAATCATATCATCTGCTCCCTATTGCCCACAAGATGAAGGTGAAAGTCTGTGACTTGGTGGCACAGGAGTAATTGGACTGGCAAGGGATGGGATGTGATGTTGGAGAACAGGTGACAGGCAGATTTGAAGAAGCTTGATTTCCAGAGTGAGGAAGGTGCAGTTCATTCTCTAGTCACTGAGAGTTTTCAAGATGGGCGTGATGTGATAGAAAATTAATCTGAGGGGAACGTGAAGGAGATCAAGATGTCCACAGTGATTCATATGAGAAATGGTGAGGGGCTCAGAAAGGTCTCTGCTGCTGAAAATGAGTAGTAAACATTAATTAGACTATCATTGTCTTTGTTTATTTTTCCTTATCTTCTAGACTGTGAGCTCCTCAGGGGCAGAGGCTGTTTCTTTCATCTTTCGATTTAGGATGGCACTTAGTAGGTGCTCAAGACTGAAACATAATGATGAAGGATAGGCCTGATTAAAAGGAACTTATCTTGTTAGGGGAGAAAACAAAGGGTTCCATCCATTTACTCCTTTCCTTTCTCCTTCCCTCCCTCCCCACATAGGGAGGCTGATTCACATAGCCAGTTACAGAGTGCTTACATTGTGCTAGTAGTACACTAGAGACTCTGGGCCTAAAGACGAATATAACATAGTTCTTGCCTTCAAGATCACAGTATAGTAGGAGAGGTAAATGTGTATGCAGATAGCTTATTCTTAATTTTTTATAGCAGTTGTAATACAGCATGGTCTATGCTATAAAGGATATATAAGCAAACTGCAATGCAATCCTGGAAAATGGAGTGTGTGTCTCAGAAATTCAGGGATGGTATCACATAGGCAGCAACAGCTAAGCAGGAATTTAAAATATAAGTATGTGTGTGTCAGGCAGAAAAGGGGGAGAAGAGTATTTCTGGCAGAAGGAAAAGCATGTGCAAAATTATATTATGAAAGAGAATGGCAGATCAGGGAAACAGTGAGAAGGTGGATGAGTGCTGCTGTACAGTGTGAGTGGTGGAAAATAGTAAGTTATGAGGAGGAAAACTTCAGGGTTGTAGAAATTGAAGCAGAGAGGCTAATGAGGGACAGATTGTGAAGTTCTTATATGCAGAGTAAAGCAGCTGATTTTATCCTGGAGGCAATAGACAGCCAAAGCAGGGTTTTGTTTTAAGCTCAGAGGGGCATTGTAATAATACCATCAGAGTCTTAGGGCTTTGGCTCTGATTGGAGCATTGAAGGCAGGCCAGAGAAAGAAGGGAGACCACTTGGGAAGCTTTCATCATAACCCAAGCAGAAGATGAAACCTAAAATATTTAGAAAAATTGTGAACAGAGCACCTCGTGACTGCTTAGGTTGGAAGGGCGAGGGAGAAGGGAGAGTCATGAGTCATTGGGGCAAGGCTAGATTAGGGTGAGAGCAAGACAGGGAATATGAGGGGCTGGGTCGTTGGCACCACCAGACCTGGCAAGGCTTCAGAGAGCTGATAGGTCAAGCTGGCGAGAAGTTTTAAGATTGGGGCAGAATGCACCTTCCAGACATTTCCCACCCTTCCATCTCTGCCTCTGCCTACATCCCAGTATAAGAACCTCTCACCACAGATCATACTAAACCTCCTACATACTGGCACTTCGTCTAGCATCCCCATCTTTCAGTCTGTCCTACACAACAGGGGTCACCAAACTTTTTCTGTAAAGGGCCGATCATAAATATCTTAGGCTTTGTAGGGCCGTACGGTCTCTGTTGTAACTACTCAACTCTGCCATTGTAGTGGGACAGCAGCTATGGACATAAACAAATGGGCCTGGCTGCATTCCAATAAAACTTTAGCTACAAAACCAGGCACCGGATTTGGTGTGCAGGCTGTAGTTTGTTGACTCTTGCTATGAACTACAGTATCTAGCTTTCTTAAAGCACCATTTTTACTTTCTTGAGTGGCTTTTCTTTAGAGTTTAAAAAGCATGAACAAAGAGGTTGCCTTTGCAGGTCAGCAAACCCTGTACCCATCAGAGCAGTCCCATGTGCACCCACTGCTCCCCGCCATGTGTTTCTGGTTACCTACTCTTCTCATTCCTTATTTGCTACTGTAATGAGGCAAGTTAAGAGCAAGCTCCTCCAAGCTGAAAAGGACATCAGAATATTTATGAGAAATGAAAGCTTGTCAAAGAGGCCGTCTTCCCTCAAGTAACCTAAAGGAATCATAAGAGTGATGACCCCAGGCCAAGAACATCGGATGGTATTTGTAAAGTTCATCTTCTCGTTCCAGATCCTAACTTAAAAGGTCTGGTTTTCCCATGTTGGTATTTCATTTAGAAAAGCACATTTCTGCACGCGCGCTCCGACCTTGAAGTGGCACATTACAAGCTGAAACCCAGAAGCCTCATGCTCCATTATGAATTCCTTCAGAGAGTCAAGCAGCTGCCCCTGGAATACAGCTACGGGGAGTACAGAGATCTCTTCCGTGATTTCGGGACCCACTACATCACAGAGGCTGTGCTTGGGGGCGTTTATGAGTACACTCTCATTATGAACAAAGAGGCCATGGAGAGAACAGGTACCTGCCTGCGGGACTGTGGCTTTCCTGGTGGGGCACATATGAGCTACGGGAGTAGATGGGGAGAGGCTTCTATTAGTTGCTGGGGGAGGAGCTAGAAGTTATGCTCCTGGTTTTCCTTCTCCTTCCCTGGCTGCTTTCGCAGTTTTATTTGCAGATTCCTCCTCCTTTTTCTAACTTGATCATATTAGTCCTCTTCCGCCCAGCCCTTTCTCTGAGCAGTCCTCTTTTCTACAACTACTCTCCCTAGACAACAGAACCTATTCTCATGGCTCTAAACGCCCTCAACATGCAGGTAACTCCCAATGTATATATCCACCCTGGATCTCTTCTCTGCACCCAAGAACTTATGTCAAAATCCTCCCTGATATCTCCATTTGAATGTTTTATGGCCATCGCAAACTTGACATGTCCCCAAAGAGAACTTTTGCTTTTCTTTCTCAAATATATTTCTTCCATAGTCAGCCACATCTCCGAATGGTTCCACCATCCAACCAGTGGCTCAAGCCAAAAACCTAGGAGTCAACTTTATTTTTCTTTCCTTCTAATCTATTAGCCAGTTCCATCAGCTCTACTCACAGATTATATTTTCTCTCTATCTTTACTGTTACCGCCTTATACTCACCTCAGGACCAGTGATTCTCAAAATTTAACGTGAATGCAAATTGTCTTCGAATCTTGTAAGAGGTAGATTCTCATTCAATAAGTTTGAGGTGAGACACAAGATTCTGCATTTCTAATAAGCTTTGAGGTGATGCCAATGCTGCTGGTCCATAGTCCACACTTTAAGTAGCAAGATTGCAGATTGTTACCATAGCCTCCAAACTAATATTCAACTCCCATTCTTCCTCTGCAATCCATTCGCCATACAGGTATTACAGGTCTTTCCAATTGTAATCAACTAGAAGTCTAAGGTATGATTCCTGCTTCCCAATCAAGTATTCTTTCCTACAACATGGCATTTGTCAGGTTAAGGGACCTGCCCTGGGTCACACAGTTTACAGTGGCAGAGCCAGGACTTGGTTATAAGTCTAGTGTACTTGTAAGAGGACACACGGTATATAACATAAATTGATGTCAGTGTGGCCTCAGTCCTACTGAGATCAAGGGTACCTTTCTCCATACCAGTGGTTTCAAAAGTGCTCTTCTTAGTTCCTCAAACTTCTTCCTACAAAGGGCTCTGTGATCAGATATGTTGGGGAACATATGGTAGATCCCACTTCTAGAGTCTCACAAATGCTCTACCATAAAATGACCTTACCAATTCTTCTGATACAACACTGGGCACACTTACTTGGCCACAGAAGCTCTTTTTCTTGTAATACTTACAAGAATTCTAAGAGATATTATCATGGAGTCATGTTTCAAGGAACTTGCTTTGGGGAAGCTGACCTACACCAACATTACTAGACAACCTCAGCCGTCAAAATCGCTCTCCTCTCCTTGCACTGGCCTCAGAGTGCTACAGAAAGGTGCTTACAAGTCACACCTGAGATTCCAGCAAACAAGAGAGGGAAGGATGCCTTGGGGAGGTTTAGGGAGGAACAAGTGGGAAATGATCCAAAAATGAGGAAGAAATAAGGGAAATCAGCCCCTTCCCTTTGCCAGGTCGTATACCAGACACTTTATATACATTACGTCAATTGATCAATTAACAAGCTCTTTCTGCTATAGCAAAGAGTGCAGAGGGTGGGCCAGGGAAGGTGGGCAGATCACTGGATCAGTCCCTTGGGACTTGATAAGGAGGCACATTTTAAAAAACGACTCTGAGCACTTTCCCTCTTTGGAGGGCAGCAAACCCCTCAGAATCTTTGAGGAGCCTGGAAGGGGAGGTTGATGCTGATCTCTTATGAGGTCTCTGTCCTGAAGCTGCCTGCCCTTCTTGTCATCAGACTGCCCACCCATTTATTTGAGCCTGAGTCCCTGTGGGGCCCTGGGACATCCAGGAAGGGCCAGGCCTCTGGAGTTGATCACAGCAAAGGGACTGGGTGAATTATCTTCAGGGCCTGAGCCTCTTCCTTGCTTTCAGGTTACTCTGTCAACGATGTCCGTGGCTGTGCCAAAAATGATTTCAAAATCGGTGCTGGCATTGAAGTGGTCTACGTCAAGCTGGGTGTGTCAGAGGTCGCATGTAAGGGTATTCTGAAGGAAATCGAAGGTGAGTGGCAGGGGCTTGTCATCTTTCCCTCTCGAGCACCCTTGGATCCAGTCTTTCTTCAAGCTAAAGACTGGATATTCCAAGGCATTTCAATTAAAATAATAGTAATTCATTCAATAAAAATTTGCTTAGCTTCTACTATGTGATGAGTATACAAAAATGAATAAAATTGTATTCCTCTCCTCATGGTGCTCACATGCAGTAGGTAAACAATTAAAGAAGCAATGACAAGGCAGTGATAAGCACCAAACCCATCTGGAGCATCAGGGCAGCTTCCTAAGGGAGGGATCGTTTGAATTGCGTCTCCAGGAGTAAAGTATCAAGGTTGTATTTTAGGCAGAAAAAAAAAAAAAAAATCTAACAATGGAAATTTACTCCAGGGGCTGGGAGTTGGCCTGGCTAGAGGTGAGATGTTGGGGTTGGGGCAGGTGGAGGAGGCGGGGGAGGCAGATGAGGAAGCGAGTCCTTACCTGAGCCAGTGGGCAATACGGAGACTAGAAGAGCAGGCAGAGCCGCCAATCATGGAGCAGAGTCCGCATGGCAGGAGAGACCAGGAGGTGGGTATTGAAGCCAGGATGGAGAGCCAAGTGCCTGGGAGCAGGGAACCTGGAGGCCACACAAAGGAGCTGGGAGTCCACACACAGCGAGGGGAGTAGGAGAGAGGCTGATCCGCAGGGCTCCACTCCTGACCCCTTCTGCACCCCGAGCAGCTCTCCTTCCTCTGCTCTACTTACTAAGCTTGTGCCGGGATCATCTGTGAAGGAAGAGTTCCACAGCTGACACAAAACAAAATAAAACAACAACAACAAAAATTAACCACTGGTCTAGAACAATCTCTTGCACTGTAACTGATGTGTAGTTGATGTTGTTGTTTGCTCATTTGGGTGGGGCTGGGTTGGAAGATGTGTCCTACACAGCGAGGCATGCATAAAACACAGGTGCTCTTTAAAAATGACTTGTAAAGGAACTCCCCACCAGGTTACTAGGGAGAATATTCCCAGCATCCCAGAAACCCTTGGCAATCGCAACTCCTCCCTCCTTTTTGGAGATAACACTGACTTCTGTGTTAAACACGTCCTTCCTTTCTCAATAGTTTTACCGCCCATGGGTGTCATTAACCAATATGGCTTAGTGTTGCTTGTTTTTGAGCTTTATATGGATGGAACGTAATCTTTTCAGTTCCGTTTTTTTTTCATTCCACATCCTGTTTTTGTGTATAACTATAGTTAATTCATTTCCATTGCTGCATAGTATTTTATTGTATGAATGTACCACTTTGTCCATTCTACAGTTGAATGTGGGTTATTTCCTGTTTCAAGCAATTATAATCAATGCTGCTAAGAACATTCTTATACAGTCATCTGATATACATGTGCAAGTGTTTCTCCAGGAAATACACCAAGGAGTGGAACTGTTGGGCTGTAGGTATGTACTTTTTCTAGACTAGATAATGCCAAGCTGTTTTCTAAAACGGTTGTACCAGTTTACACTCCTACCAACAGTATACAAGGCTCCCTCTTTATGATGCTCAGGTGCTGTAGGCTCAGAGCTGAGGAGTCACCTTACACCCGTTCCTTTGGCATTGGGCACATAGACAAATTAGAATGAGAATGACTCACGAATATGATTGAGGGCTTTCTAGGAAACTCCATGAGAAGTCAAAATAATGATCACTTTATAGTAGGCACTCATAGTGGGTGTCTATCACATGCAGAGCCCAGCCTTTACAAATGTTCCCACCTTTGTCAGCCCACACGAAGAAGTGATATTGCTTAGAGCTTGGGCAAGGCTAGCTGGGTAAATTCCTTCACCCCTAGTGCCTAAGATTTCTTATCTGCAAGGTAAGGATTATATCTTTCCCATTTCTTAGTGAAGATTGGGTGAGTTCATACTTGTACAACATTTAGATTAGGACTGACACATAAATCATCAGTAATCTATCTACATATCTACCAATCTATTTACCTATCTATGGTCTATCAATCTATATGTATGTATGTATGTATGTATGTATCTGTTTATTAGCTATCTTCCATAGACTTCATTTAGTGACTGGCATTTATGGATGCTCAAAATAAATATCCCCTTCTTGTCCTGCCCCCAACTTGTGTCATATATGATTGGGTGAGCCCCTTGCACTGTGACTCCCTTGCTGGCAGGGATGTGTCTTGTCCAACCACATCTCCAGTGTGAACTCAGTGAATATTATGGTAACCAGGTTGTTGGTTGGGTTGTAGTAAATTCCAGAGTGAGAAAGTCAATCCTCTGACATGCCGGGTCTCTGTGTCCATTCCAGAAAGAAATGAGAGAACCACCATGGTGGATGACTTGGTGGTCCTTGTGCGAGGAGGGGCAAGTGAGCACATCACCGCCCTGGCATACAAGGAGCTTCCGACGGCTGACCTGATGCAGGAGTGGGGAGATGCAGTGCAGTACAACCCGGACATCATCAAAATTAAGGTACAGCTGGGCAGCTGCTCTACCCATCCTTTCCTCTATTCAGAAAACAGCTTATGAGGGGCTACTATGAGCCACGGTATGGGATACAGAAGTTAATAAGACCCAGGACCTAATCTTGAGGCACATACATTATAGTAGAATATATGTCTGGAGTGAGTTGATTACAATATACTGTTCCACACGGGCTAGAGACCTCTGACTCCCTCTCACTTGGGTCCCCAAGTTGCTAAAGGAAATGAACCATCAGCTTCTAATTCCTGCCTTCTTCAGTTAATATTGTTTCCATTTCATCAGAGAATCACTCATTCAGTTATTCATTCATTTAAACATTCATTCATTCAACCAACAAATAGTTCCTAAGTTCCTGCGACGTGATAGGAACTAAGGCACTGGAGGAAAACAGAGGAAGATGCAAGGATGAAAAATACATTCTATGCTGAACAGTAAGATGCATACAGACGTAACTATCTTACAGGACAGAATAACACATCATGGTAATCACTAACATGTTTTGGGCACCTACTATACTCATGACACTCTGCCAGGGGCTTCAGGAATGTTATTTCATCTAATCCTCACGAGTCTGCAAATTGAGTATACTTATCTTGATTTGGTGTCTGATAAAAATCAAGGTCACAAAGGTTGCTTCCATCTGTGGCTGCTCAAGAGTCTCTATTAGGTCCGGACCTGAGACTTTGACCTCTTGCCTCCCCTCCAGACTTTCTTGTGGGTTTGGTGAATAAAAAATAATGACCCCACCCACCTGTCACCAAAACAAGAGAAGTTTTGCAACCTTAAACTAAAAAGACGTTTGCTAGAACAGGACTGTCATACACATCAGCAGTGGTAGGTCCTTGCCTGTGGGGACTTCAGCATGGTATCCATGTCACGTCTTACACTGTCCTCTTCTTGCCATAGTCTGTAGTCATTGATGGTCCAGGGTCCACCTCCTGGTGATTTATTCTTGCAGCCAAGGAGGGGAGTTGAGGGGCTGGAGCTCTGATGGGAGGCTCTGCAGTTCCCAACCCTGGCAATTTCCCAGTGTCTTTTTTTGTGTGTCAAATATATAGTTCCTGCAGAACAGGAAGGCTGCCATTCAAATCCTCTCTTCTGCCACTTATTTAGTAGTGACACTTAGTGTATAGTTGCTGGCAAGCATCGAGAAGGATAAAGTCAGCCACAGGTTGCAGTCAGCTCCTGAGAAATCTGGAATTGCCTGATGGCATGGTGACATTGGTTGGTATTACATTTGGGCATGGGAGAGAACAGAGTTCAGGGGAAAATAGAGGCCTGGTACTTACTTTTTACTTATATCTTACCTGAGTCTTTTTTTTTAACTGAGAATTAATGGATTGTCTGGGTTACATATCTAAATAGGTTGGATGTGCCAGCCTGGGCATTGGGAATGTCAAGTGCCAAGCATATGATGGGATATGGATATGGGATGTGGTGTGTGGTATGTGGTATGTGTGTATGTATGTGAGTGTGTGAGAGAGAGAGGGCGTGTTAGCATGCTAAGCGTCTCAAACAGGCATGCAGACAACCTAGGAGATGTAGCACTTTACTGAAGGCACAGAGGCTTCCCACTGTGTGTGGGATGTAGTGGAAAGTCATACCCACTATCAGTATAGTGCTATGAAGGGCTGTGTGGGCCAAAAGGGGAAAGAGACTAGAGAATCAGGGATGTTTTCAGGTATGGGGGAGGCAGGATTGTTGAAGGTTTTTACGCGCTTCCTCTGAATGTCCCTAACCTGAGTTGGAAACATACATTGTGGGCGTCTCACTCTTTCTGGCAAGAGAAAACTGCAGATGGCTTCACATTTTCTCAGAATAATTCTTCTCTGCAGAGTCAGCTTACCAGGTAGAGTGGTGGAGTGGTAATTGCTTTCCAGGACAGCAGAACCCACTAGATCAGCAATTCCTAGATAGAGTGTTGGCCAAGGCTTGTGTACATAAACCAGTCTTGAACATCAAGATCTGAAAACACGATTCCTATAGAAGCCAGGTGGGCAGGGAAGGAGACCACAGAAGAGCCCATTCACATTGTTTACTGGCGAACTTCAGACACAGAGAGATGGCTCTTTGTTCAAAGAGAAGTTAAGGAAAAGCAATGGACATATAAAGAGAATTTTGAACACAAAAGATTGAAATTACATTCCAGATGCAGAAGACAAGCATACATCTAAAAATAGAAGTAAATTTTAGAATGCATTTGCTTTGTGATTATAATAAAATTCAAGAAAATGAGGAATTTATGAAATAAAAAATAGATGCTGAGATGTTTAGACACTAATGAAATGAAAAGGGAAGTGGCGGGATATACGAAACCAAAAGCGCAATAGCAGAATTAAAACTTACATTGGAAACTATAAAGAACAGAATTGACACTGCAGAAAATTGAGTCAGTGATGTGGAAGGTGCTATAAAAATGTTCTTATAATGCAAAAGCAAAAGACAGATTAAAACAATGACATAGAAGAAATATGGTGGACAGAGCGTACAGAAGTGGAAATCTAAAACTCAGAGACTTCTTCCTGAGAAAGAGACAAGATTAAATGTGAAGATGCATTAATCAAGCACATAATAAGGGAAACTTCCCTGAGCTGATAATGCAAAATGAACAGCTCATTGAAAAGTAGGCAAAAGTACTGAAAACAAAACAATACTGAAATACATCCTGGTGAATTTTTTTTTTGCTTTTAGGAACAAATATATCCTACGCAAATAAAAGTCATTCTGGCCTTAGAATTCTATGCAACACTAAATGCCTGAAGACAATGAAGTGACAATCAGGAGGTCTTGTAGGAAAAAGCCCAGTGAAATGGTCATTCATCATGGATGGACATTGAGGGTATAATGCAAAGTGAAATAAGTCAGAGGGAGAAGGTCAAATACCATATGATTTCCTTCATTAAGTAGTAGATAATAACAACAATAAACAAACACATAGAGACAGAGATTGGATTGGTGGTTACCAGAGGGGAAAGGGGGGAGGGAGGAGGGTGAAAGGGATAATTCGGTACATGTGTGTGGTGATGGGTTGTAATTAGTATTTTGGTGGTGAACATGATGTAATCTATGCAGAAATAGAAGTACAATGTTGTACACCTGAAATTTTTACAACGTTATAAACCAATGTTACTGCAATAAACAAAAAATTAAAAAAAAAAAAAAAAAAGAAATGGTCATTAATGGATAAAAAATCCCAGAGACGTTTTGAGATATTAAAGGAATCACATAGGGCCGGCCCTGTGGCTTAGCGGTTAAGTGCGCGCGCTCCACTGCTGGCGGCCCGGGTTCGATCCCGGGTGCACACTGACGCACAGCTTCTCCGGCCATGCTGAGGCTGTGTCCCACATACAGCAACTAGAAGGCTGTGCAACTATGACACACAACTATCTACTGGGGCTTTGGGGGGAAAAATAAATAAATAAAAATTAAAAAAAAAATTTTAAAGGAATCACATAAAGAATTGCCAGATTTAGCAAATGAAAATGCAGGATGTCCAGTTAAATTGGAATTTTTAAATTCTAGTTAAATTGGAATTTCAGACAAATAAAGGATAATTTTTTAGTAGAAGCATCTCCCAAATATTTCATGGGGTATACTTACACTAAAAAATATTTGTTGTTTATTTGAAATTCAATTTTTTTAAAAAATTTTATTTATTTATCTTTTTTCCCCCAATGCCCCAGTAGATATTTGCATGTCATAGCTGCACATCCCTCTAGCCGCCTCACGGAGGACGCGGCCCCAGCACGGCTGGAGAAGCCGCGCACCAGTGCGCACCCAGGATCCGAACCCGGGCCGCCAGCAGCGGAGCGCGCGCACCCAACCGCCAAGCCACAGGGCGGCCCTGAAATTCAATTTTAACTGGGCATTCTGTATTTACTGGCAACCCTAGTCATGATGTCTATTACGCATGTACATTTCTATAGTAGTCAGGGTAGCTAGGTTGTGTTCTGGGATCCAGGCTGATGGAGAAGCTTGGCATTGCCTGAGGTAGAAGGAAGAAACAGAGTAGTCAATTGTGCTCACGTAGAGGTCAAGAAAGCCTTGTATATGCTGCAGTGAAACAACCCTCAAACCTCAGTGACTTAGTACAACAAAAGTTTATTTCTCAATCACGCAATGTGTCCAAAGTTTATTGGCAAGGGGGCTTTTTTCAATGTCATTCAGGGATCCAGGCGATGGAGGCTTTATCTCGTCAGGTGCTCCCAACATCAGCACAGCAGTGGTAAGGGAATGGGAAAAGTCACCTCACTCGGCTCCGAAAGCTTCAGCCTGGAAGGGACACCCCCTCTGCTCACCTGTCACTGCTCAGAACACGTCATATTGCAAACCTGCCCTTAAGGACTGCAGGGAATTGCAGCCCTACTGTGTGCCCAGAAGGAAAAGATGCTGATATATTTGGTAAGTAGTGATAATGACCATCACACCTTTCTAAGGCAACTGACTCCAAGATTCTCTAAAAGCAAATTCTCTGACCCACAGAAGGTTTACAATACAGAAGTGGTGGTGGCATTGGCTGGGAAGATAATGTTGCACATGGACTGCTGGATCTCACCCCTCAAAATAAATTCTGAACCTCAAATAAGGAAACCATGAATATAATTAAATGGAAGATAACCCATCAACAAAATAATTTTGCCACAAATGAAATCCTTAATGTGTAAGGAATGGTGCAATTTATAAGAAAGACACATCTCAAAGGAAATGGGCAACTCTCACAAGAACTCAGATGATGAATAAATATGTTAAATTTTTAACTTCTCTAGGAATAAAAAATAAAAATTAAAATAACACAATATTTTTTACCTATCAAATTGAAAATGATTAAAAATCTATAATACTCAATGTCATTGAGAGCCGTGAGATGGGCACTTTTATAAAATGAGATGGGAATATAAATTGGTATAACATTTTAGGAAAAGAATGTAACTGTGTATATCCAAAACATTGAAAATGGTAATAGCTTTTGATTCAATAACTTCAAATGCAAGAATTGACTACAGAAATAATTTAAAAGTTGGTACAGATGTATATATAAAAACATGCCTTGTTTTATGTGATTTTTAGTAGCAAAAGAGAAAAAAAAGGAAACAACCTAAAGATTCACTAACGGGAAGAACTGAATGCTTTCTAGTTCATCCCTACTACAGGACACTATGCAGCCATGAGAAACCATTTTATCAAGGAATATTGAACGACATGGGAAAATGCTCATAATATGATGTTAAGTGAAAAAAGTGGAATACAAAAACGCACTTTTCTTATGCCACCAATTTGGTGTAAATATCTGTCCATCTACCTATCCAAAATATAGGCTGAAAGGATACAAACCACTATGGTAACAGTTCAAATTCTTTTCTGCCATTTACTGTGTGACTCTGGTCAATCTACTTAACTTTTCTGTGCCTCAGCCTTTTCATCTGTAGAATGGGGATACAGAAGACTACCTAACTCCTAAGATTGTTGTGAAGTTCAACTTAGATAATGTATGTATTTAGTTAAGCACGTAATCAACGCTAGCTATGGCAATAATGATTTGTTCTCATTAAGAATGGCCGTCACCAGGGTCCATTATAGAGGACTGCATGGAGTTTAATACAATGCGCCCACCATCTCTTTGCAGCAATATGAGAAATACAATTTTCACAAGGGCAAGTGTGCTGAGGATCCAATGATCTCTGTGAGTAGTTGGATTGTGTATTTGGGGGCGAGATGAGGAAGAAAGGGGGAGAGAGGAAAGGAGGGGGAAGGGAGAAGGGGAGGAAGAAGAGGAGAAAAGAGAGAAAAAGACAGACAGGGAAAAAGGACCAGTAAACCAAAAAACAGAAAAATGTGCCAAATTAAGTTAAAAAGGGAGCTGTGGAGTCTTGAGGAGTTGCTGCTCAATTCCAAGGCAAACCATAGTGTGCAAAATTGAGAGAACCCTGGCAGAGAGGTTGGAAATGGGAATAATCAAGCCATTTTATCAATAATCAACATGAACTAGTAGTAAAAGCAAAGGTTTGGGGTTAGAAGACTGGCCATGCTCTTTTCTGAGTCCTCTGACTTTGTTCAACTTACTTAACCTCACCTGAAATGGGGCTAACAATTGCTGCCTTAGAGGGGAAGTGGGATCATATCTGCAAACCGCCAGCACGGTTCCTGGCACACAGTATATGTGGAGGGCGTATTCCGGTTCTGCTGCTGACCTGCTCTCTCCTGGAGCAAGTCTTGGTGCTGCTAGGAAAATGCCTGGTGGTTAAAGGCAGACTTTCAAGGTGCTCGGGCAGGGGATGCAGATTGCAGGAGGAGCTCATCCTTGGTGTGCAACAAACCCCCCCCTTCCCTCCCAACCCTCCCTAATGCGCGGCCAGCAGGATGGACGGTTCTGCAAACAGCCTCTGGATCAATTCATTGACCACAAAATGGTGAGACAATGGGACCACCAAGGGGTCTTGCTTGGCTCACTGGAGCGAAGGTCAGCATCAGATGCATTAAGAAATAGAAGCAATTTTCTTCCCACTGGAGGCTTCTATTAGGCATGATTGCCTGCATTTAGACAGACCCTAAACTCTCCAGGGCTGGATTGGGGCAGGATCACAAACAAAATCTGGAGAGGAACCTGGCCCTGGAGCTGAAACTAGAGCCAAGAGTCTCTAAACATTTTTATTTTGGCTTTGAACATTTTTAACTACCTCTTTAGACTTGGCCTCTGTTTTTTTCTAGCCCGCAGACACCACCACATCCATTTGTGGCTTCCTCTTCTCAGACACTGCCATGCCCGCAGAGCAACCAGCATCGCTCTCTCTTCTGTTTCTCTTCTCCATGCCCTCTCTTCCATGCCAGCTGCCACTGCCCTATGAGGCCTCACATCCCCCTTTCATTCGTCCGTCCACTGTCATCATCGGTTCTCCTCAGACTCCGGCTGGGCCCTAGAGACACGGAGCTGAGCAGTGTATAGCCCTGATCTCCAGGAGCTCACAGTCTAGTTAGAGGAGAAAGAAAGGAGACTTCAATACACAAAAAATTTAATGACCACAAAGGAGCAAAGAGAGAATTTGTATCGGAGCAGTAGTGCAGACAGTATTCTGAGTGTTTCATGGCCTGAAGGTGTCCTCTGAGCTTTGGAGCTTGGGACAGGCTTCCTGCTGGTGGCTCTCGCATGATATGAATGATTTTGACAGGTTTGGAGGGGGCAGTGGTGTTGGGACAATGCTCCTATAATGCTTTCAAAGAGCTACTTGAAAATCACCTCCTCTCTCTCACCAAAGATAGACTAGCCCCTGCTCCACTCTGCCCATTACACCTTTCCGCTGGTACCTGTGTACCTGTAAATGTGCATGAGTACGCTTGTCTCTATCTCCGAGGCTGAGTTTCCTGCGAGTGGGGATTTTATCCTACTCATCACTTAGGCTTCATGCCTGGCACTTAGGAGTATTCTGTGAGTGAGTGTTGACCTGAACTTGAATGAGCTTATTTGTGGATATTGGGTGGGCTGGGGCAGAGGGAGGATGGGGCACCCGTCTACATGCTGTGATATCCATCTACTTCTGTATGAATCCATTTGTGGTTCCCGTGCACCGACCCCTTGCCCATTCCTGTGGAGCCTTGCTTCATGCTTGTATCTGATGAACGTTTTCTGTTGAAATAAATGCCTTTCCTCCCTTCCCAGGCAGAACCTCTGTATGAACTGGTGACAGCTGCAGACTTTGCCTACTTCAGCACCATGAGGCAGAACATGAAGCAGGCCCTGGAGGAGTTCCAGAAGGAAGTCAGCTCCTGCCATTGTGCTCCCTGCCAAGGGAATGGAGTCCCGGTCCTGAAAGGTGCCATTTCCAGGCAGCTGGTGTCCCTTGTGGGAGCCATCATCTGCAGGGGCTGGTTCTGGGGCCAGAACACTTTATCACATCCACATACCCTCCAGAAGATCTCCAGAAGAGTTTCCAGGTCAATCCTAGTCCTAGGGACTGTCATAAAGCTCTCTTCATTTTCTCAGGGGAAAAAAGAGCCCCTGGCCATTTGGAGCATCTTAAAGCTGAGCTTCTCTGCCCTGATTGGGCAATAGAACCACTTGAGACCTTCAGATCTACGGATGCTGGGCCCCAACCTGGGTGACTAATGTGAGACTCTCTGGAGAAGGGACCCCATAGGATGGTTGAACCCTCTCCAGGTAGTCCTAATCTGTGGCCTAGGTGTGACTCACAGTTGCTAAAGTCCCCGCCCCCCTGGAGCACAGTGAGGTAGGCCTGGACCAAGGAGACCCTTGCACTCAGGTGCAGCTCATGGCAAAGCGCACAGTGTTCCTCTAAGACAGCACATCTCAGCCCAGACTCATATGAGAATCACCCAGGGAGCTTTTCATCAACACAGAGCCCTGGGCCTCAGCCCAAAATAGTTAAAGTGAATCATTGGGATTGACCTTTGAAAAGCCTACCAGACGATACCATTGTAGAGTCAGGAGAATTCAGCTAAATTCACTGGCAGACAGGATCTGTGATTTCGCTGAGCTTGTAGACTAGTGGGAGAGCTAGACTTGACCAAAGAGTTACACGGAAGTGTACCCGTGTCACTACAAGTGTTAGTCTATCTCCCAAGAAGTCAGAATGAAGGCCACTAGGACATGCTGCTCTGGCTGTCAGGATACCTAGGTTCCAGCTGCAAAGGATACAGTGGGTGACAGCAGCCCTAAACTAAAGACAGGAGCAGGCTGAGACTGTGTGGTCTGCAACAAGGAGTGGGGTGGGCTCAGGGAAGCTCTCCTGTTCAAACAAGGGGCCCCGGGCTGAGCAGGAGAAACTCTTTGTGCATTTCCTGACAATCCAGGGTGAGAAGATTGGGGGTGGCAGCACGGATGGGCCACTAGAACTTGATTGCTAACTTCAGGGGTCATATTCAGGGCCACTGCAGTGGGCAGGGCAAACTTGGGAGAGGCTGGGACCTGAGATCTAATGCTCCTGTTGTGATGGGCTAGCAAAACTCTGAGGAAGAGTCTAGCCCAGCATGATGCCAAAACAGGGATCAGGAGCAACTCATTACAGCAGATCCCAGCCCAGGGAGCCAGCTGGAGTCAGGGCAGAACCCACATGGATAGAGTGAGCTCAACAGAGGGGACTCAAGAGAAGACCTATTCTGATGTGCAACTATGACGTACAACTATTTACTGGGAGTTTGGGGGAAAAAAATGGAGGAGGATTGGCAATAGATGTTAGCTCAGAGCCGGTCTCTCTCAGCAAAAAGAGGAGGATTAGCATGGATGTTAGCTCAGGGCTGATCTTCCTCACAAAAAAAAAAAAAAGAGAGAAGACCTATTCTCAGGGAGAAAGAGTGCAGCTACCTGGCCGAGATCGAGGGATAAGTGCCTACTCAGCATGGAGATGAACAAAGCACACACAGTGGGAGCCGAAGGCTGGGAAGTTCTGCCATCAGGACAAGCACACCTAAGTGAGGGTCAGTTCAGGAGGAAGTGGATGAGCTCATCAGCTCAAGGTTTTGATCTGGGATTGCTGAAATCCCCCTTGCCGTGTGTGAAATTTGCACCTGGAGACTGGGACCCCCCGGAGCCTATACAATGGAGGTGAGGGAGAACATGAAGCCAGAGACTGGGCTGCTCACAGGGCCTGACATCTTAAGGACAGTCCTGGGAAGAGACTCTGTGTGATCCAAATGAGAGAACCTGCAGGGTGACATATTACAGATTAACATAAGGAATGACTTCCAAAGTGTCAGAACTGGCCAAAGGTAGGATGAGACATCTGAGGATGGTGAGTTCCCCATCACTAGAGTTATTTAAGCAGAAGCTAGACAATTACTTGTGGTGAAACTGACCATCAGTGACCATTGGCCCCAGTGGCCTCAGTAATGTAGGTTTTGACCCTGAAAACTTATAAGGCTAGGTCAAACATCAGCCAATGAGTAATTTTCCTCAACAACTCCATATAATTCCCCATGATGGCAATGAACACGCTTTCATGAGCAGAGGCCCCTCCAGAAAGGAGTAGGTATTCTTGGCACTGAACCTTCTTATTTCAAATGATTCAACTAAACGTCTGCCTAGTTCTACCGCAAAAGTGGCGATGTGGAGGGCTGAACTCCAGGAGTTCTTTGCTTCGCGTGATATTGTTCACACTCTCTCTGCATTCTCTTCTCAGAATCACGCTGTGAATGCATCTGTCCTGTCGGATTCCAAGGCCCAGCCTGTGAGGTCACCTATCAGAAAAGTAAGGAGTCTTTGAAAGTCGGCTGGAAAAGGGAACTCTAGGGAAGTCCAGAGAACAATTTGAGAGAGCAAGAGCAAGGTGGGGGTGTGGGGTAGGGAGCTGGACACTGTGAAAAGAGATCCATCTGGCTCCTGATTTTATCTTTCGTTATTTTCACACCTGAGTGTGCTTCGTGTCCCAGGACTACTAACGCATGGTATTTGCTTCCTGTCTTTGGATCATTTGCAGTGCTCACCTTCTTTGTTTTATTTAGTGAACTCTTATTCAGTTCTCAAAATCCAGCATGGATGCCCCTCCTTCTGTAAAAATTCTTCTAATCCCCCAAGTAGAATGAGCGAATTCCTCTTGTGGGCTCCTGTAGGACTTTGATCATGCAGCTATTATAGCTCTTAGCACATTATATCTTGGGTTGTGTGTGTCTATCTCCCCTTTGTCTGTGAGTAGGGGCCCTGTTCCATTTATCTCTGTGCCCCCATGGCCTGGCACAGTTGCTGCTCGGTGACATGTGTTGATTACAAACTAAAGATTAGACTATCATTAAGATCCCTTCCAGCTCTCAAGCCTTTTGGCTGGTTTATTATCTAAGAATTCTCAACGCCCCACTCCACCTCCCCTTTCTTTTCCTCTCTGTGACTTTTTAGTAATACCTTTAAAAAAGGAAATGGTACATCCAATAAAAACAACAGACACTTATTAGGTACTTTACTATCTACCAGGTACCTTGCTGAGTGCCTGGACTCAGCTTGGGTTCAAATTCCATCTCCATCATTTAATAACTGTGACCTTGAGCAACTTACTAGACTCTTTGTGCCTCAGTTTCCTCATCTGTAAAATGGAGATGATGATATTAACTACCTCATAGAGTTGTCTCGAGTTTCTCATGAGACATCTAAAGCACTTAGAATGGTGCCTAACACATTGTAAGAGCAAAATAAATACTGGTTAGTTTGTTTTAGAGCAAAATAAATAGCATTACTTTGTATTTGACATATATTAAATATTACATCATTTAATCCTCACGATAACCTCATGAAGAATTGATAGATGTTATCGCTATCCCCACTTTATATACGAAGAAACTGAGGTTCAGTGGGTTGCTAACTAACTTGCCTGATGGTCACATAGTGAGCGTGAGAGCTAGGTTCAGGTGCAGGGGACCTGACTGCAGTCTTTGCACCTGATGCTGCCTGCACTGTTCCCCTCCCCAAGGAGGTGCTCGGGGTTGTCCTCGCTGCCTCTCATCCTACCTCTCAACCAGTCCCCACATGGTGATCTGCCCCATGAGTACAATTGCACAGCCACAGGATTTCTACTGGTTGGAGGAGACCCTGGACCCTCCTACTCCAGCCTTCTCATTTTACAAATGGGGAGGCCGGGAGATATTAAGTAATGTACCCCGAATTACACTGTGAGCTAGCACCTCAGCCAGACACATGATGTATCATGATGGACGTAATTAATTATTTGCCAATCTCATCAACAACCAAAAAATCCTCAAGGGAAAGCCAAATGTCAGGGGGGCAGGGAGCACAGTGTTTATTACCTCATTTAAAACACACGACACTCACAGTAGATAACATAGCTCCCGTTTACACATTGAGAAGATGTAAACCATCCAGCATCCTATAGCTGGGAAGTGTCTAAGCTGGAAACCATTCATTCATTCATTCATTCAATGACTATTTACTAAGGACCTCCTATGTGCCAGCTTAGGTACTGGGGTTCAGAGGTGAGCGAGTCAGATATTATTGCTGTCATCATGGAGATTGCTTTTTAGAAAGAAAGACCAACATCATTTGAATTGTCCCAGTAAAACATTTATAAAGTTTCAATTGTAGCAACTGCTACAAAATGCTCTGAGAGCTTCAAGTATGCAGAATGGATGGGGATTTAGGGGTCAGGGAAGTTTTCCCTGAGGAAGTAACACTTAAACTGAGATCTGAAGGGTGAATAGGATTGACCAGATGATGACAGGAGGAAAGAGTGTTCTGGGCCAGGGGCAACGGCATGTGCAAAGGCCGTGTGGTAGAAGGGAGCATGGCAAGTGCAATGGCCTGAAAGAAGGACAGTTGACTGGTGTGGGGAGACCAGATGTTCAGACTCCCAAAGCCTTTTGGCTTATATACCCCACCCCACCTGTAGGACACCACAGTATAATAAGAACTAATTAATATTCATTGACTTTCTTTCTTATAGATGTCCCCATTGATGGGAAGTGGAATTGCTGGTCGAACTGGTCTCCGTGTTCTGGAGGAAAGAAAACAAGACAAAGGCAGTGCAACAATCCACCTCCTCAAAATGGCGGCAGCCCCTGCTCGGGCCCGGGCTCAGAGACACTTAACTGTTAAGGAAGGGAGAACTTGCACAGATGATCTGATTGTGGGCTGCACACAGCAAGAGCTCTGAGCCCCGGGAACTCAGGCCGGCACACTCCTACACCAGCTCCCGCCTGGGGCCGGCCCAAGGGTGGGGGGCAGTGCCATTCGGGATGTTATTTGTAAAATGCACATTGATTTGAGCAAATAGTGAGTTAACAATAATTATAGGTTCCTTAAGGGCTTAAGCATCTTGGTAATCGTCACTTTACTCATCTCTGCAATTTTATTCCACTCACGTTTACTACCAGCCAGGAACTGTGTTGGGAGTTATTCACACTGATGCCCTACTTCCTAGCAGGGACTGGCACACAGCAGGTGCCCAAGAATGAATCAATGAATATATACATTAAGATGTTTTTCCCTTGAGGAGGACACCGTCTCATTCAATGACAATGGAAGTTAATATGTATTGAGAGACTACTCTGTGTCAGCCATGGTGCTCAGTGTGTTAATTCATTCCATCTTCTTGCCAGCCTTATAAGGTGGATGCTATGTTAGTCTTATTAAACAGCTGGGGGGACTGAGGCTTAGAACAGACTTGTCCGAGGTTACACAGTTAGGAAGGGGCAGAGCTGTGCTGCAAACCTGGGTGCTCGGGCTCCCAAGTTTTAAACTTGTAACTATGATGCTCCTTTCCTCTCAATAATTGGGCATTTGATTAACAAGGAATTTTTTATGAAATAAAACGAAGAAGAAAGTGCTGTGGGGTGTGTGTGTGTTATTGACAAATCTCGACCCATTGCATCCCGAGGAGAGTGGGTCCTGGTTCCTCAGCCCCCTTTGATGCCGAGCACAGGACGGGAGTGGTTGTGTGTGTTGGAAGCAGGAGTTCTGGGGCAGAGCTGAATTGATGTGATGTGAGCGGATGCCCAGAGAAGATCCCGAGCTGGAGACAAGGGCCCGGGAAACTGATCACTGAATGACAGACAGTTAAAAAAAAAAAAAAGAAAAAGGAAAAAGAAAGCAAAGGAGGAGAGGTCGTGGTGACTAGAAGAGGAAACGTGTCAGGGAGAAGTGCAAGGCGATGGCTGTGGGGCAATGTGCAATGGACGCCTTCCGCCACCTCTCTACGTTCCACTTTGCTCACTCCTGCTTTTGTGCAAATCCCGTTTTGGAGAGGGAGGTGCTTGAAGAGGAGAATAAAAAGGCAGTTCATCTTGAGGTTACTAAAAACCAAAATACTTTTGCTTTTTAGGTTGAGTCAAGTGATCCTTTAAGCTTTATTGCTCTCATTCATTCCATCATATTAAAACACCCCTTAATATTTTCTTTGTTCTTGGGTGCTTCCTGTCTGATTGCAGAACTTCATATGATTTGTTGAAATCAGATTGGTGGGAAAGAAACCAGTTGGTTGAAGGTGGATTGGTTCATCCTATTCATTTTCAACCAGTTTGTTCTCAGCCACATCGTCTGCTTCAAGTTTACTGCTGGGTTTCGTGCTGGGACCTAAGGCCTTAACACATCCATGACACCAAAGCATCGGTCACGGCCACCACCAATTTGGCCTGACAAGCTGTCTGGAATCGAGTCAATAGAACAACGGGAAGGAGCTGATTCTTGACTGCTCGAGGGTGTTGCAGCAGACGTGGCGATTCTGTCTGCCTCTCCGCATCCCCGTGTCCCCTGCAATTGAGCTGACGGGTCTGGGCCCTTGTTTGCCTTAATATTATTGCTCTGCCGTCTGCTGTTATTTCAACAGGCGAATCCAATAATGTTTTATCTCTTTCATTATACCGAGGCCGTATAATTTTCTTGAGTTATCATCTATCTTCTTTTAAGATTCCCCAGAGACAGGGCCGAGCGCTTCTGTCTTTGGCTGACGGGAGGCTCCCACGGAGCGACACCAGCACGTTGAAGCAAGCGCTGCCAAATTAAATTCTGCATCTCAATCACAGCCACCGCTTCTAATGGGAAATTTGAGTTGATTATGGAGATGACAGCCCAGGTTCACATTTATTGCATTTAACAGAAATTGTTTATCCTATTAAATATGGTCTTGAAGGAGAGACAATTGAATTGCAGAGCACCGGTGAATACTCAGGTGACGCCCAGGCACTGCTAAACTGTGTAATAATTATATTCTTATTTGTGGGCTGAACTTCCCCTCGTGGCTGTTTTTGCAAGCAAATGCATTTAGGAAGAGGCTGAAACATAATGTAAGAATTAAACAAAATAAATGCAAACTGTGCTTTTAGAAAACCTTGGCAACTGCAGCTTGCACTGGTCTCCCCGCGAAGGAGCTGTGGTATCCACAGGGCATAGTCCACGCAGGGGGGTTTGGCAGTGGTCCTGGAAGCTTGAACACAGCACAAGATACCTGGATGTGGGAGAGTTTTGCATCCGAGAGCATGAATCTCTGAAATGCTGTGAGCTCTGCCATGCGCTTGGTATCTGGGCAGGGGGCTGGGTGTCTTTGCTTCCTCCCCGTGTGACCTTGGGCTAATAACATAACTTCTGTGGGAATTATAATTATTATAATTAGTTTAACAATAGTGATGATAATAATAATGGCTGCCGATTAGAGAGTGCTTCTCAGTTTATGAAGTCTTTTCACCTACATTATCTCATTTAATCTTCATCTGAATTTGATGGGGTAGATATTAATACAATCTCCAGGTGACATGCAGAGAAAGCTTCAAAGGGAAAGCTGATCCTCACAATGAGTGGGCTGATGATGGAAATCAAGGTGGGATTGCAGAGGGAGGCTGGAAGAAAGAGCACCTGCTGGCAGAGAATCCAGAGGAAAATGCTATCTTTGTTTTAAAGAAGACTACTCTGGCCTGCTCCCAAGCACTTATGAAAAAGCCCCTGGGAGAGTGTGGGCCTGGAGCAGAAAGCCCTTGGGACAGCAGCCAGGTGTCCCCAGGGACCTTTGCAGTTAGCATCTTGATGGAGAAATATTTCGTTTTACAGTTTGAAGATGTCCTTAGTGACAGCGTGTCTACTCACCAGCGTTTCCAGGCTTTGCAGACATTGTATTATCATTTACTTGTTTGCCGTCTCCTATTCCTTCTCAAATAGAACGTCCATGAAGGCAGCAAGAGTGTCTGTCCACTGCACTCTTACACCCCAAGGACTCACTACAGTGCCTGGCACAAGCAGGCAACAACAAATCATTGTTGCATGAATTAACAATGACAAAAACGGATGTGAGTGGGGCCAAGGGCAGAACCTTCCCAGGTCAGTGAGAAACGTTAATGAATTGGTGACAGATGATGGCGCGTCACGAGATTTGGAGCACAGCAACCCCCGAGACGTGGGCAGCCCACGTGGCAGTGCAGGGAGGCAGCTTCCGCCAGCTTCGTGGGCAACGTTGCAAAAGAAAAGTGAAACGAAAGAGGCGGAAAAATTGCTGATGTCAGGTAGGGGTGGATGGTACTTGTTGAGGGGTTTGGTGACACCCTGGGGACCACCAGAAATCTGCAGGGAAACTTTGCAGAGGAAGGCAGCAGAAAACTCTGCAGTCGTTGGTGGGGTAAACCTGAGAAGCACGTTACAGGTTGATGAAGAAACCCAGGCCCCAGAGGGTTAAAAGGCTCCCCCGGTGTGCGGCAGAAGTAGGACGGGAACAAAGACTAACTTAAAAAGATTATCTTCCCAGGCCAGCCTGGTGGCACAGTGGTTGAGTTCGTGTACTCCACTTTGGTGGCCCAGGGTTCGTAGGTTTGAATCCTGGGCACAGACATACACACCTCTCATCAAGCCATGCTGTGGCAGTGTCCTAGATACAAAATAGAGGAAGATAGGCAAGGATGTTAGCCCAGGACTAATTTTCCTGAGCAAAAAGAAGAAGATTGGCAAAGGATGTCAGCGCAGGGCTGATCTTCTGCACCAAAAAAAAAAAAAAAAAAAAGATTGCCCACATTCTGCCTCCCCCTCGTTCTGTCATCTACAGATTCATTTTAAACCTAGAAAGCCCACCGAGCACCTAACAACAGCCACACACTGGACTAGTTCACTTTCACTTCCTGAGAGTCCTGTTTATTGAATGTTGTCATGAAATCAGATTTTTCTATATGATGTTTTCCTCTTGGCATTGTCTTTCTTCAGTGTTAGGCCAGATTCCAACACCAAGATATTCAGGTACTTGGGGGCAGGAGATCCCGGAGTCACGGCGCAATGTCTCAGGCAGGTCTGGAAACGGCTGAAGAGAGGAGCGTGTGCTCTGTGCCAGACTGCCTGCACTTGGAACATTGCCTGGCTCTGTGACTTAGCTTTGTGGCCTTATGCAAGTTCCATACCCATCTGCGCCTCTGTTTCCTCATCTAAGATGGGGATGGTGACAGTAGCAACCGCTGGGGTTGTGAGCATCGTGTGAACTACTGCACTCAGGAGACAAAGTCAGCACTCCATAGTTAGCTGTATCACTGGCATCATTGTTTCTGGGGGTTCCAAAACATCAACAAGAATTTGTTTGTTTATTTTTCTTAAAGTCATTTAAAACTGCTTTAAGGATACTTTAGTGCAAAACCCAGTACAACACATGAGAACAAGAAAGACGTAAAACAGCTTAGCTCCTAGGAGATGTCTTCTAAAGGACATGGAGGGCTTTTATATCCCAAGCTCTGGGTTATTAAGGGAAAATGTAACAGCATAATAATTAATATTTGCAGAGGGCATTACCAGTTACAAAGAATTTGCACAAACCTAATCCAGCTTAATCCTCTCAATGCCTGCAAGAGGAGGGATTTATTATCTTCCTTTGACAGGTGATGAGACGGAGCCTCGGAGAGACTGAGCGATTTGCCCAAGACCACACAGCTCGAAAACAGCAGAACTGCCTCAGGCCAAGGGCGGCAGCTGCAGTGACCCCATCTTCCCACTGCAGCAGATCCAGCTTCCTCGTACAGCGGGTGCCTGCCCACCTGCGCGCCTGCCCGCCTGCATAGAAGAGGCAGGGAAAGGCCCCTGTTCTGGCATCCCTGCTGTGGAGAAGCAGAGCCGTTTCAGAGGGCTTTGGGGCTGACAGACAGAGGTGTGAGACCCAACGCCACCACTTCCTAGATGAGCGACCTTGAGCAAGTCGCTCATCTTCTCTGTGCCTCAGTGTCCCCGTCAGAATATGGGGCCAATAATCCCGATGGCACTAGTGAGAGGACTGAATGATATGACATATGCAAAGGGACGGCTATCACCGCAAAGCGCCTGGCACATGGCGGATGCTCAACGGCCTTTCCATTCTTACATGCTGAATGAACCAACCCAGCCTAGCAGCTGCCTCCTTGTACCCTGTCTAACGTCTGTCTCTTGTTGAGCATGTAGGTTGCATTTTACAGAAAGGAAAAGGAGAAGAAATAGCAGTTGTGTTTGCAATGGGGAATTCTTGGAGGGATTCTCAAAGGGAGTCAAGTGGCTGGTCTGACATTCACCTCTGTGCAGGAGGCTGCTCCGGAGCCCCGGCACTCCCATTACCGGTGGCCACTTCTAGTGGTTATCTCGTGTCTACACCTTGCAACCCCAGGTGTGCCTTCATCCATCATTGGCCATTGTCTGGTATCCCCTCCTCCTTCCCCCACCACCTCCTGCCAGACAAGCCTCCTTGTTCATAAGCCAGTTTGTTCATATCCTGAAAATGATCTGATTCCAGCCCCTTTTATCCCAAACACCATCCATCCATCAACTCCTTGCTTCACATGCTTGGTTAGGAAAATGGGAATGGGGGAGGGAGGCAAATAATAGATAAAACTTCTTAGCTGCTATCTCTAAGGAAATAGAATGGATAAATAGATCTGTCAGACATGTATCATGCCACTGGATAGCAAAGTCCATTTGTTAAAAACAGGTTAGGACGGGAGGATTTATCTCACATTTTAGGCTGTTAATATAGAAGGGAAACATATTTTCCTTTATCTCTCCCAGGGGAGGGGGGAACCTCCAAGGCCATGAATGCAGAATTTTTAACTCCATTTGATAGACTTTCCTTCACTAAGGGGGAAAAGGCGGGCTCTCTCTTAAATTTGTACAGCCTCTAGGAATGGTGTGGGCTCCCCTCTGATGCACCAGGAAGGTTGCAGGATCCAGGAGTCCTGTAAGATGTCTTCCATGGGGTTGCCTCTCACAAATTTCTGCACACAATGTGCAAACGCTGTTTCAGAACCTTTGCCTCTGGCATGGAGGGGCCAGAGAGAGAAGAGCATTCGACAGACTTGTACCAGGGAGATCCTGTGTGCCAAGCTCTACGCTAGGTGCTGGAGCTCCAAAAGCAAATATAAGTCCCCATCTGCCCTGCAAGAAGTCACTGGGCGGGGGGGGGGGGGGCAGACAAGTGGGCTACTGTGATGGAGTATGGAAAGTGCTGGAATATAGGGCCATATGGAGGAGATGAAGTGTGGGGTCATGGAAGGGGTCAGGGTTGGCTTTCTGGGTGAATGAATACCTATCCTGTACCCAGAAAAGTGCTGGCGAAGAACCCGGAGAAGATGGGAGCTGGTGGGCAGGGGTGTTTCTGGGGTGTTATGTGCCAAGGCCTGGACGGGACAAAGAGCCCGACCTATTTGGGGAACTAAATTGTAAGTAGTTCATTCGTTGAACAAGTATTTATTGAACCCCTACTAAGGCCAAATACTACTCTAGGTGCTGGGGAAAAAGCTTCCATATCAACGGGGGGAGGCATACCAAGAAAAAAAAGAATAAACAAATCTGTAATCTCAGATAGTGATAAGTGCCATACACACACAAAAAAGAGGGTAAGGCCTTTGGAGGAGTCATATTTGAGCAGAGACTTGAATGAAACAAGAGAGAGAGCCTTAGATGAGTTCATTTAGGGGATGAGCATTGCAAGCAGAAGGGACAGCAGGTGCAAAGGTCCTGAGGCATGAGAGAGCGTGGGGTGAGTAAGGAACAGAAAAAGGCTTTCATGGCTGGAGCAGCATGACTGAGGGAAGGAGTGAACGGAAGGAAACAAAGCCAGAGAGAGAGCTGAGGGCTGATCATATAGGGTTTTGTACATCCTCTTAGGAACAAGAGATTTTTAGTACAACTGGCTCATAGAGTCTGAAAAGGGACATAAAGATGGAGTGGTACATTGGCGTCAGATCAGAGAGAACCTGGTGAATCTGGCTGAAAGTGCTTGGGCTTTATGATAATGGCTGTGGGGTGTTGAACCACCAGGAGCGCCTGAGGTGAGCAGGGAAGTAGCCCTCTGTGGAAATCTTCCCAGGACCAAGCACCGGCTGCCCCCAGGTAAGGCCTAGTGACCAAACCAAAGGCCCATTCCCAGCCTGAGAAGGGCCAGCACCCATACCCAAGGAGCTGAGCAGTAAGCGCCCCCGACCCACCACGTGGTTTCCCTCCTCTGTGACTTTGCAATGCTATTTCCTTTGCATCATCCTGCCCCTCCCTCTCCTCTCTTTGCTTGTCTAACTCCCACTCGTTTCCTAGATTCTGCTGGCCATCCTCTCTTCCTCCAGGCTGTCTTCCCTGCTGCCCAGCTGCGCTAGCTCCCACATCCCCCTGGGCTTCCCACGCTATCACTCACAGGCCTCCTGCACCAGACCACACATTCTTCCAGGGCCAGATCATGGCTGTTCATTTCCGTACCTCCAGCACCCGGCTGGGGGCCGGCACAGAGCTCACCAGAGCCCTTCGCCCGTTTCCCAAGAGAAGGGATAGCAGCCTCAATGGTCTTCGGAAGAGAAGCGCCCTTTGCTAATCCGTATCACATCCCCTTCCTCTCCTGGCGCCGATGGCTTCACTCTGCCGTTTCTCCTTTCTGCAGTGTGGTATTTGAAGCCCACCCTTTCTCTCTGTCCATTGTCTGCACCCTAAAGGCATATAGTTCAGAAGAGATTCATTGAATGCTGAACTCTTTAGATCTTCCTCTATCTCAAAGAAGAGAAAAAGGAAAAAAGCCTTTCCTTATTGCTTTCACTCTGTCATTAATTTACTTTTCAAGACACCTTGTCGACCTGAAGATTATATCTTTAAACCACGTGTTTACATCCACTACCTATAAAACCTTAGATTATAGGTCTCCTGAAGGAACTGAAGGAGAATATATTTGACGAGCTTTCTGCCTCTTGCTTAGTGAGAGCCAGACATTCTAGAAGGGAAAGGCCCTGATGTGCTGAAGGGTTGCCGCTTCTGAAACTGCGGCTGCTGCTGTATTTTAATTTCTAAAACTGCTGGGGATGCAGCGTCCTCAGAGGAGTGGGACAGACAGTGGCCTCGGTTCCCAGCTCAGACGACAGGAAGACAACATTGCTCAGCCGGGGGCTTTGGCTCATAGGTAATCCGCGCAATTGCTTAATCCCCACATTCTCGTCTCGCCCCTAGATTACTACACTTACCTCGTAAGGAGCTCCCTTGCCTCTGGTTCCCTCCCTCTTCCTTGGGCCCCACACACCATCCCACAAGTCCCTCCGCTGGCAGACAGCACAGAGCAAAGGTGGAGGGGTGTGTGCTTGACGTACTGCATTCAAACCCTGGCCGGCCTGCCAGCTCTGTGACCCATGAGGCTCAGCCTTGCTGAGACTCAGTTTCCTTAGCTGTCAAATGGGACCATAAAACAAATCTTAGGAGGTCCTTGAGAAGACCAGATAAAAAGCACAGATAAGCCTTCCTGTGGCTGCCCTTTTGTTTTGCCACATACCCCATTCCCCATGAACATATAATGACTCCTTCACTCTCAAGGGTTCTCAACCTTGGTTGCACTGGAATTGCCTGGGGAGCTTTTGAAACTACTGATGTCTGGCTCCCACCTCCAGGGTTTGGATTTACCTGGTCTGGGGTGCAGCCTCTGGACGTCAGGGTTTTTAAAACTCCCCAGGTAATTCTAATGTGCAACCAAGATTGAAAACTACCGCTTTTTGATCAAGCGTGAATGTCCTCTGTAAATTGGCCACTTGGCCTGGCCAATTTGGCCTCCCATCACTTTCTAGCATGTAACTACCATTCCCCGGTAAATAATGAATGGAAATTAATTATTAATGCAAATTAACTCAAAAAGTAAAGACAGGACGAGAAGCAATAAAGGAGTCTTCTTTTTTCTTCTTTCCGACAGATCTAAAGAGTTCAGAAATAAACTTCTAAACTATAAGCTTTAATTAATAATAGTAACCATAATAATAAGGGTGATGCAAATAATTTCATATGTGACAGGCATTGTGCTGAGTATTTTATATAACTTATTTTATTTACATTCACCATCTTCCCCCATCCCCATTCCCGACACATATACACCTTCACACACCCCCAATATTCTCTCTCACCATCAAACTTTGTTACATGCTGAATTTTTATCTTAAAGGTCTCCTCCTTTGCCTAGTTCAAAAATCCTTCAAGGCCTGGGTCAAGCCCCATTCCATGTATAAAATATGCGCACACAAGGAGAGGTAAACCTCTCTCACACCTGGTCTCCTTGGGCACTGGTTTCACACGCCACATATTTTGGTACTAATTCAGCAATTAATTTCCTATGTCCTTAAAACCTCTTCTAATTGTTTCATGTATATATAAGTCTTATTATCACCCTAAAAAGATCGAGGATTCTGGAAGGATAGGGAGCGCCAAAAAATGTCAACAGGTGTTTCTTGTATTGACTGGGAATGCAGATTCTGCCTTCAAGGAGCTCACAATCTATAGGAGAAACCTAGAGGTAAACAGAAAAGTCAGTGCGACACCACATGTTCTCTATTTGAGGCCTGACTGGCGTGCTGTGGGGATACCCACAGAGGGGTCAGGGAAGGTGCACTGGTCATCAGGGGTCGGCACCTCCAGATCCATGCTCCACTCTGGGAGGCTGACCAATATGGACCACATCTCTGAACTGACTCTGAGTCCAAGCCCTCGCTTCATCCACAGATGCTCGTTGGGTCCCTCCTAATTCAAGGCATAGCCCTGGCCTCTGGGAATACAGTGCTGCACCAAACAAAGATGATCCCTGCCCGCAAGGTTACCGTCTATGGGGAGACAGGTCACAAACAATCACAGCAGATATGGGAGCCAATATACAATTACTACTTGTGAAAAATGCAATGAAGGAAAACAATAGTGTGCCATGAGAATATAATTGGGAAAAATTTTATATCTATGGTAAGAACTTAAGCAAACAAGAGAGATTAATTGAAGGAATACAAGAAAATGTTGGGTCCAAATGATGGAAAATTGAAGGAGTTCAAGTCAATCTTGAATTTTTTCTTATTTTTTCAGAGTGTCTGCTTAGCCTACCAATTAATAATGGTTCTACAAATGAACAAATAATGTTATCAAAGAACTGAGATAATTCTCATCATGCTCTGTTTTATTGGCCATTGATTGTTTCAAGAGCATCTGCCTGCCTTGTACCTCTAACATCCTATAAGTTTCCCTAAGACATGGGTTGAGATTTCTCCTTTATTTATTGATGATTTTTTGAATGATCCAAAGTGTTGTGAGCAGGACCGAGCCTCTAGTTAACACTCAACACCCAGTTGTTGAATGACTGAGTTTCATGGGTAACAGAACGGTTGGTTGTAGATGGCACAGCCTGGTCTTAGGCCTGAGAACTGGCAGGACAAAGAAAAAGTCCATGTAGATTTGCATTTTCTCTCAGCAGGAAGAAATCTTTATCCAGTGGTGGGTGCAGGTGGTGACATGCGCTGCATCTGTCCCAGCCGGTGCCCAGAGGCCCTCAGCAAGCCCGGGTCTGCACTTTCCGCCCCGGACACGAGGTGCCCCCGTTCTGGGGTGCGGGATTATTGCACTCTCTCCGCCTTTCCCGGGTGCCCGCTCTGCAAGCAGACCAGGAGCTCCAGCAGCTCCAGTGCCCATTCGCCTTGGCTCCTGCACAGATAATTTCCCAGGGGAGCAGGAGGTTAGCATACAAGAAGCAGCTCGGATGGTGAGGAGGGAGGCCCATCCCATTGCCCCAGAGTGGTCTGCAATCTCTCCTTGGGGAAATGCCTTGGTGCAGCCAACCAAGACCTCTGTGCTCGCCTCCTCACACTTAATTTGAAACTCTGGATGGAGTGAGAAGAGGCCACTGGGAGCCCATCTCAAGAAATTGAAATCCACCGTTCCACAGAAGATGGATAGCAGAGTAAGGCAGGGAGGTGCCTTCCTCTGGAAGAATGACACAGAGCCCCTGAAGGGCATGAAGAGCAGGCAGCACAGCCCAGCTGAGAATTCACAGACCAGGGCCAGCCAGACACCCCTATGGAGCGGATGGCTGGGCTTTGGATTGATGGTTTGCAAATCAAACCCTGTCAGACTCTGACAATGGGCCCAGGGTAGGTGACACATTCTCTGCGCAGAGCATCAGAACACGTGCACTGACTGTGGGCTTCTCTGGCCATGCAGCTCATACAACGCCCCTAGCATGGGGCTGCTGCCTCCTACTGGCTCCGCGCCTGGGGCAAGCCCGTCTCCTCTCTCGGCCTAAAGTTTCATCTCTGTAAATGAAAACGATGGACTGATCTGGTGGAGTTTTTTCATCACTATTGTTTTCATTACTGTTTTTTTTTTTTTTCCTTAAATGAAATCTTACATGGACCCCAACGTGGAAGTAGATGAAAGTGGAGCCATTCTTTTTGAAGCTGGGGTGTCTATCAGGTTCGCCCTGCTCCCCTGGGGCAGCCCCTAAGACCCCAAGTTTCCTCAGATCCCAGTGTGAATATCATTGGATTAGATTATCTTCACGTCCCTTCCAGCGCTGTAATTATACTCCCTGGTGGGGCAGCCACAGCTGGGCTCTCTGTCTCTGTTTTTCCCACCTCTGTGACTCAGGCCCCACAGGCAAAGGTTTGCTGGGAAAATCCCTAGGAACCTACATCAATGGGTCTCCATGGTGGCTGACTCCCCAGACTTAGATTTCCTTGCCAGATGGATCTGTCAGGCTGAAAGTTCAGTCTGATAACCCCAAGGCCACCTGATGTCCACACCCTGCTTGCAACAACGGTAATAGAACACCATGAACCGCCTGCAACTGACTGAATGTAATCTTGCAGGAGGAATGGGGCTGTGCGGAGGACTCAGCCCTCTACGCCCTGCCATCACTCCCAGATCATCGGCATCGTGTGCCCCTTCTCCAATGCCCATCATGTGTACATATGACTCAGCATGGCCACCACTGAGCCCAGCACTGGACCACCGAAGAGGCATATCTAGGTAGTCCACACTCCCTGTTCTCTCTGTCCTTTTGCTGGAAGTCACTGATTCTGAGGGCCCTTGACGTGCTAGTTATAATTATCCAGGCAGGGCTCAAGTCTGTCCCTTTAAGCCAGGTCAGGCTGACAACCATGAACTAGGACATACCCTCCCTCCCCACTCCCCAAAATGATAGTCAATGTAATCACCTCGGACTCTGCCCTCATTCTCCAAATTTCCTGACTCTTAGGGTGTAAATCAGTAGAATGTAACAGTGAAGAGCTTGGGTCCTAGCATCCAACTGCATGAGTCCAAATCCTGGCTCTGATACTTCCCAGCTAGAAGACTTTGAGCAAGTGATCTCACCTTCTGTCTGTCCCAGTTTCCTCATCTGTAAATTGAGGCTAATAATAGGATTTATCTCATAGTATTCTTGGGGGGATAGATGAGTTCATGCACATGAAGTGTTGCAATAGTGCCTGGCACAGAATAAGGGTTAGTTATCCCTTCTGTTCATTGACCTTTGGTCTCTCTGGGAAAGCTGCCTGGCCAATGGGGCGAATGGGGGCTGAAACCCAGTCCACACTCTGCTCAAAAAGAAACCCCCGGGCCTTGGAGCTGGGCAGTATCAGCCTGAGTGGTTTTCTTTGTTTCTCCCAATTTACCCCCCATCAGGCAGTACCTTTTCCAATTCACATGAGGAACTGCACCAGGCTTGGTGCTGGTAGTTGGTCTGCTTTGTTTTTATTCTCTGCATCCTCCTTCCTAAGGACTCTGAATCCACTCACCATCTCGGCTCACCCCTCTCAGAGTTCCTCCTACAGGACACCAGGGAGCTTGTTGGGACCCAATTTGTACAGCCAGCAAAGAAGGGATTTAGACAAGGCACCAACCCAGGACAGATCCTCTACCAATGGAGCTCACTCTTCCTCTTTTTATCATTATACCGCCTGCCACATGTGTTAGCTAATTGAATCCTCAATACAACCTGTGAAGAAGGTACTAATGTTATCCCCATTTTACAGGGGATGCCTGGATGAAAACTGACAGCATTGGGATTCAAAGGCCTATCTGACACCAGAGCTATGCTATCCTGCCTCCCATTTAGAACTATCTCCCGATGAGGAAATTATAACCCACCATCATCTCATTTTAAAACCAGGCTCCCACCCCATCCACCCTGTGCTTCAACAGTTTGTTTTATGGGCCCAAGAGTAGTGCCTTAGATCTATACACCCATCCACACTTCTTTTTTTCTGTACCTTTTCTTCATTGCAGTTGCCAATTGAGATTGATGCATACATCGACTTGGGAGCCGCTGTGTTTTTGCCATCATTCCGTATACTATATAAGCAGTTTTGTGTGCATAGAAAATTGAAAGCTTAGGTATCGGGGCATTCACAGAGATTCTTGGGGCTCAAAGGAAACTTAGATGGGAAAGATGAGCCCCAGAAAAAAGAAGTGACTAAGCAGTGTTTCACAGTAAGTCAGTGAAATAGTTGAGATTCACATCCAGGTCTGAGGACTTCTTCATCTCTAAGGGATATGGATTTCTAACCCCTGTTTGAGAATCTTCTCCCTGGTACCAGTTGGTTCATGCTGCAGCTCTGCATGTTTAAGCCTAACTTGCCCCAACCCTGTTTTTAGTCATAACTCCTTGCATTGTAATGACGACGACTTCACCATTGAATTGTGTCACCCCAAAAGATCTGTTCAAGTCCAAACCCCCACTACCTGTGAATGTGACCTTATTTGGAAATAGGGTCTTTGCAGATTAAGTCTTAGGGCTGGTCCTAATCTAATGACTAGTGTTCTTATAAGAAGAGAAAACAGAGATGTCAAGTGGAGAACACCATGTGAAGACAGGCAGAGACTGGAATGATGCATCTACAAAACAAGGAATGCCAGGCATTACCGACAACCACCAGAAGCTAGGAGAGAGGCATAGAACACATGCTCCCTCAGAACCTCTAGATGAAACCAACTGGCTAATACCCCTGAATTTTGGACTTCTAACTTCCAGACACGTGAGACAATAAATTTCTGTTGCTTCAAGCCACCCAGCTTGCGGTAATTTGTTACGGCAACCCTAGGAAATGAAAGTATTCCTCCAGAAATTAATCGTGTTGTCCATGTGCATGTTGGTAAAGGACAGTTCTCATCTGAGACAGGGTCCAGATGGCAGGCGGAAAGCACAAGAACCATTAAGTCTGGGGGGTCAGCCATAAAGCTCAGAGTGTGTGTTTCTAGAGTAGGGGGCAAGAGGCACAGAAAGGGGAGGCTGGGAACCCCAAAGGCCCTCCTGTGCTGGCTCCTCTGAGCGGGGCCAGGCTTGATCCCGAGTAAGGACGCACGGGCCTTACCCTCCTGCTCCATTTGTTCACAGGCAAGGCCTTGGCGACCCAGGGGGCACTGACACCGGCAGCTGGTGCCCTCGAGGATGGGCTCCCCATTGTTGAAGCAGGGCCCGCAGCGGCAGGCATTGAATTCCATCAGGTACTGGTCCAAGGCCCGCTGCAGGTTCTGGCGTTTAGCCTCCAGGGGCCCCAGGTTCGTGTGTCGCAACACCTCATGGATGGGCTGCATCTGTGGGAACAAAAAGAACAGAAGGCCCCTCCCTGGGCTCTATCCAGCTTCTCAGAGCCCGAGAACTGACCATCAAGCTTCTGGAAGGCCTGCTACAGAGACTCAACTTTATCTAGCTGCATTAGATCCTTGCAGCCACTCTGTGAAGCGGGTACTAAATTCCCCAGCCCAAGGAGGAAGAAGTGGAGGCTCAGAGTGTTTGAGTGATTAGCTCATGATCATGCAATTAAGTGCAAAAGCCACTCTGAACATGGACTTACTAAACTCTGACGGCTGTGGTCCTCCAATCCGGGAGGAACACAAGAGCTCAGAAGCCATCTGTGCCTCCTCCCTCACTTTTAGGAAGCAGGAAGAGTGCAAAGTATTTGTGTGTGTGTGTGTGTTCGTGTGTGTATTTTTTTGATTGTCATCCTTCAATGAAGAAATTAATAAAGTCCTTGATAAGTAGTTGTGCTGCCATTGCTGAGCACGCTCCCTAATGGTGTCACTGTGGTGGGTGTGTGTGTAGGGAGATCGTTTACATTTGAGGCAACTCTTTCCAGTAATGACTATAGTCCTGGGTTTCCCAACCTCAGCACTATTGCATTTCCAGCCGGCTCATTCTTTGCTGGCAGTGGGGGCCTGTCCTGTGCACTGTAGGATGTTTAGCAGCATCTCTGGCCTCTATTCGCTAGATGCCAGTAGCACTTTCCAGTCATGAAAACCAAAACTGTCTCCTGACATTGGCAAATGTCCCCTGGGGGGCAAAATCGACCCCTGGTTGGGAAGTAGTAGATGTAGCAGAGAGCACTGAATCTGGAGCCAGAAAATGTGGCTGCAAACGCCAGCTCTATCACCTGCAGCTGTGTGATCTCTGTCAAGGCACAGTGGAGCCTCCCTGCCTCGTCTGCAAAGTGGGAACAACACTCTACCCTCCAGATCTATTGGGAAGAGCAAAGTTGACAGACGGGAAAAGCCTGTCACATAGTTCAAGTTCCATAAATGCTGCTCCCCTCCTGCTATGTGGCCTGGAACTCTGCACTGGCCCTCTCTAAACCCGAGCCACATTATCTATAAAAGGGGCATGATAACCTACTTCCTAGAATTCTTATGAGGATCTAAAGAAGTAGTGAATGTGAGATACCATTGCAAATGGGAAGAACAATATAAAACAAAGCACCGTTTTTATTAGATATGATGATAGGAAAAAGAAGCCAATATCTTTCAAATTGCATGCACATATGATTATCTTCAGCATGCTTATAATGCCATATATTTTAACGACAATCCTAAAATGAAAGCTCTTTTGCAGATCTCTCATTTAAAGGAGAGTGACCTGAGGCCCTGAGAGGGGAGTGGTTTACCAAGGTCACAGAGCAATTCAGAGAGGACTGACCCACAGTGGAGCCATCTCACTTCCCTAGAATCAAGAGTCCATAGAGGGCACAGGCAATAGCCTCGCATGGGTTCCTGGAAATGTGTACCCAAAGACGTGTGGCAAACAGACCTTGGCCTGTGGTCAGGGCTGCGGCTGAGGTTACCAGGCTGGTCACATCAGAACTGGCTGGGCCCCCAGCCAAGGGGAGAAGACCACTTATTGGAAGTTCAGGGAATTTGGCCCCATTGTTAGGAAGTCAGTGCAGAATGGGCTGCCCTGTGGCCCTGGTTAAAGTTGACACAGTTCCAGGGAAGGCAGGATCATTGGGCAACTTCCCTTTGACCCTTGAGTGGGGCTCAGCCCTCAGTCCCCCATCTCTCACTGCTCCCTCTCGGAACCCTCAGGAAGAGGAAAGGGGGCACTCCTGCGGAGGAGCTGGTGGAGTCTTAAAGGAGGGAAGAGGGGTGGAGAAAAAGACTCTTAGTATGTTAGAGCTTGAAAGATGTTGGCAATGGTCTTGTTCCCATTTTACAGATGAGAAAACAGATTCAGAGAAGGCAAGTGGCGTGATATAGTGACACAATAAAACATAACATAATAATATATAACATAGCACAGCATCATAACATAACATGATTTCTATGTTCACTCATTCTAGGTACCTGCCATAAATGAGCACTGCTAAGCTCTGGGGATATGCAACTGAATAAGACACTGTTTCCACTCTGAGCAGCAGTTTCCAAACAACCCCCAAACGGGCCTGCTTGTCGGTACCTCTAATCATCCTTCATACTTCTGTGAGCATTCTCTTTTGAAAGCACAGCTCTAGCTGTGTCACTTCCCTGCTCTGTAACCTGCCAGCAGCTTAATGCATTGAATCCAAACTTCTCAGCGGGCAAATGGGTTGTGAAGAGATCGTGGGTGTTAGAGTCAGGGAAGTTGGCTCAAGTTGGGCTCTGCCATTTACCAGCTCTGAGATTTGGCCAGCTCACTTGGCCTCCATGAACCTGTTTCCTCAAGTGACATTTACTAAATATCCACTGCTCTCTCCCTAACCTTGCGACATAAAATTTTATTATCCCCATGTTACAGAGCAAGAAACTGGGGCTCAGAAAATGAAGTAACTTGCCAAGGTCACACATTGAAAATGTGGCTGAGCCATGAGCCAAACTATCTTTCTCACCCCAAACCCAGGCTGTCTTTCCCAAAAGACGGTATTTGGTCTTCTCTAGATCACGAATGTCAGTCTTGGAACTGACTGACAAAACTCCCTTGGAAGTTTTGCTCAAACACAAAGTTTTTTCACCTCTTGCCCGTGAAAGTTTATATATTACTCTTGATATCAATTTCACAGTTTTTGCCCAAATCACTAATAGCTCGATGATAGCGATTTTCAGACCCTATGTGAATTACAGGTGCGTGAAAATGGTCCCTTACTTATTGGAGAAGAAATGAAATCAGGGTTAATCCATCCGACCTCTTTCTTCATAGAGAGCAGGGTGTTATAACAGACTTTTACGTTTAACTGGTGGTACATGTTTTAAGAGGAGGAATGTATTCATACCTGGAATTTTAAATATATGTAGAAAAATGGGCAAGGGTAGGGAGAAAATGGCAAGAAAACAGTAATATTTTATTTAAAAGCCAAAAATACAACTCTTTTTTTTAATGGACTACCCTTGCATATGAGTAGAAGTAATGATGGAAGGATCCGCCTCCTTTGCAGTTTGAGGACAGTTTTATTCTCTTTGTGAGGTCAGGGAATTAAGGCAGCGTTTCTCAACTCTGGCACTATTGACATTTGGCCAGATATTTCTTCGTTATGGGGCTGTCCTGTGCACTGTAGGATGTTTAGCAGCATCCCTGGCCTCTACCCCCTAGACGCCAGTGGCACCCTCCCAGTTATGACAACCAAAATTGTCTCCAGATATTGCCAAATGTCCCCTGGGGAACAAAATCACCCAGTGGTTGAAAACCATGGCTTTCAGGAAGGTGCTAGGACAGAGGGAAATGAGAACTGTTCATGAAGTCCAGAGGTCTGAGATCCAGGTCCTGTCACTTATGAGCTCTGTGACCTCAACCCATTCATGAGATTGCTTGAAGCCTCAGTTTCCTAATCTTTTCACAGGGGACAATCATGGCTGTGCCAGAGGTTGATGTGATGAGGAGATGAGATCATTCAGAGCAGAGGCAGCAAACTACAGCTTGGGCCCACAAGCTGTAGTTTGAGCCACAGTTTCTTTTTGTATGGCCTTGTGCTAGGAATGGTTTTTATGTTTTTAGAGGGCTGTGAAAAAAAAATAAGAACTTGGGTGACAGAGACTGTACGTGGCCCACAAAGCCTAAAATATTTACTATCTGGTCTTTCACAGAAAAAGTTTTCCCAACTCCCAATTTAGCAAATGTGAGTTTTAAAGCCTTTTATGGATAAATGCAAATTACTATTTTTTAAATGTGGCCTAACCCTGAAGAAATTCTGGGACTACTAGTGTAAAACTTGGCACTAACCAGATATTAAGTTTCAAGTGCCAGCTTTCCTGTGGCAGGGGGCTACAGTCCCACACTCCCTATAGTCAGGCATGGGGAAGGCCACAAATTCAGTGTGCCATTACATTTAATCTTGTTCTTTGATGGGCTCATAATAAGAAATATGAAATGATCTGGTCTGCTTCACTTTCATTCCTCGTGGACGTAGAGTTTCTTCAACTGCGAAAAGACTTACCTCAAAATCAATAACAACAGGATTATACTTTAATGACCTCCCCCAGAAACGGTATGTAATGATGCTCTCGCTTTGTGTCAAGCCACCACTCCAGCCAGAACTGCCACCTCGCACCCGAGAAATGACGTCTTCCACCGCCATGGTCTTCCTGCTTCTTTCTGCCATCAAGAGGATAAGTGCATTAGCTTATTTCCGCAAAAGCCAGAGGATGAGTTGGCAAGCTCTCCTAATAAGATTTAAGACAAAGTTTATGTGCTCTCCTTAGAGCTCTCTCCCGTTCTTCTACCTTGCTCAATTAACTAGCAGACAAGGTGGAAGAGAAGGACCAAGACTTAGAAATGGACCCAACCTCTGGATTAGAGCAAACACTGGGAGGACAGCCTAGTCCAACGTGGAGGAGGAAGAAGGTGGGAAAATGGATGAAGATTCATTCATTTGTTTATTTGTTTATATGTCAAATGTTTACTCAGTGCCTGCTATATGCCAAATAGGTTCAATTAAATATTACAGGTGATGTGACAGATGTCTCTTTGGGGCTCAGTAAGGATGCAGAGGAAGACGCGGTCAGATCTATAGCAGGGGTTGGCGGGGAGGGTTGTCTAGAAAAGTAAATAAACTTTGCAGGTAAATGGAGAGAGGAGGGAAGGGCATCAGAGAGAAGAAGCAATTTGACTTAAGGCTCTGAGGCATGAAGGGCCTAAAGCAACGGGAATAATTTGAACCTGTTTCGTATCTACTTCATCTACTACATTATAAAGTGTTTCATCATCCCTACATCCTCTGTATCTCCCACCTGAAAAAAAAAACTCTATACACTTTTGGTGAACGAATGAATGAATGAATGAATGAATACGTGAACATTCATATTGACTTGTTCAGGAAATGCCACAAAATATTCTTGTGCAATCTTTCTCTAATAGTTATTCTTTGAGTTTGAATTTGGTAACCATATTCTCCTCTCTCAGCAGACTTGTTCCTCCCTCTGGACTGTAACCTGATGGGCCTTCATCCTAACAGTTGACTTTCCAGGTTCTGTCTACACATTCCTTTCATCCTACTTCTTACTTAGAACTTCATCTAGTCCTTGAAATCTAGGAAGCTGCACCACACAAAATCAAGTACTTCTAAAGTGCTCTCAGCCTATGGTGAATTCAAAATAGAGCCACTCATGTCACTGGTTTGGGGTATTTAGCAGCTATGCAGTGTGACCATTGACTGAAATGGAATCAACTAAGGGAAAAAAAATAGTGTCCACGCCCTGATTGTGTGTCCAAGGGAAAGACTGGCTTCTCTTTTGGGGAGACTCATCACTAAATACTTGCCAGTTTTGCCATCTCCAAATTTTTTACACCGTCCTTCTGATAAACCTATTCCAATTGGTGTGCTATTTGTATAGTCATAGCTGATGCCTATAGCGACTCCAAAGCAGGTCTTGATATCTTCGCTGGTAACACCTGCAGCAGGGAGACAGAGAAACACAAACTACTGAGATGCTAAAAACCAGTTAACACAGTACAATCAACTCACAGTCATAAAAGCTAGCTTCAGTTTTGAGTCTAAGAGATCTGGGTTGAAATCCCAGTTCTTTAATCCAGTTCCAGTGTTCTCTTCTGTATGGTTTTAACCCAAATAATTCCTGAAATGAGAAGGAATATGTATTGCATACACTAGTTGCTTAAAAGTGCTAGTTCCCTTTTCTTTGCACATTCTCCACTGAGCCTCCTTGAGGCAGGGACTCTATCTCATCCATCTCCATGTACCCCTGTGCCTGGCTCAGGGCCTGGCCCATGATAGGCACCTTTTTCACTCTGCAATTTGGCACATGTTGCCTCGTCCTCTGTCCCTTTTCACCATTTTTCCAAAGTCTACTCAAGCTCAAATTCAAATGTTATTTACTCCATGAAGCACTTTTGGATTAGAATACTTCCCTCTTTCTTCAGAGCTACCCATGTGCTTTGTTTGGGTCTGAAGGATTATATTTGTCACAATTCTTTTTGCCCAGGCCCTCTTTGCACCCCAGAGAGGTCAGAGTCCTGTTAGGAGATGGATATATCTCCTTGGGGAGTCTGTCTGCCTTTGGCCCCACAAGAAGCGGGAGTCCCACATTAGCTGTCTCTGTATTTGTCCACACCTGAGGATCCACTGAAGAAGCTGCATTTTGCAGATGAGGAACGTAATTCTCAATGCAGTAAAGTCATTTTGCCCGATCCCACAGCCTGTAAATGAACAGAGCTGGGTTTCCAACTCTTGGTCAGCCTGAAGATAAGGCTAGCGAAGTAGACCGCAGCAAGACATTGACCATTGCTGCAGAGTTCAACTTTATCTGTGGCTAAAGGCTGCGAACTGGAGTTTGTATTTTTAAAATATCATTACTTTTAACTGCAACTATACAATCATTATTACCAGTATATTCTGGCAACCACAAAGGAAAAATAATTTAGGCCTGAAATTCAATTGAGCTAAGAATTAGATTCAACATTTTCAAGGGAGTATTGAGTGGCAAAGTTTACCTGCCTGCATCCCCATTAAACTGCAGACTCTGTGACGTCAACGACTTGTGTCTTAGTCACCACTCTCCTGTGAGCATAGTGGGACACTGCCACACAGGAGGAGTTCGGTAACTATCTTCAGAATAAATGATTGATGTATGAAAAAAATGAGGGAACAAATGAATGCCATGAGTCCTTTGGTAAGGGCTTCTGATGGGAGGAATCTTAGAAGTCAGGAATCGTGAATCAAACAGCTAAAGAAATATAACGGAATATTATTTAGCCTTAAAAAATAAAGAGATCCTGCCATTTGCAACATGGATGAACCTGGAGAACATTATGCTAAGTGAAATAAGCCTGACACAAAAAGGAAAAAACTGCATGATTTCACCTGTATATGGAAACTAAAAAAGTCAAATATATAGAGCAGAGAGTGAAACAGTGGTTACCAGGGACAGGGAGGCGGGAGAAATGGGGAGATGTTGGTCAGAGGGAACAAAGTGGCAGTTATGTAGGATGAATAAATACAGAGATCTAATGTACAGCCTGAGGACTATAGTTAATAAGATTGTATTGAATATCAGAAATTTACAAAGAGAGTGGATTCCAGGTGCTCCCATCACACATGAAAGGTAACTATGAGAGAAGAGATATAATTAATGAGCTTGACTGTAGTAATCACTTCACTTTTTATGGGTATATAAAACCATTATGTTGTACACCTTAAATATATACAAATTTTATTTTTTGAAAACAGGAAAAGAAAACAGAACAAATTCCAGCCACTGACAGCCTGTATGAGCTTAGAAAAGGACCATGATCTCACTGGGCCTCGGTTTCCCACTTATGGAGAGAATGGGTTCAACCTGTCCATCTCCAGGGTCCCTTTCAGCCGCAGCCCTGGTGACCGTGTGCACACCAGTTTCTGAACACCTCCCGAGCAGAGCGTGCCCCGGAGAAGTGCTGCTCGAAGCACCAGCACTCAGCGCCAAGCAAAGGGCTTCTTCTGCTGTTTCCATTCAAGCACTTTTAATTTTTAATGCATTGCTAATTGAGGAAGATTTAGCATATTTAATTGTTTTGATTAAAAAATGCTTCAACAGTGATAAACCCAAGTGGATGAAAGTTATTCACTGGCAGAAGGCAGAGTGATTACTTAGGTGAGTGGTGGAGTGCTGCCGAATTACAGCGACAGGAGGGGCTGATTAATAGGGGCTGGAGGATGCCTGCAGAGTATTATGCTCATGAAGGGTCTGCCGACAGCCTGCCACGTGCTGCTGGGAGAAGAGAATTCCAGCTTGATTTGAGTAGCACGACTTGACTGCAAAGAATTGCCTTCTGAGAACCCCGAAATAGGGTACCAGAACGGCAGAGCTAAAAGTGCCGTTAGACACTCAGCCCACACTTCTCATCTTCAGTTGAGATGCCCGAGGTTCATAAAGGTTAATTATCTTGCCTAAGATAATTACAGCTAGAAAACGGTGGAGCTCAGATTCAAACTCAAGTTTGTCTTTCTTAGAAGCCTGTAGGGTTTTCAATAATTCCAGTTTTTTAGGGTGTTTTTTTTTCTGAGGAAGATTCACCCTGAGCTAACATCTGTGCCAATCTTCCTCTGTTTTGTATGTGGGTAGCCACCACATCGTGGCTGCTGACAAGTGGTGTAGGTCCACACCCAGGAACTGAACCTGGGCCACCAAAGCGGAGTGTGCTGAACTTAACCACTAGGCCACAGGGCTGCCCCCACTAATTTCAGTTTTTGCATCAGACTAAAGAATTCTGCTGTCAGAATAATTTAGTAGGCACCTATGAGGTACCATCCCCAGCACATTGCACGTTGGGCAATGTAGACAATGTGAGAATAAAACTAATATGAATGTGATGCAAATCTACATAAGTAAGGTCTCGTCCCTGAGCAGCTAGCAGGTTTGGGACAATATACTAAGTGAAGACTAATTCGCATCCCGAGAGTTGCTTGTTTCAATACACCAGGACTAGAAGGGGGGTGTCTCATCAGAAGCTGTGGAGGATGCCAAGTCAGAGCTGTCTACAGAGTGCCCTCGAGAAACCAAGACCACTAAGCTGGGGTGGGGGTGGAGGAGATCCAACCTGGTGCCAAAATCCAGGCCTTGAAACTGGCATTGGAAGCCAAGACATAGACCCAGAGAGACGGAAGCAAGGAGCAGAAAAAGGTTGGGAGTAATTGTGTAGCACTTGTCCAGACGGGTGTGTGGCATGGGTGGACTGAATATATTTATAGAACCAGGCCCCATGTCCCACTAGGCTGGACTCCTTAGATGTCAGCTTTGGACCAGATCACAATAGCCTTTGTTTTGAGCTTTAGAACTCAGTGAGCTCTGGAGTTGATGGTTTCCAAACATGGCTACACATTGAGAGCATCTGGAGTGCTTATTTAAAATACAGGTTTCTGGGCCCCACTTCTATCAATTCTGATTCTGTATTTCTGAGTAATCAGCACTCTGTATTTTAAGTATATATCCCAGATGATTCCTATGCAGCACATCTAGGGCCAGATATGGAGTGCCCTGGTCCTACAAAGAACCTCTGGTGACCTGCTGCAGAGCGCTGGCCTCGGCCCTGTCCCAGTCAATGCTTTTGTCAATGCCTTGGATATGGACTTAGCAGCCAGGCTCACTGTGTTGACCCAGAAGAAGAAACTAGAAAAAGCCAAGGATAATTCAGATAAAAAAACAGGATCCAAAAAGCCCCCAGAAGGCTGGATGGATAGACAGACCAAGCATAGCAAAATGAGACTCAGTTGGGAAAGCTGTAACATCCTACCCTGATGCCTCACAATCTTCTGTTACCAGGGGAGTCATTAAAGATTTGGCTTTAAAAGGACCTTAATGTTTATTAATATATAATTGCCATCATTCACTGAGTGCTTCCAATACGCCAGGCTTATGATGCATGGTCCAGCGCTAGTACAATGCCAGCCATTACACTAAGTGCTGAAAATACGTGTTTCATTTAATCCTCACAACAGCCCAGAAATATAACTCATCAGCTTAGTGGGAGAAGTGTTAGATAAAGTTTTAGAGAACTTCCAGCTCAGTAGGGCAATAAAAACCAGGTGAAAATTATCCGTTGTAAGGTAAAGGAGGGGACAATCTCGCTCTCTGTGTAGGTTAGAGAAATCCAGAACCTGGTGCAAAGTTTTGGGAGCCACACTTCTAAAAGGAAATAAGAAAATAGGACATTCGTTGGACATTATTCAGCCTTGAAAAAGAAGGAAATCCTGCTGTATACAACATGGACGAACCTTGAGGAAATTATGCTGAGTGAAATAAGCCAGTCACAGCAGGACAAATACTACATGATCCTATGTATGTGAGGTATCTAAATAGTCAAACTCATAGAATCAGAGAATAGAATGGTGGCTGCCAGGGGCTGGGAGGAGGGGGAAATGAGGAGTTGTTAATCAACGGGCATGAAGTCTCAATTATGCAAGAGGAGTAAGTTCTAGAAATGTGCTGTACAACGTTGTCCCTATAGTTTAGGATACTGTATTGTACACTTAAAATTTTGTTAAAATAGTAGATCTCATGTTAAGTGTTCACACCACAATAAAATAAACTAAAAAAAATAAGAGAAAATAAGGAATGATTGGAGAAGAATAAGCATGAGGGTAAAGAAATTCAAAGCCATATCTTTTGGGGAAGGTTTAAGGGGGTGGGGCATGTTCACCTGAAAAAGGGAGGAAAGGTCTCTCTCTAAGAGAGAGCAATAGAACTAGATTCAGCTCTCCAGAGGGTTGTCTTGAGGAAGAGGAATAAGTCTTGTGTGGTCACACAGGCAAGAACTAGGACCAAAAGGGCAGAGGCTGCAGGGAGACAGGTTTAGGCCCCACACAAGCGAAACCATCATGGTGGTCAGAGACCTGGGAGATACGAGTTGTTTCATAAGGCAATGAGCTCCCTACACCTGGAGGGTACCAAGCAGAGGTTGGCTGTTTGCCTTTGAGAGGCACAGTAGAAGGGTTTGAAGAATTGGCCAGTGGTCTTTTAAGGTATCCTCTAAATCCAAGATTCTGAAACTTGAAGCACACACCAAAACACTTGAAGAAGATTTGAGACAACTTTGATAAGTGCTTAATGATTTCTTACTGTGTGCTAGGCATCTGGGAAATAGAGGACTAAGGAGAGTGTTTGATCTCAGTGAGCTCATAGTCTAGGATGGAGAAATGAACAAGTAAACAGACAATTATTGTCCTGTGTAGTGAGGACTTTGAAAGAAGGCAGCAGCATCAGGAAGTCTTCCCCAGGGGTCAGAGGAAGGATACCAGAGGCAAGTCTGAAAGGATGGTGGGGATTTGCCAGACAAAATGAGAAGGACATTGAGAGCAGAGGGAGACCGTGGGGAAGCCTTGTGTCCCCAGCAGCAAAATTCTGCTCAGGAAGACCAAGACACCTAAACTCAAGAGTGGGAGAGACGGAGATGCAAGTCAGTCAAGGAAGTTCTGGGAGACCCCTGGGTTCCTTCTTACTCAAGTCTGGTCCAAGAGGAGCTGCTGTTGTGCCCTCCTGGTAGGCCAGGAGCCCAGAGGACAGGTCTCTGGTCACCATGTCTACTGCTTGTTTCCCACCCGGTCTTGGCTGTGGTGCAGGTGTGAGAGCTGTCCTCACGCCTCCGTGGAGATGCTGCATCAATGTGGCTCAGAGGCAGAACCAGGCAGCCTCACTTCTGAGGTGCCAGAATGCAGCAAGTCTCTGTCATTCCCCGGATTAAAAGCATCAGGTGGAAAACAGCAGGTGTAATGCATTATGTACCTCTTTGCAACAAACAAATGCCATTCAGGTTGCTGTGATCCATCTGCTGTGTTGCTTTGCTACACTGGTTGCTCCCAAAGACAGGCTCAGAGGGAAAGGAAGGATCATATGGTCTATTTCATGCCATAACATTGGAAAAGATGATTGCTTAGTCTGTGGCTGGATGAGCTGGGAAGTGTTGGCTGACTTATCTGCCCCCTCTGTGCTTCTGTTCATCCATTAAAACCCGTGCTTCTTCCTAACCACCTGAGAATAATAGTATCCGTATCTCTGTGCCTTTGCATGAGCTGTCCCCTCTGACTAGAAAGTCACCTTACCTCTTTCATTGAGTGTCTCCCATTCAGCTCTAGAAAGCCTTCCCTCACTCCCAAAGGCCCTATATCTGTGTCCCCACGGTTTCCCTGTGTGTCCCCCAGGTATCCCTATGCTTCCCTCCAGCATAGTATTTAGCATACCCTAGTAATTGTCAATTTCTTGGTCTGTCCTTCCAATTATACTGCAAACTTGTAAAGTCATCTCTTGGGTTTACAATGCTAGGCACAGAACCTGGCATGTGACAGGCCCCCGGGAGTACTCAGGGATGGGCTGATTCCAATCTATCTAGACAACATCTCTAAAATGTTCTGGAAGTCACAGGTTTTCTTTTGGTTGATGATACAAATCACATCTTTGTAATATCTCATGCTTAATTAAGAGTTGATCTTTTATAAAGCACTTTCATCTGCACCATCTCGTTGGAGGCTCACAACAATCTTATGGGGCCAGGAGGATTTCCCCATTTTTCAAGCTCCCTGGGGTTTGGAAAAGACAGTAATCATGGTGGTGAAGAGTGTGAACTCTGGAGTCAGAGTTCGTGTGGCTTTGGGTAAGTTACTGAAACTTTGTGCCTTATTTTCCCCACTTGTAAAACGAGGAGGATAATAGTTTCTATCCGTAAGTCTGGCACAATTAAGTGGTCAACAAATCTTATTTTTTGCTATTGTTAGGTAATTTGCCCAAAGTTATGTGACTAACAAGCCCAAGAATCGGAGTTTGATGCAAAGTATGCTATACCCACATTCGGTGCATGCTCCACTTCATCTCACTAGTGTTACTCTGCAGAGAAATGCTCATCGTTTGGCAAGAGTAGCAGTGGCCTTACCAAGCCCCTCATTCCACGACCACCCGACTCTACAAAGCAGCTCAGAAAAAGGAATCCATGCTCCCAATGGGCAATGTGGGGACTGCAATCTCAGGCTCCCTCCTGCCTAGTGAGGGGCTATCTTCAGGGACTCTGGCCCTTCTAGATGATTTTGATCATGACAAGAGTCGGTATAGCTGAGGGCCAGGTTCTGAAATGGAGACTGCCTGAGCTAAAATTCCCCTATGCCCACTTACTTTCTGGGCGAGTTGTTTAATCTCTCTGTGCCACAGTTTTCTCGTCTGTGAGACAGGGATTTTAATACTGTCCACCTCACAGTGTTGTTGTGAGGGTTAAATGAGTTGATCTATGCCATGTACAGTGCTTAGGGTAGTGCCTGGCTCAGAACTAGCAATAATAGTCAAGGCTTACAATTATTACTGTTGCCAGAAATGCCACAGCGTACATAGACTGGACTGTTGGTTCCTGATTCTCAACTGGAAAATTAGAGAATGAGGGATGCTGAGGAGTTTGTGAAAACAAATGTTTTCATCAACTTCTCTGTAGGATAAGCTGTAGTATAAACTGAGTGGAAATGACTGAAGAAGATCGAGGGACACCCACATTTGATAAGTATCCATTAAGTGCCAGGCAAAGACTTTCCATGTGTTGTCTCATTTAATAGTCACACATCACCCCACAACAGGTACAATTATTCCCATTTTAGAGATGAGTAAGTCAAGTCTTAGACAGGTTAAGTTACTTGCCCAAAATTATACAAGTAAATAGCAGGACTAGGATTGAAACAAGGTCTGTATCCAAAGCCCATTTTCTCCAATCCACATTACATCACCTGTGGGAGAGAGAGAAAAGGATGGCTCTGGGAATAATTCTGACATCATCACACCTTTTTCTCCTTTAAGACTGAGGCTGTTTTCAATGATAAAGGCGGAAATTCAAAATCAGGACAAAATCAGGATGGTGCTGAGAGTCTCTCAGTTCCATGTGTATGCAAATTATTTAAGGGGGGGTGGGGACAGAGCCAAGACACCAGGAGTCTGTCAGTCAATCAATACCATCCATCACCGTGAAGCCTGGTTGTCATGGTAACTGGGGATAAAGCCTGGAGTTTGTTAGAATCTAGTGCCTGTCTGTTTAGGGTGATTGGTTGGTTAGCAGGCATAGCAAAAGACCTCTGGGCCAGCCCAGACTGCTTAGCCATGAGTATAAGACCCTTCACAATCTATTTCCTGCCCACCTCACCCTCCCCACTGTCCAATCCAGCTCAGACTCTTTGGGAATCCACCCCGGACTCTGCAGAGTGTAAGGAAAGCTCCAGAAGATGCCTAGCATATATAGGCTAGGATTCTGAACCACCACTGCTAGAAAAACAGTGAGCCTCTACTGTGGGTCAGCCTCAGCATATGGGCAACATTCTGGGGACACACCATTAACAAGATGCGTGATGGAAATGGGCAGTTGCAATAGTGTGATACATAGAGCTAAGTCCTGGTGCCCTGAAGCACCCAAGACAGGCTCCCAACCCAGAACCGGGGAGACAGAAAGACTGCCTGGAAGAGTCTCGTCTAAGCAAAGGCCAAGGATGAGTAAGCATTAGCCAGGTGAAGAAGGGAGGGTAAAGGGCGGGGAGCAGAGTTCCAGGCAGAAAGAACAGCACTTTCCTTCTTGTAAAGCCCCAAGGAGAAAGCAAGCATGATCAAGTCAAGCGAGCAGCGAGTAGCTCAGTAAAGCACAGCCCCAGGATGAGCAATGGGGCTGGAGTGCTGAGTAGGGCCAGAGCATGCCCACTTGACCGCTGGCCATCTTGTCCAGGGGCAGGAACCCTCCTGTTCTCAATGTTCACCTCTGCATGGCCCCAGTAGCATGCTATTCTGCAGCTGGTCATCCTCTCTGTGGCTCCCTGGAGGCCAGTGCTGACTCCATTTCCACGTTGCTGATATCATCACTCTTCCTGCCAAAACCCAGCCACAGGGTTGCTCTCATTTTGCACTGGCCTCAGGGGCAAGCCCTCTGCAACAGCGGCTGGCCTTTGGGTGAACCTGTACACTGGTCTCTTACTACTCACCGTCACCCGCTGGCTGCTGCAGCACTCTCATGAAACTCTCTCTGTCAGAGAGCCCCGGCTCCCTTCTCCACCAGGCAAGCTCCTACTCCCACTATTTTGGACAATCAGGTTTGAATGTCTTTGGAGTCTAGGAAATGGGATGGTAGGAAACGGTGGGTTGCTCCTTCCTTTGTGCTTCTACTGTGTTTATTTTTATTCAAGCATTTACCACACTGTGTTATTCTTAGCCCCCAAGTGACTGCACATTTCTCCATGGCAGGGACCTGTGTGTTTCATCCCTGCGCCCCCGGAAGTTATGGGTTCTCAGGGAGTATTTACTGGATTAGTGGATGGAGGGAGGGAGGGTGGGAGGGAGATTAGATCATGGGTTTTCCTCAGAGATTGAGTGTTTCCTGTGCCCTACTTTGGATTACAAGGGAAATGCTCTATTCAGAACCTTCCTGAAAGGGAATTATAAACAAACAACAGCAATAATACATAAACATGATGGAAAGTATAAGAAATTTGAGGGACTTAAATTATATGTCCACCCCACCCCAATCACTCTCCATCCAAGCTTAATCATCTGGGCTGCCTTTGTCGCATTCTAGTAAAGGAATAGTAAATACACAACCCAGGGCCCTTGTTCCCAGCTCAGATCCTTTAGGAATCCGCTTCAGACTCTGCAGATTGGAAGGAAACTTCTAGAGGACGCTCAGTATATATGGGCTTGGATTCTGAACCACCCCAGCTGGAAGGACAATGAGGTTCTACTGTGGGTCAGCCTCTGCTGCCTCTGACAGACATCATTAATTGACATAGCACTTTCTGGCTGAGCCCATATCTGGTGTCACAGTCCTCAACTCAGCAGTCCCAGTAGCATTTGCTACTAAAACCACCTGTCAGGGCCGGCCCTGTGGCATAGTGGTTAAGTGCGCACACTCTGCCTACTAATATAAGGCAGGAGCAGTCCCTCCAAAACTGGACAAAGCTCTAGGGACAGAAATGAATGACCTTGATCAAAAAAATGGGCAGGTGGGGGAGGAGGCATGATTGCTGAGCCTCCAAATCTACAGCAAAAGCATTGGCCACTGCAGGCTGGACATCATGATAATGATTTCCCCTCCATTTTGACAATCAGAGATGACCAATTGCAGAGCCCTATGAGATAGGTCGTCTTATTATCCCCACTTTACAGGTGAGGGGACAGTTATAACATTATAGAAGTAATAACCAGAAAGCTGGGAATAATAAACATGTGGTAATAACAACATCAACATAGTGCAGCGATAATGGGTAACATTTGTAACTCTTACTATATGCCATCGATTGCTTACTATATCACATCGATTGTTTCATTTCATATTCACAACAATCCTATGAAGTATGTACTGCCATTGTCTCATTTAGAAGAACAGGAAACTGAGGCACGGAGAGGTTAACTGATTTGCCTGAGGGTCACATCTCTGACAAATGGCGGAGATGAGATTGGAATCCAGGCAATCTGATTCAGAACCTTTTTCAGCAATTGGTATTTATTGAGTGCTTATTAGAGTCTGAGCACTGCACTAAATATTTTCTGTGGATAAGTTCACTTATTCCTCACAACCAGCCTGTGAAGTAAATGTCCTTAATACCTGCAGCTTAACAGGTGAGGAAATCAAGACTGAAAATGATTAAATAACCTGCCCATGATCACACAGCTGATAAGTGACAGAACCCATGTTTTCAACCACTATACTATACTAATATCCCACATTAAAGGGAAAAAATACCTACTTAAACACTTGTAATTCAAGATGTACTTGGAATTATTCTCAAACACACCCTTGTTATCATGCCTATTTGGGTCTTGAAGAAGCTGAGGTTTAGAGAAATTAAGTACCCTGATCAAGGTCATGCAGCTACTAAATGGTAAAACCAAGATCCCCACCCAGATGTATCGTCTCCAAAGTCTGGATTCCTTATACCGTGTCACCAGCATATTTCTTCATTCCACAAATTTTGATCAAATGACTTTACTTCCTAGTGATCCCACCTAAAACTGTAATCCACAATAATAACTACTGTTTAGACAGTGTTTTACTTCTCACAGTGCTTTTTAATTCTCAAAATAGCCTTTGTGGTAGTAGTTTATTATTCATACATTAGTTATGGGAAAACTGTGACTCAGAGATGCGAAGTATTAGCTTTTAAATGGCTGAACCTACACGAAAAGCAAAGCTATCTCAGTAAAAAGAATTCTTTTCACTACCACACTGCCTGCTGGCTTTTGTGAGGCCATAGAATGCTACTGATTCCTTCACAAGCAAAGCATCAATAGAAGTCATTTTCTGTAAGATCTTCACAGGGCCCTTTCAATATAGCCAAAACCCATAGAATCATGAACCTGTGGAGTCTTGAGGACTGTTAGTTTACCTTCCATTCCATGCGTGGTTTCCATTACAGTAGCCCTGATACATAGAGGTATCCTATCAGACTGACTTAGAATCTTAACTGGTAGGAAACTCTATTTCATGTTGCGTTTTGAGAGACGAAGCAAACGTGTCAGGACCTATCCACATTACTGAAAAAAGAGTCTGAAGCAGCCCACTACTATCTTTGTCCCAAAGGTATTTATGGAATATCCATCTAACCTCTGATCCTTGTCTCATTTTACATGTCTGCTTGGCTGGAGGGAACCTGCAGAGAGAGCACGGCACAGCATGGTGAGTAGTAGTCAAGGGAATGGAGAGGAAGAGACAGATTGTAGACACTGAAGAGGTGATTAATGAGATATATGTGGAGAAAAAGAGAAGTCGAAATTATTCCTAGGTTGTGAGTCCTGACAAAGGCAGCTGGGATAAAAAGGAAAGGAGCCTGGACTACGACTCAGAATATCTTGTGTATTTTTCACTTACTAGGGACAGGTCTTTTTAGCCTTGGTTCCTTCATCTATAGAAGTAAGGAAACCTCTCCTCTCACACAAAATCAATGGAAGATTAAATGAGAAGATGTACAAATGACCAACAGGTGCGTGAAATGGTGCTCCATATTGCTAGTTATCAGGGAAATGCAAATCAAAACCACTGTGAGATATCACCTGACACCTGTTAGGATGTCTATTATCAAAAAGATAAGTGGTCACAAATGCTGATGAGGATGTAGAGAAAAGGGAAACCTTGTGCACTGTTGGTCAGAATGTAAACTGGTACAGCCATTATGGAAAACAGTATGAAGGTTCCTCAAGAAATTAAAAATAGAACTACCATATGCTCCAGCAACCCCACTTCTGGGTATATAGCCAAAGAAAGGAAATCATTATCTTGAAAAGACATCTGTATTCCCATGTTCATAACAGCATTTTTCATAATAGCTAAGGCATGGAAACAACCCAAGTGGATGGATGAATGGATAAAGAGAATGAAGTCTAGATATACAACGGAATATTACTCAGCCTTTAAAAAGAAGGAAATCCTGTGATTTGTGACAACTTAGGTGAATCTAGAGGCCACTATAGTAAGTGAAAGAAGCCAGACAGAGAAAGACAAATACTGCGTGGTATCTTTCACATACGGAATCAAAAAAAAAGTCAAACTCAAGGCTGGCCCGGTGGCGTAGCGGTTAAATTCATGCATTCTGCTTCAGCAGCCTGGGGTTCGCCAGTTCAGATCCCGGGCGCGGACCTACTCACCACTCATCAAGCCATGCTGAGGCGGTGTCCCACATAGAAGAGCTACCACTCTACAACTGTGATACACAACTATGTACTGGGGCTTTGGGGAGAAAAAAAGAAAAAGGAAGAGTGGCAACAGATGTTAGTGCAGGGCCAATCTTCCTCAAAAAAGAAAAAAAAAGTAGCTCCTAACGTCATCAAACTGTGGGTTTCCTCTCAGATGAAAAGACACAAGTTAAATCAGTTCCCAGACATCCCTCTCCCTCCTCGGCTGTCTATTCTGGAGAGAGTAGGCTTGAAATTAACCCAGAAAGTGAACACTAGCCAGATGTCTGGAGCTATAAAAAAAAAAAAAGTCGCACTCATAGAAACTCAGAGTAGAAAAGTGGTTGTCAAGGGCTGGGGGGCTGGGGGAAATGGAGAGAGGTTGGTACAGGGTACAAACCTTCAGTCTTAAGATGGATAAGGTCTGAGGATCTAAGGTATAACATGGTGACTATAGTTGATAACATTGTATTGTATCATTGAAATTTGCTCAGAGAGTAGAACTTAAATGTTCTCACGCGCATACAAAAAAGGTAAATATGTACGTGTGAAGTGAGGGATGTATTAATTAACTTGATGGGGGGAATCCTTTCACAATACATACACATGTAAAATCATGTTGTACACTTTGAATATCTTACAGTTATATTTGTCAATTATACTTCAATAAAGATTAAAAAAAGTTAAAAAAATTATTGAGTAGACTGATGCGAAGGCACTTAGCATGGAGCTTAGCACGTAGGAGACAGTCAATTATTTTTCCAGCTCTTTGTGTCAGGTGGACTGGGAGGTTGGTGGTGTCTCAGAAAACGAACTCAGGAAGGGGAAGACAAATGGGGTTGGGGTGAGAAGGATGTGATGTGATTGCCTGGAGGTGCCAGCTTCCTGGTAGAGATGCCCTCAGGCATGTGGAAACACTTGCAGGGATTCCTGGGGAAAAGTGGGGTCACTCATAGGAGGAGAGAGTGAGGGGAGTGGAGGAAGAGAGGATGATAACAGAGCAGGGAATGTGTGCTGAGAACACTTCCTAGAGCCATGCCCACACTTAAGGGTCAGATGGAGGAAGAGAAACAGTAAAAATGATGGAGAATTAGCAGTCGGAGAATAGGACAAGTTCAGTTCAGCTCAACAAGTATTCACCTGTGTACTTACTATGGGCCCAGCCCAGTGCTAGGTACAAAAATATCCCAGTGAGAAAAGGCACAGGACTTAGATGTAAAAGTTCATCATCCACTAGAAGAGACAAATATGTAGTTACAATTGGCATAATGTATGCATTTCAAAAATAAATATTCTGGAGTCTTCTCTTGGCTCCAGAATCTCTGCTATATATCCGAATGCCTGCAGGGCATCTCTACCAGGAAGCTGGCACCCTCAGGCAAACTCATCATGTCCTTCTTACCCTAATATATGTGTGGGTGCGTGTGCACGTGCACGTATGTTTGTGCGTATGTGTGTATGGTGGAAATATAATTTAGAGGAAGGAGTGATTAACATCTCACAATTCACAGCCAGGCCATCTGTAAATTATCTAAATTCTCCTTTCAAATTAGATCCCAAATCTATCATATTCTTTCATTTCCAATCTTTATTTCTTACCTGGACATCAGCAAGAGCCTTCTAAGTCTTCCCCCGGAGTCCACTCTCACCCCATGTAATCTGTGCTCTACAGAGCAGCGGAATGATCTGCAGGCACAGAGCTTAGACCAAGCTCTGCCCTGCTGATAACCCTGCACTGGCTTTCCATTTCACTGCAGATATAGTCCACACTTCTCACCATGGCTGACAAGACACTCTGAGACCACTCTAGGTTTCTTCCCACCTCGGCTCCTGCCATTCTCCCCTTATCTACAAGGCTTCGGCCATACATTCCTTCTTTCCATTCTCAAACATGCCAGGCTGTCCACTCTGCCCAGGACACCTTCCCTCTTGTCTTTTGAGTCTGTCTTATCCTTTGGATCTCATCTCAGTCTGGATTTCACCTCCTCAAAGAGACTTTCCCAGATCATCCTCATCCCCTTCCCCCACCTCCACAGTTATTCTCTCTTTTTACAACCTGTTCATTTTATTCATGGCTCTTATCACAATTTGCAATTATATATTGATTCATTCACTCAACAAAAGTTATTAAGGCCCTTCTATGTGCCAGACACTGTTATAGGAAATGAATATGTAGCAATGAACAAAACAAATGAGATCCCTGCTTTCATGGAAAGAGGGGGTTGACAATAAACAAATGAGTATATGAACATGGTAACTACTGAATACATAGTGATTTTCTGAGAATTAAAATGGGGTGCTATAGTAAAGAGGGACTTGACTTCATGGTAATGGAAGGCCTCTCTGAAAAGGTAGCTTAAGTTGGGATCTGAATGATTAGACTACATCTATTCAAACATCAGAGGGAAGGGTAGCCCAGACAGAAAGGACAGCTAATACCAAGACTTTTGGCTAAAATAAGCTTGGTATGTTAGAATGATGATGACAACAAGAAAGAAAGAGAGAGAGAGAGGGAAAAGAAGGAAAGAGAGGATGGAGGGAACAAGAGAGGAAGGGGGAAGGAAGGAAGGAAGGAAAGGAAAGAAAAACCATCATACTCCAGCAGCGTCCAAGTGAGAGAGAATGCTGGTTGGGACTAGTCAAATGGTAACAGAGATGGGAGGACAGATACCACGTATGCTTTAGGAGTAAAGTCAACACATCTTGCTGATGAAGAACAGGAAGTAAAGGAGGAACCTAGGATGACATATGGATTTTTGGCTGTTTATTTAGTTTCTCCACTAGATCATGAGCTTTGCAAAAACAGGGACCATATTGATTTTGTTCATCTGGCACATGATACAAACTCAGTGAACATGGTTGAATGAATGAATGTATGAACCAACAAAACTATGGGAGAAGGGGTAGGTTTCAAAGAGGTGGAGATGCCCAGACAAGGTTCATAAGGATGAGTTGAAGTCTGTCAGGTTGGGAAGACAGGGAAGAGCACTGGAGGTGGACAGCACAGCACGTGCAAAAGGAGGCAGGAAACATACACGAATAGAAAGTGTTACTGAAGTACTTGACCTGCTCAAGGTATGTTGTCAACTCTATAACTGGGCCAGACTCCAGAGAAGCCAGAATGGTGAATACTCTATTCTCTTTGTCATACCTTGATATAAAGACAAATAATAAGATCTCCAAAGAAGGGTGAAGGAGAAAAAAAGTCTAAATCCAGAAATTCAAGCCCAAATACATCCTGATTCCTGTAGAAGGTAGAAAGCTGTCAGCCGCAGCCCTTGAGGAAAAAGTGTAGGATCCCATTGAAGTCTAACATCACCTCCTCAACATCCAAGACTTCCCTCGATTTTTGATGCAAGATTTCATGCTGTCTTTGGGGGAGAAGCATTTTATCTAAAGGACACATTAGAAGAAAACAGCCTTGTGCATCCTCTGGGACGAACCCAGAGAGGATCTGAGGCAAACCAAGGACAAAAGATGCCCCCAGAACAAACCAGCTGATGTGTTCAGCTCAATCATGCCATACCAAGCTCAGCTCTTTGAGGACACGAATGTGTACCACACGGAGTGTTTCTTAGAGACAAGCTCTTAATAGAATATAAATATTATTAAAGTCATATAGATCAAAGATACACAGAGAGAAAAAGACAGTGACAAAGAGGAAAGACAGAGAAACAGGTTGAGAGAGAGAGAGAGAGATGCACCTAGAAAGAAAGGAAGTAAGAGAGAGGGGATGAGAGAAAGACAAAGAGAAAACTAGACAGACATCAAACATGGAGGGAGGGTATGCATGGTTCCATTTGCCAAAGGGAAAGAAGGTAGATGTTTTTGTTCTTTGTAGGTTAATATGTAAATGACATTCTGATTTATTAGCAGTCTCCAGCAGATGAGGTGATGATTAGCACATTTCCATATTTATAGAAAAGCAACACTAACTTTCCGGATTTATAGAAAATCAGCTCTTCACAAATAGCAAATTGTGCTATTATCGACATATGGTTTTCTATAAACAGAGCTGAGGTAATTATCCCTGGGACAATTTGTTGGTGTGCTCCTTTTGAATATTAACCACACTGGAAGCCTATTTCAGCCTCACAAATTTTAAAGAGGAGGGGCCATGAGATACCCCAGACAATTAATTAGTAACCCAACACCAAAGACAGACAAACTGAAAGGCTCCCCCACAACCACATGGTGGCAAGACCCTAGGTCCAGTGCTCTGATGCCAGCTTTCTGCAGCCCTGGGCAAAATAATGAACCTCCCTGAGAAGCCTCTGCATTTCTGGGACTAAAACTGGAATAACACCAACTTCCAAGTGCTGTCAAGAAAATTCAAAGAGAATATACATCACAGCACCTGGAACATAGTAGTTACTCAACAAACGTTAGCTCTTTTTCCTTCCTCACATATTTGAATGATTCTAAAAAGACCCACTTGAATTAAATTTTTCAGATTCTTTTTTGATATTGATCCACACTAAACTACTTATTTTGTATCATGATTGCGTGCATGTATGCATGTCTTTATTAAACTGGAAGAAGTTTCTTGAAGCAATAACTTATCTTCACCACCTACAATTCACTATCATACTTTCTATTTTATCCTTTGTTGTTGTTGTTCAGAACGTTGTTTGTAATCTGTACATTGATCTCAAGACCTACTATTAGGTTGCAACCTGCAGGTTGAAAAGTACTGTACTGCAGGAGGGTGGGAACCATATTTACATTTGCTCACCGTGTATCCCTAGCACAAACACATGATAGATACTCAACAGATATTTGAATTATAAAAAAATAAATTCATGGATAGATTAATGAATTAATGAATGAACCTAGCCAGGAATCTAAATCAATATCCCCTTTCAAACTCCACGTATTTTTTGCACACTCACTGTGTTCTAAGCCCTGTGTTGAGTATTATAAGAGATAGAAAAGTGTCAGACACGATACTTGCTTTCAAAGATCTTGCTATCGAAATGAGGAGAAAAACATTAACATTTGGAAAATTATTTTTTAAAGACTAAACAGTGTGGAACTTATATGAATGTGTTGAAAAAAAGAAGTAGTCACTTTGGGCTAGTGCAGTCAGGGAAATTTTTTGAAAGTGGGAATTTGAACTTGGCTTTGAAATATGGATAGATCCCTCACCCTTCTACTCATTCGTTGACTAGGTTGGTGGTTCTCACACCATTATGAGCATCAGAATTACCTGGAGGGCTTATCGAGACGCACATTGCTAGGCCCATTCCTAGAGTTTCTGAGTTTGTAAGTTTGGGATGGGAGCCTGAGCATGTATATTTCTAACAGATTTCCTAGTGAAGTTGTTGCTGCCAGTTGGAGCCCACACTTTGAGAACCATTGTTCTAGTAGTTTGGAATGAGACCATGAAGGTTGTTGACGTCATGCTAAGGAGTTTAGACTTTATTCTCTATTATTCAGGCAAGGAAGTGATATCATCAGATCTGTGAAGTAGAAAGATCCTTCTGGTGGCAATTGTTCAGGATGGGTTGGAAGGAGTGAGCCTTCCCCTAGAGATCAGTTAGGAGCCGATGCAGTAATAAATGAAAGATGAGAACCCAGCCTACCACTGCAGGAGAGGATGTGGAGAAGAGGGGTTGGATGAGAGCTGTTCAGGAGAGAGAACTGAAGGGTCTTAGAGATGTACAGGGGTGAAGGAGAAGGGAGAATGTGGGACAACTCCAGGTTTCTGGTTTTACTGACTGATTGTATGGCAGTTCCATTAACTAAGAATCTACATTTAATATGTTTTTAACATTTTAAATAACAAAATCCCAAAGATTCTTCATTATTAAAGAGGCAACTGTAGTGTAATAGAAAACACATATTTTGGGGGGACCAGACAAGTCTGAGTTCAAATCCTGTTTGTGGCACTTATTAGCAAGTCATGCCCTTCTGGACCTCAATTCCCTGTAAATAAGAATACTAACGCTACCTTATAGGGTTGTCATGAAGACTAAATGAGGTCATGCATGGCTCATAGTGCTAAGAAAACTGCAAACCGTGTCCTGGTGTTTGCACTGACCACTGTGTGCATAAAGCTTCTGTTCTACTTACCAATTGATCCCATTTTTTCGTTGTCAACCACCAGGATATATTCAAAAATGCCACCCATTGATCCAGACGTTATGTAATGAGTGCCATAGTCATTGATGAACTTGGCATACACGCCGTAATTGTACTGCTCCGGAAGCTCCATTAATGACTGCAGCATTCCTTCATCCAGCATGATATTGTCCCTCCTCATCTTAAAATGAGCAGTCTGCACCTTTGTGAAAATTCTGATGAAGCTATATTTCTGCCAACAGCAACAACCACCATTGAACAAGAGAAAAGAACAAATAGAGTATTCGTTTTACCATATGAGATAATGCAAAAGTCAGCTCTAGGTAGCTGTGGGAAATATATATATATTTACATATAAACATATGAGCATAAATACATACAATGGAGTATTATTATTTTACAAGCATGTATCAGACACAGTGTGTGCCTGGCTTCTTCTCCCATGCCTTCATCTCTGTTCCCACTGCTCCTGTCCAGGTCAAGTTCTCATCAACTCTCAGATGGATTAGTTACCACAATGTGCTTCACTGTGCTTCTCACTTCTATTCTGCTCCAGTCCATTTTCACCTCTATATTTCTCCCTGCTCTAATTAAAGCACTGCATTATGCAACCTCCTACACAAGTATTAGGGATCCATTAAAAATTATCCTTAGGAATATTATTGGTGACGTTGTGAAATGTCAATATTATTAATTTATTTAACGTATTGAACAAATATCTGTAAGTGCCTGTAGTCATATGCATTATGCTAGGTACAGAGGACGTACTCTTGAATGAGATAGGCCCCTGCCCTCATGGAGCTTACATCCTAGAGGTAATCTTGTTCTATCAAGTAATGAAGAAAAGCAGGATCCTGATATAATAAAAAAGAGACAGGACCAGGGTGATGCTGTATTGGCTTAAGAGGAAGAGGGTCAAGTATGGACGTTACTTCCAGGTGATGTAAACCTTGATTGATCCAAAGTGATAGTGAAAGTTTGAAGAGGCCACCTGCTTTTAGAAAAGTCCACATTAATATGTGAAAGCCAGATCTCACAACAATACTTTTCCTTCAGAGCAAAAGCTAATTAGTAGCAAAGCTCCAGGATGTAATTTATATTTGTTGAGTAAGTTAATTTTTATAACTGTATTTTCATCATCCAAAATAATTTTTTGAGCCCCAACTAAATCCACAGTTCTGGTAACAATGTTATCGAGGTTTTTGGTAAACTTCTAACAAATTCAATAAATATTTTTCTGGCTCCTGATTACCTCTCCATCCCCATTACTCTCTACTTTCCCTTCCCACCCTGAGCTTCAACCAGCTGAAGTACTTTCAATCCCAAACTTGTGTGAGGCCTTCTCTCATCTCCCGGCCTTTGCACGTGCTGTTTCCTGGGCCTAGAACACCCTCCTGTTAACTTCTGCCTCCCTCCATCTGGACAACTGTACTAGTCTTTAGATCTCAGTTCAGATAGATGCCCTTTCCTCAAGAAAGCACTGACTGACTCCTCGAGATAACAGGCAGTTCATGGTGAATGTTTGACGAGTAAATGAAAGATTGATTGAGCATGCCAGCCCTCGATCTACGTGGAAAAGCAAACCTCCTTTAGAATTCTCCAGGCCTCCTTTAGTAGAGGGCCTGGCTGTTTCTCTTGAAGACATTACTATTTCTTCCCTATCTGTTCCAGGTAACCATGAAAAAGGATGGGGTGAGGTGATAAGCGTTCTAGTCTTATCATTCAATTTTATTCCCTTTGTGATGATTCTGTGCACAAAAGCGTAATAAGAAAAACAAACATGATTAGCACTGATCAGACATTTCCAATTACACAAGCAAATGAAGGTTCAATTACTACTGTACTTTTTAATGCAATTAAGGTAATACGTGTTCAGTGCAGCTTATGGAATACTGTGTGACACAGGCGTTATGTTTTAATACCTTCTTATTATACTTGTTTAACTTATCCAAGAACGAAGAGACTTGTGACTCAGATACGCCCACATCCACTGTTACAGGCGTGTCTGGGAGGCCTAGGCCAACGGTCACTCCAGTTGACACAGACCTGTCATTTTTCACTTTAGAAAGAAGGTCATTTGCATTATCATACAACTCTGCGGAGATTCTAGTATCCGCCAGGGCCTGAAAAGGAACAAATAGATGTTAGCTTTGTGCATATAGAGTTATATTTCAATTCATACTTAGTATTTAAATCTTTCCTTTGTAAAATCTCTAAAATTTCAGATTATCATAAATAATTCTTTTAAAATGCTAATCCATGCATAAGATTGATATTCACTAAAATACATAAAATATAGCAGTGTTTAGTGTTACTGCTAAAATATTTATTTAAACACACACATACACACATAGATGATTCTGATAAAATGCTATATTGTTCTGAGCATGGATTTCTCTCTAGCTGGCTTCTCCTTCCTATAGAGAAGATCACTTGGCCCTGCAATGGAGAGACAAGATACAGAAAGCCATGTCTGGGTGTGGACCTGGGTGGAAAGGGGCACAGGAAGCCATGCAGATGATGATAGTTCTAGGCAGAGGTATGTTTTAGTGCTGCTCACAAATGTTTGGTTATTTCATTCCAGGCACATGGTAGGGTTGCCTTTCTCTACAACTTGAGCTGAGGCTTGGTCTTGTGCCTTGCTTGAGCCAAGGAAGCAAGGGTTAAGAGCCTATGAGGGGTTCTCTCTACAATCACAAGATCATATGTTAAGACAGAGCAGCCATTAGTTTGGGTCCTGAGTGTCTGTGATGATGAGTTTCCTTTCCACCTTAGGATGGACAAGTAGCATAAGTAGGGCACTGTTGCTTTAAAGCACTGGGATTTTAGAGTCCTTTGCTGCCACAGCATAGCCTAGTCTATCTTACCTGACACATAGGCCCTAGACCATCCTTGAGCTTAGGAAAATGGTGTTGTCTATGTCTTCCAGCTTGGCTTACTGCAGGCCTGACGGTAGACACGGAAATGGGATGGGGAGAGTCAACTTCTTAAAAACAGACTCCATCAGCCTGGCCTTATCCTCTGTCAATAGTTTTTCTTGAGAAACTTGGGGAAGGAGGGATGTGACTAGATAATTGTTCAGAATCCTGGGATCACAGCGTCTCTATATCTCTATAGAGAGAATGTGTATAGATATAGTGTGTATGACTGTATAAGGTGTATAATCCATCCTCCCTTCTAAATGACACATAGCCAGGCTGAGTTCTGATCTGAGTTTGAATCTTGTCTCTGCCACCTACTGCAATATAGCTTTGAGCCTGACACTTTATCCCTCTACGTCTTTGGGTGATATTTTGATATTTTTTTAATATCCAAAATGGGCAATGATAATATCTATCCCATTGTGTTGTCATAGGATTAAACAGGAAAATTTGTGTGGAAGGAGAAGTTCTGACACATGGGAAGCATCTAGTGAGGTTTGCTGCGTGGACGTCTCACCCAGAGGGTGAGGGATAGAGAAACGAGCGGTGGGGAGCAGGCTCTGGAGCTGACCGTGAGCTCCGCAGTGCTCCGAGTGACCAGGAGACCACAGAATTTTAGAGATGGAGAGAATCTTAGAGATCATCAGCAGTTTGCAAGCACTTTTCAACAGCAGAACTCTTTCTTCAAACAAAATCATACATAGAAAACCAAGATACGAAAGTGATCAGTGGGAGCTGCTCTTGGTGAAGCAAGGGCATAGGTCTCAGAGCCCTCCCAGCCACCTCCTGTCCTGCCCCCCACTTTACATCTTAGGAAACTGGGCCCAGGGAGGGTCAGTGAGCTTCTCAAGGTCTTAATACCTATAGTTTAACAGAGCCACCGTTTGGCAATAGGTCTTCTGACTAGCAGCCCAGAGAATAGGGCCCTGAATCTATTTGATCAATTTTGGAGTGGAGCCAAAATCTAGCAGGTAGGTGGTCACATTTATGTGATGTCTCTCAGCACCCTTCAGCCCTGAGCACATCGGGGGAGAGATGTAAAGGGACCTTCAGCCACCAGCAAGCTCTACAGGAAATAAAATGTTCCAAAGCAAGCACCTATCTCCACCAACAGGCCTCTCCCTCCCTACCCCCTCCCTAATGTGGCCTGTGAGCGCACTCGTTCAGACTTACTTCAAAATGGTACTTCAGGAAGTTGTAGGGTTTCCGGAAATACTTCTCATCCTCTCCATAGTATAGACGCTCACAGGTGGGGTCGTATCGCAGCTCCCTCCATTCTCCATTGTATACCGTCTCGCACTGGCCCCCATAGTACCTGGCGTCGTACACACTCTGACTTTCTTCTTGGGTCAGGATATTATACCTAAATTGAAAAGGCAGGCAGCTTCTGGGAAAGAACACTGGAAAGGCAAATATAACACAAAATTTCCTCTGGAAGATGTTGCAGCTGGTGGTTTGAGCAGTGGTTTCTTGAACTGTGTTCTGTCCAGCCCTGGGATTCCTTGAAGCATCTTAATGGCCACACTGGGAGACTGAATGGGCTGGGCCTGGGCCCTCAGGCTCCCATCAACCAGAGCAGCCAGACAGCTCCATTCAGCATCTAGAATACTCCTCCCACATAGAAGGCACTCTTCAATATTTGTTGAAGATGTTAGAGAGGAAGATGAACAATTATCAAGAGTCCAAGCCTGTTTCCCAACTCTGTGACATCTAGCTGTGTGACCTTGGGCAAATCATTTAACCTCTCTGTGCCTCCGTTTAATCATTTGTAAAAAGCAGTTAATACTACCGCCCTCACAGAGTTAAATATGAGTTAAAACATGCAAAGAAATCATACAGCACTTAGCATATATTAAGTATTGAATAGATGAGGCTGTTGTTTTTGTTTGTATTGTTTCAGAAAATACAAGCTGTTAAGAAATAGGTTTGAAATATGGAGTGTAACTCAGAGTGCCAAACTGAAAATCAGGTCCTCAGAAAGGCGCATGGACTGTCGGAAGGTGCATGGTTTGGACATCAGGAGACTCCTGTTTAATTTCCAGCTCTGTCATTTACTAGCTCTGTGGCTTCGGACACGTTCTAGAAGATTTATGAAGTTCATTTCCCTCACTTGAAGAACAGAGGTAGTAATAAAGCTACCTCTCATGGTTTTGTAAAGTCTACCTGAGAGTGTTAGAGTAAAACAGACGGGAAGTTGATAGAACATACTGGATTCTCAGTGAGTACTACTTCCTTACTTCCTTTCCCCTGGCCCAAGACCCGTCCAGAAATATTTCCCATCCTTCCTTCTCTGGGGTATTTCACATCTGTCTGCCCAGGTTCCATGTTTTAGGTCATGATGGTTTTACCATATTTAGGTAAAAGTAATGTTAAGCAGGTAAAATACAGTTTTAATTTTCTAAAAAGAGAAAGTCAACTGAACAAAAACATTTAGAGTTGGCTAGGAGTTCCAAGACCTGACAACAAAAGCCTTTTATGTTATAGATAATAAAATGACTGCTTGTCTCTGCTTCTCAAGCTTTAAGCCTTTAAGACTCAACTCACACATTGTCTCCTCTGTGACTGCCTGGACAGACAGTTGTCCCTTCCTCTATGTTCCCATGGCATCAATGATTACCTCTGGCATGGCATTTACCATGTTTTTTTATGCCATCTGTGAAAAGGCACAAGAGCAGAAGATGAGCAGAGAAAGAACTGTAAATAAAACTTACCTTAAAGGAATAAATAGCTAATTATAGAGCACCTGGCATATGGTAGAAATTCAATATATGTTAACTTCTTTTTTCTTCTTTCTCCATAGCTTTCTTCATATTAGTGGAGGTGATGTAATAACAGCTATGATGAATTGAATACACACTCTACCAGACACTTAGCATACATTAGCTTTCAACCTCATGACAATTTTATAAATGCAGAAATTGAAGCTCAGAAAAATTAAATAGCTTGCCTATAGTCACAGCTAGATTTTTTTGACACTAAAATTTGTGTTCCTTCCCTTTACTCCACCCTACAGTTTTTATCTTTCCCCTATTGCACAAGTTCCTGTCTGTAACTTATAAACACAGGCTCTCTAATAGGCCAAACAAAAACTCAAAGAAATAATAAGCCCTAAGATTGTACCGTAACCCCTAAGCATTAGTAAAGCTACATATATTGTGGTTGCAGAAGCCCTAGTGAAAATGAAAAGACATTGTCTGAGAAATTCCACTTTTTGGAAATCTGTGCAAAAATATCACATATATGTACAAAAATACGTGTACAAGGATGTTCATTGCTACATTGTATATAAGGGAGAAAAAATGGGAAACAATCCAATTATCTTTCAATAGGAAGTAGTCAAATTTCATATAGTTATACTGCAAGAGAAGAGTCAGCAATTTTTTTTTATAAAGGGCCATATAGTAAATATTTCAGGGTTTGCAGGCCATAGGTCTCTGTTGCAGCTACTCAACTCTGTCAATGTAGGGCAAGAGCTGTGTTCCAATAAGACTTTATTTACAAAACCAGACAGTAGGCTGAATTTGGCCTTCACACCACAGTTTACTGAGTGCTGTTATAGAATACTATATCGCTTAGAAAAAGGCAATAGAAAATGTGGGGAAAATTTTCAAAATATATTATTAACTGAAAAAAGCAAGTTACAGATAATATGCATAGCATGATCACATTTATGTAAAATGTGCTACACTTATAATGCACAATACATATAGGCATATTTTCCATACAATGTATATCATAACTGCATTTTTACACGATCTGGAGGTGCCTACAGCAAACTGATGTCAGAGGTCAGCTCTAGGGAGGGAAGTGAGAGGGGAGACTGGAGGGGTGCTGGTGGGGGAGGCTGAAGGAAGACTTTACGTTTTTATTTCAAACATGTATTACTTCTGCAACAATAACTAAAAATTAAAAACTGGGAAATGATTAATTAGGGAAAAAAAAGATATCAGGAAAGGCATCTGAGATCTTGAGAGAACAGTAAAGCCATCAAGATGTCCGCTGTTGGGAGCAGAGGAGGGGCCATTCTATTGGTGTCGGCGTTCAGTGTGGGCCAAGCATACCACTCAGGATGTGTATCTGAAGGGCCTCCGACTGAATCACATGGCAGGAAGGTCATGGGCTGCAATCTTTTTGCCAATAAGGAAGGAATTATTTTTAAGTCAACACCTCAATATCTCATGCTTCTGTTCTGTTCATCCCACACTCACTTTCACAATCAACAAGAATCCACTTTTATTGGTGTTGGGTCTGAATCATATCCCCTCAACATTCATATGTTGAAGTCCTGACCCCAAAACTTCAGAATTGGACTGTATTTGGAGCTAGGGTTTTTAAAGGGGTAAATAAGTTCAAATGAGGTCATTATGGAGGGCCCAAATCCAATATGGCTGGTGTCCTTAAAAAAGAGGAAATTAGGACACAGACACATACAGAGGAAAGACCATGTGGTGACACAGGGAGAGGATGGCCATCTACAAGCCAAGGAGAGAAGCCTCAGAAGAAATAATCCTGCTGACACATTGGTCTCAGACTTCTAGCTTCCAGACTGTGAGAAAATAAATTTCTGTTGCTTAAGCCAACTACCTTGTGGGACTTTGTTATGGCAGCCCTAGCACGCTCATACAATTAGTCTGAAAGATAACAGAATTTGGTCATCTTTTCATATGTGTCTACACGCACTTACAGGATTCTATCCTATCTGGTAGGTGGGCTGTGATCTCAGAGCAATTAAACCATAATGAATGAGAGCTGCATTTCACAGAACCTGCACCTCATCCTGAGTGGGCCACAACATGGCTTGATCACTTTGTGGTGATTACTACATCTCCCTGTTTCCTCGTCTGTGAAGACCTAGCTGGTCATATTGATCTGTTTCAATTCAACCAATATTCAGTGAGAGGCTATTATAGGAAAAGCTCTCAAGGGGCTGAGGAGATGAAAAAGATGAATCAGAAGCAGCCTCTGCCCTCAAAGAGTTTACATTCAAGTTAGGGGACAAGATGCAAAGCAAAGACAAAGTGGCAGGGAAGTAACAATACCAAATGTCACTAGGAGCTCGGTGGGTGTGCTGGGTGCTGGGGAAGCAGAGATAATGAGGAGCTCTCACCCCAGGCAGACGGACACTCCAATAGATGTCCCAGCCCTGTTGGGCTGTGAGGGTAGGACACACAAGGGACTCTGGGAGCAACAGGAGGGGACTAAGCCAGCCTGGACAGTGTCTAGGAAGGGAGGCGGGTGTCAAGAAGAGAGCCTAGAGAATGATGCCTAGGTGTGTTACTCAGTTTGAGCTGTCACAACAAAGCACCACAGACTGGGTGACTCAAAGAACAGACATTGATTTTCTCACAGTTCTGGAGGTTGGAAGTCTAAGATCAAGGCGCTGTCAGAGTTGGTTTCTGGTGAGAACTCTCTTCCTGGGTTGCAAACGGTCGCCTTCTTGCTGTGTTCTCACATGGCCTCTTCTCTGTACACATGATGAGAGAGAGCTCTCTGGTGTCCCTTCCTCTTCTTATAAGGACACTAGTGCTACCTGATTAGGGCCCCACCCTTATGACCTCATTTAGCCTTAATTACCTCCCTAAAGGCCGTATCTCCAAACATAGTTGCATTGAGGGTTATGACTTCAAAAACACGTGAATTTTAGGGGGACACAATTCAGTCCATAACACTATGCAAAGAGTTAGCCAGGTTAGGAATATGGGGAATGACATTCCAGAAAGAAGGACCTAACTTCGTTAAGTCTCAGAAGAAAAGAGTGTGATGCATTCAAGGAACTGAACCTGAACATAACGTACATGATGAAGAGAAGTTAGAATCAAGGCTGACTGAATCTTGACAGATAAAAAAACTGTGGCCTGGGAGATGAAAGTAAGCAATGGCAGAGTGTAGATTCAAACCCCTCTCCATCTCACCCCAAAGCCCATTTTCTTTGTACTGGGTCACACGTTAGCCCTGGTTATACCAGCAACTATAGTGCAAAGCAGAATGTGAACAGGGCTACTGCAAAGTGTGGTTGGGTCAGAGAAGAGGTATCTTTGGGGGACATCAGGGAAGGCTGCATGGAAGATGTGGCTTCTTACCTGGGCCTTGGAAATGGAACTGGGCTGAGAGGAGTGAGCAGTAGAGTGGTAAGGGGTTAAAGGAGAGGAGGAGCCTCACGCAGAGACATAGAGGGGAAGCATGAGCCATGTTACGCAGGCGGGACTGGGCAAGCCACCTGTTGTGGACTGAATGTGTTCCCCCAAAGTTCAAATCATGAGGGTGCAGCCCTCATGAATGGGATTAGTGCTCTTATAAAAGAGACCCTACGGTGCCCCTTCCACCTTGTGAGGATACAACGAGAAGTCTGCAACCTGAAAGAGCGCCCTCACCTGACCATGCTGGCACCCTGGTCTCAGATTTGCAGCCTTCAGAACAGTGAGGAATAGATTTTTGTTGTTATAAACTACCCGGTCTGTGGTATTTTATTATAGCAGCCCAAATAGACTAAGACACCACCTTAGGGGGACAGTGAGAGCTGCCTCATGGATGCACTGCAGTGGAATCCTCCAAAAAAGACCCTCTTCTTTCCCCAAAGCTAATAGTCACGTTTGAAGAGAAATCATTCCCTGCCTCTGAGCAGCTAGAAGGCAGTGACTCACCCCAAGGCCGCCTGCTCCGATCCTGGAATGGGGTCGTATTGGCTGCAGTCGTCTTCAATGGCCCTGACGTCTTCACAGTCATCCTCATCAGAGCCATCAAGGCAGTCCCTGTCTCCATTACACACGAGGTGGCGTTTCAGGCAGCGACCTGAGAGAGAAGAGGCTGTGGATGCTTCGAGAGCCTCCCGGACTCTTCCTTCTCCCTCATGACCCGCATCCGTAGTCACCAAGTCCAAGTCCCCCTCTGATATAGCCCTTCAATCCTCTCCATCCTGTTCCATCCTCTCTCCGTCCTCACTGCCTCTGCCCTCCTTCAAGCCTCGCTGTCTCCCACCTGCAGCCCCTCAGCTCAGGGCCTGCCCCAGGCTCCCCTCTAAAATCCATCCTCCACATAGCCGCCCAGTGATCTTTCTAAAATGCCAGTCTGACCATGTCATCCCCCAACTCTGTACCCTCCAGTGGCTCCCCATTCCCCATCTTCCAAATGCCACGATCTGGTCCCCGGCTACCCACCTGGCCCATCACCTGCAGCTCTTCCCACAGCCCTGACCTGCAGTTATCCTGCACTGATAGCCAGTCCCTAAATCCCTGTGCTTTTGCACCTTCTTTCTCCTAGCAAACTCTTTTATTTTCTAAGTCTCAGCTCAAGTACCATTTTGAAGCCTGCTCTGACTCCCCGAAGCAGCTTTGGGCACACCCTGCCAGAGAGTCCAATTGGACCACGATGTACGCCCATTACACTGGCTTCACACAATATTGTCATCGACTACTTGTAGGTCTCTCTCCCAAAGAGACTAGGAGTACCTTGACATCAGGCACATTATTTTTTCGTCTCTATATCACCAGCAGGTAGCATACTTCCTGGCACACACTATGTGCCTATTCAATATTTATTCAATGAATGGATGAATGAGCAAATTGTACCTTTTCTAAGTGAATCAACAGATATTCCTAAAAACTTGCATTAAAATTACTTAGGCTGCTGGCTTGGCTTAAAATGCAGATTCCTGGGCCCCGTCCCAAACCTACAGAATGACAGCGTCTAGGGGAAGGGCTCAGGAGTCTGCATTTTAACAAGTTCCCGGGTAACTGTGTTGCACATGAAGTTTGACAAGCACAGCTGTTATCCTGCTGGAATGCTACTCACCTGTCTCCTTACACTGGAAATCCTGTCCACACTGTGGTTGCCTTAGACAAGAGGTGGGACTGTGACAGCTGGCTTCATCCCAGACATCGCCGCTGCAGATGGTTCCCCCATACTTGTTTGGCTGCAGGAGGCTCCGGTATCGGTACTAAATCAGATTTGGGACCAGACACATTCACTGTCTATCCATCAACCAAGATTTGTGCAGGCAGATCTCAGCTCAACATACAAACAACTGTCTATTGATTGAGAGCTAAAGAGGTGTCTTTTGAGGGGATCTGTTCATCAACAGTAGTATTCAACCAGAGGTGGCACAATCACCAGCTGGAATGTTAAATAGGGCCTCCAAGCATCAAACGAAAGGCTTAGATGAGATATTTCTTGGGTCTTCCTACTTGCTGGGAAGGACCTCCTTTCCCCCTTCTTCACCCAGTTAGTACCTATTCATCTTTTAAGATTCATGGCTTACCACCTCTGAAGGCCTTCCCTAACTAAGCAACATATTCTGCAGTTCCCTGTGCTTCCCTCTCTCCTAGCACTTGTCATATAAGGTTGTCATTGATTATCCGCTTATTTGTTTGCCTTTCCCACTAGTTTAGGAGCAATTTGCATATGGGGGTAGGTGTGGCAAAGGGAGGCCCATGTCTTATTTGGCTTCATCCACTTGGCACTTGATCTATAGTCAGGGACACAGGAGGCACTTTTAGAAGATATTTGTTGCTTTTCCTTTGCAGCATTTCTTCTGGTCATGGCATCTCCTCTTTCCTTGTGACATATCTCATGGTTCAGGTGGGGAAGACTCTAACCCCTAAGTCACAGGGATGTGTGGGTCTGAACCAGGCTGGGCAACAAGAACACTGTATCAGCCAAGTTGCAATGACTGGTTCAGGGATTGGTTTATGACTCCACAGTAGGGCAATCATAGTCTTCTTGGGGGGATTTCCTTTCAGAGCTATTGGAAAAGACAGTTTCTTTTTACTGACGTTGCTAGGAACTGTGGGCATCAAGTGGTCATCTTGCCTACTATGTAGAAAGAATCCATTCAAGAGATAGACAAAGACCACTCTGAAGACATCAACTGAGGCCCTGGGCCCAGCTTTGACTGCAGATGAATAAATCCTTGTTGAAGGAAGGACAGAAAGAATAAAAATGATACCAATCTTGGAGCTCTATGGTTTCATGATACTGCTTTCTATAGGGTGTACAGTGTCAGGCACTAGCATAGAAGGAGGAAGCTGAACACTGGGATATTCAGAGAGATATGAGGTCCCATCCCTTCCTTCAAGAAGTTTGGAGTCTAGTTGAGGAGATAAAATATCTAACAATACAAAACACGCTGATGGAGAGCTCCATACGGAATGTCTAATAAGGGAAAGTGTGGTGCCACATTTTCTGCTGCGTTTTACCTTGGCTCAGCCCACAGACTCCTCCTTCAAGACTGTTAGTAAGTAAGAAAGTAATGATTTGAGCAGCAAGAGAAGTGCGTTCCCAAACTGAATCTATATCTTACTTGCTGTGTAACGTATCAGTGCCTAGTACTTTGTGCCTCAGTTTCTCAATCTGTAAAATCAGGTGGTTGACCTAGTTGACCTCACCAATTACAATTGCTAATGATTTTTTCACCTATGTCCTCTAGTTGAAAGAGTATGGGCATGAGAATTTAGACAGACTTCGGTTCAGATCCCAGATTCACTTACCAACTGACCGTGAGCAAGTCACTTACCTTTTCTGAGCTTCTGTTTTCTAATATGTAAAATGGCTGTGATGACACCTTACCTTGAAAGGGTTTTGTGAGAACTAAGTGAAAGAATGTACTAGGAAGCACCTAGCCCTGCGCCTGGCATATCATTGGTGCTCAATGAACAGAAGTAGTTTCCACATCATTATTTTTTTCAGTGCAGCCTTCTCCAGGTGATTGCAGTGGGTGAGTTGTGGAGCAATGCAGCTTCCCCCTCTCTGTCCTCTTGCCCACTTCTGTCTGCTTAACTGCTCATTAGCAAAGAGAGCAAAGAGATAGAGGTAGCAAGAAGAGGTGAAAATCACACCTGTCCATTTGTCTTCCTTGCCTTTCAATTAATAACAGTGATAAGAGATTTGTAAACTCTGTGGGAAGAGATTAAAATTAATGATCAATTTGGGAATATGAGGATATTTTAATTTTCTACCCACATCTTGCCCCACAATGCAGTAAATAAAGGAGTGCTCAGCATTCCAATGTAGAGCCAATTCTCTTTCTCACTCTTTAAAAAGTTTATCAGAGTTTTAAGACCTGCAGTTACCAACGTGATGATAATGGTGATGGTAGCTACCATTTATCGAGTGCTTACTGTTTTTTATTTTTTTGTGAGGATGATTAGCCCTGAGCTAACATCCATTGCCAATCCTCCTCTCTTTTGCTGAAGAAGACTGGCCCTGGGCTAACATCCGTGCCCATCTTCCTCTACTTTATATGTGGGCCGCCGCCACAGCATGGCTTGACAAGCAGTGTGTCGGTCCACGCCCGGGATCCGAACCCACGAACCCTCAGCCGCTGAAGCAGAGCGCGCGAACTTTGCTACGCCACCGGGCCGGTCCTTGAGTGCTTAATATTGACCAAACGCTTCACAATCTTTATCTCTTTTAATCCTCACAAGTTTAGGAGGTGAAGTACCATTATCAATCCCATTTTCAGCTGGGTTGGAATTCCAGTCCTGCCACTTACTGTATATGTGTCACTAGGTAAATTACTTAACGTCTCTGGCTCTCAGTTTTCTTATCCGTAAAATAGGATATATCTGAGAGTGTTGTAAAGATTAGCGATAATGCACGTAAAGAAATCGGCACTTTGCCTGGTTCCTGGTACGCACTCAATAATAATAATTATCAACCTCATCATTATTCTTGTGGCCAGCTGTTGGGCTACTCCAGGGAATTATGACTGAGTGGGAATTGGATTAGCTGACTGCTAATATTGCTTATTACTCTCCATATAGTTCAGGGGGAGGCAGTAAAGCGAAGTGGTCAGACACGTGGGCATTTTGGAATCAGAATGACCAAGTTTTAAATCTAGGTTCTGCCACTTTCTTAATGGGTGACCTAAGCAAACGGACAATGATATCACTTACAGTTGGCTGTGAAAGTCAAATAAGACAATTTATTTAAAGCACTAAAACAGTGCCTTGTATATAGAAATTACTCAATAAATGGTAACTATTAATGCCATTATTATCCTTCCTGTGGTTTCTATACAGTCATGTTTCGCTTAATGATGGGTATACATTCTGAGAAATGTGTTGTTAGGCAATTTTGTCATTGCACGAACATCATAGGGTACACTTACACAAACCTAGATGGTGTAGCCTACTACACACCTAGGCTGTATGGTACTAATCTTATGGGGCCACTGTCATACGTGTGGTCGATCATTGACTGAAATATTGTTACATGGCTCATGACTGTACTTGGAATGGTGGTACAGCCATGGGGTTCATTTCCACTGGCTCCCTATTTTCTAAGTTGTTGTCAAATAATGAAGAATGGTGTTGCAGACAGGTTGGTGCAGACACTCCCTTAGGGACTTCTCTGTGCCAATCCCTGTGGTTGGTATCATTAAGACATAATTTTCTTTTCTAGCTAGTAGATAATGTTTCTTTCCCAAAATGCACGTTTTTGGGTAATTTTGAGAGGAAGAAACATATTAATAAAAAGAAACTAGGGTGGCATTTCACTTAAATAATTAACAGAATTTAATTATTTTAAGGATTACTTTAAAGACTTTTTTTGAGTCCTTGAGGAAATACTTCAATTCTGATTTAAACTGTAAGTCATTCACCTGTGCTATCTGCTATTGAAACTGCAACATGTGAGAAAGACGTGGTTTAGGATGTATGACAGGTGGAATAATGGCCATGCAAAGAAATCAAGTCCTAATCCTTGAAAGTTGTAAATGTTACCTAATTTGGAAAAAAGGGTCTTTGCAAATATTATTAAAGTTTGTGAGATGAGATTACTCTGGATTATCTGGGTCGGCCCTAAATGCCATCACAGTGTCCTTGTAAGAGGAACGTAGACGGAGATTTAACAGACACACAAAGGAGACACACAGAAGAAGAGGAGGCAGTGTAACCACAGAGGCAGAGGGGAGAGAGGTGCAGCCACAAGTCAAGGACTGTCAACAGCCACCAGAAGCCAGAAGAGGCAGAGAACACGCTCTCCCCTGCAGCCTCCAGAGGGAGCGTGGCCCTGCCAACATCTTAATTTCAGAATTCTGGCCTCCAGAACTATGAGAGAATAAATATCTGCTGTTTTAAGCTACTCAGTTGGTGGCAATTTATTACAGCAGACTCAGAAAACTAATACAGGATATCAAGGCAAAATGAGGTTTTGGAGGCAGATAGTTTTAAACAGGGAGTGGTCTAGGATTCTTCGGCACATCTCAGAGATAAGAGAGGTAGAATAACCAGTATCAGGCTTTGAAGTTGAATAGACTATGTCCAAATTGTGTTTCCATCTGTGATGATTTTGAAGTCCATGTGATTTGGAACAACTCATCAAACACGCACAAGGTAGCCCCACACCTAACTGAGGAGTGGGTCTGGAGGCAGGAGGACCACCAGGAGATTCTGCAATTGCTCATTTGAGAGAAGAGAAGGGTTTGATTCAAAGCAGCGGGAGTGGGGTTGGAGAGGAGGACACAGATAGTAATAGCAAAAACAGCTAACACTTATTCAACACTTACCATGTGCCAGATGCTCTGAAAAGCGCTTTGCATGCATTACTCATTTAATACGCACAATAACTCTATGATGTGAGTACTACTGCTACTCCCATTTATAGATAAGGAATCGGAGCACAGAGAGGATAAAAAATATGCCCAAAGTAAGACAGCAAATAAGATGCAAAGCCAGGATCTAAACTGCAGAACCGGAGCTTAAACACTTAGACTTGACAGTAATGTACCAATAGACAAGGATCAGGCAGTGGTGTACCAAGTGGGGGAGGTGGGACGCTGGATGCATCCAATAAAGGCATGTGGCATCTGAAGAGATTTTTAAACCATAATAAACCAGAAGTTAGTCTGGTTTTTATTACCACAAGCCAGTGATTCTGAAAAAAGTCAGAATTTTATTTTATTTATTTATTTACTTACTTTCATTGAAGTATAGTTGACATACCAAAATTATATTAGTTTCACATGTACAACACAGTGATTTGATATTTGTATGTACTATGAAACGATCACCACGGTTTAAGTCTAGTCACCATCTGTCACCATACAAAGTTATTACAATATTATTGACTATATTCCTTATGCTGTACATTACGTCCCCATGATTTACTTATTTTATAACTGGAAGTTTGTAACCTCTTAATCCTCTTCACCTATTTTGCCCATCCCCCACCTCCTTCCCCTCCGGAGACCACCAGTTTGTTCTCTGTATCTATGACTTTGTTTCTGTTTTGTTTTGTTTGTTCACTTGTTTTGTTTTTCAGGTTCCACATATGAGTTAGACCATCCATATTTGTCTTTCTCTGTCTGACTTATTTTACTTACTATAATACCCTCTAGGTCCATCCACATTGTTGCAAATGGCAAGATTTCTTTTTTTATGGCTGAGTAGTAGTCCATTGTGTATATATACCACATCTTCTTTATTCATTCCTCTACTGATGGACACTTAGGTTGCTTCCTTGTGTTGGCTATTGTAAATAATGCTGCAATGAACATAGGGGTGCATATATCCTTTCAAATTAGTGTTTTAGGTTTTTTTTTTTTTGGATAAATACCCAGAAATGGAATTGCTGGATGATATGGTATTTCTATTTTTAATTTTTGAGGAACTTCTGTACTGTTTTCCATAGTGGCTGTGCCAATTTACATTCTCACCAATTTACACTCCCACCAACAGTGCACAAGGGTTCCCTTTTCTCCACATCCTTGCCAACACTTGCTATTTGTTGTTTTTTTGATAATAGCCATTGTAACAGGTGTGAGGTGATATCTTATTGTGGTTTTGATTTGCCTTTCCCAGATGATTAATGATGTAAAGCATCTTTTCATGTACCTGTTGGTCATCTGTATGTCTTCTTTGGAAAAATATCTATTCAGGTTGTCTGCCCATTTTTTAATCAAGTGTTTGGTTTTTTGATATTGAGTTGTATGAGTTCTTTATATCTTTTGGATGTTAACCCCTTATCAGATATATCATTTGTGAATACCTTCTCCCATTAGGTAGGTTGCCTTTTCATTTTGTGGATGGTTTCTTTCACTGTATAAAAGCTTTTTAGTTTGATATAGACTCACTTGTTAATTTTTGCTTTTTTTCCATCTCCTGAGGAGATGGATCCAAAAAACGTACTGCTAAAAGGATGCCAAAGAATTAACTGCTTATGTTTTCTTCTAGGAGTTTTACGGTTTCGGGTCTTAATTTAAATCTTTAATCCGTTTTGGCTTTATTTTTTTTATATGGTGTAAGAAAGTGTTCCAGTTTCATTCTTTTGCAAGTAGCTGTCCAGTTTTTCCAACACCATTTTTTGAAGAGACTGTCTTTTCCCCATTGTATATTATTTCTTCTTTTGTTGTAGATTAATTGACCATATAAGTGTGGGTTTATTTCTGGGCTATCGTGTTCCATTGATCTGTGTGTCTGTTTTTGTGCCAGTACCATGCTGTTTTGATTACTATAGCTTTGTAGTATAGTTTGAAATCAAGGAGCATGATACCTCCAGCTTTGTTCTTCTTTCTCAAGATTGCTTTGGCTATTTCGGGTCTCGTGGTTCCATACAAATTTTAGGATTATTTGTTCTAGCTCTGTGAAAAACGCCATTGGTATTTTGATAAGCATTGCACTGAATCTGTAGATGGCTTTGGGTAGTATGGACATTTTAACAATATTAATTCTTCTAATTCATGAGCATGGAATGTCTTTCCATTTATTTGTGTCATCTTCAATTTCTTTTATGAATATCTTATGGTTATCAGAGTACAGGTCTTTCACCTCCTTGGTTAAATTTATTCCTAGGTATTTTATTCTTTTTGATGTAATTGTAAATAGGATTGTTTTCTTAATTTGTCTTTCTAACAGTTCATTTTTAGTGTAAAGAAATACAACAGATTTCTGTATATTGATTTTGTACCCTGCAACTTTACTGAATTCATTTATTAGTTCTAATAATTTTTTGGTGGAGTCTTTAGGGTTTTCTATATATGGTGTCATGTTATCCACAAATAGTGACAGTTTTACCTCTTCCTTTCCAATTTGGATGCCTTTTGTTTCTTTTTCTTGTCGATTGCTCTGTCTAGAACTTACAGTACTATGTGGAATAAAAGTGGCAAGAGTGGGCATCCTTGTCTGGTTCCTGATCCTAAGATCCTAAGCTTTCAGATTTCACAGTTCGGTAAGATGTTAGCTATGGGCTTGTCATATATGGCCTTTATTATGTTGAGATATGTCCCCTCTATATCCACTTTGTTGAGAAGTTTCATCATAAATGGATGTTGAATTTTGTCAAGCGTTTTTTCTACATCTATTGAGATGATCATGTGGTTTTTACTCTTCATTTTGCTAATGTGGTGTATCACATTGATTGATTTGTGGATGTTGAACCAACCTTCCACCCCTGGGATAAATCCCACTTGATCATGCTGTATGATCCTTTTAATGTATTGTTGAATTTGGTTTGCTAAATTTCGTTGAGGATTTTTGCGTTTATGTTCATCATAAATATTGGCTTGTAATTTTCTTTTTTTGCAATATCTGTCTGGTTTTGGTATCAGGATAATGCCGGCCTCATAGAATGAGTTTGGAAGCTTTCTTTCCTCTTCAATTTTCTGGAATAGTTTGAGAAGTATGGGTATTAACTCTCCTTTAAATGTTTGGTAGAATTTACCCGTAAAGCCAACTGGTCCTGGACTTTCATTTGTTGGGAGTTTTTTGATTACTGATTCAATTTCATTACTAGTAATTGGTCTGTTCAGATTTTCTATTTCCTCCTGATTCAGTCTTGGAAGATTGTATGTTTCTAAGAATTTACGTATTTCTTCTAGGTTGTCCGATTTGTTGGCATATAATTGTTCGTGGTAATTTCTTATGATCCTTTGCATTTCTGTGGTGTCAGTTGTAACTTCTTCTCTTTCACTTATAATTTCATTTATTTGGGCCCTCTCTCTTTTTTTCTTGATGAATCTGGCTAAAGATTTGTCAATTTTATCTTTTCAAAGAATCAGCTCTTAGTTTCATTGATATTTTCTTTTTTTTTTTTTTTCAGTCTCTATTTTACTTATCTCCACTCTTGTCTTTATTATTCCTTCCTACTATTAACTTTGGGCTTTGTTTGTTCTTCTTCTTCTATTTCCTTTAGGTGTAAGGTTAGATTGTTTATTGGAGATTTCTTGTTGCTTAAGGTAGGCCTGCATTGCCGTGAACTTTCCTCTTATAACTGCTTGTGCTGCGTTCCATGGATTTTGGAACATCGTGTTTCCATTTTCATTTGTCTCAAGGTATTTTTTAAATTTCCTCTTTGATTTCTTCATTGACCCATTGGCTGTTTAGTAGCTGTTGTTTAGCTTCCACGTGTTTGTGTTTTTTCCAATTTTCTTCTTGTAATTATTTCTAGTTTCATACCGTTGAGGTCATAAAAGATATTTGATATGATTTCAATCTCCTTAAATTTGTTGAGACTTGTTTTGTGGCCTAACATGTGATCTATTCTGGAGAATGTTCCATGTGCACTTGAAAATAATGTGTATTCTGCTGTTTTCAATGGAAGATTCTGTATATATGTATTAAGTCCATCTGGTCTAATGTGTTGTTTAAGGCCAATGTTTCCTTATTGATTTTCTGTCTGGATGATCTATCCATTGATGTAAGTGGGGTGTTAAAGTCCCCTACTATTATTATACTACTGTCAATTTCTCCCTTTATGTCTATTAATATTTGATTTATGTATTTAGGTGCTCCTATGTTGGGTGCATAGATATTTACAAGTGTTATATCCTTTTGTTGGATTTACCTTTTTATCGTTAGATAATCCCTTTGTCACTTCTCATAGACTTTGTTTTAAAGTCTATTTTGTCTGATAAAAGTATTGCTACCCTAAATTTCTTTTCATTTCCATTTAAATAGAATATCTTTTTCCATCCCTTCACTTTCAGATCTGTGTGTGTATTTAGATCTGAAGCAAGTCTCTTGTAGGCAGCATACATATGGGTCTTATTTTTCTCAGCCACCCTATGTCTTTTTTTAAAATTATTGTATTGAGGTCACATTGTTTTATAACACTCTGCAGATTTCAGGTGTACATCATTATATTTCAGTTTCTGTGCAGACTGCATGGTGTTCACCGTCAAAAGTCTAGTTTCTACCCATCACTATACATATGTGCCCCTTTACTCTTTTTGCCCTCCCCCCATCCCTTTCCCCTTTTGATTGGAGCATTTAGTCCACTTAAATTTAAACTAATTATTGATAGGTATATGCTTATTGCCACTTTGTTAATTTTTTTCTGGTTGTTTTTGTAGTTCTTCTCTGTTCCTTTCTTTTTGCTCTCTTCCATTGTGATTTGATGTTTTTCTTCAGTGTGATGTTTCTATTTCTTTCTCTTTATTTCTTGTGTATTTATTATAGGCTTTTGGTTTGCAGTTACCGTGAGGTTCATATATAACAACCTATGTATAGCAGTCTATTTTAAGATGATGGCGGCTTAAGTTCCAGCACATTCTAAAAGCACTACATTTTAACTCCTGCCCCCCATTTTATGTTTTTGATGTCATATTTCACATTTTTTAAATTTTGTGTATCCCTTAACTACTTATTGTAGATATAGATGATTTTACTACTTTTTTCTTTTAACCATCATACTAGCTATATAGATGGTTGATTCACTACTTTTACTATATGTTTGCCTTTACCAATGAGATTTTTTCCCTCATAGTTTTTTCTTTTCTTTTTTTTTTTAATTTTTTGTTTATTGCAGTAACATTGGTTTATAACATTGTAAAAATTTCAGGTGTACATCATTGTACTTCTATTTCGTCATAGATTACATCATGTTCACCACCAAAATACTAATTACAACCCATCACCACACACATGTACCGAATTATCCCTTTCACCCTCCTCCCTCCCCCCTTCCCCTCTGGTAACCACCAATCCAATCTCTGTCCCTATGTGTTTGTTTATTGTTGTTATTATCTACTACTTAATGAAGGAAATCATACGGTATTTGACCTTCTCCCTCTGACTTATTTCACTTTGCATTATACCCTCAATGTCCATCCATGATGTCACAAATGGCTGGATTTCATCGTTTCTTATGGCTGAGTAGTATTCCATTGTGTATATATACCACAGCTTCTTTATCCATTCGTCCCTTGATGGGCACTTAGGTTGCTTCCAAGTCTTGGCTATTGTGAATAATGCTGCAATGAACACATGGGTGCATGTACCTTTACAAATTGGTGTTTTCAAGTTCTTTGGAAAAATACCCAGCAGTGGGATAGCTGGATCACATGGTAGTTCTATCCTTGATTTTTTGAGGAATCTCCATACTGTTTTCCATAGTGGCTGCACCAGTTTGCACTCCCACCAGCAGTGTATGAGAGTTCCCTTCTCTCCACATCCTCTCCAACACATGTTGTTTCCTGTATTGTTAATTATAGCCATTCTGACTGGCGTCAGGTGATATCTCATTGTAGTTTTGATTTGCATTTCCCTGATAGTGATTTTGAACATCTTTTCATGTGTCTGTTGGCCATCTGCATATCTTCTTTGGAGAAATGTCTGTTCAGGTCTTTTGCCCATTTTTTAATTGGGTTGGTAGTTTTTTTGTTGGTAAGATGCATGAGTTCTTTATATATTTTGGAGATTAAGCCCTTATCAGAAGTATGGTTTGCAAATATCTTCTCCCAATTGTTAGGTTGTCTTTTCGTTTTGTTGATGGTTTCCTTTGCTGTGCAGAAGCTTTTTAGTTTGATGTAGTCCCATTTGTTTATTTTTTCTATTGTTTCTCTTGCCCGGTCAGACGTGGTGTTTGAGAAGATGTTGCTAAGACTGATGTCGAAGAGCGTACTGCCTATGTTTTCTTCTAGAAGTTTCATAGTTTCAGGTCTTACATTCAAGTCTTTAATCCATTTGGAGTTAATTTTTGTGTATGGTGTAAGGTAAGGGTCTACTTTCATTTTTTGCATATGGCTATCCAGTTTTCCCAACACCATTTGTTGAAGAGACTTTCTTTTCCCCATTGTATGTTCTTGGCTCCTTTGTCAAAGATTAGCTGTCCATAGATGTGTGGGTTTATTTCTGGGCTTTCGATTCTATTCCATTGATCTGTGTGTCTGTTTTTGTGCCAGTACCATGCTGTTTTGGTTACTACAGCTTTGTAGTATATTTTGAAATCAGGGAGTGTGATACCTCCAGCTTTGTTCTTTTTTCTCAGGATTCCTTTAGCTATTCGGGGTCTTTTGTTGTTCCATATAAATTTTAGGATTCTTTGTTCTATTTCCGTGAAAAATGTTGTTGGAACTTTGACAGGGATTGCATTGAATCTATAGATGGCTTTAGGAAGTATGGACATCTTAACTATGTTAATTCTTCCAATCCAAGAGCATGGAATATCTTTCCATTTCTTTGTGTCTTCTTCAATTTCTTTCAGAAATGTTTTATAGTTTTCGGTGCACAGATCTTTCACTTCTTTGGTTAAGTTTATTCCTAGGTATTTTATTCTTTTTGTTGCAATTGTAAATGGGATGGTATTCTTAATTTCTCTTTCTGCTACTTCGTTGTTAGTGTACAGAAATGCAACTGATTTTTGTATGTTGATTTTGTATCCTGCAACTTTACCATATTCGTTTATTACTTCTAAAAGTTTTCTGGTGGATTCTTTAGGGTTTTCTATATATACAATCATGTCATCTGCAAATAGTGACAGTTTCACTTCTTCCTTTCCAATTTGGATCCCTTTTATTTCTTTCTCTTGCCTGATTGCTCTGGCTAGGACTTCCAGTACTATGTTAAATAGGAGTGGTGACAGTGGGTATCCTTGTCTGGTTCCTGTTCTTAGAGGGATGGCTTTCAGTTTTTCACCATTGAGGATGATATTAGCTGTGGGTTTCTCATATATGGTCTTTATTATGTTGAGGTACTTTCCTTCTATACCCATTTTATTCAGAGTTTTTATCATAAATGGATGCTGTATCTTGTCAAATGCTTTCTCTGCATCTATTGAGATGATCATGTGATTTTTATTCTTCATTTTATTAATGTGGTGTATTACGCTGATTGATTTGCGAATGTTAAACCATCCCTGCATCCCTGGAATAAATCCCACTTGATCATGGTGTATAATCTTTTTAACGTATTATTGTATGCGATTTGCTAGTATTTTATTGAGGATTTTTGCATCGATGTTCATCAGTGATATTGGCCTGTAATTTTCTTTTTTTGTTTTGTCCTTGTCTGGTTTTGGTATCAGGGTAATGTCAGCTTCGTAGAATGAGTTAGGGAGCTTCCCCCCCTCCTCAATTTTTTGGAAGAGTTTGAGAAGGATAGGTATTAAGTCTTCTTTGAATATTTGGTAGAATTCACCAGGGAAGCCGTCTGGTCCTGGACTTTTATTTTTGGGGAGGTTTGTGATTACTGTTTCGATCTCCTTACTGGTGATTGGTCTATTCAAATTCTCTACTTCTTCTTGATCCAGTTTTGGAAGGTTGCATGAGTCTAAGAATTTATCCATTTCTTCCAGATTGTCGAATTGGTTGGCATATAGCTTTTCATAGTATTCTCTTATAATCTTTTGTATTTCTGAGGTGTCTGTTGTAACCTCTCCTCTTTCATTTCTGATTTTATTTATTTGTGCCTTCTTTCTTGGTGAGTCTAGCTAAAGGTTTGTCTATTTTGTTGATCTTTTCAAAGAACCAGCTCTTGGTTTTATTAATTTTTTCTATTGTTTTTTTGGTCTCTATTTCATTTATTTCTGCTCTGATTTTTATTAGTTCCCTTCTTCTACTGATTTTGGGCTTTGTTTGTTCTTCTTTCTCCAGTTCCTTCAGGTGCATTGTTAGATTGTTTATTTGAGATTTTTCTTGTTTGTTGAGATAGGCCTGTATCGCTATAAACTTCCCTCTTAGAACTGCTTTTGCTGTATCCCATAAATTCTGGCATGTCGTATTTTCATTTTCATTTGTCTCCAGGTATTTTTTGATTTCTTCTTTGATTTCTTCATTAACCCAGTCGTTGTTCAGTAGCATTTTGTTTAATCTCCATGTATTTGTGGCTTTTCTGATTTTCTTCCTATAGTTGATTTCTAGTTTCATAACCGTTGTGGTCAGAAAAGATGCTTGGTATTATTTCAATCTTCTTAAATTTATGGAGACTTGTTTTGTGGCCTAATATGTGATCAATCCTGGAGAATGTTCCATGTGCCTTTGAAAAGAACGTGTATTCTTCGGTTTTTTGGATGGAATGCTCTGTATATATCTACTAGGTCCATCTGTTCTAGTGTGTCGTTTAAGGCCAATGTTTCCTTATTGATCTTCTGTTTGGATGATCTATCCGTTGGTGTAAGTGGAGTGTTAAAGTCCCCTACTATTATTATGTTACTGTCTATTTCTGTTTTTATGTCTGTTAATAATTGCTTTATATATTTAGGTGCACCTATATTGGGTGCGTAGATATTTACAAGTGTTATATCCTCTTGTTGGATTGTTCCCTTGATCATTATGTAATGCCCTTCTTTGTCTCTTTTTACAGTTTTTGTTTTAAAGTCTATTTTGTCTGATATGAGTACTGCTACCCCAGCTTTCTTTTCATTGCCATTTGCGTGGAGTATCTTTTTCCATCCCTTCACTTTCAGTTTGTGAGTGTCTTTAGGTCTGAAGTGTGTCTCTTGTATGCAGCATATATATGGGTCTTGTTTTTTTATCCAGTCAGCCACCCTATGCCTTTTAATTGGAGCATTTAGTCCATTGACGTTTAAAGTAGCTATTGATAAGTATGTACTTACTGCCATTTTTTGACTTTTTTTTTTTTCTCAGTGTTTTAGTAGTCCTTCTCTGTTCCTTTCTTCTTCTATACAGAATTGATGGTCACTTTAGTTTGACCTTTGTCTGAAAGCTGTACTCTTTAACTCCCCTCCTCCCTCATGTTTTTGATATCATATCTAACCTCTTTGTTGTGCATTTGTATCCATTACGTTCTAATCATGGAAATAGAGAATTTTTCCTATTTGTGGTCTTTTCTTTTCCCCTTAAATCAGTCCCTTTAACATTTCTTGTAGCACTGGTTTCTTGGTGACAAACTCCTTTAATTTTTGCTTATCTGGGAAAATTTTGATCTCTCCTTCCATTTTGAATGATAACCTTGCTGGGTAGAGTATTCTTGGCTGTAAGTTTTTTCCTTTTAGCACTTTAAATATATCGTGCCATTCTCTTCTAGCCTGTAAGGCTTCTGCTGAGAAGTCAGCTGATAGCCTTATGGGGTTTCCTTTGTACGTAACTTGACATTCTCTTGCGGCTTTTAGGATTCTCTCTTTATCTTTAATTCTGGACATTTTGATTATGATGTGTCTTGGTGTGGGCCTCTTTGGGTTTATCTTGTTTGGGGCTCTCTGTGCTTCCTGTACCTGGATGTCTGTTTCCTTCCTTAGGTTAGGGAAGTTTTCATCTATTATTTCTTGAAATAGATTCTCTGACCCCTTGTCTCGCTCTTCTCCTTCCGGGACACATATAACACGGATGTTAGTGCGCTTGATGTTGTCCCAGAGGTCCCTTAGACTGTCCTCAGTCTTTTTAATTCTTTTCTCTTTTACCTGTTCACCTCGGGTAATTTCTTCTAGTCTTTCGTCCAGCTCACAGATCCGTTCTTCTGTATCCTCTACTCTGCTTTTGAGTCCCTCTAATGAATTTTTCATTTCCAGTATTGTATTCTTCATTTCTGATTGGTTCTTTTTATATCTTCCATTTCTTTGTTGACATTCTCACTGAGTTCATCTATTCTTCTCCCCAGATCAGTGAGCATCCTTAACACTCTTAGTTTGAACTCTCTGTCGGGTAGGTTGCTCATTTCTGTTTCACTTAGTTCCTTTTCTGGGGTTTTGTCCTGTTCCCTTACTTGGAATGTATTCTTTTGCCTCTTCATTTTGCCTCTTTCCCTGTGCTTGTGTCTACGTATTAGGTAGGTCAGCTACGTCTCCTGCTCTTGGATAGGTGACCTTATGTAAGTGATGCCTTAGGAGGCTTCCAGTGTGCTTCCTTCAGTTCTCAATGTTCCAGGGGTGACCCCTATGTGGGCTACGTGTGTCCTTCTGCTGTGGCCTGTTTGCTCTCCCTGTAGGCGCCCAGGGAGGCTGAGTTATGCTCCTGGCCAGCTGTTGTAATGCTCAGCTGCTTGTAGCTGTTGTGGGCCCTTCAGTCTCTTTATCAGCTGTGGGGAGCCCCAGCACAGTTGGCTGCAAGTTCTAATACCACATTTGTGTTGCAGTATTTCTTTTAAGTGAGTAGGCCCCCACTGTGGCAGGTTGTTAGGCTCAGGGCCTTACAATTGCTGTAAGCCTCTAGCCTATTAGGTCTCTTGTCAGCTCTCTGAGGATTGCAGCTGGGTGGGGCTGGCCTCAGGCACAGGAGCACCCAATTGTTTCAGGTTTTGGAAGGTGGGGCAAACCTCCTATGTGGGTCTTTGAGAAGCACAAGTCTTCTGCGGCTGAGAAGCCCTGCCGCCCACAGGTCCACACACACAGTCAACACAGTCCTGCCCCGTGTGAGTGCCCCGACCTCCCCAAGCGGACCCAGTCTCTCCACGGCGGGAGCCCCACACACTCTGCCACCGCCCCACACTCTCCACCGGCTCCTTGTGCACACCCTGCCCCGCTCAAGTCGGCTCAGTTGCCAGGCTGCAGAGAATCCAGTCACCAATCTATGCAGGACCACAAGTTGCCTGAGGGCTTGTTGTTGGGTGGGGCCAGTCTCTAGGGTGGGCTGCCTGCCCTGGCTGAGCTGGATTAAATCGGTGCTCTAGCGGGTGGGGCAGACCCTGGGCTAGCAGGCCTCAGGGAGAACTCCCATGGCGTCTGTGTCAGCACACCCACACCAGGCCACAACAATGGCCGCCGCCAATGTCCCAGTCCCTGGAGAGGTCTCACCCCTCACCGAGATGCACTCAGGGCCTATTAGGTGAGTCTCTTGTCACCAAAGCACTGTACACCTTTCTTTCTGGTGATTTTAGGATGCTTCCTGAAACGGGTGAGTTTGCGCGCAGGCCCTTTAAGAGCCAGTTTTAGTTTCTTTGTGAACCGGGTTTTCTGGGGGTGCTCCCCAGTGTTTTAGTAGCAGGCACAGTCAGATATTATGCCGCTGGTCTCGATTGTGCTGGGTCCACAAAATGCCCACAGCGGGGGCGCTCCCCGGCTCAGGGCCCCACGCCTCCAGGGACCTGTGAGATGCTCCCGGCGGCCGTGAAGCTGGAGGCTTGTGAAGGCGGCGTTTTTCCTCTCCAGAAGGGAGACTCTGCCTCTTCCACCTCAGTTAGGATTGTCCCTTGTTGCAGGAGTTCCTCTCATCCAGTTTTCAGTTCTGTCTCAGGGGTAATTTTTCCACGAGTAGTTGTAAATTTGCTGTGTCCACGGGAGGAGGTGAGTTCTGAGTCTGCCTACGCCGCCATCTTGACTCTGCCTCCATCCCTCATAGTTTTCTTATTTCTAGTTATAGCCTTTTCTTTTCTATTTAAAGAAGTCTGTTTAACATTTCTTATAAGGCTAGTTTAGTGGTGATGAACTCCTTTAGCTTTTGTTTATCTGGGAAACTCTTTATCTCTCTTTCAGTTCTGCATGATAACCTGGCAGGGTAGAGTATCTTGCTTGTATGTTTTTTCCTTTAAGCACTTTGAAAATATCATGCACTCACTTCTGGTCTGTAAAGTTTCTGCTGAAAACTCAGCTGATAGTCTTATGGGGGTTTCCTTGTATGTAGCTAGTTATTTTTCTCTTGCTGATTTTAAGATTCTCTCTTTATCTTTAACTTCTGACATGTTAATTATAATGTGTCTTGGTGTGGGTCTCTTAGAGTTCATCTTATTTGAACTCTCTGTGCTTCCTGGACTTGAATATCTGTTTCCTTCAAAGTCAGAATTTTAATACTTCTCCCTGCCAGAACAGAGTTAAGGAATGCTCCCAACATCTCCTTTCCCTTGGTATGCCACTGAGTCTAGTGACCATTAAAAACCATTTAAATAGGCAAAATAGACACATTTCTGTTCATTGGGTGTGTCAGCCTTTTCAATCCATGAAAGTGGAATCCTCAGGAATACCCTCTGTGGCATGCTCTGGTTTATCTCAGATCCCATTGTGGCATTGGCATTTTGTTATCAAGCCATTGGTAACAAAGCTGTTACCAAGCTCCAGATGACCCTCATTAGAAGGCAATAATAGAAGTACAATGATGTACACCTGAAATTTTTACAATGTTATAAACCAATGTTACTGCAATAAACAAAAAATTAAAAAATAAATAAATAAATTAATTAATTAATTAAAAAAAAAAAAAGAAGGCAATAGATTGGCCAGAACCCAGAGACGCCATTGGGTATCTAGTGTGCCCCTGTCCAAGTGGCCACTTTTCTACATATAAGCTATAACATACATCTTTTTCAGCCTCACCCAATAATGCGTTACAAACGAAATCAAAAGAAGAAGAAAAAGTTCCACCATCCATGTGTTCCTGGCTTCTGAATATCTATTTCTAGACCCGGTTTCTCCCCAGACCTCTAGATTTATAGATCCAACCGCTTATCTCCATTTGAATAACTAATATACAATTAAAATATTAAATGTCCCAAAACTAGTCATAAAGGTCTTACCTTTTTGTCCTGGCATGGGAAGCAATCTGTCCACTCTGACCAGTTGCTCAGCTGGCAGGTAACTGCTGTTGAGGTGGGACTCTGAGCAGCCCGACTTACTCTCCTAAAGAGAGAAAAGACTCCTCCTTCAATTTTTAAAATTTTTATTATGATAATTTCTATTTTTATTATAAATTCAAAAAGATCTTTTAATATGAAGGTATCTTAATAATATGAAACAGAAGCTGAATTTTTTCCCAGCTTTAATATAATTGACAAGTAAAAATTGTATATATTTAAGGTGTACAATGTGATGATTTGATGTACATATACATTGTGTAATGACTACCACAATCAAGCTAATTAATGCATCTATCACCTCCCATAGTTATCTTTTTTTCCCTTTAGTGTGGTGAGAAGACTTAAGATCAACTCTCTCAGCAAATTTCAAGTATACAATACAGTATTAACTATAGTCGCCACATTGTACATTAGATCCCCAGAACTTATTCATCTTATAACTGAAAGTTTGTACCCTTTGACCAACCCCTCCCCATCTTCCCTACTCCCCAGCCACTTGTAACCACCATTCTACTCTCTGGTTCTAGGAGTTTAACTTTTTTAGATTCCACATATAAATCAGATCATGCAGCATTGTCTTTCTCTGTCTGGCTTATTTCACTTAGCATAATGTCCTCCAGGTTCTCCATGTTGTTGCAAATGGCAGGATTTCCTTATTTTTTATGGCTGAACAGATGCTGAATTTTTTAATTTGTAAAGTTTGCCCATTGCTTTGGTCATCTGGATACCTGTAGCAGCAGAACTCAAGGCAATATATTCCCTTAACCTTCAAGTTATCTGGAGGTGGGAGTGGGGATGGAGCAGAGAGAGGAGGGGAACGTCAACAAATGCACAGGTATTCGTACCTGGAAGGCTTGGCTGTAAGGGTACTTCCAACACTTGAATGATTTTATCTTCCTTCTTAAGAATTATTGCATGTGCTGTTTTTAAAACAAAAGACATGTGGCCTATTGCCCTTTCTCTTTTTTCCAATTATTTTTATTGTGGTAAAATACATATGACATTAAATTTACTATCTTAACCATTTTTAAGCTTACAGTTCAGTAGCATTAAATACAACCATCACTAGTATCCATCTCCAGAACTCTTTTCATCTCCCTGAATCAATTTTGAGATGCAAAATCTAAGCAAAGGAAGAACCTGTGCACACTTTCTTTCCAGTCAATCACAGTTTTAAGAAATGAAGAATGAAAATTTATTGTGTTCCTACTCTACATAGGTATGATGCTGGAGTGTTTATATAAACTCTCTCTCTTAAGCCTAGATCAAGCCTATGTGGATCGAATTACTCTAATTGTAGGGAGACAAGTAATGAAGAGGGATAACACTTTTTGAAGAGCCCAAGTAGCAGAAAGCACAGTGGTTAAGAACATGGGGTTTGGGATGAGAGGACTGAGTTTGAATCTTAGCCACCTTAGCCACCTGACTTGGAAAACTTGAGCAAGCTGCTTAACATCTCTGAGCTACAGCATTCCCATCTGTAAAACAATGTTAAAAATAACATTACCTAATAGGGTTATTGAAAGCACATTAAAATGCTTATGAAGTGTTTATTAATGGTTGGCTTTTATTGTGACATGCTAGGATATTACATGGATTATCTCATTTAATCTCTATACTGATCCTAGGAGGTAAATATTACTGGCCCTATTTTATATAAAAGAAAGTTGAAGTTCCTAAAAGCTAAGTAGTCCCTGAAGTCATAGCCCAGGAATGACAGAGGCAGAATTTGAACTAGTTGATTTGATGGCAAAGTCCATCTCCAGTTCCTCATCATGCTGTTGCCTCCTCAGTTTACAAATCAGCCAACAGAAATGAGAGGGTGAGACCCTTGCCTGGGGTAACAGAGGTAGAAGGTAGAAACTGGTCTGTCTCTAATCTTGTGTTCTGTTATCCCATGCTACCTCCTCAGGGGTTAAAAAGCTTGCCCAGGTCAATCAGCACTCAGGGCGAGGTGGGCAAGCCACAAGCTTGCCTGGCTCCAAGCCTGAGCCTCTTTCCACAGCGTCATCGCTGCTGCTGCAGCTTCACAGCCTGGTCAGCCCATTAGGCAAAGGAGCAAGGTTGTGTGTTACCACCAAAATTACCACAACCTCTGAGAGCCAGGCAGCCCCTGCTGGGATGAATGACACAGTTATCTTCCTTGTGTAGGAAAACAAGTGCTTCAAATCTCATGCTAATTCTGCCGTGAGCTGCTACTCATGATGAATGATGACACTTAGGCTAAATCCCTAGACAAAGAGCCATGGGATTGTCAGGAAAGTGATGGTCACCTTTGACACTGGTCCTCAAACTTGGGTACCAGGACCCTTTACACTCTATCCTGAGGACTCCAAAGAGCTTTTTCAAGTGGGCTAGATCTATAGTTATTCACAAAATTCAAAATCAAAACTGAGAAATTTTTAAAACGTATTTATTTATTTAAAATTACAATAACAAACACATTACATGTTACCATAAATAACACAATTTATTAAAAAATACATTTCCAAGAAAAATAATTAGTGAAAAGAGTGTCATTGTTTTACATTTTTCCTATCTCCTAATGTCTGGTTTAGTACAAAGCAGCTAGATTCTTATTTCTGCTTCTGCAGTCTGTTGCATTATGTTGTTTTGGTTGAAGTCTATGAAAGAAATCCAGCCTCATACAGTAATTTAGTTGAAAAAGTTATGTAGCTGAGGAGCATTTTAATAATCTTTTCAGATAATTGTGGATGTTCTTTGATACTACGCCAAAACTTGACAAGTGGTAATTTCTTAAATGTTGGTTGTAATGTGGAATCTGAAAGCATATCAATGAATATTTTTGTACTCTGCTACATTAAAACCATTGGTCTATGTACACTTTGAATGGATCTGGTACCCATACATGATTTTTGTAACATCAGGCATTGGAAATATAGAAAATAATGATTCGCGGAGGGTGCCTATCTTAAAAATATTAACACATTTCATTATACAATATTAAAAAATCAAATTTGTTAATATCACCAGTGATCTCATCAAACTCATGGTAGTGGATATGTTTTCCAAAATTTTAATTTTTGCTTGAAAGCTCAAATTTTGTTACTGGTAACAAATAATGCTATTTGTTTTCCTTGAAGTGATAGGCTTTCTGTTCAGTTTGAGACAATCTCTGTGAAATATCTAAGCCTGAATACCCACTGTTTGTCTGGCAGCTGTTCTGTCAAGTGAAAACAATATTGCAGGAAAAAAGTGGCTACTTTGACTTATAACTCAAACAATTGCTTTTTTTCAAGACAATCATCACACTTCATACCAGTATGGCAGAAGTTCTTTACGTATTCCTATTTTGTCACATAGAATATTTAAATAACAAGTATTAAAACATTGAGGTTTAATAAGATTAACAATTTCTACTGTTTCAAGAAGGACTTTCTTAAGCAAAACTTCATTTCTTTCCCGTGAGTTTGGTGCCACTGCCTTGATTTGTACCAAGGCCACAGTAGTTTTATCCACCATTACTTTTGTATCATCAGTGCAAATATAAACACAGTGAAAATGGAAAATAATGTCTTAGTATTACTGTGAAATTGTTGTGAACTCCAAGATCCCCCTCCCCTCAAAAGATCTTGAGGACTCCCTGGGGTCTACAGACCCCACTTTGAGAAAGTTGGGTCTATAAAACGATGCCAGTATACGACACCAGCCCTGCTGTCCCCAGCAGCGCCCATCTCACAGTCTTCCTCTCCACTCCAATTCCTCCCATCATCCTGGGAGACCTCATCATCCCTATAAATGAGCATCTAACACTCTGCCCTCTCAGTTACTCCTTTTCCTCACTTCCGATGACCTTTTTCTTCACTCTGCTATCTTCCATGGTCACATGCTGGACCTTCTCATTCTCTGAAACACGTCTTCCTCCAAATCCCTAATTCTTGACTCACCTGTAAGTAGTTATTTTGGGGACCCCATAGCCTCTTCTCCTTCTATATGCTGTAGGATTCTCACTGTACTTCTGTTTGGACCTCACTGGGGCCTCCATTGAGACCTGAGCTTTCTCTAGATCAATAAGACCCCCTCCTCTTTTCATTTCCCTTTATAATTAGTTTTGATTCCATGATCCATCGTTTCAAAATCTTAACTATATCTTAAATTCCTGGACCACAGTGTTCCCTTGATCACACTTACCTGTAAAACCCAATGCTGAATGAACTCAACTATCTATCTCTTCACCTGATTAATTCCTAGACATCTTTCTGTCTCATTGTAAACATCAGTTCCTTAGGGAGATATTTCTCAACACCCACACTGGTTCGCTACCTCCCGTCATATGATTTGGTCAATATCTGCACATCTCCTTCTCAACATATAATTATCACACTTGTAATTTTTGTATAATTTCTGTCTTCCGCACCACACTGTAAGCTCTATGAAGGTGAGTACTGTACTGTCTGTATGTTTGCTACTGAAGTTTCAGCACTTATCATGGTGCCAGACCCAAGGAAGGTACTCAGTAAATACTTAGGAAAGGAAAAAAAAAAAAAGGAAGAGAAGAAGGAGGAAAAAAGAGAGGGAGAGAGGGAGGAAGGGAGGAAGGGAGGAAAGAAGGAAGGAAGGAAGGGGAAGGAAGGGAAAGGAAGGAAGGAAAGAAGGGAAGGCAAAAAATAAAACCAGTCTACGGGAAACAGAATGACATTGTTTAGAGGTTTATTTGAACCTAATTCCCAGTTAGAATCTAATTAAATAATCCTAGTATCTAGATATTCAAATGGCTCAAGGTTTGGTCCATATGTCATTTTTCTGGTAGATTATGCTAATAAAAATGTTTGAAGCATAGGAACATGGAGAAAGACAAGGGTTCTAATCATTGAAAGGTGAGAGAGAAGGTAGAGGGAGAAGGTTTGGAAGCAGAAAATGATTCCAGCATTAGTTCTGCAGCTCACTATGGAATTGTCAAGATAATGTCATTGTAAGCCCACAGAGACTACATTATGATGTCAAAATGGAAGGAAACAGTATTAATGGATGGAAGCAAAAGCTTAGACAGAGCAGGGCTGTGTTGCTGTAGTTTTAAAAGCTTTGTGACATGATGTCTAGACAGAGGCACACACAGTAATGCTATCACTGAAGCAGGAGTACAGAAGCGACACAAGGACCATTCATTAAGTCATTACAGGGCTCCAACCTTCTAGCCAATATCAATATGACCAGCATTTTCTCTTATCCTTCCAAGGAATTTGTGAATGTAGTTTATTTTTTGCTGATTATAAAAGTCATACATTCTCATTAAAGAGAACATAGAAAAGATTATAAAAGAAAAAAATTGCCCCAAATCCTACCACCATTAATATTTTGTTACATTTCCTTTCATTCTTTATTTTCATAACATAGTTGAGGTCATACTGAGAATTACATTTTACATCCTAATTTTTCCACTTAATATTTTAGAAGAAATGTAAACTATTTATGATCACCGCACATTGTTCCACTTCCCTAACATTAAACAATTAGAGTATTGAGCACCCAGTTTTTCTGTATTCTAAGCTACTTACTGAAGATAGATCCTGTAGGATGGGATGGCTGAGTTGAAGGATACAAATGAATTTAAAGCTTATGACACGTATGGTCAAATGGCTTTCCAAAAGAACTGTATCAATTTTTCAATTACTTAAGGAACCATTAATAAATCTGTGGCCTAGTAAATCTTGGCAAATAGTTTTAAAGCATCTCCCAGCTACTGAAAATCTATTCAAGCAGTAAGGCATGTAATATGAGCACTGGGATTCAGGAGTCTTTGATCCTAGTCTTTAGTGTGCATCTACCTTGTTGTGCTACTATGGGCAAGTTTCTTTAATTATCTGGTTTTTAGTTTTTCATGTGTAGAATCACAAATCAGTCTAGCGCTATTGCAGGGTTTCTCAAAGTGTGTTCTGTGGAGGGCTAGTTCCTGAGATATGTACCTGAGGTGGAGGAGGAAAAGAAGAAAACTTACCTCAAACATAGTTGGATGTATTGCATACACTATACTACTCTTGGAGATTTAAAATGCCCAACAATATATTAAAGGCTCTGAGGAGTTCTGCATTTTAATTTACTTAACCCAGCATTGACCCAATTTTTTGAACACAAGTCATTTCTTTTTTCATGTAACATCTGTAAGACTATATAACAGCATTGAAGAAACACTGATGCAACAGAAAGGGTTTTAGAGTCTGCCAAACATGCATTAAAATCTAGTTTCTGTTACTTACTAAACTTCAATTTTTTTATAGCTAAAAAAACAAGGATAATAATAACTGTGAGACTGTTTTCAATATGGAGCAAGATCACATATGTAAAGCCCCAAGCACAAGCCTGACATACATGGTAGTTTCTTCTCTCTGACCTTCTCAACCCCATACATGCTCATCAAAGCTCTACGTCTTCATCAAAAATGTATTGAACGCCTATTCTGTACAGAGCTGTGGGCTAGTGAGATGCTTCCCATCTGGCTTTTTAAATAGGGTGACATGTTGGCCAAAGGTCCTAAAACTTGGAGTTGAACATGCAACCTACGAGTCTACTGCTTGACCCCAAAATGTGGCCACCTCAGCAATTTAGATCACAAAATTAATTAGCTCCAATCCTAGGCTAGAAGGTCAAAAGGCCTAACTAACCCCTGATTATAACCAGGGGTCACCCTAATAAGTTGCCTCAGCTTATATTCAAGGCTCATTGTCACTAATTATATAATCTTGAGCCAATCCCATTCAGTTACATGAAAATTACCTCATGAAACTGAGGTATTTTAAATTTGACTTTGAACGTGCTGAGTCTCCAGTGACCTCCATGTTGCTAAATCCAGTGGAAAGTTTTCTGGCTTGGACTTCCTTGCCCTCTGTTAACCACTTTTTCCTTCTTGAAATCTTTCCTTTCTTGGACTTCTTTAGCACCACACTTTCTTGCTCCCTTCCTACCTCCGTGGCCAGTTCTCTCTGACTTCTCTAAAAACCGAATTCCTCAAGGTGCAGTCTTGCCTTTCTTCCTTTCTCTTTCTGCTTTTCTCACTCTTTAGGAGGTGAGATCCATTTCCTGGGCTTCACATACCATTTATGGTAATGTCTCCTAAATTTAAATCCTCAATCCAGACCACTCCTCTGAAATACGTTTTGTTTATCCAGCTGCCCCATCTTCCATCTCCACTAGGTGTCTCTCAGGCATGGCAAACTTCAAGTCTCCAAATCTAAACTCATAATTTTCTCCTTTTATCCAGCTCCTCTCTCAGTTTCACCCACATCAGTAAGTGGACCCACCATAGCATGCAGTTGCTCAAGCCAGATACCTGGCAGTGGTCTTTAATTCCTTTCTTCCCCTCACCCCCATATCCAGTCCTTTGGAAATTTCTGTCAATTTTACTCTCAAGATATATCTCAAATATCTTCCCTTCTGTCTATCTCTCGTGCCCCTGTCTTAATTTAAGGCACCATTATCTCTCACCCAGATAATTGCTATGGCCTCCTACGAGCTAAAACCTTCCACTTCACCTTCCTCCAGTCTCTTCTCTGCACAGCCACTAGGATTATTTTATAAAGTTATAAATCAGGTGATACCCTGCCTTTACGAGACCCTCCAGTGTGTTTCTTTATTTTTTAGTACACATAGACTAAAATCCAAATTCCTCATCACGGTACCCGAGGTCCTCTGTGATCTGGCCTCTGCCCACCTTTCTGACATCCTCTCTAGGCACAATCCCCTGCTCTCATGCTGTTCCCATCCTTCAGTTCCATGAACATGACGAGCCATTTCCCACTGGAGGTCTCAGCACCTGCTGATCTACCCATTCTCCCCTGCTCTTCACATGGTTTCTCCTTACCATCCTTCACGTCTCAGCTTAAATGCCATCTCCATGGAGAAACCTCCCCAACCAGCACATCTTTAGGTTGCTGATATCCTCTATCAAAGGGCCCTATTTGTATCCTTCATAGTATTTATCACATTTCTTACTGAAATGTTTACATGTTTATTGACTAACTCCTCACTACACTGTAAATTCCAGGAGAGTACAGACATTATCTGTTTAGTTCACCACCTAGCGCCTAGCATACCTGGAATACGTATTGAATGAATGAATGAAAAAAAATGAGTGAATGAATGAAAAAAAGGTATCTACTATGTACCAGGTACACATAGAATTCCACAAAGAACTTCTGGTTCTGAGCATGTGCCAGGCTTTTGTGCAATATATGTGTAATGCTAATTGCTCCACATAGCATAATCTCACCTCTTTCATCTGGCTGAACGTTCCCAGTTTGATTAAGTCTCATTTCCTGTAGACAGCTTTCCTTGACCTACCTGGCTTATGTTAACATAATTCCATACACATAGAGCTTCTCACACTTTATTTCTACCCCTACACTGCAAGTTCTGCAGGGCAGGGCTCATGACTATACTGTTTACCATTGTACCCAAGCACTAAGTGCAGCACCTTGCATATAGTAGGAACTCAATAAAAATTTTTGGTATTAATATATTATCTCATTTCAACTTCACAAGAACCCTGTGCAGTAGAAATTATTATACCCATTTTATAGATAAGTAAATTAGATTCATAGGAAGATGAAATAACTTGCTTAAGGTTATATAGATAGTAAATGGCAAAGCAAGGATTCAAACCAAGGCTGTTTGACTCCAAACCTATGCATTGTTTTAACATCCCAAGATGAAGGACTTCTGACAAAAGGGAAATACAGTAATAAAAATATTATTCTAAAAGCTTACTGTGTTCCGGGTTCTGTGCTAAGTGCTTTATATGAACTCTCTTAACTCCTGACAAGCACTCTATGAAATTTGTATTATCTCTATTTTATAGATGAGAAAACTGAGCCTTAGAGAGTTAAAGGAACTTTCTCAAGTTTTATAGCCACTAAGTGGTGAAGCCATAATTTAAACCCAGTTTCAAGTATAGCTAAAGATTAGTTATCCTGAGCAAAGTCTCTGTATTCACAAGACTCACGTTTGAGTCATATCCACTATGCAAATTGTTCATATTAGTTAAAAACTCATGTAGCCTGAATACACATTGATTTCCAGTTATCTGGACAATTATTGAAAATATTCACATGGCCCTGGCCCAGGATGCACTGGTAAACACACTCTGATGTCTATGAAAGCAATAAAATAAAAAGGAGGATCATGATTTAAATTTCTTTAGGGTCTACTGCCTATTTGGCCTATTTAAAATGAACAGACAAACAAACCCTTGTGGTTATCCTCTATGTTTGAGGTCCTCATTCATGTTTCTTCAGTCCTCCCAAGGAATTTTGTTCATTCTTTATCAGCGGAAATGTTGGGTTGAAACCTTATGAAAACTTTGGGCATCTTAACTCAAAATTAAATATTTGTCTTGCTTGTCAAAATGGTTGCTTAGGACATCAGCATCATGGCAGAGTGAGCTTCATGCATTGAACTCTCCCCCTCTAAGACACAACAAAAATGACATTCATATTCCAACAGAAGCTATTCACACAACACAGGGGACGTCTGAGGCACACAGGCAACTGTACACCTGAGGACTGAGGTGCTGGAATCGCCAGAGTAAGTGGAAGGACGTAAGAGGAGCCCCTTCCTTCCCCAAGGACTGCGACCCAGAGACTGAGACCACACAGCTCTCAGCGGGGGGAGGGGTGGCTTGCCATGTGAAAACCTGCGCTCTCCAAGACCCCTCACGGCCCATGGGGATCCCCCTACAGAGGGAGTGGAACTGTTGTGAGGGTACTTTCAACAAGCTAGCCCCTCAGGGGAGCAGAGAGTGACAGCCAGGTGAGAAATCTCTGAGATCGGGGAGGCAAAAGCCCCCCTCCCCCACCTGGCCCACCCAACTGGCATTTCAGCACAGCAGTGCTTTAGCTCAGCCCCATCCCCAAAGGCAGCGGCCTCCAGGCACCCAGGACCCACCAGCAGGGGCAGTGTGACCGCACCCCACCCCCACAGGCAATGGCCCCCAGGTGCCTGGGCTGACCAGCAGCAGGGCAAGCCTGTGCCCCTACACCAGAGGCAGCGGCAGCTCAGGCCCCACCATGCCACAGCCCCAGCTGCTCCAGCTGGACCAAGCCATGGCCCCAGCTGCCCCAGCTCCACTGTGCCACGACCCCAGCTCCTTTGGCTCAACTGTGCTCCTGCCCCAGCTCCTTTGGCTTGACCGCACCCCCTAACCCCAGCTCCAGCTGCTTTGGCTTGGCCTGTGCTCAGGCTGCAGCTGACTTGGTGCCAGCAACTTTGGCCCACCACACTCCAGTTCCAGCTTCTTCAACCTAGCAGTGCTCCAGGTCCTCCTTCTTCTGCCCACTGCACTCCAGTTCCAGCTTCTTCGGCCCAGTTGTGCTCCAGCTCCTGCTTCTTCTGCCCACTGCACTCCAGTTCCAGCTTCTTTGGCTCAGTGGTGCTCCGGCTCCTGCTTCTTCAGCCCAGCAGCACTGCAGCTGCAGCTGCTTCAACCCATCTTCACCCAAGCCCCAGCTGCTTTGGCCTAACTGCACTCCAGTCCCAGCTGTTCCCAAACTCCAGCTCCAGCTGTTCCCACACTTCACCCCCAGCAGCTTCCACTCAGCCGCACCTCAGATCAGCCAGTGGCTGATGAGAGTGCCCACGGATTGAAGTGGGCCAGAATACACAGCCCTTGACCCCCACCCAGCAGCAGCAAGAGGAAACTGAGACCATATACTTTCACTATGAGGAAAAGTAAGCCAACACCAAAAGGCACTTTGCAAAAATACACTAAATTTCCAGACCAAAAGGAAAATGATAAGCACCCAGAAGTCAACCTGGAAAGCACAGAAATGTATAACCTCAATGACAGAGAATTCAAAGTAGCCATCATAAAAAATCTTAATGTAATACAAGAAAACACAGACAGACAATTCAATGAAATCAGGAGTTTCTTCACAAAAGAGATTGAAACTATAAAAAAAATCAGAAATCTTAAAGATGAAAAACACAATAGAGGAGATAAAGACAAATCTGGAAGCCTTAAGAATCAGAGCTGACAATATGGAGGAAAGAATTAGCAATATTGAGGGTGGAAATGCAGAAATGCTCCAGATGGAGGAGGAAAGAGAACAAAGACTAAGAAGAAACCCTCTGAGAAATATCTGACTCAATTAGGAAATACAACAATAGAATTATAGGTATTCCAGAGGAGAAGAGAGGCAAAAAGGAGCAGAGAACTTGTTCAAAGAAATAATAGCTGAGAACTACCAAACCTGGGGAAGGAGCTGGAAATACCAGTGAATGAAATAAATAGATCTCCTAAATATATCAACATGAAAAGACCCTCTCCAAGCATATAGTAGTAAAGCTAGCAAAAGTCAACAACAAAGAAATAATATTAAGGGCAGCTAGACAAAAAAAAAATAAGATACAAAAGATTTTCTATCAGGCTCTCAGCTGATTTCTCGACAGAAACTTTACAGGCTAGGAGAGAGTGGAATGATACAGTCAAAATTCTTAAAGACAAAAACTTTCAGCCAAGAATACTCTATCAAGCGAAAATATCCTTCAGATATGATGGAGAAATAACTATCCCAGACAAACAAAAGCTACAGGAGTTCATTGCCACAAGACCCCCACTACAAGAAGTGCTCAAGAAGGCCCTCATCCCTGAGGAAAAAAAGAGAAAGGGGATTCAAAGTTTTGAACAAGGAGGAAAATAGGTTGACAAAACCAGAAAAAATTGCAATCCTCTATAAAAATAGATTAGCAAACACTTAATTATAAAACTAAAGATCAAGGGTAGGTAAGCACCAAGAATGAATATAACCTCATCATGTTAAACATAAACTCACAACACAAGAAGTAATAAGATGTGACAACAATAACTTAGAAGAGGAAAAGGAAAGGGATCGAATCAACTTAGTCTAAGGGAATAAGAGGCCATCAAAAAATGGACTATCACATCCACGAGATTTTTTATTCAAACCTCATGGTAACCACTAACCAAACAATCAGAACAGAATCACACATGATAAAGAAAGAGAAAACTAAGAGAACCCACATACAGAACTACCAAACTGAATTGGTAGTCTGAAACACACAGGACAAGAAACAAAAGAAATGCAAAAGAACCAGATAAAGAGGGATGAAATAACAACAACAAGCCCCCATATATCAATAATTACCCTAAATGTAAATGGACTGAACTCTCCAATCAAAATACACAGAGTGGTGGAATGGATTAAAAAACAAGACCCAATAATATGCTGCCTCCAGGAAACACATCTCAGCTCTAAGGACAAACACAGGCTCAGAGTGAAAGGATGGAAGACAATACTCCAAGCTAATGGCAAACAAAAGAAAGCAGGTGTTGCCATACTTATATCAGACAAAGCTGACTTCAAGATAAAACAGGTAATGAGAGACAAAGAGGGGCAATATATAATGATAAAAGGGACACTCCACCCAGAAGATATATCACTTTTAAATATATATGCACCCAATACAGGAGCACCAAGGTACATAAAGCAGCTATTAACAAACCTAAAAGGAGATATTAACACCAACACAGTAGTAGTAGGGGATCTTTTTTGTTTTTTATAATTTTATTTATTTATTTTTTCCCCCAAAGCCCCAGTAGATAGTTGTATGTCATAGCTGCACATCCTTCTAGTTGCTGTATGTGGGACGCGGCCTCAGCACGGCTGGAGAAGTGGTGCGTCGGTGCGTGCCCAGGATCGAACCTTGGCAGCCAGCAGCAGAGCACACGCACTTAACTGCTAAGCCACAGGGCCGGCCCATAGTAGGGGATCTTAACACCCCACTCTCATCAATGGACAGATCATTCAGACAGAAAATCAATAGGGAAATAATGGACTTAAATGAAAAACTTGATGAGATGGACTTAATAGATATGTATGGAGCACTCCATCCAATCACACCAGATTACACATTCTTCTCAAGCGCACATGGAACATTCTCAAGAATAGACCATATGTTGGGAAGCAAGGCATGTCTATATAAATTTAAGAAGGTTGAAATCATAACAAGAATCTTTTCTGACCATAATGCCATGAAGTTAAAAATCAACTACAAGAAAAAACCGGGAAAGTGACAAAGCTGTGGAGACTCAACAACATGCTACTAAACCACCAATGGATCATTGATGAAATTAAAGGAGAAGTCAAAGCATATCTGGAGACAAATGAAAATGAAAATACACTGTACCAACTCATATGGGATGCAGCAAAAGCGGTCCTGAGAGGGAAACTCATAGCAATATAGGCTCATCTTGACATGCAAGAAAAAGCCCAAATAAGCAACCTCAAACTACACCTAACAGAATTAGAAAAAGAAGAACAAACAAAGCCTAAAGTCAGCAGAAGGAGGGAAATAACAAAATTCAGGGCAGAAATAAATGAAATTGAAATAAGAAAAATAGCAGAAAGGATTAATGAAACAAAGAGCTGGTTCTTTGAGAAGATAAACAAAATTGACAAACCCTTAGCCAGACTCACCAAGAAAAAAAGAGAAGGCTCAAATAAATAAAATTAGAAATGAAAAAGAAGAAATTACAATGGGTACCACAGAAATACAAAAGATTATAAGAGAATACTATGAAACACTGTATGCCAACAAATTGGAGAATCTAGAGGAAATGGATAAATTCTTAGACTCATACAACCTCCCAAAAGTGAATCAAGAAGAAATAGAGAGCCTGAATAGACCAATCACAAGTAAAGAGATTGAAACAGTAATCAAAAACCTCCCAAAAAATAAAAGTCCAGGACCAGATGTCTTCTCTGGAGAATTTTACCAAACATTCCAAGAAGACTTAACACCTATCCTTCTCAAACTATTCCAAAACATAGAGGAAGATGGAACACTTCCCGACACATTCTATGAGGCCAACATCACCCTGATACCAAAGCCAGACAAAGACAATACTAAGAAGGAAAACTACAGACCAATATCCCTGATGAACATAGATGCAAAAATCCTCAACAAGATATTGGCAAACCAAATACAGCAATACATTAAAAAGATCATACACAATGATCAAGTGGGATTTATACAGGGGACACAGGGATGGTTCAACATCCGCAAATCAATCAATGTGATACACCACATTAACAAAACGAGGAATAAAAACAATAATATCATCTCAATAGATGCAGAGAAGGCTTTTGACAAGATCCAACATCCACTTATGATAAAAACTCTCAACAAAATGGGTATAGAAGGAAAGTACCTTAACATAATACAGGCTGTATATGACAAACCCACAGCTAACATCATACTCAATGGGAAAAAACTGAAAGCCATCCCTCTGAAAACAGGAACAAGACAAGGGTGCCCACTCTGACCACTCTTATTCAACACAGTACCGGAGGTTCTGGCCAGAGCAATTAGGCAAGTAAAAGGAATAAAAGGAATCCAAATAGGCAACGAAGAAGTGAAACTCTCACTGTTTGCAGATGACATGATCTTATATATAGAAAACCCTAAAGAATCCATTGGAAAACTATCAGAAATAATCAACAATTACAGCCAAGTTGCAGGGTACAAAATCAACTTACAGAAATCAGTTGCATTTCTATATACCAGCAATGAACTAACAGAAAGAGAACTCAAGAAGACAATCCCATTTACAATTGTAACAAAAAGAATAAAATATCTAGGAATAAATTTGACCAAGGAGGTGAAAGACCTATATAATGAAAACTATAAGGCATTATTGAAATAAATTGATGATGACATAAAAAAATGGAAAGATTTTCCATGCAAATGGATTGGAAGAAGAAGCATAGTTAAAATGTCCATGCTACCTAAAGCAATCTACCGATTCAATGCAATCCCAATCAGAATCCCAATGACATTCTTCACGGAAATAGAACAAAGAATCTTAAAATTTATATAGGGCAGGGCCGGCCCCGTGGCTTAGCGGTCGAGTGCGCGCGCTCCACTGCTGGCGGCTCGGGTTTGGATCCCAGGCGCGTGCTGATGCACCACTTCTCGGGCCATGCTGAGGCCGCGTCCCACATACAGCAACTAGAAGGATGTGCAGCTATGACATACAACTATCTACTGGGGCTTTGGTGGGAAAAAAATAAATAAATAAAATCTTTAAAAAAAAATTTATATAGGGCAACAAAAGACCTCAAATAGCGAAAGCAATCCTGAGAAAATGAACAAAGCTGGAGGCATCACAATCTCTGACTTCAAAATACACTACAAAGCTATGGTAATCAAAACAGCGTGGTACTGGTACAAAAACAGACACACAGATCAATGGAACAGAATTGAAAGCCCAGAAATAAAACCACACATCTACAGACAGCTAATCTTTGACAAAGGAGCCAAGAACATACAATGGAGAAAGGAAAGTGTCTTCAATAAATGGTGTTGGGAAAACTGGACAGCCAGATGCAAAAGAATGAAAGTAGACCATTATTTTATGCCATACACAAAAATTGACTCAAAAAGACTTGAATGGAAGACATGAAACTATAAAACTCCTAGAAGAAAATATAGGCAGCACACTCTGATATAAGTCTTAGACAAATCTTTTCCAATATCATGTATATTCAGGCAAGGGAAACAAAAGAAAAAATAAACAAATGGGACTACATCAGACTAAAGAGCTTCTGCAAGGCAAAGGAAACCATGAACAAAATAAAAAGACAACTCATCAACTGGGAGAAAATATTTGCAAATCATATATCCAATAAGGGGTTAATCTCCAAAATATATAAAGAGTTCATACAACTCAACAACAAAAAACCCAATCAAAACATGGGCAGAGGATATGAACAGACATTTTTCCAAAGAAGATATACAGATGGCCAACAGGCACATGAAAAGATGTTTGACATCACTAATCTTAGGGAAATGCAAATTGAAACTACAATGAGATGTCACCTTACATCTATTAGAATGGCTATAATTACCAAGACAAAAAATAACAAATGTTGGAGAGGATGTGGAGAAAAGGGAACCCTCATACACTGCTGGTGGGAATGCAAACTGGTACAGCCATTATGGAAAACAGTATGGAGATTTCTTAAAAAATTAAAAATATAAATACCATACGACCCAGATATCCAACTCTGGATAACTTATCCAAAGAACTTGAAATCAATAATTCAAAGAGACTTATGCACCCCTATGTTCATTGCAGCATTATTCACAATAGCCAAGCTGTGGAAGTAACCCAAGTGCCCATCAACTGCTGAATGGATAAAGCAGATGTGGTATATATATATACAAGGGAATACTACTCAGCCATAAAAAAGACAAAATTGTCCCATTTGCAACAACACGGATGGACCTTGTGGGTGTCATGTTAAGCGAAATAAGCTAGACAGAGAAAGACAAACACCACATGATTTCACTCATATGTGGAAGATAAACACAAGGACAAAGAGAACAGAATAGTGGTTACTACAGGGGAAGGAGGTTGTGGGGTGGGCTTAAGGTGTAAAGGAGCACATATATATGGTGACTGACAAATAGTAATGTACAACTGAAATTTCACAATGTTATAAACTATTATGACCTCAATAAAATAATAACAATAAAAAAATTTATTCTGCACTACAAGAAATGTCAAAGGAAGTTATTTGGGCAGAACAAAAATGATATGATATTATTTAAAGGTAGGCTATGATAAGTAAATGATGTATATTGCAAATCTTAGAGTAACAAACAAAAAATAATAATAATAAAGTAGAATAGCCAATAAATCATTTGAAATTAGAAAAAATATTAAATCTAACAGATGATAAAAAAGGAGAAAAACAGAAACAAAGAACAGATGGGACAAGTAGAAAACAAATAGAAAGATAGGAGACTCAAATCCAAGCATATCAGTAATTATATTTATATAAGTGGTATAAATACTATGATTAAAAGACAGAGATTGTCAGACGAGATAATAAAGCAAGACTCATCTATGTGCTACCCACATGAAATATGAAGCGTCAGATAAGTTAAAATAAAATATTTGGAAAAAACTCACCATGCAAACACTAATCACGAGAAAGCAAGAATAGCTGTATTAATAATAGACTACAGAACAAACATAACTGCCAGAGACAATGAAAGCCTTTTATAATGACAAAGGAATATGTAATCAAGAGGACATAATAGAGCTTCAAAATACATGAAGCAAAAACTGTCAGAACTGAAAGGAGAAATAGACAAATCCACAAATACAGTTGGAGATTGCAACATCTCTCCCTCAGTAATTGATAGAACAAGGAGATGAAAACTTGAGCAACATTAACAATCAACTTGACTTAACGACTTAAGAACTATACCCAACAAAAGAAGAATACTTTTGAGTGCACATGGAATACTCATTAAGATAAATTATATTCTTATCATAAAACAAATCTCAATAAATAAAAAGGATTGAAAAATTGTTAAACTTATTAAATCTACACGTATGCTAAAATGCATTATTTGTATAAAATATATAATAAAGATCCATTGATTTTTGAGGCTGAAGTTTATAACTTTCTTTCATCACTATTGTTTTAAAATGTTTTTCTCAACCCCATTTTTCTATTAAGACTTTACAATAAGCAAATGGTAAACATGAGCTTATAAAAATGAATGTATACCATTAAAAATGTAAATGTATATCATCTGTTTTCAACGTTAGGATTCATATAAGATTTTGTTTGGGAAAAAAGAGTGCCATTGTTAAATTTTTTAAAAGTTTCAGATCACTGATCAGTCTAGAAAATCCATGTCAATCGGCATATTATAAATTTGTTCTAATTTTTGTCAACCATCAGAGAGAATGGAAATACCAAAAAATGATGATAACAATCACACAATACCACCGGCAACAACTTTCACTGAATGCTTGCTAAGTACCCCGCATTTTTTAAAGTATTTTCAGGCATTTTAATTCTTCCTCTTACTTTTCTCCCATTTTACAGCTCAGACAACTTAAATAACTTGCCTGAGATCACACAAATATTAAATGCCAGTGCCAGAATGTGAACCCAGTGACATGATTTCACCACATCATTTTCCATTTTCAAAGCCCAGGGTCAGGCACTCTGGCATTAGATACAAAGATCTTGTGGTTTCCCACTTCAGCACTTTGTAAAGTACTTAATTGGCTCTCTTTTGCCTTAACTTCAAATTTGCCTCTTCACTGGTCTGTCTTATTTGATAAGTTCATCAAACATCAAGACTCTTTGTTCATTTTCAAAAAGGATTACAATGATAGCTTTTATAATTAAGAGTCTCTCAGCAGAGATTTCCTTTACCACAGTTCTCTTGCCTTTATCTTCTAATTATTAGAGATGAATTTTCTGATTTTTCAAAATTGTATTTGCTTTAAATACAAGTTGCAAATGAACTGCTTATAAAAATGTCTTTCCCTCTTCTGAATGGTTACATTTTTATTTTTTCTTTTTCTTTTTCTTTTTTTTTTTTTGAGGAAGATCAGCCCTGAGCTAACAACCATGCCAACACTCCTCTTTTTGCTGAGGAAGACTCAGCAAAAATGCTGAGCTAACATCCACTGCCAATCCTCCTCCTTTTTTTCGCCAAAGCCCCAGTAGATAGTTGTATGTCATAGTTGCACATCCTTCTAATTGCTGTATGTGGGACGCCGCCTCAGCATGGCTGGAGAAGTGGCGCGTCGGTGCGTGCCGGGATCGGAACCCGGGCCGTCAGTAGCAGAGCGCACGCACTTAACCGCCAAGCCATGGGGCCGGCCCTTGAACAGTTACTTAAAGGAAATCTCTCTTGCTCTAGCATTTAAAAGCAATAACGATTCAAAGTTGAATTATCCAATAAGAATTTGAATAAAATAAATCTACTTAAAATCTTTAATGTTTGGGAGACAGGGGCTGCTTTAAAACTACCCTACAGGCGAAATAAGGGGCTAAGTGCCACAAAATACTTGACATTAAGATATAAGAAACATGAAGCCAGTTTGGAATACTTAAGGAAATGGAATGGGTAAAATGCAACGTACATATAAAAATATCACGTCCATTCATTACCCCATAGCAAAAGGTAAAGTCGTTTCCAGAATGAAATGACCCAGCAACTCTACAATCTCTTGCCTTTCTCAAGATGATTTTGTATACGTTATCTAATTTTATCTTCCCCAAAACACTATGAGACAGGTATTCTTATGATTCACAAACAGATAAGCAGAGGTTAACTACTTGAGCATTCCTCAAGAGAACTATCATTTATTAAGCTGAGTATATTTTATATCCAGGATCTTATTTCATATACATTAACTCTTATAGAAGAGGCATTATTATTCTCATTTTACAGGTAAGGAAACTGAAGCTCAAAGAAATTAAGTGATTTACTCCAGATTACCCAGCTCCTTGAGTATTAGAGCTGTGATTTACTCCCAGGCCCACCTGACTCCAGGTGCATGCTCTTTTCATGGTCAGCTACTCCTTCAATGGATTAGTAATAGCACGAAAAGAGGTCACATTCCATCCTAAAATAGCCAGCTACAAACATGAAAGTGTCTTGGTTTCCCACCAGGTGATCCCTGTGTGCAAATTTTATAGAAACTGTGACCGACTCACCAGATCACATCCTCCTGTATGGTTACCCCAGGCTGACAAGTCATCAAAGACAAGATGAAGACAGCAACAGCAAACATCTCCTCCAGAAGCCACCACCCTATATTACCCAGAAGGGATAAACCTGTCTAGTCAGGGGTTGAAGTAAAAGATGTCTGCAGGCCGGGACCTGTAAGATCTAACTAAAGTTTGAAACTAACAGAACTCACTTGGTTCTCATTCAGATGTGGTTAATTAATTACTAGGGTATTGATTAGCCAAACACCCTAAAATCTCAGACACCAAAGGCTACTGTCCTTCAGACTTTTTTGAAAAACACTATCTACATGGTTGAGGAAAGGATATTTAACCAATACCAGCTTAGCAAAGGGATCTTATTTTCAGATGGAGGCAAAAGCCAAACTGAGATGCAGTTCCAGAATTAATCGTCTTTTTGAGTGGCTCTTGGAACTTCTGAGGTTAGATCAATCTGTTTTGCAAAACTGAAAGAAGGCTAGTACTGGTACATCAGCTCTGCTGTAAACAGCCAGAAAAATGTAGGAAATACTAGCAGTTACCCAAAGGTTCTACAACATATTGCCAAACATCGGGAACCTGAGAAATGTGGGTAATTGAATGGACTTTCCACTTTTCATCCAGATTTTGGATATCATTAAGATTCAGCATATTTGTGTCTTGAGGGGACCAGATGTCTTAAATGGACATCTCCAGAAGCATTCTCTAGAATTATAATAACAGCCACACCTCTGGACTGATGGCTATACCTACATGCAATCTCTTACTTTTCCAGGCATATTCATAAACTAATTAGAGATGGACAGATGGATAGAAGGATAGACAGAGAATAATTGAACACCTCCTATGTGGCAGGCATTTCATATGCCTTATTTTATCTAATCCTCATAGCAAGCCTATGAGATGGAAATGATTAATTTCATTTTTCAGTTGAAGAAACAAAGGTCCAGAGAAGTTAACTAACTTGCCCAAGGATCTACAGCTGTCTTGATATCTTTGGGAATATTTAGATTCTATCTTAGCAGGATTGGCCAGTAGTTACATTATTAATCTCAAATAAAGTTATAAAAAATGTAATGAATAACTTGTATGCTTAAGAAATGCATATCTGATTTCAATGTGGAGATTTTAATAAGGCACCCAGGTATTATTGCCTCCATTTCCTCAGAGATTTAGATAAAATTTGTCAGAAGTGAACACCAATTCTGGATCCTGGAAAGCCCCTCAAACCCCTGATTTCTATGTCTCTCTTCCTTCTTCCTCTCTCTGTTTAGACTCCTGGGTCCCATTGGCCTCGGTTCTCCTTCTGACGCATTTGGAAAACTCGGCTCTTCCTCGTTTTTCCACGAGCAATCCAGTCATGACTGGCATTTCATAACACTTTTACTGAAGAAGTGGATGTCCTATCTGGAGGCCCTTGGGGCAGCTCAGAGTGGCAGATCTGGAACCCACTGCTTTCCACCAACTCCCTAGCCATCTCCCTCCTTCCCTGTCCCACCCACAGTCGAAGTTCCTGACACAGGTCCACAGAGCCCCCTGGGGAGTGTAGCTCAGGTTTTCCTCTGCCGTTTCTACAGCTTTCCTCATGGGGAGCAGGCCTCGTCCTACAATAGTGGTTTCAACTGGGGGTGATTTTGCCCTCAAGGGACATTTGGCAATCACGAGAGACATTTATAGTTGCCACAACTTTGGAGGTTATGCTACTGGCGTCTAGTGGGTAAGGGGCCAGGGATGCTGATAAACATCCTACAATGCACAGGACGGTCCCCACAACCAAGAATTGTCTGGCCCAAATTGTCAACAGAGACAAGGTTGAGGAGTGCTGCTCCACAGAAAGGCTGGTCTGTCTTCCCCTGACCCCTGAATTCTGATGAATTAACTTTCTTCTTTTTACATATAGGCAATATTGTCTTCCTTCCTAGACCAGCTCCTTCTGAGATTTCCTTGATGCCTTTTCTCCTCACCCAAGACCTCAGTGGCATTTGGGACTCCTCCTTAACCTCTACTCACCTCTCTCACCCTCCACTCCCAACATGGTCTCTTCAATTCCACCATACTTCCTCTGTAATATTTTCTCATTCTCACTGCCTTTGATCAATTTCAAGGCCTTGGCTCTCTCTGAAATTATCATAACAGATCCTAGCAGGCCTGTTTCTCTTCACTCCAAACCTCCCTGTATATTACTGCTGGGTTCATCTTCAAGAAAACTGCCTCTGACAACATCGCTCTCCTGCTCAGAAACCTTCAGTGGCTCCTCCATTGTCTATCAAATTAGAAGTCCAAATTCCTCCATAAATGGGTCCCAACCCATCTGTGCAACCTCATCAACCACAACTCGCTAATTATCCCCTACATTGGAGTCAGGTTCGCGTTACTTTCCTCACACCTTCTCACTGCTGTGACCGTGCTCATGCTGGACCTTCCACCTGAACTACCCTCATCCATTATCTCCTACCCTTCCACCAAGCGTCTTCTCAAATAGCAGGCACGTCATGGAGCCTGGGCTGACGGCCCCATCTGGAAGGTATCTCCTTGTTATCTTTGAACCTTATAGACACATTAACAGCACTTTTCGTGTTTGCGCCATATTATCTTTTTCTGGGAGAGTGGAGTATATCTGGAGAATGAAAGTTTCTTCAGGGTGAGTTCTGCATCTGATTCTTCTTTATAATCACCCATATCACTTAACACTGAATCTAATAAGAAACATTGGTCAATTGAGTGAATTAGCAAAAGAATCAACTAAACATAGTTTACTATTTCATAATACGTTCAGGTATATTTTCTCATTTAATCCTCAAAATAATCTTGGGAGATAAATATCATTATCCAGAAGAGAATCCTGAGAGTCAGAAGCACAGTGATTAAGGTGGGAAACGGAAGCAAGATGTACAGAGTACCAGGCCCAGTGCCTGCCTTTATGTGTCATGCTGTTTCATCTTCACAGTGATCTCGCAAGGCTGGTAATACCAGTGCTGTTTTAAAGATGAAGATATTGAGTTTCAGAGAGGTTAAATAATTTGCCTGCAATCGCACAGCTGGAAGTCTCAGAGTCATGGACTTATAATCTGTCCGACTTCATAACTTGAGATCTTTTTTGGTCTGGTCACGCAGGTACTAAGCAGTATATCAGGACGAAGGCCTGCATCTTCTAGCTTCAAGGCCAGTTCTCTGTCCATTATGCCTTCACTCAAAGAATGAATATCATTTCCAGGAGACAAAGAAAGCAAAATTAAGTGAATGGCGAGATAATCACAGGCTAGAATCAAAAGAGAGAAGCTAAGGGGCCAGCCAGGTGGCGCAGCGGTTAAGTGCGCATGCTCCGTTTTGGCGGCCTGGGGTTCGCCGGTTCGGATCCTGGGCGCGCACTGACGCACCGCTTGTCAAGCCATGCTGCGGCGCATCCCATATAAAGTAGAGGAAGATGGGCACGGATGTTAGCCCCAGGCCGATCTTCCTCAGCGGGGGAGGAAAAAAAAGAGGAGGATTGGCATAGATGTTAGCTCAGGGCTGATCTTCCTCATACAAAAAAAAAAAAGAGAGAGAGAGAAGCTAAGCCAGATGGGATCATTCCAAGTCTCCACGACTAAGTGTGTTTGTGTGTGTGTTTAAGCGTGTGAGTGTGTGTGTGTTCGGATGGGGTGAGGCACTCATCTGCTTTCAGCCAAAATGTGCTAAGATGAATGGGAAATGCCAAAAAATTGTTAGGTTTGCACATGTGGATTTCACCTTAATTGTAACATTCTGTTATCAAAGATAGATATAAAATACCATGCAGAATAGACAGCAAGATGGCAACTCATTTTGAAAACGCATTGCTTGTCTTGGGAAAACACTTTCCACTATCTAAATCAGTCTGAGAGTTATGGCCTCAGAGTAAACATGTCGTGTGTCGGCCCAGACTGCCACCGCAGGGCAACAGGCAGGTCTGTGCTCTCTGAAAAGCTTCAGAAGCTCTGTGCTACATTCCCCCTGTGCTGTGTCTGCAGCTTTCCCAGTCCAGACAGAAGATCAACATTCTTCAAATCCAGTGCAAATGGAGGCAATTTGCTAGAGTGGAAAGAACACAGCTGTAGGTCAGAAAGTGCCACTAACGAGTTATGGGCTCCTAGCCTCAGTTTCTTCATCTGTAAAATGGATAAAATAATATCTATCAGGATAGGATTAAGAACTGAAGACTAAATGAGGAAATCTACCCTCAACTGGGAATTTTGAACCCCTGCTGCTAGTTTATTTAAACAATGCTTCCCCTCCTCTTTGCTCCTCCTTCCCACCATCTATCTGTCTCCATTCATAAACGTGGGAGCTTTCATTTCAGTACCAGTGAAGGGGAAAGTGGAAGAAGGGAGGGGCCTGGCAAAGAGAATAATGGAGAAGGATGGACTGTGGGAGGTCCATGTCCAGGTGCCGCTTCGAGGCCTTCCGGGGGGGTGGTTCCTACTAGCAGAAGCTGATAGAAGGATTTCAGCTGTGGAGCCCAGGTGACACAGTGCTAGAAGGGTCCGCTTCTCCTTCTCTGCCCAGATTCCAGCACCATTATGGCACCTCAAGGGTTGAAAACTTTGGAAGAAACTCAAAGTAGTGACTTCAGCTTGGACATGGCCAATCTCTCCACGGCCGGAAGCAAACGAAGCTTCTCCAAGCAGGTTACTGGTTGGCAGTCCACGTGCATGGCGAGTGGTTTTGTGAGTTGGTTGGAGGTATTTCTCTGGTTTGTTTGAGGTATTTCTGTTGCAGGGGGTGCTGGGTGATGATCTTCTGCTCCCTCCCTGGAGAAACCTGCACAATATTCAACACAAGGCCCGGCACAAAGCCTGTAGACAGTGATGAACATCTCCCGTCCACTGTCTTGCTTTCTCCACCCTCCTCTCTCAACCCTTTGTAAGACTGCACACCTATCATATCTGTTTTTCCTCCTGATTGCTTCATCAGTCCCGGGCTGTGGCCAACACACAGTGGTGGGTTTTCAGCTAGAAATGAACTGGGGCTGGTTTAAGTAATTGGCCTCAATTAGAGGCTTTACAATGGATGGGCTAATGTGTGCCTTCTGCTCCCCGTTTCATGTGGAAGCTCTGCATTTGCATTTAAGGGGTGGGGTGAGAGGGAGTCAGTGTCTGGCTCATTAGCGTGGAAATTAAAGACCTTTCCTCAAAGAAGGCACTGAGCATTGTAAGCAGCTCTGGGCAAATCTGGGTGGTCCTCTGGGAAATTCTTCTTGGAATTTGGCTGCAATAAAAACCAGAGTCCATTTTACACCTGAGCAAGTTCTCCAGGCTTCATCAATTGATCAATTGTCTCCTTCCCTGTGATGCAGTCACTCCCAGCATGGTGCAGGATACCCCTCTTCACGTTCCCACAGCACCCTGGCCACGTCTCCCTCTCTGAAAGACCACCAACTTGCTGGTTTGTGATTTATCCCACTTGTGATTTCTGTGAGCTCTTGGAAGGCAGGGCTGGGCTGGTCCAGAGTCTCTGTGCACGGGACGTGTGAGAGTCAGCGAATGGAACTAGCTCTCCACAGCCAGGCCGACTTCATGTGCCCCAGGAGTGGGCAATAAGGGACTGCAGTGCATGCACAGATATTAAAAACAATGCTAAAACCTACTAGAAGTCCATCAGCTTTGTATGATCACCACGTGCAGGCAATTCTAAATCACATCAGCGATAAAACCTCCTACTCCCACAGCATTCTGTCTTCCATTCTCTGCCAGCATCACACCAAGATATCTGGTTACTTTCTATTCCCCAACTGCACTGGGAGCTTCTCGAGGGCAGGGGCCATGTTTTCTTTCTTTTTTTCTTTGTGAGGAGACCAGCCCTGAGCTAACATCTGCCAATCCTCCTCTTTTTTTGCTGAGGAAGACTGGCCCTGGGCTAACACCTGTGCCCATCTTCTTCCACTTTATATGGGACGCCGCCACTGCATGGCTTGCCAAATGGTGCGTCGGTGCGCGCCCGGGATCCAAACCTGCTAACCACGGGCCACTGCAGCAGAGTGTGCGCACTTAACCGCTTGCGCCACCAGGCTGGCCCCAGGGGCCATGTTTTAAACCACCTTTGTATCCCCATTGCTGGCACATAGTAGATGCTCCATACTTGTGTTTTGTGCAGCACAGTAGGAGGACCATAGCTTTCAAGTCCAACATCCCTGGACTAAAATCCGGCACCACCATCAACCAACTGTGCAACTTTGGACAAGTTATTTCGCCACATGCCTTAATTGCCTCTCCTGTATAATGGGTTTGATGGAAATTATATATATATGTATACGTTGCACACACATGTACACATACACACATAGTACCTAATAAATGTTGAATGGACCCGCATTAACAGGCATTTCGAGGCAACATCGTGATGGATGCTGTTTCTCTTTGTAATCCTCTCACATCCTGCTCTCTCTGTCATGGCCCTCTGCTCCAGAAACACCCTCTGCACCCATTCAGATGGTGGCTTGCCCTCAGCTGGTGCTCAGGGAGAGAGGAGGTGCTCTGAGGAGTCAGTAATGGGGGGAGGGGTCTCTGGGAAACGGATAGAGTAGACCTACGTGGGCGCCATTTTTGCACGTACATTGGGCATCTTTATGTCATCAGGCCACAGGTATCGACTGCTTACGTGAAGCTTCTTAAAGATATCATAGCCTTTAAGCTTCACAGCAACAGTGACCCGGTGGATTGACCAATGAGAACACAAGCTCAGGAGGCTGACCAAGCCCATTTTCTCACCGTCATACCACAAAGCAGCTGCACGGCGTAACCGACCAGTCATTGCTACATTCATTCCATCAAGGGTTGGGGTTGGGGACTGCGGTGGGCACTGAACACCCAGATGTGAAAGAGCACAGCCCCTTCCATCACAGCACTGTGCCCCCGACTGGGTGCGCCATGGGGATCTGCAGGGGGCCACGCTGGGAGCTTCTGTGAACGACTGCTTCTCTGTGATTTGGGCTTTGAAGGAGGCAGTGGGCGGGAGGGGTAGAAGTTTCTTTAGACAGAGGAAGAAAGGGCACTCCAGATAGAGGAAAGAGCATGAGCAAAAGCATGAAGATGCAAAGGGACATGGCCAGTCTGGGGATCGACCGCTGTCTGGTGAGACAGGCAGAAGGACAGGCAAAGGCCACATCAAAGGGCTTTGTTTTTCTTTTGGCCAAGACTAAGATTTCAGTTCCATCACACTAAGGACGTGAAGGGGCTAACGACCAAACTGAAGCAGCAGAGCCCCTTGATCTGACTTGTACTGTGCACTCTGGGGACACGTGGAGGATTGACTGGAGGGGGCTGACTGGAGGCAGAGAAACCAGCTTAGAGACTGACTCCCAGCCCTGGAGCTCCATGCGCCTGACACACAAGGCGAAATGCTGGGGCAGGAGGGGATAGTGGGTGGTGTCAGGCCTCCGGATTCGTGTGTGGACCTCTACAGGATCCCATTGCATGGCCTTGGGACAGTCACTCGACTTCTCTGGACCTCAGTGTCCACACCTGAGGGCTGGCTCGTTCCCCAGTGAAATCTTTTGCTTCTATAATCCCGATCTAAGGCAGCCCCCTTAGAACTACAGGACTAGGAAACAAATACATTTTTTCAAACCATTCAAGTCTCTCTTAATACTTTTATTCAGGACTTGTCTTCCCATGAGACACTCCAGGCTGTCAGTCTATAATTAGACTTTCTCCCACTCATAAGGCCAGACTGTGTGGAGCAGGAGACAGAGCGGATTAGCCCACAGTAAACAAGTTTGGTCAGTCCCCTTCTCGCCAGTCTTGGTTCCAGCTGAGTGGATTTCAGCAGCTCCTGGGTGAATGTTAATGCCTCCTACATACACAGTTGCGAGAAAATAATCACTTCCCTTTCTTGCGAGTGCTGTGGGTTTCACTTCTCGAGCATCTCTGTGACGCAGCATGGGGCATTGGGGGGCGGGGGTGCAGGGAGGCAGTGCAAAGAAAGTAGAAAAAGCCCAAGGCAGGAGACAGGGCACCTGGGTTTCAAGGCAAGCTCAGACGCTAATTTTCTTTGTAACCTTGCAAAAGTCACTTCAGCTCTCTGAGCCTCAGGTATCTCAACTGTAAAATGAGGCTGAGAACACCGGCCTGGAAGGCCTGCTGGAAAGAGTAATTGAGATAATGTACCTGAGAGCCTTTGGTAAAGCTCTGAGCGAGGATCCAGCGTCAAGGATCACAGGCTCAGTTCTCCTGTGCAAAGGATCAGCGAGCCAGGGCAGGCACAGAGGATGCAGGAGAGCGAGGGTCAAAATCTTCTTCAGCATCAGAATCCTAGAAAACGGGAGGAGGACAGACCTGATGCCCCACGAACTGCCCTCTGATTGAAACTAACCTGAAACTGAATGTAGATATTTAATGTATGGGGGTAAAAGAAGAGTACGGGCATTCATTGAGCACCCATGCCCTTCATGTAATTTTCTGTAACTTTAGATGAGAATTCTTATAGCAAGTCCAGAGATGAGGAAACAGACCAGGAGAAGGAGGTGTGAGGGAGGGAGGAGCTGAGGCCAGGTTAGTCTGACTTAGAGCTTGCCTGTGCTCCCTCTCTTTGGAATTACAAGCAGATTAAAGTCCGATTTAGATGGGGACAGGTATGTAGTAGGTTATGAAGAAAACAAATGATGTATTTGGGGGAGCACTACTAATCTTTTCATAGGGCATCAAGGAGGATGAGTCCATGTCATAAACTGTAAGCATCATGAAGGCAGGGGCTGTACTCACTGCAACATCCTCGGCACACACACCGCTACCTGGGACAGAGCAGGCACTCTGTAAACATTTGTTGAATAAATGGATGAACTCTACGAGGTTCATATTCATCCCATTAGCTTTTCCAGCTTATCATAAATGGTAAGAAAGGAAAAGAAAGTCATTCACTCAAATTGTCCAAGGAATTTGCACACATTTGTTGTACCACTTGTTTCAGTTTCTATTGCTATGTAACAAAGCACCCCATAACTCAGTGGCTAAAACAACCTTGATTTATTATTTCTTAGGATTCTGTGGAAGGTCACTCATGGGGCTGCATTCAGCTGAGAGCTCAACTGGGGCTGGAATGCGCATGATGGCCTCTCCTCCTTCAGGCTTTCTTTTCACATGGCTCTCATCATGCAGTAGTGTAGCCTAGGCTTCTTTCCGGTCTAGCAGCTGACTTACAAGAGGGAATGTTTCTGCTCCTACCACACTTGCTAATGTCACATGGCCAAGCCCAGGATCAGCGTGGAAGAGGACCACACAAGGTGTGAATATCGGGAAGTATGGTTCATTGCAGCCAGTTGGCCACATCAATCTTCATGAGCAGCACATAATAATGAGTTTGTGTATGTAAAGCAGTTAGAAATGTGCCTGGCACTTTGTACTACTTAAGTATTGGTAATAGCTAATTATTATTAAATGCTAATTACAGATATTACTATAATTATTAAGTTCCTCACTGCAACTGCCTTTATTTTGTTGAATATGAAGTAAGAACCCCCATGCTAGGGACGCTCTGGTGTATCCTGCAAACCCTGCATTACTTAATATTACCCCTCTGTATTACTGAAACTACACAATTGTGTTTGAGTAGTTGAGTCAGTAACAAAATATGAAGTTGAATCCTTCTTTCTCCTCTTCCCCTACTCATTTCTTTTTCATGTGGTTTTCCTAAACCTAGGTATGCTTTTCGCTTGTTGCTAAAACTGATGTTGGAAACTAAAGGAGGATTATTCATTTCTATAAGAATCCATTCACTAAACAAGCATTTTCTAATCCCATCACAGTAATAGCTTTCCGTTTTTTAGGGATTCGTATGGAGATGAACATGGGATCCAGTTCTGGCAGAAGGGATGCAAATCTGTTGGGTAACTTCTGAGAAAGACTATCTACCTTGAGGAAAAGAAAAAGGTATGCAAGGAGAATCTTTGTTTCCCTTTCTACCTTTGGACATAGTTGTATGAGAGCATGATACTTAGCAATGTCTTTTACGCCTCTGTTATCACCATGAGAAGAATATGCTCCCGGTAGGCCTCTAGTCCCGCAGGAACAGAGACACATGGACGGAAGAGCTCAGCCAGCATGCAGACCTTCAGCTTGAAATAGAGTTGCTCAGTCCCATTCAGACTCAATCTAGCTGCCACAGCTTAAACCAGAGCTGCTTAGCTGACATCAGAGCTGTGAGGAAAAACGAGATTTAAACCACTGAGTTTGGGGTTAGTTGTTATGCAGCATTATCTGACAACGACTAACCAATACAGCATATTATTCTCCAGTTTGCTGTCAACAGTGCTGCAGAATCTGAGCTCTTGGCCCAGAACCACCCTGATATGGAAGGGAACATAGTAAGAAAATTCCTGAGAGAGGTGCCCTTGGTGTTTGGGAACTTATGACAACATAGAGACCGGGGCCTGCTTCTCTCCTGGTTTCTGAAAGCATGACACTTGCTGGAATAGCCCACACAAGCCAGGCCAAGAAGGGGCCAAGGAGGAAAATGGTTGGGACAAGGAAGTTAAAATACTGGATTGAGTCTATCCTAATTGCTGAGAGTGACAAAAAAGCTATGGATTTACCAATAAGACATGAGAAAGTGGATTTTTTTTTGATAATTTTATTTATTTTCCCCCCAAAGCCCCAGTAGATAGTTGTATGTCATAGTTGCACATCCTTCTAGTTGCTGTATGTGGGATGCGGCCTCAGCATGGCCGGAGAAGCGGTGCGTTGGTGCGCACCCGGGATTCGAACCCGGGCCGCCAGCAGCGGAGCGTGCGCACTTAACCGCTAAGCCACGGGGCCGGCCCTGAGAAAGTGGATTTAAACAGAGCTTAGCTGAAGGCAGTGACTGAAAAATAAGTGAAACCAGATCTGGTTTATATCCCTTGTTCCAATTATTCAATATTCTGTTCCACTTAGTATTTCTCCCTGCCTAAAAGGTACAGTATCCCCTTCCGAGTGGAAATTTCATTGTGCACTCTTTCACCTGGACCGTTGATAACATTGTGGGCACTGGTCTCAGTATGGCTCCCTTCTTGTTTATCTTTTATTTCCTTGCTTTGTGTCGATCTATTACTTATATACCTGGCTTTTGCAGGAGGAATCTTTCAAATGGTATTTGTTTGTTTTTTTTTTCAAAGATTTTATTTATTTATTTTTTCCCCCCAAAGCCCCAGTAGATAGTTGTATGTCATAGCTGCACATCCTTCTAGTTGCTGTATGTGGGACGCGGCCTCAGCATGGCCGGAGAAGCGGTGTGTCGGTGCGCACCCGGGATCCGAACCCCGGCCACCAGCAGCAGAGCGCACGCACTTAACTGCTAAGCCACAGGGCCGGCCCTCAAGTGGTATTTGAATGTACACATAATTTAAACCTTGTCTCCAAGCTTATGGAAACTTTCAAGCAATGTTAGGAATTTTGTTAAGTGTGATCAACACTGTTATTGCTAAAATTAAAATCATTAATGGTAGCAGGAGCAACTACCCTTTCCTGAGCACTTCCAACACGCCCAGCTCTGTGAGGTGTGCCATATGCAGTTTATCCAATTCTCGTGCCAGTTGAGTAGGTGGGTATTATTATCCCATGTTCTTCCAATAATAATAAAGCAACATCCATTTGGCACTGGCTGTGTATCAGGCATTGAAGCGAGTTCTTGACATGCATTGCCTCAGTGCCTTCTCACAACAGCGCTCCCAGCTGGAATGATTATTTCCCCATTTGCCAGAAAAGAAAGCTGAGGATCCAGTGGGTGGAGGGACTTGCCCACATCACACAGTCAAGAAGGGACAGTGCTTGGATCTGAACCCTGGTGTGTCTGCTTCTAAACCCATATTCATTTGGCTTCATTGTCTCCTAGAAACAGAAACCATGGTGCCACCCTTGCTTCTCTCACCCTTTGGTGCCAGTCTAGACTGGTTTGCTCATCCGCTCCAGAAATCTTCCTGGCACCAAAAAGCTGGATTACTAGGTTTGAGTGTAATCCCATGGAGATGAAATCTGGTGACTTCAGGGCAAAGGCAAGCACAACAGGAAAGGAAAAGTCTAACGGCTGTTAGCTAACGGCTGACGAGCAGCTCCCTCTCCTAGCTTCTGCCTCAGAGACCAAACTGTCAGCAGCCCCAGGGCAGAGGGCACCCCACCCTGCTGATGCTGGGCTTTGACTGGGGAGCAGCCGATGGACATTAACGAAGAAACAAACACACATTATGCTTTCACAAAACTTGATAGTTTACAAATCCCTTTCATATATTTTGAGTCTTGCATCCGCTCTGTGAAATAAATGTCATTATGCACAATTTATTTGCATATCTCAGATTTCAAATTCTGCTTTCCTTTATTGAAGACCTAGCATATGCCAGGAACTTTTCTGGGCAGTTTCCAGTACAACACCTCATTTAAATCTCACAAAGTCCTTATAAAGCAGAGATTATTATTCTCATTTTGAGTAAAAGGGAATTAAGGTTCTGAGCAATGGAGTGACATATTCACTACCGCCCATAAAGTCAGTGGTGGAGTCTAGATTTAAACACAGATCATCTATCAGACCTGTGCTCAGTCCATGGCACTAGGCTGCTACAAGAAATCTCCCCTGAGACTCTGACACAGCAGCCCGGCCTGTGCTGAATGCTGCTGCTTCTCCGATGGTTTCAGATGGTCTGTCTCACTCTGTGTGTGGAAGTAGGTGACTTGTGTCCTTAGTTGACAGGATCAAGAAGGAGCTGTATCTGAGGAACTGTATCCAAGGAGCCTCACTGACACCTTGACCTGATTAGATGACAAGATCCTGAACCTCGAGCCTGAGCCTAATACCATAATGGGATGAGATTTTGGGGAGATATTGGAAGGTACTGAGCAAAGTCAGCATGTGGAATAAATATAAATAATTTGTGGCCAGAGGGCAGACTGTGCCACGGCCATTTTAAAACATCCCAAACTTGTTGATACTCTTCCCATTAAGAGGGGGGTATGTCCCCTCCCCTTGACTCTGGACTCTGGGACTGCTTGGCCAATAGAATGGGACGGAAGTGGTGCTCTGCCAGTTCCGGGTCCATGACTTAATAAATTGACAGCTTTCACTTCCTGTCTCTTGGGACACCTACTCGTCAAACCTAGCCACCGTACTGTGAGGAAACCCGAGTCACGCTGCAGAGAGACCCGCGTGGAGAGGGACTGACAAGCAGCTTTGCTGGCCATGTGAGCGAGCCGTCTTGGAAGAGGGTCCCTGGAGGAACCACCCCAGTCAGTGCTGCATGGAGCAGGGAGGAGATGTCTCTGCCGAGCCCTGAGCAACTTGCAGATTCATGAGCAAAATAAACGATTGTTAGCTTTCCACCGCTGTGGTTTGGGCTGGTGAGTTACACAGTAATAGATAACTGGAAGAGAGGTGAACCTGACATCTGCGGAGCCTCTACTTTACAACAAGGCCATTCCATTGACAATCATTTTGAATTCTTACAGCAATCCACTTAAACAGATGAAGAAACTGAGGCTCAGAAAGGATAAATGACTTCTTGAGATCCCACACCTACTAAGTAGATCAGCGTGGATTTGGATTCAACCTGGGTAAGTTCTCCAGCCCCCTCCAATCCACTAAACCATGGGGCAGTGAGATAGAGACAACCACTCCCCGGCTCTCTGACTACCTATTAACCTTTTTCTAGCAAGATCCTGCGTGGGCTATAAGTGCAAAACAAATGTCCCAGCTAACTCTGTTCTTAGGTTGCATGATGCTGATTTGGAAATAATAAACACATCCAGGTTTGAATTCCAGGGAGTGTCCCCCGAAGTAGGGAGTCAGCTGAGCAACTTTCTGGCTGTGTGACCTTGGGCTCATCACTTAACTTTCCTAAGCCTCAGTTTCCTCATCCATAAGATAAAGACAAAAATATCAACCTCATAGAGTTGTTGTAAGGATCTAATGAGGACATATTAGAGAAATGACTTAACACAAAACCTGGCCCAAAAATAAATATTCAAAACATTGAGTGTCCCTTACCTGGAGGGCTCAGAGTCAGAGGAGTTTTCTTTGCTCATCACTCCTTACCCCAAAGAGAGAGCTCCCCAGGATCACAACGAAACCGATGCATCCCGCCCCTGAGCGTCATTTATTTAACCTCCTCAAAGATTCAGCCCTGTTCGCCTCCACTCCTGAAGCCCCTCTGGACAAGAATGAAGCTCGAGCCACAGCCAGTAAGCTTTGCTCACAAATTCCTCCTTCACGACTGACTGAGCCCCGACACCAGAAAGAAACATTCCGTTGAATCATGTAAATCCCCACTCATCTTCAAATTGGGTGCTGGAGTGCCCTGGGGAAGTGATTGTACAACCTCACTGACTTCAGCCAAGGTAGCTTCGAATTGCTCTTGTGAGATAATTCCACCTGCACCTGGCAGCAAGACCGCTCAGGGGCTCCCTGCCTTCTCACTAGAGAAATGGCCCCCTGGGCTGAAGGGGAACAGTCTCTTCCCTCCAGAGGCAGGAGAGAGGTCTTAAGCTGCCTGCTCCCTGCAGCCCTCCCCAGATGGACGGCACAGGTGGAATTCAGTGACTCATCACTCACATTCTCACTTGAACAAAGGATCTCAGATACTGGCGGGGAGGGCCATCTTGAGAGAGAGTGTCTCGAATATGAGGTCAAGGTTGCCTGCTCTTTCCCTCACAACCTCCTGGATTTCAGAGGCAGGGTAATGCTATGATGGACCGAGCCATCGTTGCATCTCCACGCAAGAAAATGCTTTCTAGCCTGCTGTGCCTCTGGGGAGAACTGTTATATTTTCTTGTATCACTGCCTTTTAAACAAATTTATTTTCAAATCTGGGCTTCACAATAGATTATTCAACCCACAGCCAACTCAGCTGCATGAAGTACACAGTCAGCCCTGTCTCTCCCAGGACACTGTGGCTGCCTGGTCACAGATGGCACAACTCCCTGTGTTGGTGTGAAAGATGACTTTCCTCCCAAGTCATTGGGAGCCCAAGTCCCATTGCAAATATTAGAAAACAGGTCATTTCTCCACCAATAATCATAATCATAAAAATTACTATCTGTTTCTGAGAGCTTAGTCTCTAAGGACTTAATAATCCCTATATCATATAATCCTTGCTTCAGATCCAAAAGGTAGATCTTATTGTCTGTATTTCATGTATGCAGAAACAGCTTCAATAATCAAGTAATTTGTCCAAGGTCACACAGCTAATATGTGGCAGAGTGAGAATTTCAGTTTTGCCATCATTGACCATTGCTAGACTCTCTGAGGAAAGTTCTCCTCTGATGGCTGTCTACACTACAGAGGGACATGCTATCCAGACTAAGTGACAGTACTCGCCTTCCTCAGCCATGCTCAGCTGGAGTCCTTCAGGATCTCCATCCATAGCTCACCTTCTCCACCTCCTGAGTCAGTTCAGAGCAGGCCAGAGTCCTGCTCTGTCCTCACCAGCAGATGGTGTCTTGCATTTGTCTTGCAGCCTCCAGCTCACTCTCTGGTGTGCTGGTGGGCCAATGACCTCACCAAACTCAAATGCCTAGTGTTTTGGGCCAGGCCACATTCCCTCTGCTGTCTGGATCCTGCCCTCACAGCTAGAATGGATCAGCAGAATTCCTGACAGGATGGAGCCATGACAGAGACTCCCGGGGGCCTCCATGGACCAGAATCACCAGATGTTGATCACAGATCACAGATCACAAATCATCCATTTCTTTATGAAGAGCAAAGGTGATTTACAGTGTTTTCCTTGTTAGCTGTCCTCTTCTAAGGGAAACTGCCCTGCCCACACACACCACAGCCCCCCAGCTGCCATGTTTAGCATGTGAATACCTGGTGGCCCCCAGTTGCACTAGGTGTGGACATCTGGCCAAAGCCAGCTATGATGTTGCCAAACATGGAAAGTTCTGCCCAGAGAGGGATGAGCTGGCCAATCAGATTTCCACTCTGGGGAGCCTGAATTGAAAGATGCAGGGAAAATCCAGTTACTAGTAGCAGAAACTGAGGCTGGTTGGATGGCCAGAGAAAAGCTATGAGGTAGAGCAGAGACTCTGAATAAACTTATGTGATGTGCAAATAAAAATTATGACAATGTATGGGCCAGCCCGGTGGTGTAGTGGTTAAGTTTGCGCACTCTGCTTCAGTGGCCCGGGGTTCATGGGTTCGGATCCTGGGCACAGACCTACACACCACTTATCAAGCCATGCTGTGGCAGGCGTCCCACATATAAAGCAGAGGAAGATGGGCACGGATGTTAGCCCAGGGCCAATCTTCCTCAGCAAAAAGAGGAGGATTGACAACAGATGTTAGCTCAGGGCTAATCTTCCTCACCCAAAAAAAAAAAAAAATTATGACAATGTGGAATCCCAAGTAACTAGAAGCTCTGAGGAAGACCAAGGACATGTGCGGAAGCCAACTGTTGGTGGAAAGAGAAGCAGAAGAAGCCAATATTTGCATATAGCTCAGCTGTGCTGATGGCAACACGAGGATGGAGATCCAGCGAGCCCTTCCGCTGAGGTTTCTGGAGGTGCTCCGGATCCAAGTGCCTCCATCGGGAGGCCTGGCCATACTCTGGTTATCCTGGGACCTTCCCCTCCCCCTCATGGCCAAGGGCGTCCTTATGGTGAAGCCCTGCCCTCCTCCTTCCCTTTCTGGTGCTGTCTGCAGATGTCTCTCTTCACTACAACCGAAGGAATACTGCTGAAACTCCCATCTCCACACACTTGCATTTGTGCAGGGTCATTGGCTTGTTTGTATTTTACAGACTCTGAATGTAATAGGTGCTATACTTTATCTGTGGGCATTTGGAAAACAAGGGGCTACACGTGTGTCCTGCCAACAATCAGGTGGAGAAGTTACGATGGTGTGCAGCTTTCTTTGTTTTATCTTTTGATCCAATTTAACCCTTTGTTCCCATGTTTTTTAATTCTACTTTTAACTTTGGCGATTTCACATTTTATATATCCTTATAAACTCCTTTCTAAGACAAGCTAATACAGAAATAAATAAATATTCACAAAGGGATGACATATAAGTCAGGACCCTGGTGCAAAATGGAATTAACATCAGGGAGTTCAAAAGGAGAGAGCTGAATGTCGTGACCTCTCATAGAGGTGGGGACAGGGTTGAGGGAACTGACAAGGATGGTGAAGTGCCCAGAGGTTAGCAAGAGCAGGAAGCCATTATCACCCTGACGGTAGGAGGACCAAGGGAGGGTAAGGTTATGACTAGAGTCCAATGGGCACGGGGCCATGAGGAGAGTGGTGGGAACGGCAGTGATGGAAGGATGCAGGACGCGAGAGAGGCCCTCCAAAGCAAGGAGAGGGACCAGGGGAGAAATGCCCGTCTTCCTTCTCAACTCACCTTGGGACTTCCTGCTGGCACTTCCCAACCGGAACTGGGCAGCCAGGAAGTCCAGGTGGTGCAGTCTGTGTGGGTCAGCCTCCCAGGGCACAGAGATAGACTGAGAGGAGTGGAGATTGGTGGTGGAGGGGGATTGAGAATAAGCAGCAGTGATGAGCCCTGGTCTTGGGCTTGGGCCTGGTCACAAACAGGGACCAGACCAGGAGGAGTGGGAGTGAGGAGAGGTGAGAGGCCAGGACCCACGCTTTAAATGGAGAGTGGATGCTGGGCCCACAGTGCGGCTCAATGGCTGTCCTTCTGGCATATGGGGCTTTCTTTCTGGGAGCCTCAGTTTTCTCTCAGTTCTGGAGCACTGATCTGACCCCCAGAGCCCTGGCAATCCACAAGATGCCTGCACCCACCCTCCTTCTGAGCCCTACACCTTGCACTTCCCAGTTCCCCAGGTACCAGCCGAGGTTCTCGACTTCACAGCTCCTGTTCTGCTTCTACGCAGTCAGGGGCGGGGTGTCTAAGTAGTCATGGCAGCTGACGGAGGGCCCAGGGGTCACATGTTCTCCCTCCCACTCTGGGCTGCTTTGTGCCCCGGCCTTGAGAAAGCCCGTCTCAGCTCAGGGAAGTACCCAGATTCTCCGGAGAACGCACGTCTACACAAACAGGCTGCCTGTGTCAGAGCTAAGGAATCAGTGAGAGAATGGCCACACCCAGGCGGGCCCGCAGTCACCCACTCCTCATTCCCGCCACTTCAAAGCAAATCCTCATGAATCCAGGCCCACGGACTCAGAATTTGGGAAAATGCAGAACCAGACTCAGTTCAAATTTATTTGTTGCCATCTTTAGGAAAACAAGAGAACTTATCAAAGAAGAAAGCTAATATTTATTGACCACACATGATGTGATAGGCGCTCGCGTATACCATTTCATCTGTACGTTCATTCTGTGCGATGCGTATTGTAGAGACTGAAGATCAGAGAGGTCAAGTAATTTGCCCAAAGTCTCACTTTTACTGCCTCACAGAGGCAAGACTCGGGATCTGTCTCTCTGGGGCCACGGACCACGCTTGTCCGATTACACCACACTGCTGCTCAGCAAAACAGCAAGAGCACTGCTCATTGGACTGATTGGGAGGGCAGAAGGGCTCTTTTTAACACAACAACCTGGTTTAGGAAAAGCAGGATCTTCTGAGCTCCGTTATTTTGTATGTCTATAGAGTTGGAAATAATAAAACTACACTTCCTAAAATAATTCTAATATGCTCATTATTCAATTGTTTGGACAAGATTATTCCGACTTACCTCCCTTGTGCTGAGGAAAGGATAAGGAGTCATATTCACTGTGGTTGCGTGCGCACACACACGCTTGCACACACACACTCACCTCTCCAGCCACCTCCCCCAAGCGCATCAAATTCCACTGCTTCAGGGCAAATATCTCATGCCCACCAGGGCCAGAATTCACATTCTCTGATTTGAGTTTTAAAGACAGAGATTTACACAGGTTTACGATCTTTTTTTGGTTGTGGTTGATTCTGATTTCCATTGTCTGAATCATAGCCATGGAATAAATTGAATCTTTTTCTAACATAGAATATATTACTCTTGAAATAGTAGGAAATGTTGATAATTGCCTTTTATTGGACTCACAAATAATTTATAAGTTGGTCTGGTTTGAGGGGAAAAAAAAAAAAATGATAGTCTTATTTCTCTGGCTTCTTCCTGGAGGCTAGAAGCTGCCTCTAAAAATAGCTGCCTGCGCAGGGATGGGCCTAGGGCTCCTCCTGGTGGCCACTGTTCAGGATTGCGGGCTCAGTAAATGGACCCGAAGCTGCAGACGCGACATTTGAATAATTCTTTCTCCCCTAAGTACACAGAGAAATTGGATTTATTCTTCACAGTCATGTCTGCATTACAGATCACGTCTCCTTATAAAGTCCATCTGCTCTGAGGATAAGTAAATGATCAATCTCTCATATACATTATCATGCAGTGAACACTTCTCTGAGGTAGTAATAGCTTCTGTGGTTCTACCAAATGTCAGGGAGGCTGGGCGTTTCTACTTTCCTTAAGAAGATACCTAGTTAAAAATACAAATTGACCTGTGCATAAGCAGGGTAACTACTTACTGAGGGTACTAATGAAACGTGACTGTGTCTAGGGTGGGCGACAGTAGAGGGGGAAGGGAGGCGCAGGAGAACCAGAAGGCTGTGGAAGTGCTTAGGTCAGAAACCTGCATCCACTCACAAGCTGTGCTAGCAGCATCCTGAGATAGTGCTCCACAAGGGTGACAGACAGCCGCTCTCCCTCCTCCCCTGTGCCCCCTTGCCACTGGGAGCCACGTGACCGAGTTCTTGAGAATAGGATGTGGGCCAGTGGGAGGTGGGCAGAATGATGCAGCACTTCCAGGCCTTCCCCCTAAAGCATCCCTAGTGACTTTTAATGCTCTCTGTCTCTGTATCCACACTGATGGAAACAAAGTAATCCAGGATGCCAGGGTCACACAAGGGAAGTGAGCCAAATCCATGAGTCATCACTTAAAGGACAGTGGCCCAGCAGAGCCACCTGATTCTCATCAAACTGTGATGTGAGCAAGAAATAAACGTACATATGCTAAGCCACTGAGATTTGAGGGCTATTTGTTATAGCAGCCAGTGTTAACTACCCTAACTATTAAAGCAAGTCAGTTCGACTTTTAGCCTCAATTTCCTCAATTAAGAATAGGGATGGTGTATGAAGATTCAGTGAAACGATGTGAAAACATGTGGCACAAACTCAGGGCTCGATAATTGCTGGTTAAAAAGCAATTGTGGTTCACATAAACAATATCTTCATTCTGAAGGACTCTTTTTGTTGTTTTCCCACATGTTCCCATTGTAAGAAAAAGAAGACTCGACTCCACTGGCAAGCCAAATGGGGATTTCATTGGCCCCAGAGCTAGAAATTCCAAGCGTAGATTAAGACTTAGGGCTGGTTTAATCCATCCAGCAGCTTGAGGACCCAGGTTCTTTCTGCATCTCCACCCTTTCTTCTGTCTGGTAAGCCTCGTTCTAAACCTGACTCGCCTAACGGTCAAAGACGCCTGTCAATGGCCCCTATTGCTACATGTTCCTAGTCTATTTTGAGAGCAAGAGGAAGTCTCACCCCAGTATTCTAAGAAAGAATGCTCTGATTCCTCTGATTGGACTGGCTTAGATCACATGCTTGCCCCTGAACCAAGCACTTTGTTAAGGTGGAGAATATGTGCTGATGACCTGCCAATTAGGACCCACACCTGGAGCTGGGGTTGGGCTCAGCTTTCCTTACATCCCTTAGGCTTGTGGGGAAATAAGAGCACACATTGTTTTAAAGGCTGTTTTTAAGCAGGAAAAAGAGGGAACAGGGGAAAATGAGTGCTAGATAGGTTACCAAAAGTGTGTGCTACAATTGGTATGTTTATTTCCCTTGAAGCAAGAAATAAGTTATAGGAGTAGATGGTGAATGTTAGTTTGTGATCACTCCAAGTGATCGCCCAACCTTTCAGAAATCTGTGAGTTAACTGGACATTATGGTTTTCAACTTCCTAACCTCTGACAAAGAGTTCCCCAAAATACCCTCAGATATTGACTTCTTGAAATATACTCAGATATTGACTTCCTATCTCTCTTGACAGTACAGTGTTAAAAAATAATGTCTCCTAAGAATGATTTAGTTTCTTGCTCTTCTGCTTTCTTTTCCCCTCTTTACTTCTCTGTACTTTCTTTTGATTTTGTGCAAGTGTTTTAGAAAGCATAAGAAGCTATACAAATGGGAAGGATTGTTCTTTTCATCTGTGCTTCATGCCTAAAGTAAATCATACGATGCTTAATCACAAAATAATGAGGCTGATTTTAAACACACTACTTAGATATCTGAACAAGTGCGGCTCTTCCTAGCAGTCACCTAGAGAGGTGATCTTAATATGCCAGTGACGTAGCCGTGGCTCAAATGGTATTAATTATACCTCAGTTTTAACCAAAAAAAGTGCAGGGGCTTGATTGACCACTCTATGCATCTGATTTGATTCCCAATTCCCTGTAAGGTTTTCCAAAAAATGAATCTATCTTCCAAAGCAAAGACTTGTCTTTTCAAATAACATATCTTGGGATCTGAAGACAATTGTCAATGGAGAATTCCAAAAATATTTTGAATAAATGTTAAAGCGTGAACACTCTGGAGGGCACATGAGTTTTACATTTGTTTGAAAAAAGAGAAGGTCACAGGATATCCCAGTCTTCCTCAACAAGGAAGATGGTCTGATTACCACCCCCTTTCAGTCACCCTACAGCTGAATTCTCCCGGACTACAGGCTAAATCTGAACTCAGCACACCCTTCAGGCCTTGAGCTGGCCCCACGTCCTGCTGTTGCCTCTTTTTGGCTGCACTCCTGCCACACTAAAGCTCTCTCTGCTCCCTGGGGATGCCAGGCCCTCTCCAGAAGCTGTGGTTCCCCTCCTGCCATCGCCTCTCCTGAAATGCCCTTCCCTCTGCTTTCATTTCATACTCTCACGGCTCACTGCAGACCCTGCTCATCTGTGATCTCCTCCAAAAAGTTTTCCTAACCCTTCTCCTCCACAGGAAAAGGATTTTGTTACTTTTTCTTTTTTGATCGTAGCTTTAAAAAAGAATGTCTATTAGAACATTTACTTTTTCTCTTGTAATATTTTTATCACTTGTGCTTGGCCTCAAGGAGATTGCCCCCAGAGCCATTCTTTCCCGCCATGCTCTCTTCTGCGTCCCAGGGTGTCTGACCCCTGCAGGCTGCATGGCTCAGGCTCCTGTGTCAGCTGGCTCTCCACGGGTTTGGCAGATGGGAGGCACTGCCAGAAGACTGTAGGATGGAAGGAAGGGAGAGGCTAGGGTATTTTGTCCCTTCTCTAGAAGCTTCAGGAGGTACTCATGCCTGTGGCCATTTCTCTCCCTCAGTGGCTGTAGTCTCTTCTGAGTGATTCCAGCTTCTGGGCCCTGATGACACCATCTCCTCTTTGTCCCTCCAGCCTAGTGGCTTCCAGCGGTTGCTAATCTCTGGGTTTCTTCACAGTCCCCACTTTGGTCCCTTAGCTCTTCTATCCCTAGTGTAACCAGTTTTCTGTATTAAAACTCCCATTCCAAACGTTTAGAGTGGATTCTGTTTTCCTAATTGGACCCTGACTGATACATCAGCTGGTCTCCCCACCCAGCAGTGGAGAAGGGTTGGTTTAATGAATGACATCAGTGGATTGGTGAATAGAAAACTATGTCTACCTATCATAAATAAATTTTATATTTCCACTTTCTAAGACACCTTCATGCTTTTTCTATAGATCTCTCTTTCCTTCTACAGCCCAAAATATCTTTTTTCAGGTTCTAGCCACTTTTCCTAGCTGGATTTCCCAACCCCAAACCCCTTGTTCAAGTTTACGCACATTCGGGTCCTGCATGGCACCTGCCTCCCAGACAGATGGTGAAGACGTTGAGTATGGAGTGAGATCATCAAGACTAGAACGGTTGCAGAATCCAAAATACCGAGGCTGTTGGCCGGGACCCACAGGACGATGGTGAAGGATTCATTATCTTCCCGCTCTTCCGGTCCAATGCGTGCCTCAAGCCAGAGCCAGGCCAATCTGCAGTTATTGCCCGAGCCTAGTGCAATTTGCAGATAAAAGGAAGATGCACATTTGTGGCCAAAGTGGAAGATTTGAGTATTAGACTGGCTGCTGAAGTGGTCCCCTGTGTGTGAGGCCAGCATACAGCTGGATGATCTCCTCAACGCAAATAAAACGTAAATAAAATAGAGCATTATTTTGTTTACATGGTCTGGAGGCCAAATGAATACAACCCAGGCATGTGGAAGGGATTTGGGAAGGGCAGGAGGCTAAAGCTTCTGCTCTAGTGAAGAGGATGGTGCAGCCCACCTTTCTGCCCCTTCCTGCCCCACGTAGTTCTCAAATCACTTTGACCCCTCGTCTGCTTGGCTGTAAATGAGGCTAAGCAGCTATTAGTGCTCAGCACTAAAGTGAGAAAAGGAAAGTGATACAACTTAGGGAAATCTCACCTGAAAGGGCACACATTTGTTGAGGAAACATTTATTGTGGGCCTAGCACTGAGCTAGATACAGAGGATAGGAATGAGTAAAAACCAATTCCTGCCTTCCAAGCCTCACTGTCTACTTGGGGGAGACAGACACAGGACAGAGGGGCAAAGGCAGGTTGACGGGCTGAGCCAGAGCCCAGATGCTCCATGTGTGGCCCACACACAGCACTTAAGAATACAAGCTCTGGGCAAGGTGGGCCAGGGCCTAATCCCGGCTCACACACTTCCCAGCCTGGTCATCTCGATCTGTGTGACTCGGTTTTCTTATCTGTAAAAGGAGGACTTAGTGCCCACCTCACAGTTGTTGTGAGTACAAAATGAGTTTACCCAGGGAAAGTTCCTCATACCTTGTCTGATGCAAGGTAAACCCAAGCACACTGGGGTCTTCATGAGGGGCACCCTCAACAATGGCAAGAGGGAGGCTCCTTGATTGCTTTGTCGGCCCTGGACATTGCAAGGAGGAATCAGGGCTGGAAAGGAAGACCACGGTAATGCCATGTGCTGACTCCAGCTGACAGCCTGCTTGGTGGGCACCCAGGGAGCCCTTTTTGAAGATTCTCAGAAATCCCAGGGGGTGAGGAGTTTATGGAGGTCTCAGAGACATTATCACATGGATATAAATGGGTCCAGTTCTATAGTCACAGTTGGGTTATGAGATATATGATGAGGGAACTGTGGGAAGAGAGAGTTGAGTAAATTGCCCTGCCTGTGGTCATCAGGAAAGGCTCACTGCCAGTGTCACCTGCACTAGCTCTGGAGGGTTAAGGGGGAATGCACCAGTGGGTGGCTGGCATGCCAGGGGCAGCCTTCCAGGCAGAGGAAATGGGATAGGCAAAGATCCAGAGGAAAGAAATAGCACTGTGAGCCCAGGAAGGAAGAAACTCAGTACGGCAGGTGTGTAGGAAGCTGAGTGACAGGGGCTGAGGCTGGAGAACCTCCAGGGGCCAATTCTGAAGAGCCTTGTGTGTCCTAGGAAAGGGTCAAGACTTTTCTCTGTGGCATTAGAGAGTCAGAGGAGGTTTTTAATGGTGGAATGCATGGTCAGATTTGTCTTGGGGAAGATCATTCAGGTAACACTAAGGCTCATGTGGTGTGAGGTGGGAGACTGGAGGCAGAGGCACCATGAACTAAAGCTACAACCCTCCCATGGAGGGGATGGAGAGAAGCAAATTGATTAAAGAGATGTTTCTGAGTAGTCTAGTCATTTCCTGAGGTGAAACTAGATTATAAGTCCCTTGATGGCGAGGAATGTACCTGTTTTATGGCAGAAAATATCAAATGCCTAACAGAGGAAGGAGCACAGAGTAAATACTTGCTGAACGTTGTCAAATGAGTCACAATCAAGTGCATTTGAGGGTGAGGATCTATGCGCATCAGGAGTGTCCAGGTTTCTGCTTGGGAAAGTGGATGACCTTGATGTCACTTGAGTAGGTTTAGGGGATCAAGTCATTGGTTCAGTTATGGCCTTGTTGAGTTTGAAGTGTCTATGGAAGACCCAAGTGAGCAGTCCAGCATGTAGGTGGATATACCGATCACCGTGAGTCCTCAACACATAGAACGTGGCCTCGTTCAACATGTTGAGTAGGTCTCAATAAATATTTGTTGAGTGAATGAATGAGTGAATGGGTCTGGAATGCAGGAATGACCTAGACTCCTTGACCACCTTCTACAAAGCAGGGCTCCTTGTTATTTTATTCCCTGTTATTTTCCTGCACAGCACTTACGGGTATGAGTAACCATATAATGATTAACCTGTTTAATGCCTGACTCCCTAACTAGACTACAGGTTCCATGGTGGTGAGGACATTGTGCATTTGTTCTTCACTGTGCATCTTGGCCTAACCTAGCCCATTGTAGAGACTAGGTAAATGTATGTTGAATGAATGAAGGGCTAGGGATATGGATATGGAGGTGGACAGGACGTAGGTGGAAGCCAAGAGAAAGTATGGGTCCTGGTGAGCTGGGTGATCATGTCAAGCATGGAGCTTCCAGGTTCAAAGTTACTTGTTTGTAACACTTTTCTCCCAACTTCCCAATTCCCTTCCCCTCCCCCACATGCCACACCGCCCCTCTCCCCCTAAATCTAGCCCCGATCAAGTCCTTTCAAGTCCCTCTCTGAGCTGCTGTTCTCTCATCTGTAAAATGGGGATTTTTTATGTCCCCTGCCTCCTTTATTAGGTGGCTGTGAGCAACAAATGAGGTAATTCCATTCTGCAAATGTTTGTATAGGTGATTAAACGTCATGGTGATAAATGCCTTTGAAAAAAATACAATGACCTCTAGGCTTAGTTCCACCTGGCTTGAAGCAGCATCCTCTGCTCTGGGAGACAGTGGGAAAGGAGATCTCTTTGACACATGCCACCTCTCTTCCCAGGAAGCCCTTCATTTCGGTGACAAAAGACTCTCATCTTGTAACCTGAACAAAGGCCAAATGGCCTGTCCCATCCAACACCCTCGTTCAGAGTTGACTGAGATCTGTTACGCGGGCTGTGGTGCCGAGGCCTGGCCCATCCCACCTCCCTGCGAGCTGTTGCACCAGCTTGGCAGCGGAGCCTGAGCTGCCGGCCACTCTGATAATGCAGCTAGCGAGCAGGAAAAATAGACACTAAAGCAGAAAAGGATGTATAATCTGTATGGCTGCTTTCAGGATGACAAAGGGTCAGAAACAGCAACTCCTGAAAGCAGAGACCAAGCTTTTCTAAACTTATCCTCCCCAAGGGTCTACTTGGGAGACTGGATTGTTGAAGGCAGGTCTTTGCACAAGCTATTCTTGCCCTCTGGACTGCCCCATCCTTGACCACTTTAGGACTAAGATCAAGCCTTGTTCCCACTGTGAAGCCTCTCTCTTCACCCTCTGGGTGGACATAGATATGTCCTCCTCTGTGGAGAGGAAGAGGGAAGAGGTCCAGCCTTTACAGAGTGCCGATTCGGTGTCAACTACCATGCGTGATTCTCTATACACCTTCTGTCAGTTCATACTCAGAACCATCTGTGGGGTTGAGTTTGTTAGCCTCATTTTACAGATCAGGAAACTGAGGGTCCAAGACTCAAGTCACTTGGTCAAAGGAACAGCTCGTAAGTGGTTGAGCCGGGATTGGTCAAAAATCAAATACATAGTGTTTTTGCTTTCTCCATATTTCTAACAGAGCACTAGTTGTGTAGTTTTTAATTTTCCCGTTCACCATTGCGCTTCTCCAGAGCAAGGATCCCCTCTACTCCCTTTCCCTGCCTGTCTCAGCTGCACACTGAGCAGGACTGGAGGCCTTTGACCACAGGCCCCAGGTCTGCTCAGACCCTGGGCACCTCCCTAACCAAGGAGGAAAGAAGGTAGGGGCGTCTACACCAGCAGGGGAGGGCTGGTGTCAATCTTGCTACTCTGTTCTCATGTCCATACTTCTCTGGGATGAATTTTCTGTCACGGTGTGCTGTTGTGCCTCACCTGTGGCCCAGCCCTCACTGTGTGTACCTTGTTCCTCTGACTAACCATCTGCCTCTATTCTTGATTTTCACTCTTCTTTCTCTGTGAGGCCTTAAACCCTAGTCTGTGTCTGATGCCCAATATCTCTTCCAGGCACGGCAGGTTCTTTCCTTGGGTGTTGAAATTCACCCCTAGAGGCTGCCAACAATCCTTCTCTAACTAGCTAGCATCAACCCTCCCCTAAATCACAATGATGCCACCACTGTGAGCTTCAACTTGGCTACCACCAGTAGCATTGTGGTTAACAGATCAAACAGATCTGAGTTTGAACCCAGTTGTTCCTCTCATGGGCTGTGTAGCCAAGGGAAAAACTCTTAATCTCTTTGCACCTCAGTTTCCTCATCTATAAAATGGGCATAATGACACCTTCCTCCTAAGATTATTGAGAAGATTGAATGGTAAAAAATTTGCTATATGTAAAGTAATGACCACTGTGCATGATACAAAGTAAGCACTCGATAAATAAAGGATGCCCCTTGTTATTCCCAGCAGCCCAGATCTTATCATTTAGGCATAGCAATCTGGTCTTCAATTCAATCCTTGAGAAGTTGGCTAAACCTACATCAGCACTAGTTTCCTTATCTCCTGGCCCAACTCTTCCTTTTTTCTGCCAGCCCACTGCCAAAGTTTTACTGTAGCTCACTAATGCTTTGTAAGGAAGCTGTATTAGTCAGAATAAGATAGGTTATGCTGCAGTAACAAATAACCCCCAGATTTTAATACCTTGACACAGCAAAGATTTATTTATATCACAATCTGATGAATATTGGACAGATCTCCTTCCTACCTCTCTTAGAGTAGGAACTCAGGGATCCAGCCTCCTTCCATGTTGTGATTCTGCTATCTTAAGCATCTTAAGCACACGGCTTCTGAGATTGCTGCAAAAGGAGAAGAGAGAAAGTACACAATTGAGCAGGCCTAGAAGTAACATTCATTAGTTCTTCCCATATCCCATTAACCAGAACCTAGTCACACACCCAAATCTAATTGCAAGGGAGGTTGGGATATATAGTCTTCTCACATACCCAAGAAAAGGAAAAGGAACTGGAATTTGGGGAATACAAAGCATTTTCTCTGCCCATCTTACCTCTCTAAATAAAGTACCCCCCACAGCCCCCAACATGTGTGGAGAGGTAGCTGTATCTCAGAGCCCAAGTCTTCCATCCCCTTCCTCCAGGCTCATGAGCCCAGTGGAGTCTCTCCCTAACTAGTACTGCAGCCATGCTGGCCTCAGAGGACACTGCTCTTCCTCTCCCTCTATTTAACATTCCATCCCAAATGTAGACAAAGATGCTTCCTTTTTCACTATGCCGGAGCTGAGGTTAAATATCTGACTATATTAGATTTTACCAAAGATTGGACGATGACACATGAGGAATAAGCAGAGAGTAAACTACAGCTGCTAATTTGCTTTTTTTTTTTAAATGGAGTTTATGCATCTTCAGCTTGAGTCTTCCATAGGATCACCTGCCTGCAGTACTCCTGTCCTACAGCCACAGGTCTGAGGCCACCTGACCCCTATGACCCAAGAGCGCCCACACATGTCTTAAGTCCATAGAACAGAAGCATGGTATTTAAGGGGGAGCAGTTAGAGAGAGAAAGGGATGTGGACAAGGTGGAAGAGAGAATCTTTGCCTCCCTAACTCCTCACAAGGAAAGGAATTCTAACTCTTATACTTTGATGGAGCTTTCAAATACATATGAAATCAGCTACCCAATTGTTAGTCCTAAGTCACATACCAAGTGACGTGTGGATGTTGTGGAGAGACCCACACCCCTACATCTTGCCACTCTGAGCCTCCCAGCACTGCAGTCAGGTGGTATCACTAAGCCTTGAAGCCCAGACCCAAGAAAACAAGACCCAAAGACAGATAGAGGGTTCCCTGCCTGAATTTTCCATCTGAGGACGCACTTTTCTGGATGATGGGACATGGGAGTGGTTGATATTGGGAACAATTCCCTAATTCCATGCAAGCCCCATTTCCTTCCCACAGGGGAATGGTCTTCCTTTGATCTGACCAAGATAAGCATATCAGAAAGCATCTTAATAATTCATCTGACTGATGCATTCATAATGTAACTGGCGTTAGCAGAGGATGATGGTTGCCTTACAAGAACCTAAGGCGTTGCTATACTCCCCAGCTGCAAGACAGTCCCTGGCAAAAAGTAGGTGCTCAGATTCTTGTTAAAAGGCTGTTAAAAGGAAAGCAACTTGCCTTGGTCATGTTTGCTTAGCATCCTTCAAGAAAGTTCTACTAAATTATGATATACTATTCAGATGATTACTTAGATAAGCGCAAAATTGAGATGTGAGTTTCCTTCAAGGTAAAAGAGAAACCAGCTGGATGACAGTTTTCACAAATTGGTAAGAAGGAAGCAGATCCTTTCTTGAACCCACATACCTCCCAAGATAATTTTAGGCATTTTATCTTTAAATAATTTATCTTTAAATAATTGTATACCTTTTGGTAATCGTCCCATATTTCTGCACTGTTTATCCATCCTTTCCTACCTCCCCACCCACCCTGTCCTCTGTATGGTGATTATCATCACTTTGTTTTTTTTTTTTTTTGTGAGGAGGACTAGCCCTGAGCTAACATCCGATGCCAATCCTCCCCTTTTTTCTTGAGGAAGACTGGCCCTGGGCTAACATCTGTGCACATCCTCCTCTACTTTATATGGGATGCCACCACACCATGGCTTAGCAAGCGGTGTGTTGGTGCACGCCTGGGATCTGAACCTGCGAACCCCAGGCTGCCACAGCGGAGCATGCGCACTTAACCGCTGTGCCACGGGGCCGGCCCCTATCTTCACTTTTAACCATCCTCTTTTACTCGGCTTTGTATTGTCCACTCCCCAGTCCTTCTAGGGCAGCACGGAGTGGAGGAAGGAGCAATGGACTAGAGCAGGGCAGAGTCCAAATAGAGAATGAGACTGGTACTCTGCAAGGCCAGGGCATTCGCCTTAACCTTCCTGAGCCTCATATTTCTTTACTTGTCAACTAAGGATAACATCTCTTATCTCACCACATTGTCATGAGGAATAGAAGAAAATATATGCACACTGTGTAGCTTGTGACACAATAGACTCTCCATAAATTTAAGTTCCTTTCCTCTTTCCTTCTCTCCCTTTTGAAAGTAGTCAGGATATAAATTATACATAAATAAATTACACGTTATATTGGAAATCATCAGAAATGATTAATGTAACTAATAATAATTTTAATATTAATAATAGGTTACTCTAGCAGCACCATCCTAATCCTGACAATCAATCTATGTGCTCTGGCTTTGTCATCATATAACATATGGTGCTCAAAGTTTACCCTGGGAAGAGATGAATGCACATGATTTCCCATTTTTGGATATTTTTTAAATTCTTTTTTTTTTTTTGTGAGCAAGATCAGCCCTAAGCTAACGTCCATGCCAATCCTCCTCTTTTTGCTGAGGAAGACTGGCCCTGAGCTAACATCCGTGCCCATCTTCCTCCACTTTATATGGGACACGTCACAGCATGGCCTGACAAGCAGAGTGTCAGTGCACGCCCGGGATCCGAACCCGGGTCGCCAGCAGCGGAGCACGCGCATTTAACCGCTACGCCACGATGCCGGCCCCCTTTAAATTCTTTTTCACATCAGAGTATTCTGCTACAAACCATTACTTATGGTGAAAAGTGTAAGCAATATGTTTGCCAAGAAATGAAAGACTGAGACATGAATGGAAACACTGAAAAGCTACCAGCAATATCTGAGACTGAAAGTAAGGTTAGGAAGCATCAAGAATGTGCTGGAAATACTGATTTCTACTGCTCAGTATGCCAAAGAATGGATGGGACCTCACTGGAGAGTATGGCACATCATCCCCATTACCAGGAGAGGCAAACTGAAGCTAGGGGCTTGAAAGACAGAAACGGTCTAGAAGATTTTTGAGCCTAACTTCAGCCGGGGCATCTGCTAAGCTTTCTCACTGACTTCTTTCAAAACTGAGTTTGGAAAAAATTGCTTCAAAGAACCCTTCGATCTCTCAGATTCTGTGAGTCTATTATTCTTCATTTCTCTAAGATTTAAATGGAAGCAACCAGAGTGGTTGTTAGTGTGGCCTCTGGAACCAGACTGCCTGGACTGGAATGTCTGCTCTTTCACTTGCTAACTGCCTCCCCCTGAATCTGTGACTTAACTCGTATTTGCCTCAGTCTCCTCAACTGGAAAATGAGGATCATGATAAGGACTAATTAAGGTGATGTTTGTGAGGTCTAGGACACTGTTCCCAGCAGGTAGCAGACGCTCAGTCATTTCCTGGCCCAGTGTTTAAGTGGAGATCACAGAGAGAGTCTTCCTGGCCAGAAGCCAAGAGCAGGCCACCAAAGCACCTTGTGGATAGAGTAGGATCTCATACTTCTTTATTCAAGTGAATTATTTATTCCTAAGTTCTAACGAGATCTGGCTAAACTTAGGCCAAACCCCAAATCTCACATCCAAAGCCCTCCCCACGATGTCTGCACTTTGTTCCGGCCTCTTCTGTCTCCACCCTCCCCCATAAGCATGTGTGAGTTCTCCTTGTGTCAAGCTGGGTGCGGGGACCTGCTCCTCAAGGGATGGGGGCTCATGAGCAAAATGGGATCCTTACAGGGAAATAAAGCAGTGCTACTCTGTTCTCACATCCAAGTGTAGCGTGCACATTGTGACACTGACACAGCCGCCATTACTTGAGGAGGAGAGGAAAGGAAGAGGAACTGAGATTTTTGGTGCCTATTTAGTGCTAAGCACTGTAGAGGTTTTCACATGGCACGTTAATCTTTAGGCCAACCCTTCCAGCCCTCTTATCTAGTGTTATAGATGAGGAACATACATCTCAGAGGGGATCGCTTACATTCCCAAGGCCAACAGCTAGTGGGGAAACTGAGGTTGGTATCTCAAGGATCATAAGGTATAACGAGGGACCCTACGGAGTTCCAAGAGTCATGGTTCTTAAGCCCACTTGCAAAACACTCGTAACAGCTACCAACAATCGGTGCCTACTACATCCTATGACCTCCCATTGTAACTTGTTCTGAACCAAACCAAAAAGCACTGAGCTCCCAGGGCTGCCAGGTCCTGGGAGGTGAGAGCCTTCTGACCTACTCCATCACCCTCCGCCTTGTAGGCTGGTCTGAAGGCACCAGGGGGAGCCCTTGCATTAAGAGCAAAAGGCATTTGACGGCCTAATTATCAGCTGGAGTTGGGAGGCGATAGCCAGTTCTCCTGAGAGCTTCTACAGAGGATTCCTCCACCATATTATTTACAAATGTACCCAAGACTCCGTTGCCTTTGACCTGAGTGAGGACTGGGGTGTGAGGGAAAGTTACAGGGAACCTTTGGCCTGTCCCCCGCTAAGCTTGGAGGTGTGGTCCCCAATCTGATTGTAAGCAGAACCACAGGGCAGCGCAGATGGAACGATGAGCCATGAAACCAGTGTAGTGGGGTGTGCTGGTCATTGATTTGTTTAGTTAAATGGCACATCATGGCTCAGAAGACAATAGAAAATATCAGTGCGATCACACACACTGTAAGAGTGATTATTGTTTTGAGACATTTTTGTTTTAGTATATGTGTATGTGTGCGGTGTCTGTGTGCTGAGTGATGATGTAAAATGTATCTACAGCAAGTCATTAATTATTAAAACACGCAGACCTAAAGAGCTCATTTAAAATCCAGATTCCCAGACCCTAGCCCAGAAGAACTCACCCATGCTCACCTTGGGGCTTTGAAGCTTGCATTTTTAGTAGATTCCCTGCAGCTGTGATGGTCAGCCAGGTTTGGGAGCCACCTGTTAAAGGAAGAGAGCAGGCAGGTGGCCTTTCCTCACCTGCCCTCCGTCCTCTCCCCTGGACAGGGCAGGAGAGGATACTCACTTCACCAGCATGGCCCTAACACAGCAGGAGAAGTCACACAGACTGCCTGCCGGGGCCTCCCAACTCCCGGGACAGCTGTGAGCTTCTAAGAACTGGGAACTGAGGATCGGGTTTCCAGCACCAGCTCTGCCAGAAAAACAAACAAAAGCAAAAGCAACAACAAAAGCAAAAAACGGAAAAACAAAATCACTTTAGAGTCAGCCGGACCTGTGTTCAAAGCCTGATGCTTCAAATTACTACCTCTGTGACCCACTGTGGGCAGGTTATAGGATCGCTCTGAGCCTCAGTTTCCTCTCCCTTTAAATGGGAATAATAGCACTTCCCAGAGCTATGGTAAAGTTTACAAGTAATAATGTATCCAAATGCTTAGATAGTGCTTGGCCCCAACAGGTGCTCCGTTATAGCAGCTCCCTTTGTGGCCTCCACAAAGTCCCCCTTTGAGGTTAGGCAGCTCTGGTCCCTTTGGGCCTTGGTTTCCCTGCCGGTGAGAAAGCGTGTTGGGAAGTTAGCAGCCGAGGGCAGGGGCGGGTTGGGCCCGGGCTGTTCCTAATGGAGATAACATTGTCCAGCCCGAGCGTTCTGTACCAACAGGAACGGAGCCACCCCCGGTCCTGACTAACTCCCCGTGCCTCGGGCACACAGTGAACTGCCCTGGAGAGGGACTGTGGGACCAGCCTGGGGGAGAACAGTTGGAAGAGCCGCATGCTGAGAAGGGCCTGGGTCGGCGGGTCTTCGGACAGAGGGGTCCCCCTTCCCCGCTGCAGGTGCCTCGTCCCGCGAAGCTTGTAGGATGGAGGCCGGACTGCGCCCCGGTCCCGCGGGCGGCGGCGGCGGGAAAGCTCCAGCCCCGGGAGAGGGAGGAGCCGGCGCCCAGGTGGGGCAGGTGGGGAGCCTGGGCGCAGGTGTGTCCCGCGCCGCGGGGAGTGACTGCTCCCTGGCCGGCGCGGGCAGAGCGGAGCGGACTCCTGGCCCCAGGATCCCGCTCTGGGAAGCGGGGCTTGTCTCCCAGCCTCTGCCTCCGGGGAAAGCTATGGACGGGGTAAGGCGTGTCGGTTTGGTTGTCGTCTTTCTGTGTCCTTTCTTGCCGGGTCTAGTTTCCCGGAGATAAAGAGCCGTGGGGAAGGGCTGCCTGTGTCTCTGCCTCCCGGAGGGGAGTCAACACGTCCGGTGTGAGCGCCGCCAGCCCACACTGGCCTCGCTCCCGGGCGGCTGGCGCTGAAGCGGGGTGTGAACTGCGTCCTGTGCCACTTCGGGGGGTGAGGGGACAGAGGCTCTCAGGAATGGTGGCATGAGGGATCCTAGCTCTAACCCCGCCAGTTGGGTTTCCAGCCTGCTCCCCAGCCTGGGTCTGCAGTGCCTGTCAGCTCCTCTGTTTGCTTGCCCTCCTGGACTGCGTGGGCCCTCCCCGCGATAAGCGGGCTTCCCGGTCAGAGGGCAGGGCTGTGCCGGCTCTTTCCTGGCTTGTGGCTTTGCTGTGGGCTCTGCTCCTCATTAGCTGTGTGGTCTGGGGCAAGTGAGTTCACCCTCCTGAGCTCCCTGGGTTCTCTGCTGGTAAAATAGGATTACTACTAGAATAACTCGTTTGTGGGATTACTGGAGGTGCTTATAAAAACAGAAATGACGTGTGGCCAGGTGCCCAGCGCAAAGCCCGCTGGAATTCCCTTCTCCTTGGATGGCAGCGTGCTATTTGCATAGTTGGAGAATTTCTCCACCTGACTGACCACATCTTCCTTTTTCCTTCTCCAATTCTCCACCCCCTTTATTCCCCTCTTCAATAAGTCAGTTTTTCTCCAAGGGGGCTGGGTTGCTTCCATTTCGTCTTTATTATGCATTTGGAGTCAAGTCATTTTTGTCCTGTGAATCATGTGGTTTCACTCCCAGAGGTTTGGTTTTAAATCTGGACAGAGGAACCTTTTCAGCCGTCACCCGCCAGGAAAATCTCTCCTTTGTCTCCGGGCACGGGACATCTCTCTCCCTGTGGCAGATCACTCCAGTCCGATTAGCTGAGTTCTGGAAAAGAGTGAGCAAGGGCACACGGGTATCGCTTCCATCTCCCCTCCTCTGAATTCTCTCTCCCCCTGCCTTGCGGTTTAGCAACTTTTGAGAAGCTTCTCCTTGATGGAAAAATGTCAGGCTGAATCGATTTAGGTGGTCGTAAGTAAAAGAAACTCACTTACATTTTGCCCTCTCTGATGTGCCAGGACATGTACTGGCCTCCATATTTCAGTTTATCTTCATGACAACACAGTGAGGTCGAGGCCATTTGCCCCGTTTTTCACAGGGGAGGAAACTGACGGTCAGAACGTTGTCAGTTGCTCAATATCACACAGCTGGCCGGTAGCAGAGCTGGAGCATGAACTTAGATTTGTCAATAACAAGTACTGAGTGCCAGCTATAAGCCAGGCACCGCTAGCAAGGATGACAGCAGGAAAACAGGTAGAATTAGGCAATTTCGAGAAAAATATACGAAAGGGAATGTTAGCTAATGACATTTTTATGGGATAAGCTAATGTGGTTATGGGATAAGCTAAAGTGCTTATGCAACTTTTTCTGCTCAGGGAAAAGAGAAAAAGATCAAAAGAGAAATATGGGTTATTTCTCATCTTAAAAGGAGGATTTTGTTTTATTTTTAAAAAGTCAACAAAATATTTGTTCACTGTTTATACACTGAGCACCTGCACTGTTGTGAGGGCCTGTTTCAGGTGCTACAGATACAGCAGTGAACCAGTCAAAAATGCCTGCCTTTAGAAAATTTATATCCTAGTGGAGAAGACAAATAAACATATATATATATATATATATATTAGGTCAAACGGCAGCAAGTGCAATGTAGAAACAGCAGGGAAGGGTCTAAGGATGGTGAGGCAGCAGCACAGGCTGCTATTTTAAATGGGATAGTTTCAAGAAAAGCATCAACGTAAAGTGACATTTGAGCAGAAACTTGAAGGAGGTGAGGGAGTTGGCCACGTGGTATCTTAGGGAAGAACGTTCTACAGAGAGAGAACAGCCAGTGCAAAGGCCCTGAGACAGAAGATTTCTGGTGTGTTCAAGGAGCAGTAAAATGGCCAGAATGCTGGTGCAGAGGAAGCAAATGAGAAAGTGATCAGAGGTAGTAGTCAGACCACGTAGGGCCCTGGAGGCCACTGTAGGAACTTCAGATTTTCCTCTGACTGAGATGAAGATCCACCTGAGTGTTGTGAGTTGTGTAATGGAATGATCCAACTTACGTTTTAAAAGGACCATCTGGCTATTGTCTTGATTATAGATGACAGGGAGAGCAAGAGCAGAAGCTAGCTCACCAGCAAGGAGGCTATTGCCGTAATCCAAGCGAGAGGGCATAGTGGCTCACACCAGGGTCTTAGCAGTAAAGCTGGCTAGAAATGGTCAGATTCTGGATATATGTTGAAGGTAGAGTCAACAGGGCTTACTGGTGGGTTGGACAAAAAACGTGAAAGACAATGAGGAATCATCAATGACTCCAAGGTGTAAAGCCTGAGCACCTGGAAGAAGGGAGTCAGTGCTGAATGAGATGGTCTAAGATGGAACAGGTTTGGAAGGAGGCCAGGAGTCTGATTTAGAGTAAGTTGTAAGTTGAGGGGCCGAGTAGGCAGCTGGATATTGGGGTTTAGAGTTTAAGGGAGCAGCCCAGGCAGGAGGTATGATGAGGATAATACATCTTCATGATCCAGCATGCTGTTGGGTGCACAGTAGTGTTCAGTGTATGTTACTGTGATGGTTTTACTGTTGGACAGTTTTACTGTTGCTTTGGTGGTTTTAAAACTTGGCTACACATTCTCTGACATTCCTCCCATCAAGAGGTGGAGTCTGTGTTCCCTTCCACTGAATCTGGGCAGAATGGTGACTGCTTAGGCCAAAATATTATGACACATATGACATTGTGTGACTTTGGAGGCTGTGTCGTAAAAGGCCACATGGCTTCCACCTCATTTGTGAGAACACTCGCTCTTGCAGCCCTGAGCCCCTATGAAAGAGGCCTATTCCCCAAGGCTTTCCTGCTGGAGACACCTCATGTAGATGCTCCCGTTGACATTTCCAGCTAAGCCTAGCCTTCTAGCATTCCTGCAAGGCTAGAAGCAGGACCCTCCAGACCAGCCCATCCACCAGTGAGATGCCACTGAATGAATTTCATCAACACCCGATAGAACAAAAGAACCACCCAGCTGAGCTTTGCCCAAATTCCTGTCCCACAAAATGGTGAGCTATGGAAAAATGGTTATTGTTTTAGGCCACTCCGTTTTGGAGTGGTTTGTTTTGCATCAATAGATATCTGAAGCATTAGATATCTTTCATTCTTTTTAGTTACAAGAAATTGTCCTTCTCCCCCTATAGACATAAGGCTCAATGGAATTCTATAAAAATATGTTTTATTATATAGTTTAGATACCCAAACAGAGAGAGGTTGATGAGTTTTTCTTTTTCTAAATCTGAGAGATCCCCTATTGCATTCCCTCAACCAGGTAAGTTTTCACTTAGTCAACGGTCTTGGCAAGAGAGAATCATAGCGTTTTTGAGCTGGGAATGCTTTTCAGTTGGGATGCTTACAAAATGGTACTTGAATTTTGATGAATGAGATTTGGAGTTGTAGTTGAAAGACCTGTGTTTATGTTTACTTCTGCCTCTTAATAGTCAAGTGATTTGAGCAAATCGTTGAATAATAAAATGTAGGAGTTGGGAGATTTCTCAAAGACCAACCAGTCTAACAACTACCATTTTAGCAATGGAGAAACTCAAGGCCCTTGGGGGTAAGTGACAACACACTTTGTAACTACTTATTCACTGTGCCTCACGTATAGTGGATGCTCCAAAGATGTTCTTATTGATTTTGAGAGTAAACTCTGAGACAGCTGATCACCAGGCCCTACTCTTTTATTATTTGATAGATATTTACCCAACATCTTCTAGGAGTCAGGCCCCATCCTAGAATTTCTGAGGGGGGCCTATCGTGGATGCTCAATTTTGCAGAGGAGGGTGTCAAGAAGACAGACAATTGTAGTGTTAAATAAAAAGTAGAATGATGAAGAAAGGCACAAGTTTCTATGGGAGCACTGAGAATGGGTGCCTAACCCGGGGTGGGGTTCATCCTGGACTCATTGGAGGAACTGGTATGTGAGCTGAATGTGAAAGGAGGAGCCAGTAGCATTTCATCAGGGAAAGAGTAAAAGATGGGGGAATAAGGCAGAGGGACAGCATGGGCAAAGGAGCAAAGGGGAGCAATGTGGATGAGAACTCAGAAGATGCTCTTGTAGTTAGTTGTTGATGGAGCAGAAAATTAAAAAAGAGAGAGAGAGCACGCAGCCAGAATCAAATCCCAAGAAGGAAATAGGGGCCAGATATTGAAAGACTCTGAATGCCATACGTACTTTATCCTGTAGGCCAAGGGAGCCACTGAGAGACTTCACCTCCAAAATAGGGAGCGTGAACTAAATGTCCCTGAGGTCTTGTCGTGCTCTGACATTCTGGGACTGCAGGACTTTCCCAAGGTCATATATGGCTTATTTTAGACAGAGCTGGGTCTAGAACCTAGGTTCTGAATGCCTGTGAAACCACTTAGCAAGCCCTCAAGAGCAATTTCAGAGGGTTTTTTCCTGACTAATCTGAATGTTAATGAATAAGTCACAAGACAGGGTAACATGTAAAAACAAAGTGGACCAGCCAACCAATAAGGATTGTACTGTCAAGATGGTCTGTTGTTAACGAGCTTGTTCTTGGGAGAATGGAGTGCCTGGGGGATTAAGATCAGACTGTCGGGTCAAAGCTTCTCGTGAGTTCCAGAAAATTTTCTGAGAAGGGGAAAAGGGATGATCACACAATTATTCACAATTCTAAAAGACTGGTCACATCACTTCCATCTTTGCAGAGAAGCTGTATTGAGAGTCCTCTTGACCTGTGTTGTTCAGTTCTTGACAGTGAAACGTTGAGGGACCTGCACAGCTGCAGGGCTGATGTCCGTGCCAGCCAGTCCTACCCAGCAGCTCGGACCCCAGCACTTACCCACTGGTACCTTCCCACCAAGTCAGGTCTTCCTTTCTCCAGACTATGCACCACATTTCTCCACTGAAGAGAGGGTTCTAACAGGCAGCTGTGATAGTGCCACCCCCTGCTGAACCCCTGTGGGCTGTTGCCCATTGTCTGTGGGCTGCAGCTCAAGCCCCTTAGCCTGGCTGACAAAGCCCAGGTGCGCTGGTACCTGGCCTTTGTGCTCCACTCCAGCCTCCTGCCCCACGCCCTCCTGTTGTTTCTGCATCCACACTCCTCTCCAGAATGCTGATTGCACTTCATTTAAGACTCTGCTCAGATCTCACCTCCCTGAGAAGCCTTCCCTAGCCCCTTGGTCACACTTGGTCTTTTTGCTCCTTACAAGACCCCACCCTTTTGAACAGACCCAGGTCTGGACTCTGAGATCCCAGAGAGCAGGAACTAGGTTTGCTCACAGAGGCAGCACAGCCTGGTGCCTGAAAGCATGGACTCTGAGGCAGCTTGACTGGTTTCAGTTTCTGGCTCTACCATTTACTAGCTGTTTGGTTTTAAGCAAGTTACTTAATCTCTGTGCCCAGTCGCCTCATTTGTAAAGGGAGATAACATCGACGTCTTCGCAGTCAACTGAGTTTTATATAAAGAGAACAGCTCCATGTGCTCAAAGGGCAAGTAATTCTACAAACTAAAATAACAATATGTTATAGTATAATAAATGGACTGTTATGGGTTGAACTGTGTCCCCTCCCCCTTCCTTATCCCCAGTACCTCAGAAGGCGACCTTATTTGGAGATAGGGTCTTTACAGAGGTAATCAAGTTACAGTGAAGTCATTAGGGCAGGCCTAGCCCAGTATGACAGGTGTCCTTATAACATGGAGAAATATGGACATGGAGACACACAGAGGGAGACAGTGTGAAGGTGCAGGAAGCACACCCTGTGAACATGGAGACAGCCATCTACAAGTCAGGAGAAAAGGCCTGGAACAGACCCTTCCCTCCCAGCCCTCAGAAGGGACCAGCCCTGCCGACAACTTGATCTTGGACTTCCAGACTCCAGAACGCTGAGGCAATAAATTGCTGTTGTTTAGGCCACACAGTCCCGGTACCCTGTTATGGCAGGCCTACAGAACTCCTACATGGTCCTTATCAGCGAATTAATGAAGAGAATTCATGTGAATACTCCCTGCGGTGCCCTTCCCGCATTGACCTGGGAGGTGTTTTGTGCCATGTTGTTATTTTGACCTCTCCCCAAATGGCAGCTGTGCTTAGCTCTTGAGAGAAGAAATCTGAGAAGTGTTTATTACTACTCAGCAGAGGAAATGGGAGACGGATGCAAATGATCTTGGGACCTTGGTCCATATTCCTCCCCATCACTGACTTCTTGGATTTGGTTGTTCTCACCTGTAAAAATCTAAAATAGCAAACTCCTGGGTGACTTTTAAAGATTAATCAAAATAATCGCACATTTTGTCAGGACAGATGAAATACAGAGAAGTTACAAAAAATATGCCTCAGAAATAATTAAGCAATTTTGGATCATAATCCTGGAAAAAGTTACAATTTTACTTAAGTTTATTGTGTTAAATACTTATTTGACATTCTATTTACAAGGATTACATAGGATAGTGTATTGGGAAGTGCTATTGTAAATAATAAAATCCTATACAAATATTCATAGGTATTGTCATCAAAATTCCCCAATCCAAAATTTGAGCAGAGAGGACATTAGAATCCAGACCGCTACCCGAGTCCTGCACCGCCCACCTTCTGTGAGCCAGCTAACAGCTTATCTCAAAGATCAGTGTGTGATTTAGGTGAGAAACAGAAAATCATAGTTGGAAAAGGTTTTTTAACAATTTGAAGTCAATATAGAAACACAAAGCAGCATTATTCTTTAAACTTTTAAAAGAACAACAGGAAAATGCCACCTTCTACACCCTTACAAGTCACCCCCAAGTCTCCTGTGTTTTGTGTTCACACAGTGCTGTTTCTGAGTACGTGCACAGGGCTTTTTCTCCAAGTTGTGGTGTGCAGGGAAGAACATGTTGGGAGTCTGGGGTCTCGTCTCCTCATTACTAGCAAGGACTGAATGAAGGAGACAACACGTCTATAGAAGCAGCTAGCACCAGACGTGTCCGTGCAGTCTTAGTCTAACATGCTGGTAGCTTCTGAGCTGGGTGGTGGGCACCTTAGGAAGAATTTGGTGTGTATTTTTCTGTGTCATTCTGATCTACATGTCGTGGACAAGGGACCCTAATGCCTGGCCCTGTAATTCTCGGAAACAAATGAATTACCAGTAGATGCGCTAACCAGCTCTGTGCTCTTACTTGCCCTCAGTGCCCACCACAGTGCCTTGCTGAGTGACATTTTGTTGGACTAATGTGCCAGGATGGAAGAGAGAAATTATTGGTGGAGGACACACTCTCTGCCAGTCCCTGCACCTAGATGCATTATTTCATTCAAAGCTCACAAATCATCTGAGGGAGACATTATCTCCATTTTACAGATGAGGAAATGGAAGCTCTTTGGGGTCACATGATTTTGTCATTATTATTAACAGCAGGAGCAGCTCACACTTACTGAGCATTTATGTATGTCAGGCATGATTCTGAATGCTTTGTATATGTTAACTCAGAGCAGCTGGAGAGTGGACACTGTCGTTAGACGGCTAGGCACTCCCACTGAGAGATCCAGAGAGGTTGAATAACTTGCTTAAGGTCGCACACCCAGTAGGTGGTGGCACTGGGATTTAAACCCAGAAGGTGAAAGCTTAAAGGACACATTCTGCAGGAGTTCCTTTCTCCCAGAAACTCTAGAATAGTGGTATCAGGCTGTCGAAAGTACAGAGCTAGCTGGAAAAGGAGAGACATCCCAACACACCAACACCATGAAACCCAAGGACACAACTTGCTTTTGAGCCACTGCTTAGAAAAACAAAAGCAGTGTTGACCATATACAACCCCCAGGGAAAATGGCACAGTCAAAACATCCGTACCGTTCCTCAAGTCTCTCTGAAACACGTCTCTTCATAGCCTGCATTCACAATGAAAATCAGTAATTTGCTAGCAGAAAAACAGAGCCTGGCAACACCCTCCTTCTAAAAAGTTGTTTCAAAATATAGCTGCAACTGTTCCAGTACTTTCTAATTAACACCTTAAAATATCAGTGAGTGAAGGCATTCATCGTTTCCTCAGGGGGTATAAATCTCCCATATCTTCACCAGTGCTGGAGAGAGATTTACGTTGACTTTCAGCTTCATATGACTGACTTAGAAGAGAATATTCAGGTTCTAGACTCATTGTTGGGAATTTTTGCCGTAAAACCCTGTGTTCTACTCCAACCCAGGAGTGCGATGTGGAGCTGGGGGCTGTGAGGGATGAGAAGGAATCCCAATTATCGCCTCTCCGTGCCCTCAGCACTGGGTGAGAGAGGGCCATATCCACCCAGAAGAAGCTGTGTTGTGTAGTTTAGGAGCATGGACAAGGGTTCCAGAGGTTCAAGTTCAAGCTCCACCCTTGGGACATTAACTCCGTGAACCTCAGTTTTCCTATCTGAAAAGTTGGAATAATAATATCCGGGTACATGTTATTAAAATAGTTCAATGGTTTACATAAAATGTATTTCTTGAGTTCAGTTCTCCCACCTAGATAGGTAGGAAAAGTATTGTTTTAAGAACAAATCTTGACCCTGGCAGTAGGTCTATGTGACTTTGGGCAAGTCTTCAGAATCATCTGTAAAATGATAGGTTGAATCAGAGAGTCATCAATTACCACTTTAAGTGCTGACATTCACAGATTTTATACCTGACATCAAAGGAGGATTTCTGGTTTATGGGGAGGTTGAGAAGATTAGTGGTGGTTATTTTATTTATTGGTAAACCCACTGTTTTACTCCAGGTAGAATTTGATACCACTCACAACTTAATGTCTCCATGTTTCTTGATGCTTCTCTGGCTAATGAGCAAAAATGTAGTATGATAGTCAATACTGAGCATCTAATAGCTTCAAGTCAAACATTGGGTTCAAATTCTGCCTCCATGACTTTCAAGCCATGTGTTGAGATGGTGACATCATTAGATGATGGTCCCTGAGTGAGTGTGAGGGGCAGAGCCCCCTCCAACTCATGTCAGACAGGTAGCATGGGTGTGTGTGTGTGTGTGTGTGTGTGTGTGTGAAAGAGAGAGGCCTTTAGGTTAAGCCACTGAAATTTGGGAATTGCGTGGTTACAACAAAACCTAGCCTATCCTGACCACTATAAACCCCAAAGTTTTCTTTTTCAGAGCATGTATGTTAGTTTCCTATTGCCGCTGTAACAAATTACCACAAACTTGGTGGCTTAAGGCAGGAGAAATTCATTCTCTCACTGTTCTGGAGGTCAGGAGTTGAAAATGGGTCTGCAGGGCTGCGTTTGTTCTGGAGGCTCCAGGGAAGAGTCGGTTTCCTTGCCTTTTTCAGCTTAGAAGCCGCCTACATTCATTGGTCTATGGCCCCTTCCTCCAACTTCAAAACCAGCAGCATAGTATTTTCTCTTCTTTCTGGCCTCTGCTTCCATCCTTATATCTTCCAAGACTCTGACTTTCCTCTCTTCCTCTTATAAAGACCCTTATAATTATATTGTGCCCACATGGATAATCCAGGATAATCTCCCCGTCTCAGAATCTTTAACTCAATCACATTTCCAAATCCCCTTTAACCATGTAAGGTAACATATTCACAGGCTCTGAAGATTAGGGCATAGACATTTTTGGGAGGAAGTGTTATTCAGGCTACCACGGTTCTAACCTATCCAGACCATTACTCACTCCAAAGCTTTGTTTTTTTTCAGAGCACATGTCACAACTGTAAAAAAAAAAACAAAAAAAACCCAACTGTGTAAATATTTAATTTCTCTCACTCTAGGTTATAAATTCCATTGGGAAGAGGCAGTGCCAATTTCTTATTCACTATTCTCTCTCCTGGTGACTTAAATGGTTAAATAACAACAATGATGACAACAACAACGGTAGATAACATTTTGGGGGGGCAAGGCACTGTGCTTAGCCCTTCCTATGAATAATATGGTTTAATCTGCATGATAGCCTGGCAAGGATAAGTAATATTACTGTTCCTAATTTCAGGTGGAGGGACTGAACCTCAATGAGTTTAAGTAACTAGCCCCTAAGACCACACAATGACTAAGTGATGGGTCCGGGACTTGACCCTGTCTGACCCCAGAGATCTTTCATTTAACAAGCAAGGTGCTGAGGGCCTATGAAATAAAACACAATTTAGACCTTCCTCAAATTCTCAGAGTTAATAGGAAAGATGTACAAAAACAACATAATTGTAATACAGTGTACAATTATTAAGTAATGTGAACAATGACATTATGTTCAAGTAGCTGAGGGAGCAGAGAGGAAGAATGTTTTAATTCAACCTGGGTGACGCACAGAAGGCTTTCCCAAGAGAGGGGATTTCTGATTTGGGTTTTAAAAGATGGAAAGTGTTCACCAGGAATGGGGGATGGGAGAGGGAAATGCATCCCAGACATAGGGGACAGCATATGCAAAGGAACTGAGGCACGGCGTGTTTGGGGACAAAGGGACTGTGGCAGAAGGGAAACGTGGCGACTAGTGTGCCTCTGCTGATGACTCCATCCTTCACACGGTGCTGCACAAGTACTAGGGCGAAGAGTGTGTGAGGGCCGACGGGAAGGATGCCGCAGACACCAAGTAACTAAGTCCTCCTCCTCCTCCTCAAGTTGCAACTTGATGTGTGGTTAGAGAGTTGCTTCATTTCCAAGTTTGACATAGAGCTTCATAGGATCGTTAGAATGAGGCCTGCTTTAATCCATTCCCCTCTTTTTTCCCCCAGCCCCCATGAGATTTATTCATCCATTCATCAATTTAGCATTATGTTTTGAGTACCCCCCATGTAGTAGGTGCTGTGTTAGACACCGAAATCCCTAGCTAACTGCTCCTTCTCTTTGGTAAGCCAATTCCAATGATTAACTAGTCTTTCTGTCTGGAAAATCCTTTTGTGTCAGATCTACAGCATTTAAGATTTTATTTATTTTATTTTTTCCCCCCAAAGCCCCAGTGGATAGTTGTGTGTCGTAGCTGCACATCCTTCTAGTTGCTGTATGTGGGACGTGGCCTCAGCATGGCCGGAGAAGTGGTGCCTCGATGCGCACCCGGGATCCGAACCCGGGCCGCCAGCATCGCAGCGCGCGCACTTAACCACCAAGCCACAGGGCCGGCCCTACAGCATTTATACATATTTAAATATAATTCCTTGAATCTGTGTTGTAGTCTGTTTATTTTTTATTCTGTTCAAAGTGTCCTAATATTTCACTTTATTTGATATTTATAGGAATCTCGTGAAGTAGACAGGACAAATACAGTTATTTGCATTTTAAGTATTACAAAAAAAGAATGGGATTTTATAGCTTCAATTGGTCAACAGGTGTTTTAGCTAACTTCCTCAGGCCGTGATAAGTTCTGCAAGAAATGATTAAGTTCTATGTGGTTGTATAAGATTATGTTCATTTTGTCACCATGAATTTATTAGCTGTTTATACTCTGACCAGTATCCAAGTTAGACTCAGGGATGTCTAATCCTTGCCACAAACTTTTAAAACCAGAAGGTATCCCATTCTACAGATGTGCAAATCGAGGCTCTGAGAAACTAAATGACTTCTCAAAGATCACAGAGTGACGTAGGAGATATTCATACCCTGGGCTGATTCCAATGTTATTTCTATTTTTAATTTGGCCTCAATGAGTCAAAAGCTTGCACATTCTTCTTGAAGACCTAAGGTTATATACCTTGAAAATCAGAAAGCTAGATCACCTCTCTCCTGGTTCTCATATTTCTTCTCTCAAAACTAAGCAATTTGCAGTGTTGTTTTTTATGTTTTTCAGCATCATCTGTTATTAAAGCCTTATTATTATCTCTTGTCAATTAACACACAGAAAAATCTCAGTTAATGTTCCATGAAGCCGTACATTGTAGTCAGCAGAGCCTGCCTCATTCTGGCCTTCAATTATTCTGGCTGTTTACCTCAAACTAGTATCTCTGAGCTAAGTAACAAGTCTGACCCTAAGCTAAGCTAAGTCTGACCCAGCACTCATAAGATCAATTCAAGGCCATTTCCATCTAGTTGCCTTTGTCATTGTTTTTTCCTTGCTAGTGTACACTTTGGTGTTTTCCAGATTTAGCAAAATAGGCATGTGGATTGAGCCTAAAGAAAGCAGAACTGAGTGTTTGAAGGGTGGGGCCTATGTTGCTGTCCCTTGTTCTGAACTAGCATTGTTGGCTAGGCTGGGGTATAAGGTGGGAAACGGAGAGGGGATTTGGGGGAAGAGGGTGATTTCACAAAATGAGAAGAACTAAGGGGTGGACTCGAATGAAAGTTACAAGAAAACTCATGGATACTTCATGTCAGTGAATGCAGAAGAAGAGGGAGGTCAAAATGGGAGCATGTCTGTTATTGGAAACTAAAATGGCACCTATCAGAATGGACACAATTTTCCCATCTGAAATCATCAGGGAAATCAATTCTGTAGATATTTCCTGAGCATGTACTTTTACCGCAGATAATCATTTTGATATTGTCAAAATCACCGTGATAATCATGATCATCATCAACATCATTGTCCCTCTACTCCTCCTTCTCCTCACGATCAGTCTCTTTATCCATATCACCACTATCCTCATCAAAATAGCACTACTGTGGGCCTCCTTTGTGCCAGGCACTGGGCCAGTATTGATGTCCATGGCAGTCCTATGATGTGAATAGTTGTGTCCCCATTTTACTTATCAGGAAGTAGGGAACAGAGAGCTGAAATGGCTTTTTGAAGGTGACAGAGCCAGAATTCATAGAGATAGGATTCCAACCTAAGACTTCTCAACCCCAACGCCCATGTTCTTAACCCTATTACTGCACTTAAAGTAGCTCTTAGCCTAGGGAGGAAGGGAAAAACATAAAAGACAATAGCATTGTAACAAACACTGGTTGAGGGAAGTACAGGGTTTCTGGGAGCATGCAGGAACCACCGCCTCTCACTGCACACCTGGTGGAAGGCTTCCTCAGGGAGCTGCAACTGAGCTGAGTCAAGCAAGAGAAATATTGAAATATTTTTCAGACGATGAAAAGGGAGCAGAGCATTTCAGGCAGAGAATGAAAGGTGTGTAAAAGCATGGAAGCATTCGTTTTCTCAGCAAATATTTACTGTCTTCTTTCCTTCAGCCTCTATGCTGGGAAACCCAAGGGTGCGGAAGAGAGGGAAGAGTCCATCCAATGCAGGGGATAAACTAGAGGAGATAAGACTGGAAGCTTCCAGAACACTAGGTGTTTAGAGGGGCAGATGAGAGGAAAACGAGCTGTTAATATACCTGTGTTATGTTTTACAATGCATTTTCAGATGCCTAGGACACTACCTAGTACATAGTAGGCACTCAACTAGTTATTGAATGAATGACTGAATGAATGATCTCTGTAGACCTTTAAAACAACCTGTTTGCCTATAAGTTCCATGAGGACTGAGAGCATTTTTCATCACTATCACCACTTATATCCACAGTGGGGCCACTGGGTTGCCCAACTCCAGGGGATGCTGTTCACCTGGTAGTCTATGTAAATGGCCTAGGTGATCACTGCGGGACTAGTGCCCCTGCAGGTGTGCAGCTTGGGAGCTTGGGTTCACACCTGACATAGAGGATTAGCATTTGTTGGTGGAGTGAGCTAACGAATGAAGAAGGCAGGAAGGAAGGCAGACAGAGATGAGTGTTATTCAGCTTCTTATCCATGCAGGAAGCATTAGTTAACTTTCTGCTGTAAATCAGTGGATCTGTCTCACAGGTAGGGAAGAGATATAAAGTGCCTGCCTCAAAACACACATCTAGTGAGAGGAAGAGCCAAAAGTGGAACCCAGGCCTCTCCTAGTATTGACTAGGACAATACTCTTCTACTACAGCACACAGTTTCTCTCTAAATCCGTTAGATCATAGTTTCCTCCAAGGGGCCAAGGATGCTTCTTTCCTAGGAAACAGCTGGCCTGCAGAATGTGCTGTTGGCCCCTCACAGCTGGCACTCTCCCAAGGTGAAGGAAATGGGGAGCTGGGGCCGGGAGCCTTTGTCAGAGATTGGTGCGTAACTAATTGCTGCTGTAAACTTCTCTCACAAGAGGCTCTGGCTTCACGAGTTCTTTGAGGAAATAAGATCCCGACGTTTAGTGAGTAGATTAGCAGAATACATATTGACAAAGCACAAAGACTGTTGAGCATCAATTTTGGCTGAAGAAATTTTGTCCCAGATAAAGGGCCTTGCAAACACTCTTCAGGGGCATTTCTTGACTGTTTGCACCTGAAAATGGAGGCTATGGTAGTTGTTAGAAAGAGCTAGGGGATTGAGGTCAGAAGGTCTAGTCGGCCGTTTATTAGCTCTTCAATCTTAGGCATGTGACCTGGCCCCTCCAGCTTTAGTTTCTTCATCTGTAAAATGGAATTAATGACTTCTCCACTGCAGCATGGTGGAAGAACGAACAAAAAAATGTAGGAAAAGGGTCTACCCAATGTCGTGGAATGAAAGAGGCTGAGTTTGGGATTAGACTTGACTTTTAAATCCGAATTTACCTCTGAATAATGATGCAATCTTCAACAACACCAATATTAATAGTAACAACAATAATACTAGGTTGCTAGAATTTATAGACAACATACATGAGGCGCTGTGCTGAACACTTAACCTGGATTGTCTAAATTAATAGAGTAACAATAGAGTAAATACTAACATTGCTGCCATTTTATTGATGAAAACCGAAGTGATGGAGGTAAAGTTCAGAGTCACCAAGCTGGCAGTGGATAGGCCAAGATCCAAACACAGATATCTGACTCCAAAGTCCACACCATGGTTTTTAATCCCTAAGCTCGACTGCTCTCTCTCTCCAAGACTCAGTTTTCTTATCTATAAAATGGGGACAACATCACCGACCCTACTACATTGTTTGAAGAATCCGAGGTTATGTCTGGAAAGCACCGATCACAGTGGTACAAGCTCGGTGAGTGGTGTAGGGTGAGGTGAGGCTGTGGTGGCCACGGAAGGGGAGATGATGACGATGGCCGTGATGATGACCATCTCTCCAGATCTTGGAGATGACTTCCATTGCTATTGTTGAAAAAAGAAGGTACTAAAGAGAAGACAGAAAACCAGAAGGGAGCTGCTTTCTCTTCTTTCAAAAACAAAACAAAAACATCTAACACCTGTAAAATCTGTCTCGATTGAATTTAGAACTGTGTCTTGATTTCCTTTACTGTTTCTTTAAGCAGCTGGGACTCTAATATAAGAAACAAATCTAAGAAATTCAGATGGCCACACTGGCTAAGGAGTTTACATCATATACTGTAGGGTAAAAGCAATAAAGGGGCTCAGAGTAGTTATTCAACCCTTTTCAGTGTTCAGTAAATTGCACTTTAAATAAAACTGTCCTAAACCCACAGGACACTGAGCCACTGTTCTCTCTGGGGTGCGAGAGGGCAGTACGGAGAGCAGGAAGCCCTTCACAGAAGGACGCTCTGTGGTCGATTTTTCCAACTTGCTGGCAGCCCATTTCTAGTGAACTTTCCCTGTTCTTGCCCCAAGTTCCAGTGCCAAATGAGCATGGGGAACGTATGTGGGGAGGCCGGTCATGGAGTAGTTTGAGGACTGGCCTCTTTGCAGAGATCATAAATTCTGGTTTTAGACCCTTATCCCCAGACAGCTGACTAAGTCAAACTTGAGTCCCTTTGCTGTGTTTTCAACTTGACATATGAGCACGTATGGCCCAGTTTTCCTCTTGAGACTCTCACTCCCACCACAAAATGCAACTAACCAGCAACATTTTAGTATCTGAAAGCAATCTTGAATGCATTGTGGTTTTTTTGCTTTTTGGTTTTCTATTTCCTAAAAGGCATCATAAACCTCACTGTGTGAAATGAATAGCTATCCTCTTTTTCACTGTGCTTGAGGGCTTGGTGCCTTGGGTGAGGGTATCTGGAGGTTGTAAAATACCAATTTCTAACTCACCGTCTCCCTGTATAGTCTGTGAAGGTATTTTGAACCATAAAAACGCAAATATGTATTGATAATTTTGTTTTCAATGGCTGGCAGGGCCTTTCCGGCTGTGACCTCAGCCCCATTCTCACCGTCCCCATCTTACATTCCGGCCATTCTCTCCACTTTGGAAACCCACACCTGCCAGAGTCTCTCAGGCCTCAGGTTTTACAGATGTCAACTCTGCCTATAAAGCCCCCACCCTTCTGACAGTCACGCTCCTATTTATTCTTCATGTCTTCCTCCAGGAAGGTCTCTGCACCCCCTAAACCCTGTCAGGCTCCCCTCTGCCTGCCCTGGGGCTGCCCCATCACAACAGTGAGCATGGGTGCCATCATTGTCTGTTTGTCCATCTTTTCCACAGACTGTGGACCTCATGAGGGCAAGGCCTGGGTCTGTCTTATTTACGTTACCACATAGTAGGCATGCAACAAATAATTGTTGGATGAATTTGGGAAAAGACAAATGAAAACGTGTCCTTAGAGAAAAGGCATGCTAGAGCATACAGTTCATTTGAAAACGTCTCATGCTTTGGTGTCAGGGCTGGGTTCCAACCTTGGCTCAGATACTCGTTAGCTATGTGACCTGAGCAAGCTTCAGAAAACTCTGGTCCTTGGTTTTGTCCTCATCTTTGGGGACACAGCTCAGAAGCCCATTGTAAGGATTATAGTAATTGAGACAAGGTACACGTGTTGCTGCGCACAGTGCCTGGAAACATAATAACATAATATGAGGTAACATAATAAGAATTCAATGTACCTTTCATATTCTTTTGTCTAGAATTACTCCTAATTTTCCTCAGTTTCCTCCATCCATAAATACATCCAAATGCTTTCTGATCACCTCTGTTCAATTTAAAAGAACACATAGTGTCCATCTATGCTCTGTGCGCCTAGGCACAGTGACAGAAGCACAAGTAAAAAACAATCCAGTCTGGTCCATGACCCTGAAGACCTCCAGTGTGAGTGGGGTGCAGGTAAAGCAGACACATAGATCGATGATTTTAGTAAAATTAAGTAGATGGAAAGGTAGACGTAAGCAAAGGTGCTGTAAAGCACGGAGCAGTTCTCTTAGCCAACGTGAGTGCTGGAAGAGGCCTCTGGGAGGAATTGATAACTCAGCTAAATCGCAAAAGGTGAGTAAGTTTAGCCAGGTGAATACATATGGAAAAGGCATTCCAGGCAGAGGGAACAGCATGAAGAAATGCACAGAGGCAAGTTCAGTTTTTCTGGAGGGGTGAGTTAGAGGCAGGAAGTGGTGGGAAATGAAGCTGGAGAGAGAGGCAGGAAAAGATCAGAGGGCCTTAGGTGGATGGCTAAGGAGTGTGTAATTTATCATCAGGGTCACAGGGCAACATTGAAGGGTCTGACAGGGGAGTGACATGATCGGAACTGCAGTGTAGATGCATCATTGTATGAACTTCATTTGTAGGTCTCTAAGAAAGCCCTTTTAAAGAACATGCCGTCTAGGTCGTTACCCCAGAAATCCCTTCATTCATTTCATTCAATATTACTTTGGCAAATATTGAGTACTTGCTAGGAGTAAAGCATCATGTTGAGCCTGCGGGCTCTACAAAGGCAAGTATGTTTTTCTACCTGCTGTCAAGAAATTCGCAGACTCTTAGGGAAGACGAGGCATCTACTTGAGTGATTGTGGTAGGACATGGAAAGTGGTAAGAGGCATAGGACTAAAAGAGATTTGCAGATGAAATGCTGTAAGACAGGTTTCCTAATCCATTCCCTGGGCCAGGTGCTGGGCTGGCTACACAATAAGCGCTCAAGGTGATTCATAATATATGGACTCCCCAGAGATTCTGTTTCAGTGGGGCGGGTCCAGGAGTCCTCAAGACATCTGCAATGCACAGCCAGATTTAAGACCATTGCCAGAAGAGGTCTGAGGAGGGAGAGGTCTCTTTAAAAGGGCCAGTGATGAAGGGGCTTCCTGGAGTAGGAGCGTTTGAGCTATGCCTAGAAGGATGAGTAGAATTTTGACAGTAGAGGTCTGGCAAGAACATTCCAGGTGGCAGGTGCAGCACAGGACATGGTGAGATGCCTGAAAAGAAGGCACACAGTGGGGGAACCCTGGGAGTTCTTCACGGCTGCAGCATAAAAAGGCGCAAGGGTGGTTTGGGACCAGATCAAGGAGGCAAAGGAGTTGATGTCCTAATTGATAGATAATTGTGAAACCTTGTTAATTTTTCAAAAATGGAATGACATGACCAGAACTGTCTTTTAGAGCCATCAGATCACTGAAGAAATGTTTGAGTGAGGCTGAGTCACCAGTTAGCAAATGATGGCAAAAGTCTGAGTAGAAGATGACAAATGGACGGGGAATAATTGTAGTAACAGCTACCATTTATTATGCTTGGAGGTTAGGATAATTGTTATGCTTTTTTCTTCTTCTTTAAGCCTTGAAAGAACCCTAGGAAATGGATAGGAACAAGTCTGTGATCCCTTACGCACAATTCCAAAATCCAGTAAGCTCTGAAAACCACTAATTTTTCAAAACCACTAATTTTTCAAAAGCCTACATGAACTGACATGAGACATTTTATGGTCTTTATTTATCCTACATTAGATGAACATTAATATGTTTCACTACAGAAATAGTACCACTTTTGATGACAGCATGCTGCTTCAGACCACACTAGCGTTTATATATACAGAATTTGTGACATACTATCTTTCTAAAATTGGAAAATTGCTGAAATCCAAGGTATATCCGGCCCAAAGATTTTGTATAGGAATTCTAGATCTAAATTAGTGTTGCTTTGTAGAGGCTAAAACTAAATCTTAGAGAACCCAAGCAATTTTCCAAAGAAAGGAGGAAGAAATGGAACGTGAGCTTTTGTGAAGGGGAAGGCGTGGATGGAAGAGATTTTGTGCAAGTAGGGCTAACACACAAGTTTTCATGTCAGACGCTGGGCAGGTGATTCCTTGTGTTGGTGTCAAAGCTATTGGAATTCTTGGATGAAAGTTCTAACGGCTCTGTAATTAGTGATGGATGGGCAGAAAGGCCCTCATGAAGAGAAGGGTATAGACAGCCGGAGATGAGAGAGTGGCAAAGCAATATGATATTCAATCCACCAAAAGGCTCTCTGCACCAAAATATCTTCTCTCTCTTATTGTCCTTCAAAGACAACTGAAATTTCTTGTTACTTCTTTGAGTGAAAGCTTTGAAGGCCCTAAATGAAAATGGCTTCCGGGGAGAATAATGGCTTTCTTCCTCCACCTCACTTGCTCTATGCTCTGATCTGCTCACCTGGAGCACAATGGGCCTGCCATACCTCTGCCTATGCTGTTCCTTTAGCCTAAAATGTCTGCATAGTCCCTCCCTCTCTCCAATGAAAACCCACTTATCCTGAAATCTTACCTCCTTTCAGAAGGATTCTCTGAATGGGCCAGGGCAAACTAATTCTTTACTTCACTGTGTTTTCATTGATACCATGCATAGACTATGGTTAGGTGATGATTTACGTAACTGCCTTCACTAAAGAGGGATCAAATGTTTTGAATTGCTTCTATCAGCTGAAGATACAGTGATGGAAAGACATAATCTCTGCACTGGAAAAAGATAGAGTTTAGTGGAAGAGACAGAGCAGTAAACAGTTATGATGTTAGAGTATGATGAGCTGATGAGCACTGAGACAGAAGGAAGCAGAGGGAGGCACTTGACCCAGAACTAGGAGAGGCCAGGAGGTTCGGGAAACAGTGCCTTGAATGAGACTTAAGTGAGCAGGGGTTACCTAGTGTGTCATTTTCCTGCTTACAGCCTGTAGAGGCTTCCCAATGCCTACTGAATAAAATCCTAATTCCTTAACTTGGACCTCAAGTTTCCACATGTTCACACTCTGATAGAAAATTCCAGCTCTTACACACCATAAGGTAGGAGCTACTCTGGGTACACTCCAGGAACAGATAAAGAACAGGAGGAGAGTTTAACCAGGGTTGGAATTCTAGGCACATTTTATGCTTTTTTCTAGGCACAAGTAAACATGAAGTGAGAGGGAGACAAGACAGTTGATGTATTCCAGAGTAATTATAGTGATGGGCCGTGGGATCTAATCTGGGGAAATAAAGACAGCAGGGGCTAGTGGACAGGAAAGAAATATTGAGGCCCAAGAATTAATTTTATAGGCCCAAAGAATTGCTGGAGTTGGGGTACCAGACGGGCAAGTGGGTGAGATAGGAGGTGGTGATCCAGGAGTAGGATACTTGAAATTGATATGTGGAGATGGTCCAGTTATTGGTAATGGCAAAGTCTAAGGTGTAACCATGGAAATTAGCAGCTGACATAGGGTGGAAGGCAAGATCATCAGAAAGGAGGCCAGGGTGTTGGAAGGATTATCCACATGGATCCTGAATTTGCTTATTGTCATGGGAGTAGTAGTGGAGGGAGAGGAGTAAGCCAGGTGCTAAAATCTTCTATTAATGAAGGGGAGTGACCAGGAATAGGTTGGTGGCTTCCATAGGGAGCAGTGGGTTTAGTTTGGTGTACTGTTACTAGGAGTTGGTATTTCTGAGGAAGAAGAAATGATCTGGAAGCAGCAGTGAGGAGCTAAGAGAACAATTGACTCACCTCCTAGCCCAGGAGTAGAGGAGAGTAGAAGAAAGAAGCCACACTTGGGAGAGCGTCAGGGAAGCTGTGTCTTCAGGGGAGACACCAGTCTGAGTTAGAGCAAAGAGGCGGGGGGCACGTTCTTAGAAGAGACCGAAGACATGAGGGATTTTGCTGACCACTGACTGTGATTTCCAGAGTGCTCAGTGGAAGGGTTGGGGAGGTAAGGGCGGGGTGAGAAATCGGATTCAACTGGGCATGCTATAGAGGTCTGTGGGAGATAAGGCCGGGTATTAACTGGCTAGCTTGGCTTTCTGATGATGACCAAGGTAAACAGGGATATAAGGCATGATGGCCTGTTGTTTTAGGGAAGATGAGTCATTGGCTAACTTTTGCCCACTCTTAAGGATCTGGGGCATTTGCAGCTTTAATTGTGATCTGGGGGTGTTGTGGTGAGGGAGGCACGGTCGTCCTATTAGGATCGTGCAGGACTCAGTGGGCTGCTTTTAAAGTCAGCAGTGGGCAGTGTCATGATGGAGGAGGAAGGATTTTGTAGGTAGTATGGGGAGCTCTAGACACCTCCTTTTTAGCATGCAGCATGTGGGGTTGCAACTAGAGGAGGGGCAGTCTTACCAAGAGCACCAGCCAGGGGCCAGAGACTTACCAGCCTTTGTATGCACTTAACTGAGAGCTTACAATAGCCCATGTGGTGGGCATTATTAGCCCCATTTTACAGATGCAGAGAGATTTAGTAGCTTGCTCAAGGTCATGCATCTAGTGGAGCTGGGATTCTTGCCCATACCTGACCTGAAGGATGAAAAGCACTGATTTGACTTAGTGGGTAATGGGGACAAGAGTGTGCAATTATTGGTTCTTACACCTCTATGATGGAAGCTTTTAACCATTCTATCCTGTGTCTGTTCAGAGGGCAAGAGGGAGGATTTCAAACAGCACTTCCATGCTCGACTTTTCCTACCCCTTCTTTGGGGGCTTTGGAATTAATCACTGGTACCAGAAGCACAGACTGTTTTGCCATTATTATAGCTCTTGTAGTAGTGAAGGTTGAATCGAAGCCCTTTTATTCATGAAGGATGACTCAGATGCTATTTTTAATCGACTTGTGTTTCTTTCCGTCTTAGGTAGGATTTGACGGCTGTTACTGCTTCTCTTCTTGGGCTCATCATTTCTTGGCTTCTGCTGCCTTCTGTGTGCTTTGGATTTTGAGTTTGCATTTTCTTTAAGGCTCTTACATTTATTTGCTTACCAGGAGAAGAATTCTCAATGTGTGATAAACCACTGCCATTGTTTCTGCTTTGTGGAAGGCAATATTCAGCAACTTGTAGAAATTCAGAAATGAGTTAATTTTTCTTTTTAAATCAAGAAATTTGCATCAAAAAAAACAGTGTCTTCTCCTTTTGGAACTTATGTATATTTTTGTGATGACTTTCACTTCCTGAGTCACTGCTAATTTATTGAGCCTGTAGTGCTAGTTCACTGCAGTTTGCAGTGTGGTGTGGTGTATGCCACTGTAGATGTAAGCTCAGGGAGCTGTGACACGGGCGCGGGTTGCCGAGCAGCCTGCCCCGGCCCAGTAAACTGGAGAGGGTGGACCAGCCATCTGTGCCGTATATTGTACGCCAGGAATCAGGACCTGTGATTGGACACAGAATTTATTCTCATTTGCAGATCTATTTCGGAAGGATATTAACACTAAATTGCAGTTTGTTATCTGGTTCTGCATTTTCTTATCACCTTTTAAATTACATGGAATCAGAACTACCTTGAAAATCCAAGATACACGGTCACAATGTAATGTAGTTAAGCGTGTAAACACTGCCTGGGACATAGCAATGTCATATAAGGCATATATATTTCAATTAGGAATATAATGCCTATTTTTGTTATTATCATTATTGTTCCTTAGATTCCTGTGAAATAAATATCGTTGAGAGACATCTGTTTGATGGAGTCTTTTCCCCCTAGTTTGGCTAAATATATTCATGTAAATATAATAATACCATATTTAAAGACGGGGATTCCAACTTACACCTGTCTCCCACTTGTCTCCCTGAAATAGCAGTGTCTTTGCTTCTCTTGGCTGGTTACTACCTCCTTGTTAATTTCCACATCAAAGAGAGAAACCTCTTCTGTTTAGAGGACACCACTGTCTTTTATGGTCTGTTGTTCCCACAACATCTCAGGAATCGTTTTGGCCTTTGCTTCTCAAATGAGATATTTGAGGCCTGCACTGTCCAGATCAGAAGTGCAAGGCAATCTTCCAGGGCTATTTTCAGAATTGTCTCCTGACATTATAGCAATTAGACAATTTGTTTCTGTGTGCATTCTAAGCTGTCCTTACAGAAAAAATTTTTAGTTCTGTGAATTAATTACGTGAACCTCTTAATTTTTCTAAATGTTCATCCACTGATTCATTCATTCACCAAACACTTTGTGTACCCCAGGACTAGTACTGAGGGCACCAAAATAAATGAGATGCCTTCCTTGTCTTTAAAGATGCTGAAAGACTTGTAAATCAAGGACCCATTCATTCACCAGATTTTTACTGAGCACCCGCTATGGGCCAAGTACACTTCTGGGCCGTGGTGCTGCAGCAGTGAGCAAATGCGGACACGGCGCCTGCGCTCACGGAGTGCACATTCTTCTTTTTTCTTTTTTTTCTTTTTTTTTTTTTTTTTGTGAGGAAGATCAGCCCTGAGCTAACATCCGTGCTAATCCTCCTCTTTTTGCTGAGGAAGACCGGCTCTGAGCTAACATCTATTGCCAATCCTCCTCCTTTTTTTCTCCCCCAAAGCCCCAGTAGATAGTTGTATGTCGTAGTTGCACATCCCTCTAGTTGCTGTATGTGGGACGCGGCCTCAGCATGGCCCGAGAAGCGGTGCGTCGGTGTGCGCCCGGGATGTGAACCCGGGCTGCCAGCAGCGGAGCGCGCGCACTCAACCGCTAAGCCACGGGGCCTGCCCGGAGTGCACATTCTGATGGAGGGAGAGAGACGGTCTGTTGGGTGCTGACAGGTGCTGTGAAGAAACGTAAACCAGGATGTATTGGCCAGCGTTTTTTGTTGTAGACAACCAAATCTGTTGCTAGTTTGAGCAGAAAGGGATTTATAATAGGTTATGTTAGGAATTTCCAGAAGGGCTGGGGATGAGCTTGTGAGCTACAGCTAAGAGAAATGTCCAACATCCACAAGGGATTGTTCCACTGGGAACCCATTGACACTGCTGCCCATTGCACGGCGTGGGGACACCCCACCCTGCTCCCCAGAGGATCCGCTCTCCCCCTGAGTGGCTACACCCTCGTGTGCTGGTATCCCACATCCCACGCCTACCTCTGCTTGGCAGAATTCTAGCTGAAAGAGTGCCTGGGAAATATAGTTCTGAGCTTTTTAGGATCTGTGTTAGGGAAGGTTCACTAGAAAGAAAAATTAATTAAAACCTTTGATTGACCCTGAATCTCCTTCTAATTCCTCCCCTCTGTTTCCTTCGTCATGCCAGCTTTTTAAAACAAAAGTTACAGTCATTTTTTTGCTCCCTCACCTCCCATACACTCTGGAGCCCACTGCAATTTTGCCTCTGCCCTGACGTTCTTTGGCAACGTCCACAAAATTGTTTCCATCTCAAAAGATCTCACCAGACGCTTTTCTATCTTCATCTTACAGAACTTCCTGCTGCACTTGCCACTGTTGGGCACTCATTCCTCATTAATACTGCCCACCTGTTCCCTTTCTCTCCTAACGTCATAGCTCTGTTTCTTCTCAGACTTTTTTCTTGGCCTCTGCTATTGTCCCATGGTTCTGATCTCACCACACTTTCTCCCACCCAGTCCTATGGCTTCCATGACCAGCTATAATAATAACAAGAGCTAAAGTTTAATGAGCACTTATTATGTCTTTTTTTTTTTTTTTTGGCAGGGAAAGATTTGCCCTGAGCTAACATCTGTTGCCAATCTTTCTCTCTTTTTTTTTTTCTCCCCAAAGCCCCAGCGCATGGTTGTATACCCTAGTTGTAAGTCCTTCTAGTTCTTCTATGTGAGCCACCGCCACAGCATGGTAACTGACAGACGGGTGGTGTGGTTCCTTGACCAGGAAATGAACCTGGGCTGCCGAAGTGGTGAGAGCACTGAACTTTAACCACTAGGCCATCAGGGCTGGCTCACTTATTATGTCTTGTAAGTGCTTTACGTATACTTATTAATTTAGTCCTCATAACAGCTGTATTAGTTTCCTAGTGCTGCTTTAGCAAATTACCACAAATTTAGTAGCTTAAAACAACACAAAGTTATTATGTTACAGTTCTAGAGGTCAGATGTCTAAAATCAAGGTGTTTGCTAATAACATTCCTTCTGGAGGCTCTAGGAAAGAATCCATTTCCTTGCTTTTTTCAGCTTTTGGAGGCTACCTGCATTCCTTGGCTTGTGGACACTTCCTCCATCTTCAAGGCCAACTCATAGCATCTTTGACCCCCACGTCCCTCATCTCTACTTTTGTTGTCACATGTCCTTCTCTGATTCTCCTACTTCCCTCTTACAAGGACCCTTGTGATTACATTGTCCAATTTGGATAATCCAGGATAATCTTCCCATCTGAAGATCCCTAACTTAATCATATCTGCAAGGTCCTTTTTGCCATGCAAGGTAACTTATTAACAGGTTTCAGGGATTAGGATGTGGATATCTTTGAGGGGCCAATTATTCTACCTACCAAAGCAACCCTATGAGGTGGAATGCAATTATGATCCCAGATAAGGTAACAAATACAGAGAGGTAAAGTAGTTTGCTCAGGGTCATAAAGCTAATAAATGGCAGAGCTGGAATTTGAACTTAGTTTGACTTCAGGATCCATACTCTTAAGCTCTGTGTTAACCAATAAACTAACAACTCTAAATCTAAATTTCTAACCCCAAAAGATTCACATATATAACTACCTGTTAGATGGCTTCCCCGAGAAGGCAACTCATCACATCCCAAACTGGGCTCATCATCTTTCCCCAATACTTTATCTCCAGTCCTCAGTCTAAGATTCAGCTGCCAAAATCCATCCTCTGACCCACTTTAGAAGCCCAGGTATCATCCTGGAGCCCTCCCTCCCCTTTCCGTCAGATCCAGTCAATCTCCAGGTCCAGTCCATACTACTCTCTGCGTATTTCTCTTATCTATCCTTTTCTTTCCATTCCTACCAACATTGCCCAAGTTCAGCCTCCCATCATTTTACTTGACCATTTTAATAGCCCCAAAAATAGATTATAAAATATTTATAAATATAATTATAAAAATATTTATAAAGTATAAATCTACCCATGTCATAGCCCTGTTTAGAACAAATCAGTAGGTCTCCATCCACCTGAAGAGTAAGCTCAATTACTTTAAGGAGACTTGACGCCTACTTTCTTCTCCACCCTTATGTAGTGAACACTGGGGCTCTGGTAGTCTGGAATTGCTTATTCTTCCCGTATACGTCATGCTGTTTCACATGCCATGCCTCCTTCTTTCATATTCTTCTCTCTGTCTGAATTGTCTTTCCCACTGTTCCTTGCTTGACTGCCTGTTTTATCTAACGAGCCATCCCTAGGAAGCCTTCTTTGTGCCCCCCTCATTGGCGTCATGACCTCTTCTCTATGTTCTCATAGTAGACTTTGTGCCTTGTATCAAATAACTTTCTGTATTATGTTAAAATGATCAATTTGTGTCTTCCTCCCTCATTCCACAAGCTCTGAAAGGTCAGGGACATTTTTTTAATTGAAGTACAATCAACATATAACATTATATTAGTTTCAGGTGTACAGTATAATGATTTGATAATTGTATACACTGTGAAACAGTCACCACAGTAAATCTAGTAACATGCATCACCACATATAATTTACAAAAATTCTTTTCTTCTGATGAGAACTTTTAGGATTTACTCTCTTAGCAACTTTTAAATATACAATACCACATTATCAACTATAGTTGCCATGCTGTACATTACATCCCCAGGACTTCTTCATTTTATAACTGGAAGTTTGTACCTTTTGACTTGCTTCATCCATTTTTCCTACTCCCTACCCCCTGCCTCTGGCAACCACCAATCTGTTCTCTGTATCTATGACCTTGGTGGTTTTTTTGTTTTGTTTTTTAGATTTAACATGTAAGTAAAATCATAACAGTATTTGTCTTTCTCTGACTTATTTCACTTGTCCTCAAGGTCCATCCATGTTGTCATAAATGGCAAGATTTCATCCTTTCTTATGACTGAATAATATTCCATTGTATTTATACCAGATTTTCCATATCCATTCATCTGTTGATGGAAATTTAGGTTTTTTCCATGTCTTGGCTATTGTAAATAATGCTGCAATGAACGTGAGGTTACATATATCTTTTTGAGTTAGTGTTTTTGTTTTCTTCAGATAAGTACCCAGAAATGGAATTGCTGGATCATACGAAGTTCTATTTTTAATTTTTTGAGGAATCTCTATACTGTTTTCCATAGCAGTTGTACCAATTTACATTCCACCAACAATGCACAAGGGTTCCCTTTTCTCCACATCCTTGCCAATACTTGTTATTTCTTGTCTTTTTTGGTAACAGCCATTCTAACAGGTTGTGAGGTAATAGCTCACTGTGGTTTTGATTTGCATTTCCCTGATGATTAGTGATATTGAGCACATTTTCATGTACCTGTTGGCCATCTGTATATGTTCTTTAGAAAACTTTATATTCAGATCTTCTGCCCATTTTTTAATCAGATTATTTTTTTGCTGTTGAGTTGTATGAGTTCTTTATATATTTTGGATATTAATCCCTAATCAGATATAGTATTAGCAAATATTTTCACCCATTCAGTGGGTTTCCTTTTTATGTTGTTGATGGTTTCCTTTGCTGTGCAAAGCTTTTTATTTTAATGTAGTCCCACTTGTTTATTTTTGCTTTTTTTGCCTTTGCTGTTGGAGTCAGATCCAAAAAATCATTGCCAAGACCGATGTCAAAGAGCTTACGACTTATGTTTTCTTCTAGGAGGTTTATGGTTTCAGGTCTTATATACAAGTCTTTAATCCGTTTTGAATTTATTTTTGTGTGTGGTGTAAGGTGGTGGTCCAGTTTCATTCTTTTGCATGTGGCTGTCCAGTTTTCCCAAGACCATTTATTGAAGAGACTGTCCTTTCCTCTATTGTATATTCTTGGCTCCTTTATCATAAATTAATTGACCATATATGCGTTGGTTTATTTCTGGACTCTCTATTCTGTTCCATTGATCTTTGTTTAATTACCCTACCGTTTATGCCAATACCATACTATTTTGATTACTATAGCTTTATAATATAGTTTAAAATCAGGGAGCATGATGCCTCCAGCTTTGTTCTTCTTTCTCAAGATTGCTTTGGCTATTTGAGATCTTTTGTGGTTCTACACAATTTTTAGGATTGTTTGTTCTATTTCTGTGAAAAATGCCATTGGAATTTTGATAGTAATTTCATTGAATCTGTAGATTGTTTTGGGTAATGTGGACATTTTAACAACATTAATTCTTCCAATCCATGAGCACAGAATATCTTTCCATTTATTTGTGTCTTCTTTAATTTCTTTCATTAGTGTCTTATGGTTTTCAGTGTATAGGTCTTTCACCTCCTTGGTTAAATTTATTCCTAGGTATTTTATTCTTTTTAATGCAATTGTAAATGGGATTGTTTTCTTAATTTATCTTTCTGATAGTTTGTTATCAGTGTATAGAAACATGACAGATTTTTGTATATTGATTTTGTATCCTGCAACTTTACTGAATTCATTTATTAGTTCCAACAGTTTTTGGTGGAGAATTTAGAGTTTTCTATACCTAATATCATGTCATCGGCAAATAGTGACAGTTTTACTTCTTCCTTTCCACTTTGGATGCTGTTTACTTCTTTCTTTTTTTTTTTTTTTTTTTCCCCTAATTGCTCTGGTTAGAACTTCCAGTACTATGTTGAATAAAAGTGGCAAGAGTGGGCATCCTTGTCTTGTTCCTGGTCTTAGAGGAAAAGCTTTCAGCATTTCACCATTGAGTATGATGTTAGCTGCGGGCTTGTCATATCTGGCCGTTATTATGTTGAGGTATAGTCCCTCTATACTCACTTTGTTGAGAGTTTTTAATCATAAATGGATGTTTGATTTTGTGAAATGCCTTTTCTGCATCTATTGAGATAATCATATGATTTTTGTTCTTCATTTTGTTCATGTGGTTTATCACAGTGACTGATTTGTGGATGTTGACCCATCCTTGCATCCCTGGAATAAATCCCACTTGATCATGGTGTGTGATCCTTTTAATGTATTGTTGAATTCAGTTTGCTAATGTTTTGTCGAGGATTTTTGCACCTATGTTCATCAGGGATATTGGCCTATAATTTTCTTTTCTTGTGGCATCCTTGTCTGGTTTTGGTATTATGGTTCATGGAATGTCTTATTCATCTTTGTAACCCTAATGCCTAGCACGTTGTAGGAAACCAATGAATATTTTGAAGTGACACGAGTCAACTTTTGAACAAGCAGAAATTTGCTAGTTCAAGAAATTGGAAGAAAGATGGGCATTCCAGGCAGAGGAAGCAACACATTCAAAGGTACAGAGACATGAAAGAGCAAAGAAAGTTTGGGAAAATGTAAGCAATTCAGTGAGGCCAGAAGGAAGAAACCACATCAGAGAGGGGCCCAGTATGATGCTAGAAAATTAAGAGTTGAGATTAGGAAGGGCTTTATGTGCTAAGCATAAGAGTTTGAGCTGTATTTGAAAGCTTTGAGAAGCCAAATTCAAAGATTTTAAACTGGGACATACATGATCAGATTTGTGTTTTTAATCAGATTTGTCTAACAGCTGGGTAAATGGTGGATTAGAGGGGCCCAGAGTAAAAGCAGAGAGACCAGGAAGAAGTAATTTTAAACAATAATTGAGGAGGACTCGAAGGCTGCGGCAATAGCATGAAGAAGGGACAAGATCATGGGTTTCGTAAGACAAGATCAGTAAGATGTGGTGACTGACGGGCTGCGGACCCATAAAAATGGAACATGGTTTTAACTGGAATGCCCCTTTGGCCACCACCCAACCCATCCTCACTCAACTTGCCTCATGCCCTCAACCCTGACCTCCCACCCATGGGTGATGAATAATAGACAACAGAACGCATCACATCTATTTCCCATAGCAAGGAAAATAAAATCCAGATGTTAGTGCTGGAAGGGGCCTTGGAGATCACCCAGGCCAACCCCCTAATTTGATAAATTATTGAACCCAGGAAAAAAGAAATGACCTTCCTATGGTACTTCTGAAAATCAGTGGTAGGCACCCGGTCACTCTTTATCAAATCATCTATTTAATTCCCCACATAGCACTTGTCTCTATGTTTTCATGTGTATTTGCTCATTTTCTGTCTCTTTCTGACATTAGAATGTAATATTTAAGAGCAGAGCCTTTCACTGTCTAAAACAGTGTTTTTCCCATGTAGTAAATACTTAACGAACATTTGTTGAAAGAGGAATAAGTCCGATATAATCAGGTTTGCTTCCTCCTGAACCAGTGATCTTTACACAGGACCTTGGTTTAGAGGTCATCAATCCATAATTCTATTTCCTGCTAGGGTTTTTCCTAATCATTCCTACAGAGACTAAAATCTACCAAGCAATAACATTGTAGTTCAGGCGGGTTCAGATAGTGAAGAGCTAAAAATAATCATCATTATATTCCTTTAAAAATATTAACCAGTGATCCCTCACACTTATTAGGATGGCTACTATCAAATAAACAAAAAGATTGAAAGGATGTGGAAAAATTGGAACCCATGTGCCAATTAGGAAGGTAAAATGGTGTAGCTATTAAGGAAAATAGTAGGGAGGTTCCTCAAAAAATTAAAAATAGAATTACCATTTGATCCAGAAATTGCACTTCTGGGTATATACCCAAAAGAATTGAAAGCAGGGTCTCAAAAAAATACTTGCACACCCATGTTCATAACAGTCTTATTCACAATAGCTAAAAGGTGGAAGCAACCCAAGTGTCCATCAATGGATGAATGGATAAACAAAATGTGGTATATACACGCAATGAATATTATTCAGCCTTAGAAAGGAAGGAAATGTTGTAATATGCTATAACATGGATGAGCCTTAGGAACAATATGCTAAGTGAAATAAACCAGTCACAAAAAGCCAAGTACGTATGGTTTCACTTATATAAGGCACCTGGAGTAGTCAAGTTCATAAAGACAGAAAGTAGAATGTTGGCTGTCAGGGGCTAGGGGGAAGGGGAATGGGGAATTATTGTTTAATGAGTATAGAGGCCAGTTTTGCAATATGAAAAGAGTTCTGGATATTCACAACAATGTGAATGCACTTCACACTACTACACATTTAAAAATGGTTAAGGTGGTAAATTTTGTTATATGTATTTTACCACAATTAAAAAATATTAACCACTGAGGTATGTACATCTGCTATCTCATTTGATCCTTACAATAACCCTGAACTGTTAGTAAAACAGTCCCATTTTACAGTGAGGAAAATAAGACTCAGAGAAGTAAAGTGAATTGTCCAAGGCACATAACTAGGAAACAGTGAAGCCTAGCTGCATACTCAGAACTCCTGGTTCCATGCCCAGTGCTGGCTTCCACCACATCAGGGGAGAGGAAGTGTAGTGGAATTAACTTGACTGCTTGTTGAAATATGGGAAACCAACCCTTGGCAATTTGTGAAGAAAGCTATAAATGTGCGTATGGTATGTGTGTGTGCGTGTGTGTGTGAAGGAGAGAGAGAGAATGCTCCCAGACACCTGCTTCATGCTTCTTGTTCAATTTCCCTCCCTTCCTAAATCTTCAGAGGGCAGGTGTGAGTCAACTGTAAACACAGGGAGAAAGGTCACGGAACATTTCCTCAGCTGGCAAAAGCAGAAGTCACTAGCATGGAGATTGTATACGTGAAATTAAGACCTTTAAGATAATCAGGAGAAGATGGTGGCTCTTACTTTTTGAAATGGCTCCATTAGGTGTCCTCCCACACTCTACCTCCACCCCCTCCTGCCTCCTGTGAAGACAAAACATGACAAAATGCACTTATAAACATAAATTAGATCTGGTGAGAGAAAGGTGTGAGTGGTGGGAAGAGCATCGAGCAGGAGTCAAACCTAACACTACCTACCCAAACTACCAACTCACCGTATAATCCTGGGCACGTCCCTCCTGCCCCAAGGGTTGGGCTGCTGTTACTACCATTGTTTTCATATACTGAATTTGAGCTGAGTTTAGAATGAGGAACACAGTCTCCCAAGGGGAGTCAGAAATACAAGTGGGTCATCTGGGCTCTTCTAAATATCTTTTATTTATCATGGGCTTACTATGTGTTAGGCACTGTGATGGACACCTCACATGGAGTAGCCCTAATCCTCTACCACTTGGCAACTTATTTTTATGAGGCGACTGCACTGGTAATACCAAGATTCCCAAAGTATTTGCCTAGATGATAAAGAGCAGAGTCAGAATTTGAACACAAACCTGTCTGGTTCCAAAATTTGCTCTTTTCCACACCCCATGGTGTCAAGTTCCACAGCCAAGTTATAAAGAGCCATGTAAGCCCCAAGGAGACAGGGCAGAGGTTAGCTCTACCTGTCATCCCCAGGAGACGTCAGTGGAGAAAGTGGGTGGTGAAGTTGCAAGAAAGAAGTTGAGAAGGAGGTGGGAGACATGTCATGTGAAGCAAGAACACATCAGCAAAGTCAGGGTGGTGAAGAGTACAAAGTTTCTAGGAAAACTGTGAATAATCATGTTTGGTTTAAGGGTAGTTGAGTTGAGCTGTGGCTGGAGGTCATAATCCCACCATCTTCAAGATTGTAATCCCACCACATTATGAAGAACCTTGAATGCCATACTAAGGGGTTTAGAATTTATTTGTATAGGCAGCAGGGAGCTATCAAATTTTGTATCAAGGGATTTATCAGCAACTGTTAATACTATCTCTTTTATGAGTGTTCTTTGTATGTTATGAAGAAATTAAATATATCTGAAGTATTTCAAAGAGAACAATTGTTTTCACCCCATCTCACATAGACAATAGCATTACTGGCTGTTAATGCTCAACAGGCAAGTGATGGCCTTACATTGGCACTTAGAGCCCCTTAGCATCCATGGTGAAGTCAGCTAATCAGGCTGTCTTTTTCCTAGAATAATGAGACACTTCTGTTTTCTTTTGTGCTTTAGGAAAGGTTAACAAACTTCAAGGAACTTCAAGCCAAATTTCAAAAGCTTGAAGCACCATCTCTTCCAGGAGCTATTAAATTCCCAGCAGATGTTTCTCGGAAGAGTGACATTGGAAGCACACAGTCCACAGGGATTTTGGCCAATGGGAGACCCCTCTCATCCAACCATAATCAGTCCCCACCATATTGTTCCAGTGGTGAACCCCAGCCTTTTAAACCCCAGAAAATGAAGTTGGCCCAGAGGAGCGAGATTCAGAAATGTTCTAATTCCCCAGGACCTCCGGAAAGGTCTGCTGGTTCTGCAGTAAATTCACAGAAGGCTTCTCTGCTGTTAGACGTGCATCAGTCAAACGCTGAGATAACCAATGAGGAGAAAGTAATGGTGACCAGTAGCTTCAGAGACAAGCTTTGGAACTGGGAGAAGGTTTCATCTCAGAAAAATGAGATGTCATCAGCCTGTCTTCTTGCCAATTGTGGAAGTAGGGCCTTCCATCTGGAAGAGCAGGAAAGCATGGGGCTTGCTCCAGAGGAGCCCAGGAAAAAGCTGGAAGCCAAAGGAGCCCAGACCCTTCCTTCCCAGAGGCACTTGATGGCCCAAAGAAAATCACGTGCTACCTCTGAAGATGCTACTCTTCTACTTTCTCAACATGGCAGGAAGAGCTTAGAAAACCCCAGTCCTGAGAAGAGCCCAGCAGGGAGCACCTGCCAGCCTATCTATGAGAGTGAGCTCATCAGCCAGGCCCCAGGTGAGAAATCTAATCCCCATGGGCCTGGGGAGAGTGGTCACTGTGTTTTTCTAATTTAGAACTTGCTGACTTAGGGTGCTCACATATGTGACCTGGGCAATATCTGCTCCAAACACCGGCACAGGTATTCTAGGCCCATCTGCTAAATTGTAATTTCAGGTTTGGGTAAAGTGATTAATCTCCTAGAATTATACTGAGAGACAGTTTGGGCAAACTTGGATTTGAATCCTAACTCTACTTCTTGCAAGATTTGTGAACTTGGGCAATCTGCTTAACTTCACAGAGCTGGTCTGCTCTCCTATAAATCAGATCGACCAATCTTCCTTGTCTTGGTAAACAACACAACCACCCTCCTGGTTGCTCAGGCCAAAACCTAGGAATCATGCTCTATTGCTCTCTCCCCCTCATTCTTTACATCCAATTCATCAGCAAGCTCTTAGTTCTACCACCAAAATACATTCTGAGTCCCTCTACTTCTGTCCATTTCTGTCCTCTGCCCATGTCCATGCCACCATCATCGCTCGCCTGGATCACTGCAATGGTTCAACTGGTCTCCCTGCTTCCACATTCTTGCCCTCTTCTATTCTACTCTCCTCACAGGCACAGCAATTCTCTAAAGCATAAATCAGATCACATCACTCCCCTGCTCAAATTCAACTCCAGCCATTTTACAGTGGCTCTTGTGATTTGGTCCTTGGCTACCTCTTTTATCCTCTCTTCTCTCACCTCATTGGCCTTCTTGCTATTCCTTAGATAAACCAAGCTTGTTCTACCCCAAGACCTTTGCACTTACTGATCCCCCTGCCTGGAACACTCTTCCCCTAGGTCTTGGATGTCTCACTCGCTGACTTCATCAAGGTCTTTGCTCAGTGTCACCTGCTGTGAGTGGACCTTGTGGATCACTCTATCTAAACTAGCCACACCCCCCATCACTCTCTATCTTCTTACATTGCTTCGGTTTCTTCAGATCACTTATGCCTACCTGGTCTATTGTTAGGTATTTGTTTGTTTACCTTAGTAAAATATAAGTTACATGAGAATAAAAACTGTCTTCTTTACCACCACATCCCCAGCACCTATAAGAACAAGGCTAGGTTCAGTGGGTCCTCAAAAAATATTTATTGAATGATTGAATGAATGATTGCATGGATGGGTGGATGGATGGATCTCCTGCTTATGATCCTATGTGGTTTCTCTTTGCACTTAGACTAGCATCTAAACTACTTACGGCTGGTTTCATGACTCTGCTTCTTTTGGCCCCTGCTTTTGTCTCTGACTTATCTCTTGCCTCTCTTCCCCTGGCTCACCAGCCTGCAGTCAACACACTGGATTTCTTGCTGTTCCTTAAATAGACTTTGTTATGACTCAGGACCTTCATACTTGCTGTTCCCTCTTCCTAGAAAATTCTTTGCTTTGACTTTTTGTAGGTACATTTAAGCCTCAGTTCAAATGACACTTTCCCAGATAAACCTTCCCTAGCCTCTCTGTCTAAAAAGACCACTAGCTCACCTCCAAGAGTTCACACCCTTTCATATCATCCTGTTTTATTTCCTTTATAGAACTGATAGATCTCTATAATTGTCTTGTTTATGTGTTTGCATGTTTATCATCAGTCTCTTCCTATGGGAATAACAATTCCTGAGGGTAGGACTATATCTATGATTTTTCTTAACTCTATCTCCAGCTCCTGGAAGAATGCCTGGAATAAAGTAGGTAAATAATTATTGATGAAGGGATGGGAAGGAAGAGAGGATGAATGGGATGAAGGATAGATGGGAGCAAAGAAAAGCAGATGGATTAGCTACCTGCTGGAGCTGTTGAGAGGATGAACTGAGGTAACCCATGGCAGTCGCTTAGCACAGTGCCTGGCAAAAATTAGGAGCTCGGTTAGCAAGCGATCATTAGTTTTCACTATGTCTTCTCCTTAATTTGCTAAAGACTGAAATTTCTGACATTGTGACTTATAATTGAAGCCTATAATTGAAGCCTAAGAAGAGAGGAACTTTGGCCCTGAGTGATGTAACCCCTCCTGGCAGGGCGAGAGGGAAGCCCCCTCCCCGATTGCAGAGGTTAGCAGGGCTTTGAGGAAGTTGCTCTGAGGTATTTGCATAACACTAGCCAACTTCTTTAGTTTTACCATGTAGTCAACTACTGTGTTATGTAAGCCAAAAATCTAGGCACTTGAATAATACAAGATTTTGTGCTGTCATCAGTGAAAGAGGCAGATTCAGGGGCTTGCCCGGTGGTGTAGTGGTTAAACTTGCACACTCTGCTTCGGCGGCCCAGGGTTCACAGGTTCGGATCCTGGGCACGGACATACACACCAGGCTATGCTGTGGCAGGCGTCCCACATATAAAATGGAGGAAGATGGGCACAGATGTTAGCCCAGGGCCAATCTTCCTCAGCAAAAACAGGAGGATTGGCAACAGATGTTAGCTCAGGGCTAATCTTCCTCACACACAAAAAAAGGCAGATTCGATTTTCATATATAATATTGAAATTTTTGTTGGAATTTGGCTTATTAGTGCAGAAGGATAAAATATATGAAATTGGGACTGTCCTGGGAAATTCTGAGACACAAAATCCACAGGCGCCCGGGTACCACAAAGTCAACCTTAAAGCTTGTCCTCGGCTGTGAGCCTGGAAATCAGAGATCAATTCTTCCTCCTCTTCATGGCCCTCATGTTATTCGCCCATGATAAATGCTTGAAGAATCCTTTCGGAGAATCGTCCTTGTGCTTTCCTCTGTGCTTGGTGCTGGGAGATCAATAAGACCTAGTCCCTGCCCACAAGGAGCCTACATCCAGAGGGAAGACGGAACAGCCCCTCTAATTTGCCACAACACTGTGTTAACAATATGCTATGGGGATACAAAACAGAGAGTGGTTGATTGTGGCCATGATTTCTGGTAGAAATCAAGAAAAGCTTCCTAGGGGAGGTGTCATTGGAGCAGGGGCTTAAGGAATGAGTCCAAGTTCACCAAAAGAGAAGTGAGGGAACAGCATTCTAGAACCAGAATGGCATGAACAAAATCTTGGATATATGAGAGCTTTTTAAGGCTTTGGAAATCAAATCTGGAGAACTGAGAAGCCAGTGGTGTGAGTGAAAGATGTTTGGGTTTAAGGTTGGGGAAGTAGGATGGTCAGGGTGGTAAAAAAAGAATCTGGAAATGTAGATTGGGGCTGTGTGGTGTTTAAATGCTGAGGACGGAGTGAGTGGATGTCATGCTGAGGAAATCAGGCTTCGTCCCCTGGGCAGCAAGATGGTGACAAGATCAGGTTTGTGTTTTGATCAGGACACTCTGGCTACTCAGTGGAGAATGGGTTGGAGGGAGTGAGACTGAGGCAAAGAAACTCATCTGTTTCACCCAACAAGCCACGAAATGGAAATAATAATAACCTACATTTTGGACTATTTGTGCTCAGAAAAACAGCCGGATGTCAGGCATCACCAACTTCCCAAAACGAAGCCACTGCCTTCTATGGAGTCCCTGGGTCCTCCTCCCCAAAAGCCACCCAAGCCCCCGGTTGTGAACCTCCAGGCCTTCCAGAGGCAGAGGGAGAGGCAGAGGCAGGCAGCGGCTGTTCCAAAGACTCACAGGGAAGGTAAGGAAATGCACAAGGTTAGTAACCCTAGTCACAGCTCCAGTGCCTGCAACTCCGGTCACCTCCCTCTCCACGTCATGTCCCAAGTGACAATGCTGATCTGCTTTTCCACGGGGCCGGACATCCATCACTGCTTGTTCTCACGTAGAGGCTGTGGCAGCTTGCCCGTGAAATGACAAATCTGCGGGAATTGGCCCCTTATCGCTCCTGGGCCAGCCCGCTTCCCCTGAGAGCATTGCATTTGATCACTGGGAATCTGTCCAAGAGGAAGAAAACAAAAAGTAGCTGGGGGCGGGAAGGCAGTGAGCCTTTGTGTTTGCTACAAAGCCTGTGTTGTCAACATAACCAGTGCAGTAGAAGAGGGGGAGGGAGTGAAAGGGAGGACAGTCAGTGTGAACTTGACCTGTGGTCGTTATGGGTCCCTCAGGCCTCTGTGATCTGCCTCCGGTAGTTAACTGAAGGGCCCCCCCACCGGTCCTTTCCAGGCACTGAAGCATCCTTGGAAGCCACTTTGGGTCTTCCTTTGTAAAGGAACACCTCATCCCCTCTCCACCCCACCACAGTCTGAGCCTGTGGACATTTTACACAGCGTTGCTTATGTCTGCTGTGATGAGACAAGAGGTGGGCACACCGTTTGGGGCGATAGGTAGTGCTGTGCTAGCATTTGTTTTACTGTGGCTGTAAATGCCAGCAGATGGTCCACTGGGAGAGCTAATTCTTAGTTCATTGATTCTTAGTTCATCGGTTGTTCATTCGATTGCTTTGGGCAACCTCATGGTTAAATTTCTTTAACTCAGTGGTTCTCAAACTTCAGCCTACATCAGAATCACCTAGAGGACTTGTTAAAACACACATTGCTGGGCCCCAATCCCAGAGTTTCTGATTCAGCTGGTTTCGGTTGGGAGACTGAGAATTTGCCATTTGACCAAGTTCCCTGGGGATGCTGATGCTGCTGGCCCAGGGACCACACTTTGAGAACCATTGCTATAAGTTATCTTAAGTCTTATAAAGAAGACTCTGTATAAAGAAACAGAGCTCTTAGCAGTAGACTTTAATAATATGGCCACCTCCATATCAGAGAAGGCTAAGTGTGATTTTTATAAACATTAAATAATTCAGGCCTCAAACTCTCTCTCTGAGAGGGAAGAAGGTTGTCAGAGAACACAGAAGTACTAATTCTTTTGTAACAAAATAGGCTTTGTAAATCCCAGCTCCCCACTCACTAGCTATTTAAGTTTGAGCATGTTACTCTCTGAGCTTCGTTGTCCTTATCTGTAAAACGGGGATGATAATAACACTCATCTCATAGAATGGCTGTGAGGATAAATGAGATGCATCATGGAAAAATTTTCAACAGTGCTTGGCACACGAGGAAGCACTCAATAAATGCAGTGTTCTCGTTATTTCAGGCATGCATTGAGCAGCTACACTCTCCTTGCTGGGCCCTATGATAGATACAAGAGATTAAGAGAGAAACCCCACAGAAGATCGAGTGCTCAAGGAGGCCAAAGTCTAATACAGGAGATTGCACTCATAAATAAGCACTGTAAAGGGTGGGTGAGTGCTGCGGTGCAGGACGGGCAGTCCCCTGCTGCCGGGGGAGGGGAGGCTTGGGGCACAGGTGAGCTGCCACTCCACACTGTGCCTCTGGGGTCAGGTCATTGCACAAACGTAATTTGCTTTCCTCGGGCTGCCACTGACACCTCTTTTTCACTCTGCCTCTTGCCCTTGCAGCCGCTGTGAAAGAGGGCGACCTGCCTCCTGGGAGGTGAGTACCTGGTTCTTAGCTGTGCAGGAGTGGAGCCCACCAACGGGGTTGCTGCTCCTGCCCGAGAGCGGGCAGCCGCACTAGCCAGGTGTCTGCATTTCTCCAAAGGGTTGCAGAAAGAGCAGATTTATATGTAACAAACTGCGACTTTTGTTTTAAATGAGAGATTAAATAAACTGTGTTTAACACCCATGCTGAGGTTAAGTTGCAAAGATGGTCCTCTGAGGTACTTTTATTTACTATACAGTTGGGTTCAGTAAATTGAAACATCAGCTTCCGTAGTGATAAATTCAATTAGAGGCTACAGAATGCTGTGGGCAGCAGGGGTGATGTTAGGATTTGATAATAGCACAAAGGACCTTCTACTTTTGGTGCACTCATGCTAAGAATTTTGCCATGAAAGTGTCAGGTCAGTAATTCTCTCAACCAAATACTGTCTGTTGTGCCCTTTGATGTATCAGGCATTGCTGGCTACTTTATGCAGATTTTCTCAATGCCTCTTCTCAAGAGGGCTGCAGCGTGGCTGCCACTGTCCTCACGGTACAGCCAAAGACACTTGGGCTCAGAAAGTTTGCCACTTGCAGAGCCATGACTCCAACCCAGGTGTGCCCAAACGATATATTTTTTTATTGAGATATAATGGACATATAACACTGGGTAAGTTTGAGGTGCACAACGTGTTTGTTTAACGCATTTATGTATTACAAGATGATTACTGCATTGGCTAATACCTTTATCAGTTCATATAATTATTATTTCTTTTTTTCTGTTGAGAACAGTTAAGATCTAGTCTCTCAGCAACTTTGAAGTTTATAATATAGTATTTTTTTACTATAATCACTATGTTGTGCATTAGACCTCCAGAACTTATTTATCTACTGTTGCAAGTTTGTACCCTTAAACAACATCTACAATTCCCCCAGCCCCTAGTAACCACCATTCTACTCTTTGTTTTTACAAGTTCAGTTTTTTTAGATTCCACATATGAGAGAGATCATACAGTGTTTGTCTTTCTCTGACTTATTTCATTTAGCATAATGCCCTCAAGGTCCATCCATGTTGTCACAAGCAGCAGGATTTCCTTCTTTCTCATGGTTGAGTAATATTCCATTGTATATCATGCCACATCTTCTTTATCCACTCATCTGTTGGAAGACACTTAGGTTGTTTGTGTGTCTTGGCTATTGTGAGTAATACTGCAGTAAACATGGGAGTGCAGATCTCTGTTTGAGACGCTGATTTCAGTTCCTTCAGACATATACCCAGGAGTGGGATTCTGGATCATATAGTAGTTCAATTTTTAATGTTTTGAGGAACCACCACACTGTTTGCTGTTATGGCTGTACCAACGGGTATGCCCAAAATATTTTGACTATATGCCTTACCTCCCTCACAAATATTTCCTGTTCTCAAGAAGGTCAGTCTCAGAAGGAGAACCAAACATAAAAATAAATAATCATATTACTTATTCATTCATCAAATGTTTATAATGGTAGGGAGTGTTAAGTTTTGTAATAGAGGAAGGTACAGGATTCAGAGGTTGTAAAAATGAGGGAGTGGTTGCTTTTTCTTGGGAGGGTCAGGAAAGTCTTTATAGAAGATGTATCATTTATCTATTGCTAGAGTAACACTACATAATAAAAAACAGCAAAACTTGAGTAGCATACACCATACGTGTGGGGTTCAGCTGATCTGGGCTGGTCTCAGCTTGGCTTTCTCATATGTCCCCAGTCAACTGTGGACCATCTAGACAGCTTTGCCGATATTGGCTGGGGTTGCTTGCAGGTCTGGGGGTCAGCTTGCAGTTAACTGATATAGGATTGCCTTGGGTGGGATGATGGAGGCAACCTGACTTAGCACAGTCTATCATCTTCCAGCAGGCTAGCCCAGGAACATTCTCCTAGCAGTCACAGCGGACAAGCAAGATAAGCCCAATTGCAGAATATATTTGCAAACTACATATCTGATGTGGGGTTAATATCCAAAATATATAAAGAACTCATACAACTCGACAATAAAAAAACAAACACCCTGATGAAAAAATGGGCAAAGGATATGAACAGACACTTTTCCAAAGAAGATATACAGATGGCCAACACGCACATGAAAATATGTTAAACATTACTAATTATTAGGGAAATGCAAATCAAAACCACAATAAGATATTGCCTCATGCCTGCCTGTCAGAATGGCTATTATTAAACAGACAAGAAATAACAAGTGTTGGAGAGGATGTGAAGAAAAAAGAACCCTTGTACACTGCTGGTGGGAATGTAAATTGGTGCAGCCACTGTGGAAAACAGTATGGAGAGTCCTCAAAAAATTAAAAATAGAAATACCATATGATCCAGCTATTCCACTTCTGGGTATTTATCCAAAGAACATGAAAACACTAATTCGAAAAGATCTATGCACCCCTATGTTCATTGCAGCATTATTCACAATAGCCAAGACTTGGAAGCAATCTAAATGTCCATCAATAGATGAATGGATAAAGAAGATGTGGTATATAAATGCAATGGAATATTACTCAGTCATTAAAAAAAAGATGAAATCTTGCCATTTGCAACAATATGGATGGACCTTGAGGGTATTATGCTAAGTGAAATAAGTCAGGTGGAGAAAGACAATTACCATATGATTTCACTCCTATGTGGAAGGTTAACAAACACATAGATATGGAGAACAGATTGGTGGTTACCAAGGGGGAGGAGGGTTGGGGGAGGGGGAAAGGGGCACATGTGTACAGTGACGGATGGAAACTAGACTTTTGTGGTGAACACAATGCAGTCTATACAGAAGTTGAAATATAATGATGTACACCTGAAATTTGTATAAAGTTATAAACCAATGTGCCCTCAATAAAAAATATATATGTAAGCCCAATTGCATTAGCACATTTCAAGTCTCTACTGTATTGTGTTTCCTAACATCCTATTGGTCAAAGCAAGTCACGTGGTCAAGCCCAGAGTCAGAGTGGGAGGGCACCAAAAGTTTACATGGCAAAGGGGAGGGACCCAGGAAGGGGTGAAGAATTGGGGCATTAATCCAATCAACCTATCACTGAAAAGGAAACATTTGAAATGAGTACTGAGGATAAATGTTTGCTGGATAACATGGGAAGGGGCACTATAGGCAGAGACAGGAGGTGTGAAATAACATGTCTTATCTGGAAATTAGAAATAGTTAAGTAGAATTAGAGTGTAGAAAGTACAGTAAGGAATGAAAAGAAATGGGATTGTAGAGGTAGACAGGAACCAAATCATGGAGGACCTTGTCCACCAAGGAAGAGATTAGACAATCTTGTTCAACAAGGAGCCACTGTGTGGTGCTAGACATGACTCGTGTGCTCCAGGAGCTCCTAGTACACTTGTTTGTTTGAAAGAGTTAGAAGACAGCACAAGGTGGGCCAGGGGAGCTGTTTTCTACGGGAATTTATGTGAAAGACAGGAGACAATTTAGACAGCTCAGGTGATGATTTGCACAATTTACTCAATGAACACAGGCCCCGGTGTGACAGTTTGAGACAATGTAACTGCCGTGCTCTGAGTCCGTCTTGGTTCCCTCATGCCTCGCATACTGTGAGCATCTCAGGGTGAGTGTGAGTGTGCTGTGGTTGTAGTGTTTAGCTAGAAATGCATCTTTCCTACAGCTTGGCTCTAAACTAAGCTGACTTCTTCTCTGGCATTTTAATCAAAGACACAGCAACTCATTTCAACATGGGGCACAAACTTGCTGTGATGGGTGAGTATTGGGAAACAGTAGTCCCTAGTGTGACAACTTCTCCCTAAGGTATTTACAAGAGAAATTTGATGATTCTGTCCTTTCACACTGATTTTAGAACCTAACCCTCACTGAAATGAGGTTCATTGTCCCTCAATTATGATATGGACAATAGTGTTGTAAGAATGCAAAGCAAGAGAGATGAAGAGGGACCAGGATACTTAGGGGAAGCCTCATGGAAGATGAAAGAGCTTGAGATACATTCTGCATCATGGGTCATAATTAGATAGGCTTACTTATTTGTCCCCTTTCGCGAGACTGTAATGTCAGTGAGAGCAGGGTATAGTTCCCAGAAATAATCACATTCCTGCCTTGTACAGTCGTGTGTCATATAACAACGTTTTGGTAAGTGACAGACTGCATATAGGACAGTGGTCCCATAAGATTTATACCATATAGCCTAGGCATGTAGTAGGCTATGCCATCTAGGTTTGTGTGAGTACACTCTGTGATGTTTGCACAACGACGAAATCACCCAACGACGCATTTCTAGGAAAGTATCCCTGTCACTGAGCAACACATGACTGTAGTTGGTTAGTGGGTGGATGGATGCATGGAAGGATGGATGGATGGATGGATGGACCAATGGATGTTCACTATAAAGATAGAATATGATTTAAAGCAAGGCAGTGGTAATAAAGAGTAGGAAATAAACAGACAAAAAGTATTCTGATGTAGAAAATAAGAAAGTGCATTAAGTGCCAGACCAAGAAGTTTGGACTTTATCTTATCAATGATAAGAAGTTAGTTTGAACAACTAAATGCCATGATGCTGAGCAGCCTTAGATACAACTTCCATAAGAACTGGCACTTGTTTGGAAAGAACATCTTACATGTTCATGGTATTAATCTTCAATACAGATACCAGATTAGAGATAAAATATGTAAGATCTCATTACTGGAATAGGACCTGGTGATTATCTGATGAAGTCAGGCCATATAGCATAATGTTAACAAAAGCCTAGGTTTTTGAATCCAAGCCCTACCACTTAACACCTGTGTAACTTTGGACAAGTGCCTTAACCTCTACCAACTTCAGTTTCTACTTTTGTAAAGTGGGATATTGATCGTACCTAACTCATACAGTTGTGCTGAGGGTTAAATGAAACAATGATTGTAAAGTTTTTAGCACAGTGCCTAGCAACTAGAGAGTGTTGAATGAAGATTACTTAGCTATTATATAACCTCCAACCAAGGGCAGGCATCCTTGATCAAAACCTTAGTCTCTTCAAAAATCCTTTGATGGTGAGCTCATTACCTGGAGATTCCAGTAGTTTTTTTTTTGTTGGGGCAGATTTTATTCACTCAATACATATTTATTTAGCATCTACTATATGCCAAGCGCTCTTATATACATTAAGAAGTGTACAAAGTAGACAAAAATATCTTACCTGCACACACACATACTTATTTGTTTGTTTATATATGTCCTTCAAGTTGAGCTGGAAAAAAAAAAATGACCTCCCTACCCCAGACTCCCAACCATCTGTGCAAGATCTACTTGTTGGTACAATAGACGTTATCTTTACCTCTTTTTTATACGACAGCTTAAAACATCTAAGGACTACATTCTTCTCTAAACTGAAACTCGTTTTTCACAAAACAGTAGTCTTCGTGTTTTAGCTGTGTTTCTATGGATGTATATTTTAATTATCTTGTTAGGAACTCAGTGCATTTACAACAGCCATTTTCATTTCTGAGCTGCTTCATATTGTGTGTTAAATATAAGAAGCAGCATTGGGTAATGGAACAAGCACAGGTCTGGACTCAGATTAGCATAGGTTCAAACCCCTCCTCTATACCGTAGACAAGTCATTTAACAGCTCAGAGCTTTAATATACACATCTGCAAAGTGGGCTCAATAATATTTACTTTATTGTGTTGTCATGAAGACTAAATGAGATAAATTGTATAAAGCGTGGAGTACACAGAAGATGCTCGATGAGTTTCCCTTTCTTCAACCCTTGGCCTCTCCATCCCTTGCTATCTCTGGAATATTAATATCTCCTCAGTCTCCAACAGTGAAATGACTCTTTGGAGATTATTCTTTGTCGTCACTTTCTCATGCGAACCAAGCTGGCTGGCATCCTTCTTGAATAAACAGCCTTTATTTGTGTGAGCAAAGCAGCTTAGTCCCAGGGCGGGAGTCAGCACTGGGTCTTTGTCAGTATTTAGCAGAGCTGGCTAATATTTGATTCATTAGCTATAAATATGGCTTTTCTCCCATTAAGAAGTGTCAGAGGGCAGTCCTGACTCAGGGTATCTCTGACTCAGGAAGGAAGGAAGAGGCTGTTTATTTCAGGAGTAGAAAAGATTCAGACAGTACAGTGTTTCTCAGATGAGGGTCTGTGGGTGGATTTGGAGTCCACCATTTTCTCTCCTGAACTTTTTACTTTTGTGTTTTCATTTTGGTGATAGTCTTTAAAAGATAATATAAGCCTATTCTGAATCTGGATGACCTCTTTCAATCTCATACTTTGGAACATGCCTTTGCATTTGTGTTTTTGATATTTTTTACCCTATGCAGAGTGGGAAACACAAATATCTTCTAGGGCTGGGAAGATTATGTGACCATGTCTAGGGCCTGTGTTAGACAACAAGGAAGTGTGGATCTTGTGGAATTGGGGTATAAATGCCTTTCCTGAGGCTTTCAAGTAAAATAGCGATAATAACAGAACAATGACACTGTGGCCAAATGAAACGCATCTGTAGTCATTATTTGAATAGTGGTAAGTGCTATAAAGAAAGTTTTTCAAAAAGTATTAAGACAGTAACTAGGGATTGGTGATAACATTTGGGTTGAGACCTGCATGATGAGGACCCAGTCATGGTACATCTAGGAGAAGAACATTCCAGGAGAGGGAACAGCTGGTGCAAACTCTCAAGGGAGAGCCACCCTCCGCAGGATTAAAGAACCAGATAGGAGGCGAGTGTGGCTAAACCACGGTACGCTAGGGGAATGATGGTGCTGGTGATTCTTGTGAGCCATGGATGGATCTGGATTTTGCTCTAAATGCATTGGGAATCCATAGGAGAGTTTTAAGCTATGCAGTTACAAGAGCTGTCATTTATTTTGTAAAGATCACTCTGGATGCTGTATAAATAATAAATTTAGTGGCGAAACAGAAAGCCTAGGAAGCCATTGCAACAACAACAACAAAATGACAATAACATTGAAAATAGCAATCAACACTTACATAGTATCTGTTCTAAGTACATATACCATTCCATTTATGACAATCTTAGGAAGGAGATGAAGAGATCTCATTTTATAGATGAGAAAACTGAGTCAGGGAGGTTAGATAACTTGACACGGACAAGGTAGTAGACATGGAGATAAAGAATTAATGGATTCAAATTATGTTTTGGAGGAAAGCCAGCAATCACGGGATCAGCTGTGGGGAGTGAGATGTGAGGGCAAGAGAGGAGTAGAGGACAACTCCTGGGTGCCTGGCGCTTTCCATCATTGTTGACATTAACACATGTGGAGTGCTTGGCACATCATCAGTGATCAGGACAAGACTGACCCTTCCTGAAAGCTATTTGGGATTGGTTTTCACTTAAGAAACAAAACAGGCATGTCATTGTGCCTTAGTGCATGTTAGACCAGAACTTTTAAAGGCGGGTTTTTAAATTCTTTGCGACTCCAATGCTCTTTCCTGAATGGCTGCATTTTAAGTAATTAAGATGGTATAGACCTGCTCTGATCGACCAACAGCAAAGCAGGCTCCTCGTAATGATCTCTGGAAGGTAAGCATGGGCCCCGAGACCCCAGTGTGCCAAATTGAATCGCTATGGAACAAGAAAGACGAGAAGGAAATTTTTTAAGCCTATGTCTTATGAGGTTTTAGACCCGGAACATTCAGGTGGCTTCAGCTCAAGCTACTTCAATAACTTCCTATTATTCCTTTTTAAGTGGACCTCACGGCCATAATAAGGCCACTGTTTGGCCTGCCTTTCACAAGGGCAAGCGTGGTAGGAGTGGTGGATTTACTTACAGTTTTTCTCTTTTTTCATGTTTTCAAGTATTCCTCCTTTTAAAAAATCATCTAAAGATTCTATTTACTGAACGCTTCCCATAAACAAAGGCTTCTGCCCTATACTTATGTCCACTTTCTCATTTTAAAACTCCCAACTACAAACACCCCACGAAATAAGTGGTTAGTGGACTCTCTGACCAGAGTCAGGTTAAGTAATCCAGGACGATGCACTTGGATCAGCAGCACCAGGGTTTGACCTGGTCAGCTGGGCTCCAGAGCACAGTCTCTCAGCCAGCACTCCCGGGCTACCTTACTGAGAACTCACGCGGGATCATTCGCGGGATCATTCCCGATGACAAGAGAGAGCAGGGTTTAAAAGACTCATGGCCTGCTCTACAGATTGAGCCTGGATGTTCTCCAGGCAGGTGTTCTTGAACGCCTAGGGTTTCGTTTTCTGTCTGCAGAAAGATCTACGTGAGGGAGGCTGGCCAGGGTGGAGCTCAAGTGTGAAAGCGCTTGGAGCCACGCCTTGCCTTCTCTCTTTAGTGGCATTCAAATGGTCTGCTGGGAAAAGTCATGATTTAGGAAGAAACCAGACAGTTACAAATTGCAGACTTGAAACCAATTTTTGTACATAGGTATATTCAGAAAGGTTGAATGGAAACTAATCTTTGAGTGTGGCCACATGCCGGCCCTTTGCATCGGTCAGACTCATTTTAGCCCAGTGACTATCTTAGGAGGGCAGAATTAATATTCCTATTTTGTAGATGAGAAACCAAGGGCTCAGAGACATTTCATGACTTGCCCTAAAGTACCAGACAATGCAGAGCTTATCCAGGCTATGAAATCACAACTCTATGTTTATAAAGATTTTCAGCTACACTATCCTGTCTCAGAATTTTTCCAAAATGATGGATTTGGGGAGGTCTCTATTAGACTGTAAACCCCATGAGAGGAGGGATCGTCTGTCTTTTTCACCTTTGTTTCCCCAGGAAGTAGACATGCAAGTAATAATTATTTAATGACTAAGTAAGTGATGGACTAATGGAGTAACAGGCAGATAAATGGGGAGAAGGATGGACAGATAGAATGATATTACCTTCCACGAACTTTTATGTAAATAACGAAAACATTCCAAGACTCTGTTAGCTGTACATTTTGCATTGATTTGCATATACAGTATCATATCCTTCTAACATTAAACAAAGCTAAATAGTTAGCACAATCTGAGCTCTTCATTTGCCCTTGCATATTGTATAAGGGCAGCTGCCGTGTGAAGATATGGACCCACATGAAATCCTCTTTCCTCTACTCCTTCTTAGTCCTGCATCCAGAAAGTGATGCTCTGCCGGGAAGCCTGTCCTTCTTATTTTAGCCCCCATGGAAGGCACTCTGCTGTCTTCCCCTTCTTCTGTGGGCCCATTACATTTTGAACTAAATATTTATTTAATCAAACTAATCATTGAGCACTTTGCCTCCATTTTACATTTAGAATAAAATTTAAAAATCCCCAACTCTTTACCAGGGCCAAGAAGGTCCCATATGTCCTGGCCACTCCTCCTCTCTCAGCCCCCTATCACCGTTGTTCACTGTCTTCAGCCCACTGACTGGCCTTGTGGCTTCTCCTCAAATACAGCAAGCATGCTCTTACCAAGCAGAAATACTTGCTTTTTTCTGTGTATAGGATGGTCTTCTCCTAGATCTTCACCTGATGGCTCTTTCTCATCATGCAGGATTCGTTCATTCACTTGTTCATTTTGTTCATTCATTCATTCAGTGAATATTTATTGAGCCCCAAGTATGTGCAGACATTGTTCTCGATGCTGGTAGTGCAACAGATAACAAAGTCTCTGCCATCATGGAGTATACATTTTTATTGGGAAGAAAGACAAACAAGCAAATAATGATATAAAGTAAGGTAATGAGAAAAGCTTAAATGTTAGCCTCCCTGACTATAGCTCATGTTTCCTCTCCAAAGAAACTGTCTACTCCATGTATAAGCCTGCTTTCTTTTCCTGTTAGCATTTATTAATGCTTCAAATGATAATATTTACTCGTTTATTTTCTGTGTTATTCTAGACCATGAGAGTCTTGAGTTCAAGGATCTTGTCTATTATTTGCTTTTATATCTAGAACAATGCCTGGCACAGAGGAGGAGCTCAATGAAAAAAATTAATGATGTGACATCATCTACCTGTCCATCTAGGAATTCCCAATATTTCTGCAAGCATCAGAGAAGGATCTAGATAACTGGAAGCCTATAATGTGCCAGGACCTGTATTAGTCGCTGGGAACCCAGCAGTGAGTGATATACAAGATCTCAGAGCAAAAGAGACAAAATTAAACTAAAAGTATATAATAATGAAATAATTTAAAGATTATGACAACTACCAAGAATGGTATAAAGCAGAGGATTATGGTAGATAGGAATAGGTGGGGAGTAGGGCTACTTGGAAAAGGTAGCAGGAGAAGGACGTTCTTGGAGGGTCATCTAAGGTGAGACCTGATGGTTGAGAAGGAGCTGGCCACACAGAATGCATTCCAGGCAGCATGAACAGCATTTGCAAAGTCCTCAAAGAAGGAGAGAGTATGGCGTCCTTGCAAAACAGACAGGAGGCCAGCGTGGCTAGAGTGTAATGAGGGAGGAAGTTGTTGTTTTTAATTAAGAATCATAGGAAGCTTCTGGATAGTCTTAAGCCAGACTGTGACAAGATCTAAATTATCTTTCTGAAAGATCATCCTGGCTGCTGCGTGGAGAACAGATTGTAGAAGGACAAGGGAGAATGCCACTTAATCGGTGTTTTACAGAATAAGTAGGAGTTTGTGAAGAGGATGTTAGTGGTGAGGATATTTCAAGTAGAAGAACCACATATACAGAAAGCATAAAGACAGGAAACACAGTGTGTTCAGGAATCATAGGTAATTTGACGTGATTCGAATATGGAGGGGCGGATGTGTATGCGGCAGTGTGACGTGTAATAATAGTTCAACAAATGTGGGCTGAATAACAGAATGGGCTTGGATGGACATGATGTAGTCCATGCAGAAATAGAAGTACAATGATGTACACCTGAAATTTTTACAATGTTATAAACCAACGTTACCGCAATAAACAAAAAATTAAAAAAAAAAAAAAAAGAATGGGCTTGGATGGTACTTAGCTTGAGATTCCATTATAGATAGTCTATTTTTGTTATTTTCCAGTTTCCTGGGTGTACCTCACCTCCCTGTCTAAATTATAAATTCTTTGAAAGAAGGGAGAGGATCTAAAAGGATCTTTCTTACCAGCTGTGTAATTGAAGTTTGTTTAACTCGAGTGGCATAGCAATGCCTGACAATCAGAAGATGCAGAAAGCATGTTATAAGGGGTTAAAAGCATAGACTTTTGGGTCAGATAGACTTGGATTCATATTTTGAGATCCATGCACTAGCTGTGTGATCTTAGAAAAATTATTTAATGTCTCTGGGCCTCCCATTTCCTCACACAGCAAATGGTGAAATCAATAAATTCTACCTCCTTGGGTTGGCTGCGAGCATTGAGATAAACGTCTATAATTCCGCATAGTGCCCAGCGATGTCGTAAACACTTGCTCAATGGCAGCGATCTGTGGTTTGTTTGTAGGAGCAGGGCTTGTCCGTAACAAAGTCTAGTGCCACAGGCAGTGGAGCTGGGCGTCAGGAGACAGGACTCCCAGGAAGGCGTACTGCTAGCTCAGAGGGTGACCTCACCTCCCTCTTTGTAAAACAAATGGGGTTGGGTATTATGGCCCCCCCTCGAAGCAGACACCCTGAAATTTGAAATGTAGACATTTTAAAAGTTGACCTTAATGAGGAAAATGAAGGCTTGAGGTCATTTTCTTTCATGCTACGGAAGTTGCCACTGGACTATTAAGAATCTGCTTTAGCAGTTGCATTAGTAGAAGTCAGAGTGCTTTTAGAGAACCATTCCTAAGTTCACCAATGGCTTCATGGATTCCGCCTTGACCTCAGAATTCATTGCCGTTAGTACTGTTGAGTCGATCCTGACTCCTAGCGCCCCTGTGTCTAGCAGAGAGGAACCCTGCCCAGTCTTTTTTCTCCATCCTCTCACCTTCCAGCACTCTATCAGACAGTGCTCTACTGCTATTCATAGGGTTTTCATGGCCAATTTTTTTGGAAGTGGGTGGCCATGTCTTTCCTTCTAGTCTGTCTAGTCTGGAAGCTCCACTGAAGCCTGTCCACCATGGGTGACCCTGCTGGCATTTGAAATACCAGTGGCAGAGATTTCAGCATCACAGCAACATGCAGCCACCACAGTATGACAACCACAGATGGATGGTGTGGTTCCCTGACTGAGAAACAAACCTGGACTGTGGTGATAAGAGAGTGATAAGATAACCACTAGACCACCAGGGCTGGCTAACCTCAAAATACAGGTTAAGTATACTATTCTTATTTTATAGATGACAACATCAAGCACAGAGAACTATAGTAACTTCCCTGTCACATTTTCCCCATATAAATGACTATTATAGAGAAGAACTGAGCTGTGAAACCATTGGATCAGCCTAACAAAATCTTGAAAAATATCATCCAAAACCCACTCGTAAGCTCTTTGAACTTCACCATCATCCTGTGGTTCATTGTTTGCATTTTTCAGTTTCTCCTTGGCTCTAAAATGACCTGTAGTTCAGAGGAAAAGAGCACTGGACTAGGAATCAGAAGGCCTGGTTTCCAGACCCACCCTGCTACTTAACGATGGTGCCATCTTGGGCAAGTTCCTGAATATCTCCAAGAGTCAGTTTCCTCGTCTGTAAAATGCCACATAGAATATTAGCATGAATATAGCTTATTCAAAGAGTGAATGAGAGCATGTGTGTTAGTGAATGAGAAACTTCAGAGCTGCTCTACTTTCACATCTTCAGCACATGCGATTGTCTCTTGCTAGGGCTCTGCTTAATGGTTTGCTCAGTCCTGTGGGACCTTCTGTGCTATGTATTCCAGTGACCTTCTTTAGCGGCTTCCACTGCAGTGGGAGCTGCTCTGCTGTGTTTGACTTCAACTGGCACTTCCCTTTTGTGAGACGGAATATAGCACAGTGGTTAAGACCTCAGATTCTGGAGTTAAACATCTAACTTCTAATCTCTGCTCTGCCACTTACTCTGCGAGCTTGGATTATGCTTCAGTTTTCTCATCTGAACATGGAAAGAATGATAGTATCTACTTTATAGGGTCAAATGAAAATGAAATGAATTGATACATGTAATTGGAACATAGGAAGTGCTCAATAATTATTAGCTATTATTCTTATTTACATGCCCTCCTTATGAATGAGATCAATGATTTGACAACCGAGCTTCAGAGTTAGTAGCATTACTCTCGAAACTGAGGGTGGAGGAGATGGCATGTTGTGTAAGGTTATGCGGCACATTAGTAACATTTACTTAGTCATTGTATTAGGGTTCGCCAGAGAAACAGAACCAGTAGGATATTTATATATTTACATATTATATATTAGATTATATATAAATAATGTATGTAATATTTGTATGATTATTTATTAAGCATGAGGAATTGGCTCACACAATTATGCAAGCTGAGAAGTCCCATGATCTGCTGTCTGCCAGGTGGAGACCCAGGAGAGCCAGTGGTGTAATTTCAAGTCCACAGCCCTGAGAACCAGGGCAGCTGATGGTGTAAATCCCAGTTCAAGGGCAGAAGATGAAATGAGATGTCCCAGCTCAATCAGTGAGGCAGGAAAAATGAGTGAATTCCTTCTTCCTCCACCTTAGTTCTATTCAGACCTTCAGTGGATTGCATGATGCCCACCCACATTGAGATGGGCAATCTGCTTTCTGAGTTCACTGATTCAAATGCTAACTTCATCCAACACCTTCCCAGACACACCCAGAAATAATATTTAATCTGGGTGTCCTGTGGCCAGTCAAGTTTGCACATAAAATTAACCATCACAGTCATCATAGTTTTGTGGCTCTTATAGAAAGAATTGGGTTATAAATATGTGAATTAGGAACCAAGAAATACCTAGTGCCCAGGGCTGGGTGGCATTGGAGGCATTGTATTTGTTGTTTGTTGTTGTGGTTGTTGTAGAAGTCATAGTAGAATTAGTAAGGTTATGAAACATGTGGTAGTAGGACTGGGCTCACACACACACGTGTATATATATTCATATATATGTATATAGACGCATATATATGATACATGTATCATATTCAAATATATATATGCACAAACGTGTGTGTGTTCTGTAAAAATGGTGGAGTAGGAGAACTAGCAGTAGAGGTGGTAGAAGTTGTACAAGTATACGCAGTAGAAATAGTAGAAGTGGAAATCGTAGTAAAAGTAGCAGGGGAAGTGGAAGTGTAAACACTTAGTGCCAAGCACTGCACTAAACACGGCATATTATATCATCTCCTCCTCATAAAAAAGAGCATTAAAGGAAGAACAGACCTGGGTCCAATTCCCCTCCAAGGTCACAGCTGGGTGAAGCTGGGATTCAGCCCCACCTCTCTCTCTCTCCAATGCTCGTGTTTCCCTATAACCATTCTGCTCGGCTGCGTCACTGATTGTTCATTTCTAGTAATCATCTAATACGTAGAAGATGGAAGTTTTAATAGCTTATGAGAGAAAAACTTCCTTCCAAATATATCGTGTATTTTTGTGAGACTGGCGCAAATGCATTGGGAGATCCATTTTAGATAGCATGATGTCATTTTTAAAAGTCTAATCCCCAACCGTTTCATTCAAGTGAAGGATTTCTTAAGGTGAAGGCCTGTGGGAAGAGTAGTCTTACAAGAAGTGTTTGTTGGAAACAGGAATTTTCCCAGCTTGGGACTTTGGGTAATTGAGAAATCAGATGGTCTCATATTCCCTTGTCACCAGGAGCCTGCAGAATGTCCCAGAAAGCAACCGCTGGCTAAGATACTCCTGTTCTTCCTGTTTCCCAAATATGTGGCCCATTGAGTAAGACGTGGAAGAAGCTGGGTTTTCAACTTAGATCCACCCCCTTAGTAAAATAAATACAAAAGTACAGCTGACAGGTTTTGCTGTTCAAATCTCAATCTTTCTACTTAATGCAAGCTCTTCTTTAGAATTTCCAGAACTGTCTTGCAGTGAAATTTTTCAACTCACCCTCATGTAAGGTGGCACAGGAGAAGAGGAGAAAGGAAATGTACCCATCAAGCATTTCCCACGTATTAACTCGGTTCTTCCTACACTAACTGGCCACAGCAACCTTATGAGGAAATTAAGGCTCTAAGAACCTAAACGATGGCTCCAGTCCCCACAGCCAGTGAGAGATGGAGATGATGAATCTAAGTACAGTGCCGAACACATGGTAAACCCTCAGCAAGCAGTAGCTAATACTGTGATGGGTAATCCACTGTTTGACCAAGTGAACAGATGTTTGAATGAGCTGTGTGAGCCCCTTCTCCAGAGTATATGGCCTAATAATACAGAGGTTGACAAATTATTCTCCAAAGGAGGGCTGTGGCCCAGAGGTAGACATGGCAAGTGGAAGCAGTCATGACAGGAGGTCATGAATCCATGATTCAGCCAGAGAAACCCTACTTGTTCAAAAGTTTATTCTGAAGATAGGCTTCCAAGGGTCCAAACACAATTAGAAAATATCTGCTTTTGTAAGTCACCTTTAACATTTGTATTACATTTACGGAGCTGTTGTTTCTTCTTGAACATAGATAATGTTGAAGATATCATCGAGAAATATTAGTGTTTTATCAGGCAATATTTAGATTACTAGAGGTATTCTATAAAAAAGTCAGAAAAGATAGAAACCTGATGCTATGCCAGAATAAAAGAAACTTTCCAAAATTCAAACCTCAAAACTTATTTTTTAAAAATAATATAATTTCTGTCCTCCAATATAATAATATTACTAGCACATTTTGTGGAATGCCTATGTGCAGGGGACAAATATTTCATTCAATATCCATAATATGCCTTTAAAGTAGATTTTATTATTACTATTTTATAGAGTAGGAGACTGAGGATTAAGTAGATTATAAGTATTTATCCAATAGTTTATAATTAGAAAGCAAAAGAGCTAGGATTCAAATTCAGATCTGTCTGACCCAAGCTCCCGGGATGTCTGTAATTCTGTGCTATCTCCCAGTAATGTCTGCGGTTCTGGAGACAGACTATAGACAGATGTTTTAATAAATGTGGAAACAAAGAAATTGAAGCATAAATATATTTAAATCATAGATTTACTTCTTGCCTGTGATCCAAGTTCTTTATATTGACCCACACTGCATTAATCCAGGTAGATCTCAGATCTGGTTTTAATGGATGAGGAAAAAGATGAAAGACATTCAGGTAGCAAAAAGGAGGTTTAAATATATCTACAATATCTTTTTTCTCTTTTAGTGTTAATGATCTGAAAGATACCTTTTCTTTTCTTTTTAACATTTGGTTGAAAGTCTTTCTGATCATCTAAAGTCGGATATTTATTCATTTCTGACAAAAGTAGTCCAAAAAATTGATTAGACATCTTCTTTAAATTTTTTCACAATTTGTTTCTTATTAATAAAGTTAATTTATCATAGACCAGAGATTGTTAGGCCATTGGAGCATGAGACACATGGCATAGTCTATAATTTAAGAAAGTTTCTCTCGATTACTTCATGCAGGGAGAGGGGAACAAAGTAGTGAGGGGAGAAATTACTGATGCATTAGAGTTCATAGTTTTTCCTTTTCAGCAAAATGATCTATTCATACATCTTTAAAAATATTACAGAGAATATGTTAAAAAAAAAAAAACCTGCAAATATCCAAAATGGTCAAACAAGGAGGGAAAACAATTGAGTAGAATGTGCTTATGATATAATAATGGGTTGGGAAAAAAAGAAAGGAGAGAACTCCAACCTTTTCATTGTCGATAACAACAACTATACGAATACACCTAAAAATGGAAAAAATCAGGAAGAATATCAGAATGCTAAGACCTCACTCATGTCAAGGTGGGAGGATCATGGTGGATTTTTCTCCTCTCCACTGTCCACATTAGGTGCGAAGTAGTGATTTTCTGTGTGTTGTGGATACGGCTGAAGTCTCCTTCCTTCACTCCCAGGCCTATTTCACTTTCTCTCTTCCCAGGGGGAACTCCTGCTATGAATAGAGGCCTGTATCCATTTAGTGTATTTCTTATGCTGTAGCTACAAATGCATACATCTGTTAAAGATACAGTATTTTACATTTTTGAATAAATGGCAGGTTACTTTATCCTTCTGCAACTTGATTTTTTTTCAAAGCTGTGTTTTCATATTCTAAGTTGATGCATGTAACTCTAGCTTATTCACTATAATTGCAGTGTTGTGTGCATTTCATCGTACTAACATATCACAGTCTGCTCATGTGTTCCCTTACTGAGCAACATTTAAGTTGTTTTACATTTTCACCTTTTCAGATGATGCTGCAGTAATCATTCTCATATATTTCCAGGTGAATATAAGCAAGTTTCTCTAGGTTTTTACTTAGAAGTAGAATTGCTAAACAATAGTAAATAAACAGCTTCAGTTTTACTAGATATTAAAAAATTATCCTCCAAAACGGGTGTGCCAATTCATACTCTCAAACCAGTGAAAGAGTTCCTGTTTCTCCATATTCTTGCCAAATGAGATATTGTTTTCACATTTTGAGATTCTTGCTAAACTGATGGGTGTGGACTAAATTCTCATTGTCTTGATTTCCGTTTCCCTGTTGACCACGGTGAATTTACTTTTATAAACTATTGAATTTTTCTCTTCTGTGATCTGTCATATCTCTTTATCCAATTTTCTATGAGTTTGTCTTTTTCCTATTGCAGGGGTTCCCAGTAGCTTAGATATTAATTCTTCATTTGTTACACTTCGCCATTAAGTACGATATTTGTTGGAGGTTAATCTAGTTAAGAGAGTACATGTGGAATGCTTTTTTGCATCTATTAAAATAATCCTTTTTTTCTCTTTTATTGTTTCAATGTGATTGATTGCAATGACAAATTTTCTGATGCTGAGCCCTCCTTGAAGTCTTGGAATAAATTTTAGTTGTTCTTGAGTTATTACTGATTAATTCATTTTCCAGTATCTTAACTATTTGGGCTAAAATCTCTTAAGTGAGATTGGCTATATTTTTCTTTTATTGTTTGGTCATTTTGTGGATTTCATATCAAAATTATACTATACTCTTAAAATGAGTAGGGTAGCTTTTCTTCTTTTTCTATTCTTTCAAACTGTTCATTAAAACTTCTTATAAAACTATTTGGTGAAGGAAAGAGAGAGAGGTGGGTTGAGTGTGGCAATGGGTTGGGGAGAAAAAGGGTGTGTGTACTATTGATTCAAGTCTTTTAATGGTTTATTGGCCTATCAGTCACTGTGGTAATTTTATATTTCTCTATAAAGTTGTCAATTTACCCTAAATTTTCAAATTTATTGGCAGAGAGCTGATCATAACATTTTCTTAGATTTCTGAAAACCTAAGACTATCTCTAGTTTTGTCCCCTATTTTATCTGTAATTTGTGTGTGTGTGTATGCATGTGTGTGTAACTTCTCTCATTTTCTTGATCAGTTTTGCTAAAGTATGGTCTAATATTAACATACCTACCAGACCTTTCTTTTGTTAGTTTTGGTTTGCATCTCTTTTTCCATTCATTTATATGGGAGCTTTGGTTTGTCTGGTACATTTTAGCAGCATTAGCTGGATTTTAAAATATCCAGTCAGATACTCTCTATTTTATTGGAATAGGTTAATCTATGTACATATATTGTGCTTCTTGATCTATTTGGATTTTTTCCCATTATATTTTATGTTTTAAATTTACTATGAAATTTCTTTATATGCATTTTTCCTCTATTTCTGCCATCTTTTTTAATATTTAAGCTTTCTTATTGCATATGCTCCTTCTACCAGTTGAGAAGTTAAATATTCTACTATTTCTATCCTTTTTAGTGGTTACAGTTAAATTCTGACATCCACAATTAACTAAGTCTAATGTTAATCAAAATCTCTATCCTGCTCCTAAATGATACAAAGACCTGAGAACAATTCCCGTAGCCCTCTCTCACTATCTTCTGTATTATTATTTAATATTTTAATTCCATTTTATTCTTAAACTTCTACAAATTAATCATTTTTACAGTCAATATTTATTTAGGTTTACCAATAGCTTTATTAATTTCTTTGACCACTATTGTTTCTTAAATCCTACTTCATTACTAGTACACTTTGCTGTATTTCAGCAAGGATCTGAGAGCATTAAGTGCATGCACTTGTATTCTGAAAACATCTTTGGCCTCACCCTTATGATGACAAATTTAGCTGGATGATAATTTAGCTGGAACAGAATTTTATATTGACGGATATCTTTGCTCAGTGCTTTAAGATATTATCCGCAATCCCCACCATCTAGTGTTGCTAAGGAGAAGTCTATTGCCAGTCTCACTGCTGTTCCTTAGGAGATAATCTGACTTTTCTCTCGCACACCTTTTACATTTTTTCCTTTTTTTCTTTGACTTATGCTGATTTATTACATACTGTATAACTGTAAATTTATCCTTATTTCTTATTATTGAAGCTTTTTCAATAGAAGGATTCATGTCTCTTTCCAATTTTAGAAAAATCTTAGCTATTATCATTTGAATTTTGACTTCTTTTCATCATCCTCTTTCTTTTTTCCTTTTAGAATCCCTAGTCTAGATATATTGGACTTGCTCATTCTATCGTGCCTACTGTTAACTTCTCTTGGAATAGTTTACATCTCTTAATCTCTCTGTGCTACATGCCAGGTGGCTTCCTCAGATCTAACTCACCAATTCTCTCTTCTGCTGTGTCTATTGTACTTTTCAACTCCTACCTTAAGTTTTTAGTTCAAGAACTATATTTATGATTTCTATAACTTCTTTCTCTTATACCCAAATTGACATGTTCTTTGCTCACACTCTCTCTTTTTTTTTCTAATGGCTTTCCTCACTTTATTTCTTGGAATGCTTAAAACATACTTATTTTAATGTCACTTTCATGTCATTCTATCATTTAATGCTCCCATTAGTTGTATCTTCTGACTGACTATGGTGGCTCATCTCCATGTGCAATTTGCAGCTCTTCATTAGAAGCTTGTTTTGAGTGGGAATTCTTTCCTTTGGAAACCGTCGGTGCCGTGAGTTACAGAAGCATCTTTGCAGAATGATTTCAGATTTGGTTTACAAGGGGGTTTGGATTTCAAGTACCAGTTTTGGCTTTGTCTCTCTGAAATACACAGATCATATGCATTTAGAACCCAACCTGTACTTTGGTGCTGGGTTTTCAACTTTCTGATTTCTCAGGGGTGACTCTTTTAGCTCCAGTGGCCGTAGTCAGGTAGCGAGCTTCCCTGCTCGTTCCCAGGGAGAGCACACAGAGATTTTTTAGAATTTCTTTTACAGACGGGACGTGATTTCGTGACTCTGGACTTTATGCTGATAGTTCAGTTCCAGCTTCCCATTTAGAGGAGGCCTGGGCTCAGACTTAACTTCCTACTCAGATATTAAATCCCCAGCCGCCCACTCACTAAGATCTTTCTTTATCTGGTCCCAATTTCTCTTTGAGTCCCTCGGCTGCAATTCTCACTTACATCTTTAATTGTGAGTTTCCTCTCTGTGTCTGGTTCCCCGGGGATTTTTACCTTATTGATTTCTAGGTGAGTTATGTGTCCTTTGTATAATTCTTTGCATTGTTATATTTCATCCGGAATTCCTGTGTATTTGGAGGAGGGGTGCTGTACCTTCCATATCTGTTGAGGTCACCATATTGGCCAGACGTACTTATATTACTTCTCTAATGAGGAAAAAAATACGAAATGTTTAAAAACATATTTAAAGAAATAATTTATTTTAAGTAATCTTTTTTCTCCTTGCTTCTCAGTGCTGAATTTGAAGAACTGCGTAATTATGAGGCAACAATTTCATATCTGAGACACTCTAGCAACTCCATTAACCTGTGCACCGCAAAAGAAACTGCTGATTGTAAGTCTGCTAAGACAATTAATATTGTAACCCTGTGTGAAAAGAAAATGTGTCAAAAATGCTATTTTTCTCCTTGCTAACTGTAAGCTTAAAAATTCACAGCCATGCTGCTTTACCGTCTCATTTCGTTGTATTTTTTTGTTTTTTTTTTTTTGTCCCTGGTCTTCTCTCTTAAAAGTATAAATAAATCCAGTTGGGCATCACTGCTATCTCACAACTCCTAGAGCTGCCTTCTCTCCCCCTCTTCTCTTCTCTCCTTCACCAATCTACTTAGGTACTTTGCCTTTTGTAGATATGTGGGAGGGAGGGAAAAATCAAGATATGGTGATTCATTTTTCTTCCTTCTCCTATAGAAACTTCATCTCTCTTCTTGTGGTGTCTTTCTTGAAGTTCCCTGGAAACTGTGTGTGGGGAGGGAGATAACAGACCATGAGAATTAGGTCCCTGTGTTAGCCTGAAGAGGAGCAGAGGATTCATTTACTGGGTCTGACCATCCTCTCAGAGCTCAGTCTTCGTGCCTCTGGTATTGCCGAGAAAGCTCAGACCATTCTGTGAAAAAAGAGACTGTTTCCGACAAGAAAATGAAAAAGCAGGGACTCATAGCTGTTCTACAAGTTTCTATGTCTTTGTTCTGCCTATAGGATCAGCCAATTCTCTACAAAAGGCATACATATTAGTGCTGGGATGAACACTAGTATTTATTGAGCCTATACTATGGGTTCTTTGTTATGTAACAGTTCTGTGTTAGGTCCTCTGCGTACATCCCTGCTGATATAGCAGTTATATTAACCAACTTTTAGAGACAGGAAACTGAAGATCAGAGAGATTGAGTTGCACAAGTAATATGTGGCAGAGCTATAATGTGAAATGGGCTCAGATTTCCTCTAAGATTCATGCTCTTTCTGCAATTTTATGCTGCTTCTCATTCAAGGGTGTTTGATGTTCCCTTGGATGTTAGACATTCAAGGATGTCTAGCTCCCTGGAAGGAGAGTTAGAAAGAAATCATCTGGTATAACATCTTTATTATGTGACAAGAAGCCCAAGGCTCTGGGAGAGGAGGTCATTTGCCTGGGAACACATACTTAGGAAGTTCGTGGGGTAAGAGTTAGGACCCATTGAAATATCCCTCCCCTCCCCCAGGAAATAAGGGGTTGACAAACTGCTGGAAAAACTCTCTTGGACTGGGCAAACTGTATATTCTCCCAAACGGCTATAAAATACTGGCCATCAGAAGAGCAACCCCTGCCCCATCACCTCCTGAAGGCAACGTTGCTCCATACTCGGGTCTCTGGGCCCCTGCATTAGAGCATGGCTTCTCAAATTCTAACGTTCGCACGAATCACCCGGGGATCTTGTTAAAATGTAGATTCTGGTTCAATAGCTCTGGGTCAGGCCTGAGAGTCTGCATTTCTGACAAATTCCCTGATGATGCTGATGCTGCTGGTCTGCAGACCACACTTTGAATAGAAAGGCTGTGGGCCCCATCTGGGCTACATTCCAACTGCGTGCCTTTCTACAAAGCTAACGGCTCACAGGGTCCAGGGGATGCTCCAAACAGAGCCTGCACCTTCTTTGTCGGGACTACACGAGGCCCCCAGAATGCCCTTCCTGCAAGTGGCTCCCTAAGATCCTCCTTGGTTCTCTCCCCTAGGTCCTCCTCCTCAGGACAGACTGGGATCCAGGGAGAGCTGTTCCTGGGGGTCGCGTAGATGGGGTTAGACGTATGCAAGGCCCCTTGTGCTATAGGGTGAAGCTGGGGATTGAAATGGGAAGCTGGACCAGAGGCTGCATTGTTCTCTCCGGGCCACAAATGTTCACGGTGGGCCTGCCAGGGGACATCCTTTGAGGTACCCAAAGAAGGACCACTAACCCAGGCCTCTCTGCAGGCTTTCACTGAGGAATTCTTTGTGTACTTCATGGACAGTGCTGCTAAGGAGGAAAGTGTTTATTACTGAAAAGAACTCAGAAACTGAGCCACTGATGCACCTGAGAGGTAACAGAGCACAGGGCAATAGAAAGGGAGTAGGGTGGGAGAAGGGCAAGGGTGGTGAGGGCTTCCCCTGCCAGAAAGGGCCTCCCTGTGGAAGACAGGAATAAGCCTGCCAGGGCTGAAGAAGCTGGGGAACCACAGCCTGGGATCAAAAGGATTCTGTTATATGTCCCCACTCCTTTCTCTGCTCCTCTCTACAGAGCCAAGATACGGTTACCCTACAAGAAAAAGAAAGGAAGGAAGTTAGCTATTTTACCCCTACTTTTCCCTCTTCATTGACTCTTCCCAGTGTCTTCCATCCTCTTTATACTACTTACTGGTTGAATGACATGTGAACCTCAGTTTCTTCATCTACAAAATGGGTATAATATCTCCTTGTGGAGTTGTTCTGAGTGTTTGATTAAATGATACATTTCAAGTCAAGTGGAGTTTTGCTTCTGGGAAGATGGAGCAGAAATACTTCTCCCTAGTCCCTCTGCTAAGGACAACTAAAATCTCCAGGTATTATATATAAAACAAACACAAGAAAACTAGAAGACTCTGAAAGGGTAGAAAGAAGAAGGTAGACCAGCTAGGGACCTCAGGACCCAAGGAAGGAGAAGTAGTGAGTTCCCTGGGCTTTCTTCTTGCCTCATATATCCCAGACTTGGAGCTGAAGAAGCCAGCCACCCAGAAATACCAATAGGCACAGAAAGAAACATCTCCAACAAAAGCCCGCTCTTTCTAGCCAAAGGACCAGGAAAGGAGCAGCCTAGAAAAACAGAAAGCCTCTAGAAAACAACCATTCTACTCCAGCTAAATAACACAGAAAAAAACTTTGGCCCCATCCCCACTAGCCAGTGCTGAGTGGGGAGTCTAGATGTCCACCCTCATCACGATGCAATGATGCACCCCAACCCCTCTGCTGAGGTGGTTTCAGAGAAGGCCAAGTAAGGAACTGGGACTTTCGTCCCTGCCAAGGTTAACAAAACTTCACCTACAGTGACAGTCAGTGAAGACCATATGGGGAGCTTGGACTCCAACCCCCCACCCAGCAGTAACAAGGTGCCCCTTCCCCTCCCTGTCGGGGTGGTATCAGAAGAGACCTAGAGGAGAGTCAGGACTTTCACAACCACCCAGCAGTAAGGCAGCCATCCTCTCCCTGTGGTATCAGCAGAAGCCACATGGGGAGCAATAACAAGCATTGCTACCCCTCCCAGCCAGGGTGTTATCAGCAGAAGCCTGGTGGGGAGCCAGAGCCCCCACTCCTGCCTGGCAGTGATGAAGAGCCTTTCCTTCACCTGGGTATCAGGAGGCCAAGAAGCGGGGAACTGAGATTTCTACCCCTACCTGGCATAAAAAAGGCAGCCCCCCACCCCCTTCTGCTGCCATGAAAAGCCAGCTAAAACAGAAGGTTTCAATAATATCTAGAGTCTCATAACATAATACTCCAAATGTCCTGGTTTCAATAGAAAATCACTCATCATACCAAAACCCAGGAAAGTCTCAACTTGAATGAAAAGAAATGATCCACAGAGCCAACACTGAGGTGACTGGACTGTTAGAATTTTCTGACAAAGGCTTTAAAGCAGCTGTTATAAAAGTGCTTCAATGAGCAATTATGAACAGGATTGAAATAAATGGAGAAAAAATAGAGTCTTACTGAAGAAATAGAGTATCTCTGTAAAGAAGTGGAAGATGTAAAGAAAAAACAAATGGAAATTTTAGAACTGAAAAATATAATAAGAAAAATAAAAAGCTCAACAGCAGAATGGCGGGAACAGAAGAGTCAGCGAACTTGAAAGAAACAATAGAAATTACCCAATGTGAACAACAAGGAGAAAATAGACTTGGGGAAAAAAATAAACAGAGCTTCAAAGGACCTGTGGGACTCCAACTAAAGTCTTAAATTGGAATCCTGGAAAGAGAGGAGAAAGAGGACATGACTGAAAAAGTACTTAAAGAAATGGTGCTGAAAACTTCCCAAATTTGGTAAAACATATAAAACAATAGATTCAAGAAGCCGAGCAAACTCCATACTGGATAGACCCAATGCACACAGAGAAACAAAATCAAACTTCTGAAAAATAAACACAAAATAAAAATCTTGAAAGCAGCGAGAGAGAAATGACATGTAAACTATAGGTGAAAAACAATTTGAATGACAGTGGATTTCTCATTGGAAACCATGAAAGCCAGAAAGAAGTGGCACAATGTTTTTCAAGTGCAAAAAGAAAAGAACTATCAACCCAGAATCCTATTACCAGTGAAAATATGTTTCAAGAATGAAGGACAAATGAACACATTCTCAGATGAAGGAAAACTAGGAAAATTTGTTTGCTTCATCCTAAAAGACTGGCTAAAGGAAGTTTTCTAACCAGAAAAGAAACAATAAAATAACCTTGGAACATTAGTTCAGAAAAAGAACAATGGAAAGAATACAAGTATGGGTAAATGTGACACATTTTCCTTCTTCTCTTGGGTTTCCTAAATTATGTTTGATGGTTGAAGCAAAAACTTATAATATCATCTGATATAGTTCTAAATGTAAGTAAAGGAAATATTTAAGACAATTATAAGAGGGAGGGTTAAGAGACAAAAAAGGAAATATAGTATCTACACTTCACATGAACTGATAAAATGTCCAGACCAGTAAACTGTGAAAAGTCTTGTATATATAATGTAATCCCTAGAGCAACTACTAAAAACACTATACAATGAGATCTAATAAAAAACACCAGAAAGAAAAAAACCACCAGAGATAAATCAAAAAATATTCTAAAAATGTTTGAGTAACCCATGAGAAGGCAAGAAATATAAAACAGAGAAGCAAAAACCAGAATAAACAGAAAACAAAAAACAAAAGGCAGACTTAAGCCCTAACATATCGATAATTACACTAATTACATTAAATGTAAATTGCCTAAATACATCAATTAAAAGACAGAGATTGGCAGAGTGGATCAAAAAACATGATGCAACTATATGCTGCCTAAAAGAATCTCAATTAAAATATAACAGTATAGGTAAAGAAAGTAAAAAGATGGAAAATAATATATCATATTAATCTAAAGAAGGCAGGGGTGGCTACATTAACAGGTAAAGTACACTTCAGAGCAAAGAAAATTACTAGAGGCATTATATTATGTAATGATAAAAGGATCAATCCACCAAGAAGACTTAGCAATCCTAAATGTGTGTGCACCAAACTCCAGAGCTGCAAAATATGTGATGCAAAAGCTAAAAGGAGAAATAGACCGATAAACTATTATAGTTTGAGACTTGAACACTCCTCTCTCAACTATTGACAGAATACCTAGACATAAAATCAGCAAGGATACAGAAGAATTCAACAGTGCCATCAACCAACAGGATCTAATTGACATCTATAGAACACACAACAAGAGCAAAATACACATACTTATCAAGCACCCATAAACATATCCCAAGATCATTTTCTGAGCCATAAAACAAAGGTCAACAAATTTAAAAGAATTGAAATCCTGCAGAGTATGTTTTCTGACCACAGTGTAATCAAACTAGAAATCAATAACCATAAGATAACAGGAAATTCTCCAGACACTTAGAAACAAAACAACACATTTCTAAATAATCCATGGGTCAAAGAGTAAGTCTTAAGGAAAATCAAAGCATACATTTAAACTGAATAAAAATGAAAATACAACATATCAAAATTTGTGGAGCACAGCTTAAGCAATGCTGAAAGGGAAATTTGTAGCACTAAATATGCTTAAAGAGAGGAAAAGCTTCAAATCTAAGATCCTGCCTTAAGACTACAGAGAAAGAAGAGCAAAATAAATCCAAAGCAAGTGGAAGGAAAGAAATAATCAAGATAAGAACAGAAATAAATTGAAAACAGAAAAGCAATAGAGAAAAATCAATAAAACCAAAAGCTTGTTCTTTAAAAATAGCTATAAAATTGACATTTAGCAAGACTGACAAAGAAACAAAGAAAACACAAATTAACAATATCAAGAATAAAAGAGATATCATTACAAACCCTGCAGACATCAAAGGGATAATAAGGGAATATTATGAACAACTCTACACATATAAATTTTGACAATTTAGATTAAAATGGAACAATTCCTCAAAAAGTACAAACTACTACAACTCACTCAACATAAATTATTTGAATAGCCCTGTAACTATTAAGTAAATTGAATGCATAATTTTAAAACTCCCAAAAAGGTTATCTCAGAATCCAGGTGATTTCACTGGAGCATTCTATCAAATGTTTAATGAAGAATTAACACCAATTCTACACAACCTTTTCCAGAAAAATAGAAGAGGGGGAAACACTTGCTAACTCATTTTATGAAGCTGTTATTACCCTGATACCAAACCCAGACAAAGACAGTACAAAAGCAGAAAACTGTAGATTATTATCCTCCATGAGTATAGTCATCAAAATCCTTAACAAAATATTAGTAAATAGAATTCAGCAAGACATAAAAAGAATTATACACAATGACTAAGTGTTGTTAATTCCAGGGATGCAAAACTAGTTCAATATTCAAAAATCAATCAATGAAATCTACCATATTGACAACCTAAAGAATCACACAATAATATCAATCTATGCAGAAAAAAACATTTGACAAATTCAATTACCTATTCATGATTAAAAAAACCTCTCAGAAAAATAGGAATAGAGGGGAACTTCCTCAACTTGATAAACAGCATTTACAAAAAGCCTATAGCTACCAAGAAACTTAATGGTGGCATACTGAATACTTTGCCCCTAAGATTGGGAACAAGGCAAGGATGTTCACTCTTACCAATCCTATTCAACATAGTGCTGGAAGTTCTAGCCAGTGCAATAAGGCAAGAAAAGGAAATAAAAGGTATACAGATCAAAAAGAGAGAAACAATCTGTTCTTATTCGTGATGACGTGATTGTCTAGATAGAAAATCCCAAGAAATTTACCAAAAAAAACAAAAAACAAAAACCTCTCAGAACTAATAAATGAGTTCAATAAGGTCACCAGATACAATATAAACATTAAAAAATCAACTATGTTTCCATATATTAGCAACAAACACATGGACACTAATCGAAAAATACAATATCATTTATAATTGTATAATTGCTCAAGAAAGAGAAATACTTAAGACTTAAATCTAACAAAACATGCATAAAACTTAAATTTTGAAAACTACAAATTGCTGATGAAATAATTTAAAAAAAACCTAAATGGAGAGACATACCATATTTATGGATTGGAAGGCTCAATATAGTAAAAATGTTAATTCTCCCTAAGTTGGTATACAGGGTTAATGCAATTCCTATAAAAATCGAGCATGATCTTTTGTAGATATTGACAAGCTTACTCTAAAATGTACAGTCATGCATCACTTAATGGGGAGGATACACTCTGAGAAATGCATTGTGTGAACATCACAGAGTGTACTTACACAAACCTAGATGATATAGCCTACTACACACCTAGGCTGTATGGTACGAATCTTATGAGACCACCATTGTATATAATGTCCTTTGTTGTCCAAAATGTTGTCATGTGGTGTATGATGTATACAGAAAGGCAAATGAACTAGAATAGCTAAAAGGCAATTTTGAAGAAGAAAAAGCAAGAGGTAGCAGAATTCCTAATTTCAAGAATTATAGCCACAGAAATCAAAACTGTGTGGTGTTGGCAGAGAGAAACACATAGAATGATGAAACAGAATTGAGAACCAAGAATTGATACCTACACAAATATGCCCATCTGATTTTTTTTTTTACAAAGTTGTAAAAAGCAATTCAATGGAGAGAAGATAACTTTTAATAGTGTTGGAGCAGCTGGATATCCATAGGTAAGAAAATGAATAAACTTCCATCTAAGTCTCACACCTTATACAAAAATTAACTCAAAATAGATCTTTCTTTTTTTTCTCTGCCCACCAAGGGTGAGGAGTCTAAATGATACCTTTCTGGAAGAGAAAAGGAGAGGAAGGGAGGGAGGAAGGAAGAGACAAGGGAGAGGAAGAGGGGGTTGGCTTTTACTGTCATCATTGGGTGTGTCTGTCCCTTGAAAAATGCCAAGGAAACAAAGACCATCCCCTCAGGGGTGCATAGCTCAGCAGGTGCCTTTTTGAGGCTTCACCCTTTTATACAAAACTTGGCAGTGAGCAAGCAGGATTTAGGCTGTTCTGAAGGGTCTGCACAATTGTCCTCAGAGGTCATCTAGACCAGCCATTCAGGCTGTGCTTCCTAGGTCCCAGAGCTATCCTGAAGGGTCTTGGAGACCCTCAGGGATAACTTCAACCACAGAAGTTCTGTTTATGCTCCTGGGTAATATTCCCTTTAAACAAATGATTCCATGGCTGAAAGAAAGTTGGAAAGCCATTTCCTAACCGAGTGACCTTCGGTAAGGTACTTCATTTCTCTGGGTGTGTTTCCTTATCAGTAAAATTGAAATATTAGTTGTGATCATCGTGACAATTAAGTGAAATCATGCATTTAAACTCTTAGCATAGTTGCCTGCTACCTATAAGTGTAAAGAATGTTAGCTTCTTATTATTATTGTTTTTATAATATTAGTAACAATCATCGCACCTCCTGGTGTAAAAGAAGTGAAGGGACTTTTCCAAGGTCACACAGGGAGGTAGTACATGGAGGAAGAGCTGAGGGCCTGTAAGACATGACTATGTTATGATACTAGTACTCGGAGGGCTGCTGAGGACCATCTTCTGATATTAGTCCATTTCTCCTGGCTAGGATAAAGCTATTCAGTGGAGAAAGACTTATGTAACTCCATGTGGAAAGTGAGCGAGGGTTCCACTGCTGTGGGCTGCATCCTCCTGTTATCATTGCTAGTCGCTTCCTGACCCCCTGGGGTACAGTCCTTTGTACTTTATATTCCTACCTTGAAAGCAAGTTTTGATGACCAAACTTACCTTTGGAGAACCTCCACTTTGTGAAAAAGCAATATCAAATTATGAATGTGTTATTAATTGTGTATTATCTTTGTTTACTAGCCTTGGCAAGTAAGGCCTCTCTGAGCCTTGGTTTCCCCATTTCTAAGACAGAATAATAATATCTCCCCCCGCCCCAGCAAATGGCAACGAGAAGCAAGGAGATCATCATTTGTTAATTCTTTGAAAAACATAGAATGGTAAATAAATTGGGGGAAGGAGGAGATTATCATTTTAAAAATTGAAATAGAAATTCATACTTGGGATGGATATTGGGCAAACTGCATCATAAGTAGATATTTTTAATGTATTAATAGCTAAGCAAAGTTTTTAAAGGAAGTAATAGCAGAATAAAATGTTTTGATTCAAAAATTAGTGAAAATGAAAGTGTACAATTACCCAAGTTGAAGTACATATTATTAAATCACCCACACAGAATTTCAGGTCTATATGTCAACAGTCATGTGCTGGCAGTCCCTAAAGAAAAGCTAGGATTTCATTGACTTTATCAATGGATTGTATGCTTAGAATAATAACGGCTTAGAAATGCAACATGTTGTCTGGTCAGTTTTCTAAACCAAAGTTTCAGGATTCTAGCAGCAAAAAAGAGAAAAGAAACATAGGTGTCCTATTTATTATGCACACATACTCATTATCTCTAAAGAGAAACTTTTAAGCAAAGAAAAACCAACTTAGCAATTTTATCAAAAAACATATCACTTTCTACATACTGTCTGGTGCTCTGCTAGGTATGTTACATTTCTTACATCATCTCCTTTAATCTCCTCAATAACTGTGTAAGGCAAGTGCCAATGGCCCTATGTCACAGGTCAGCAAGCTGAAGCTCAAAGAAATGGAGCAATTTGTCTGGAATCCCACAGGTAGGAAGCGGCATGACTGGGCTCTGAACCCGAATTCTTGCCACTACTTGTGTTTGTTAATAATTAAGGTTGGCATCATGTCATTAACTAAAATCCACAGAACTATCAGAAAAATCTAAAGGTGTTGGAGCCTTCGTTGGTGGTCAGTCTCTTCTTGTCCAGCTGTGCTGAGGAAATGGACCACTTGGGGAGCAGAACGATTCAGGGTGCCATGGTGTTCATGGTGTTGGGGTGGGATCTGGGCTTTTGTGGCCTTTCCTTTCTCTTTCCTTTCAAGTTTGCCTTTTCCTTGCTACCACGGAATTTCAGTGCTTTCTCTTAATCACGGAGTATGACTCTGTTTATCAAACAGGAAACTGACAATTGTTTCAAATGTTTTCATTGACTGCACATTCCCTCCTGGAAATCCCCACAGACATTAAAACCATGAGCAGTGACCTGAGAATTTCCCAAACCGTATAGACAGAGCCTCAGATCGATTGATGTTCTGAAAGCTGAGGAGACATAACTCTGCGGTCTTTCATAATTGCAATAATCCTGGGTGCTGTAAGAACCTGCCTGGAAATAATTTTTTTCATGTTTATTTTAGCAATTTATGAAGTTGGAATTGAAGAACTCCCAAAGGTATTGTATCCTCTCTTCTTACCAGCTTTATAACTAAAACAAGTGTACAGAGTTGATGCTGAAGTAGTTTCTTACATGAGAGAAGAAAGTCTTTGTTTTTTTACTTTCCCCAGGTTTCTGAGGCTTTTCCAGACTCCAGCTGCTAAGGTTCTGAAGCCTGAGCCCTGTCATTTGAGGGACAGATAGTCTGTGATGGGATGGAAGAAGATGGTCCTGATCCATCCCCGGCCCCTTATCTATGGTGGCCAGCACCAAGTGGCCTTTCATAACTGTCCCTTCAGAGAGAAGAGTCCCTTGGCACAAGCCAGATTTGTATATCCTGTGCTTTCCATGAGGATGACCAGACCCTTGAAGGCATATTTTCTGGGGTCCTGTTGGGCACGGTGCTAGGTGCCACCTTGTGGGCAATGTAACAGATTAATTAGGGCCCAAGGGGAATTACTAGACTCTGTCCCAGCTCCTGGCTGTATGATTTTGAAGCTCCATTTCCTCACCTGTAAAACAGAGATGATAGAAGCACCCACATCTGGGGTCATTGTGAGAATGAAAATAAGGTAAATTCAGATAAACAGTTTAATAGAAAGTGCCTGGAATCTGTTCCAGCGTATCATCTCTCCGAGCTTCAGTAGGGTCTTCTGTAAAATGGTGTCTTCTCCATGAGGGCAGGAAGCACGTGCCCTGTGGTTACCACATCTGCAGTGGTAGATGCTTGGTGAACACGGGGACCAATACTTGTTTCACTGAGTTGCTGAGAGCACGAAGTCAGACAAAGTAGGTGAGCACCTAGGACAGCGCCTGGCACAGAGTAGGCACTTCCCTCATGGTGTCACGGGGTGGTTAAGGTTCTACTCTTTTCTCATTGGGTACTTGTAGTCTAGATCCTTCATCTTTCAGCCTCAGTTTTCTTATGCTTGCTGGAAAGAATAGTTCATGTGTGGATACACTTTATAGATAGGAATAATAATCATTTATAGTTTTCTATTGATGAAAGGAGAAACATTCTATTAGAATGCCTCACTTACCTGGCAACATCAGCAAATAATAAACTTTTCTGCACAAGTGAACTCTCCAAATGACCAAATTTTATTCCATTCAAAATAAAAAAGCATGAAAGTATTTTCAATTTTCAAATCTTTAACCTTCAGACAGGCATTTCGTTCGTCTCAGTATTTTTACGCTCGGTGGGTGGAATCTGATTCCACCATTTCCAGATGACTTGGAATACTCTGGAACATAAGGGGCTGAGGGACACATTTCATGCTCTTCTCACGAGATGCTCCTGGGCCCTTGTAGGTGTTCAGAGCTAGTTGCCTTCACACCAAACCACCACAAGTCTATTTGCTGTAATTGTTTTCTCTTTTCTGACAATTATCATTTTTTTCTACTGTATTTTTGAGTCCAGCAGTGAGTCTTCACGTGGTCGGGCATGTTCCAAGTCCCTGTTGTGTGCTGGGCACTTGTGCATACACGGTAGAGTCACCCTGTGAGTTAGTATCACTGCTTCCGTTTTACAGATGAGAACTCAAGGCTCAGAGAGGTTAAGTAAACTGTCAATAACGTAGCAGAGATACAAAACAAGGTCCATCTGACCTGTCATTCCACCAGTGCTGTCATCCAATTTGCTAGAATTATATGGAAAATAAAAACCAGTAGTCCCTGAATGAAGGCCTGCAGGGCTCTCCTCAACGGAGAGTATATGAACTATTAAGCCTGGACTTTGCGGCAGCATTTTGGATGATTAGATATTTTCTATTTTCTTCAGGTTCTTGGCTAGATTCCCGATAAGGGATGGCATCAGATATGTGATGACTGAATAAATGAGGGGCTATGTTGTGGTCACTGGGACATAATTTTAATGGAGCCAAATCTAGATCATGTGAGAGCTGATTTTTGATCAGAGGGTGCATGATCAGTAAGGGAGAATTCCCAGCGTGACTTACACACTTATGTATACCAATTTTACCCACTGAAACATTGCTCAAATATCATAAATTCATACTTCTTCATATGACTGAAAATTTTTTTATTCTGTAGATGCATTCCTGGAAAGGCATGCAGAGAACAATTTATTCTTCTAAGTCAAATTATACACCCCCTCTGGCAGGCACCGTGACTTCACAAATGCTCATTTTCTTTTTGGATTGATCTGCAGCTCCACTGGCAACAGTTCACGGAAATTTCTGTTGTCAGTGTCCCCCATTGTCTGTACTGAGACCTCGCTTTTGGTCTAGTCGCTAATGATCTGTAAGCAAACAGGAGGCCTGATTTGGGTTGATTTATGAAAATGACCATTTTCCTCTTTACTTTCAGCCGTGGAAGAGTCTTCTCCATCAAGAACTTAGGTGAGTTTTATCTTCAGAATCCAATTAATCCATCCACTGACCTTCTGATGACTGAACTAGTTTTCCTCGATGGCCCAGCTGTGCTTCCGGTGCCTGACCTGGTTCAGCCTCCCCAGCACCTTGCCCGGTGCCCGGTGCCGAGAAGGTGCTCAGGGATCCTGCCGGCCACTCCCTCTCATGCCCTCCTAGCCCACACTGCACTCACTCAGCAAACGCTGAATCTCCAGCATGTGCCAGCCATTTGCTAACCACTGGCGCTGTAGCAGGGATGGAGATCTAGCCACCACCCTTGGGGGCTCCTGGACCAGTGGGACAGTCACACAATCAAACAGGCATATGACCATCCCATGAATCCCCAAGAACATACAGTTTCCACACTGCACCATGCTGTTTCACGTTTCTCTGCCTTTGCTCATTTAACTCATTAACTCACCCCAACTTAATCTGACGCACTCTACTGACCGTCACGTCCCCTCCTGTAAGAAGCCTCCCTAATTCCCCTCCTTCAGAGAGAAGTAAGCAGTCCCTTCCGTGTGGTACCACTGTGAGGTGCACATCTGTTTGCACTGATGTCGCTTCATGTCGTTTGTTTGCTGACATGCCAGCCCACCCTCACTCTCCTCCACACTGTGTCTGTGAGCTCCCCCGGGCTGGGGACTTCCTCTTCTTGGTGTCCCAGTACCTTTCCTCCTTCCTGGGTCCACAGCAGTTCTCTCTCCTGCCTCTTCAGAGACAGTCTCTGTCACTCTTCCCCTGCTGCTATTTTTTAATGCATTAGAATAAACATGGCCAGTGAGCTCTGGAGAAGCAAGTATTTTCTGGCTAAAGGTAAAAACATACAAGCCGAATCAGGGGGAAAACCCTGCTTCATCTCCCTCCCTTTGTCTCCCTGGAGTTCCTGCCTGACCTTAAATTCATGACCCCGCAATGACCCTCTAGCACATAGCACAGTGCTGGGCTCACGATGGGCACATGTCAAATGATTGACTAGTTTAACATTTACTGAGGGTTTTCTCTGTTTAGACACTGCTAGATTCTGAGTATAAAAATGAGTAGAATATATTTCCTACCCTCAGTTCAAGATGGGAGTGGAGGCCAAAGGGGTTGGAGTGGGGGGTTACTTGGAGGGGAAAATGACCACATAAATAGGAAATTACGTATACTATAATCACTGCTGAGGACATTGTGAAAACACATAGATGAGGCCCCAGGCATGCTTCCTTGAAGAGTGACAACTGAGGGCCAGCCCAGTGCTGTAGCAGTTAGGTTCGCACACTCCACTTCAGCAGCCTGGGGTTCACAGGTTCGGATCCCGAGCACAGACCGACACGCTGCTGGTCAAGCCATGCTGTGGCAGCGTCCCATATAAAGTAGAAGAAGATGGGCACGGATGTTAGCCCAGGGCCAGTCTTCCTCAGCAAAAAGAGGAGGATTGGTGTCGGATGTTAGCTCAGGGCTGATCTTCCTCACAACAAAAAAGAGTGACAACTGAGCTGAATGGTGAAAGACGAGTAGGAACTGGCCGGGTGACAATGGTGGAAAGTATGTCCCAGGCACAAGGAAATATGTAGAGCAAAGACACAGGGTGCCAAACAGTGAGGCCGGTGCGGGAATCCACAAACAGTCTGATAATGCTCGAGCATCGAGTGCAGTGCGGGAGCAGCAGGAAGGAAGCGGGGCAGGTGTGCAGAGCTGCGCCAGGAGGGCCTCAGCACCCTTCCTTAGACCAGCCCTGTCCGACAGAAGTATGTGAAGACCACATAAGTCATTTAAAATTTCCTCCTAGCCATATTTCATATTTTAAAAAGTAAAAAGAAACAGGTGAAATGTTAATGTATTTTATTTATCCCAATATATACAAAATATTATTTCAACATGTAATCAATATAAAAAATATTACTGAGATATTTTATATTCTTTTTTTTCATACCAAGTCATCAAAATCCAGATATATTTTACTCTTAGAGCTCAATTTGGACCAGACACATTTCAAGTGTTCAATAACCATGTGGCCAGTGGCCGCTGTATTGGATGGCACAAACTTAGACCTTATCCTATAGATCAGGGGGAGCCACAAAAGAGTTTTAAAGCAGAGATAATGCACCCCTCTCTCTCACAGTATTCCTAAAAGTTACAATATTAAATTTAATTTGAGAGTTATGGATGGAGATCCAGCTGTGTAGAAACTACTGGACAAAGCTTGGGGGACAGGAAGATGGATTACAAAGGACTCGTACGTCAACAAGGCAGGTAAACGACTTAGGAGAAATGTCAGCAATGTGTAATGGGAACGTAAGAATTGGGTAATTCTAGCTCAGCAAACGCTTCAATGAAGAAAAGGACACCGACAATTATTGAAAGGCCATTACGTGCTGCGAACAATGCTAGGCTTTCAACGTTTTAACCACATTTCATTCTCGTGGTAACCGTGGAGATTAGCAATGTGACCTTTCATTTAAATATGAGAAAATCTGATTTTTGGAAAGGTTAATCTTAGACTTTGAGAAGGAGGTAGAGTGGGGATGAGAACCCAGCCCTCACGCCACAGCCCCTGTTCATCACAGAACTAGCATATGACCTTAATGGTGGACAAGAGCGCTCAGTAATTGGATGAATGAATGAAATTCCCCAAAACTCCTTCCATTGTCTTTCAGAACAGTACTCTCTCTTGGTGTTTCTCCTTCCTTCATGACCACCCCTTCTGATTTTCTTTGAGGGCTCTTTTTCCTCCTCCATATAAATGTGGTCATAGAATCATCTAGTTCACTGTAATGCCAGACACAGAAGTTCTCATGTGAGTGTTAATGTTCTCCAGCATTCTGTCCTTGATTCTCAGATTTTCATTTTCACTCTCCTCCTTCACTTCTCCCACTCCTCCACTGCAGCTGTTGGCTATATACTGGAGCATGCCGGTCGTTCATTCATTAGGGAATACTGGCTGAGTACCACTCTGTGCCAGGCACTGTGCTATTGCTATCATGGATTACACAGCATCGGTGCTGGGGATATACAATGAATAAGAGAGTCCTGCCTCTATAACTTGATATTTAATTAGCTGACAAGGCAAAGCAGAAGAACTGGAGACAGATCCATAGACAGTACGTTATAATACAAGATAGAAGGACAACACGTTAGGGAGCTGGTAAGAAGGTTTGACTGCTTGGGACAATCAGGGAAGGATTCTCAGAGGTAAGATGATTTTGACAAATCGAGAAGAGTGTTGTGTTTTCCAGCAATATAAGATGTGGAAGGGGCCGGCCCGGTGGCGCATGCGGTTAAGTGCGCGCGTTCTGCTCCGGGGGCCCGGGGTTCGCAGGTTCGGATCCCGGGCGCGCACCAACGCACCGCTTGTCAAGCCATGCTGTGGCGGCGTCCCATATAAAGTGGAGGAAGATGGGCACAGATGTTAGCCCAGGGCCAGTCTTCCTCAGCAAAAAAAGAGGAGGATTGGCAGATGTTAGCTCAAGGCCGATATTTCTCACAAAAAAAAAAAAGATGTGGAAGGCGTGTCTGACAAAGGAAATAGCAAATAAAAATGGAGAGTTGCCCAAAATAGGATGGTAGGTTTGGGGAATTATGAGAGTCGAGACTACAGCAAAAGTGAAGGGAAGGAGGGCCGGCCCCGTGGCTTAGCGGTTAAGTGCATGTGCTCCACTACTGGCGGCCCGGGTTCGGATCCCGGGCGCGCACTGATGCACCGCTTCTCCGGCCATGCTGAGGCCGCGTCCCACATACAGCAACTAGAAGGATGTGCAACTATGACATACAACTATCTACTGGGGCTTTGGGGAAGAAAAGCAGGAGGATTGGCAATAGATGTTAGCTCAGAGCTGGTCTTCCTCAGCAAAAAGAGGAGGATTAGCACGGATGTTAGCTCAGGGCTGATGTTTCTCACCAAAAAAAAAAAAAAAAAAAAGGGAAGGAGCAGAGGGAGACGAGGCTGGAGAGACAGGCAGGACCAGACCACGATGGGCCTTGCATTTAGTCCTAGAGGTAGGGGAGTTACGAGGAGACTTAAGCAGGAACTGACGCTCTGGCATGATTGGAGCAGGCGGAAACTTGGGGAAACTATCCAGATGGTTGACCTGATCTGGGTCCCCTTATCCTTTTTTTTTTTTTTAAAGGACTCATGTCTATTTAAATTCATTTTTCCTATTCACTTCATTTAGGATGGAATGATGCACTGTCATCTAAACACTCTAAGCTTCACTATTTCCCTGGTATCTCTTCACATTTCAGCCCTAAATATGAAGATGAAGATGAAAAAATGAAAGAAAAAGAGCCAAGTGAATTGGAACCTAAAAAATCAGAAAAGGATCCACATTCAAACCATCTTTTCAAGGTATCTGTGTTCTAGGATTCCAGACCAAATAGTGCAGTTCAGACGTGTAACAGGACCAGGTCATGGGTGACTTTTAGAGGCTGAGACGTGTAGCTCTCTAGACAGAGTCAGAAGATGCAGTGGGTGTTGGGCATTTCATCAAAGAAATGAACGTGACAATAGCACTGAGCTCTGGCCTCAGATTTTCTACTTATTAGTCATGAAGCAGGGCTGGGACTAGTGTGAGTTCGGCAAGGCACCTTGGGGCAAAATATAAAGAGACACTCACCCAGGGCCTGACCCTGCACTCGCACGAGCCTGGAGGCAGGGCCTCCTTAAGTTCTGCTTAGAAGAGTGACTTAGTCTCTGAGCTCCATCATCTCATCTGTAAAATGAGAATAAATGATCCCCACCCAATTACCATCCACACTCCTATCCTCGATCATGATGATAAAATGAACTAATGTACATGAAAGTGCTTTGTAAGCCATAAGCTACCATAAAAATGAAATGTACTGTTGTTGCTTTTCTTAACAGCAAACACTGTGTATATGTGTGTATCCATATCCAATGGACACTATCCCCTTCCACACAGTTAACGTGGTCAGATGCTTGACAAGAGATACCACCGGGGTTACTGCTAGTGCTCACAACATTCTAGATACCTGTTTGAGATGAGCCTTATCTTATAATATCAAATTGCTCCAGTGCTGTCTGCAGGGCTGGGGTGAATCACACAGCATGTTGGTGGTGTGAACCTGAACTGCTATGTAGGCCCGGTGGCCAGGCTGGACCAGGTCAGGTATTTACAGAGTATCACAAAGCAGTGTAATTTGAAGTTGAAGTAAGTCACTAATGAAGAAAGACAGGGATCAGAGCCAGGGAAGCAGCATTGGGTGTCAAGGCCAGAGGGCAGGGGCAAGGCCATAAATGGGTGATGAGAGCAGAGGTCAGGAAGGGGTTAATCAGCAGCATATGAAAAAGGCAAGAGAGGAGCACAATTAAGGATATTGGCCATGAAAGAGCAAAAGCAGGGGTGTGCTCTTTTTCCATGGTGGCCATATGACAAGAGCCAGGTATGGGGTCAGGCTACCACCAAAGGGACGTGTTCCTACTTTCATGGAGCAGGTTTGAGTTTTGGAAATTGTTGAAAGTTGTGTAGACTATGTTAGGTAAATGTGGTGGGCGGTCTTGCTGGGCAGTGCTCTTTGGGGTCAGATATAAATTCTAAGTCAGCAAATACACAATCCATTGTGACTCAGAGTGACTCTAGGGAATATTCCCAAGGACAGCACTAAGAGAATCCGGGGACTGCTTCCACAGGGGCTACCCAAGGGAGGCAGTCACTATGCTTGTGTGCAACATTGACTTCATGACTTTCTTGTCATTTTTCCCCATTTAAAAAATTCATTCTTGGCTGTGTGGCTTAAAAGAACGACCCTCCTTTTGTTCTCCTCTCAGTTTGCACAGATCCCACCAAGAACTCGGGATCGTCCATGCCTTATAACTATTAATTACTTTAGCTTTTTCCAGGTACTTTCAAATGTATTATCACTGTCAACCCTCATGTCCACTCTGTTGTAGAGGGAAGCACAGTAACCCTTCCTCTCATTTTCATCTGATAATTAGAAAACACTTAGATGGCCAGAAATGTTCTAATTCTTCTCTCTGTCCAGCGTCTCCTCCTGTCAATCTATCCAGATCTTTCTGAAATGCAAATCTGATCATGTTTCTCTCCTGCCTGGCTCCCCGTGATTATGAGATAAAGCCCACACTCTGCCTTGCATGCAAGACCCTCCATAACTCAGCCCCCTTCCATCTCACCTTTTCAGCCCATCCCCAGTCTTTCTTCCCCTATTACTTCCCCTGTTTCTTCAATGCTTCCCTCCTCAGCGCCTCCATGCCGCCATTATTAGGACACTAACACTTCTCCAAATACCCCAAGCCTTTGCTCATGCTGACTTACCTGCCAGGTGTTCCTTTGTCCTCTCTGTCAATCTCTTACTTACATTTTAAGATGCAGTTTAATAAAACCTGCTTTTGAAGTCTTCCCCAACCCTGTCTCCTAGCCAAGAGAACTGACCTCCCCTCCTCTCTGTTTCCATCTCAGCGAGCAATACTGCCATAAATAACACTCGCCACATCATACCTTAATTAATTGTTTGTGTATATGACCAGCGTGTAAGCCACCATATCCATTGCAGCTCTCTATCTCTAGCGCTTAGCATGTTGTCTCACCCTTAGTAAGTATTGACAAATGCTGGAGGGAGGGAGTGTGGAAAGAAGTGAGAAGAAACAGAAGAATGGCAGGTGGAAAGTTGAAATGTCAGGAAAAGGAACACAGCATCTCTTAGTGGTCAAGAGCACAGGGTTCTGGGCTCAAGTCCTGCCTCAGTAGATTACTAGCTGTGGGACCAGAGGCCAAGTAATGTAACCTTTATAAACTCTTTATCAAGAGGACTAATGATATTTTCCTAATGGAGTGTAATGAAGATTAAGTGAGATAGAATAGAAAAAGAGCCTGCCCAGTAGTCAGCACTCCATTAATATCCTGACTGCCTCCTGTGGGCCAGCCTCTGTGCCAGGCATTCACTGGCCATTCACAGGTGAACAAAAGATGTGGTATGCGCCCTCATGAGACTTAGAGTCTAGTAAAACAGTGTCAAATGAAATAATAAATAATTGTTATCCATGAGGAATGAATGAATGAAGAACAGCATGAGTAAGCAAAGAATTGAAAGGATAAGTCAGAGCCCCTCAGCACTCTCCCTGTTGCATGTGTTTAGGTGGGCGCCTATGATGGCACACCTGGAAAACTCCAGGTGACGAAAGTCCACAGAGGTAAGAGGAACGTGCAGGCTGGGAAGCAGGATGCTGTGATTGACATCATCCAGACAGAGGCCTGTCCTGAGGACCTGAAGCTGGCTAGGCACTCGCAAGGCCACTGTAAGTTCATTTCTTCCTGGTTCTCTTCACCGGTACCAAATTATTTTAAAGCTGTGCATGGCCAAGACTTTATTTTATAAATATTTATTGAACATCTATTATGTACAAAGTAACTTGCAGCAGTGAGGCAGCTGTGCAGTAGTGGAAAGAGCACTGGATTTAGAAGCAGAAGACGAGTTCAAATCGAGGTTCTACTACTTATTAGCTATGTGGTGAATAACTTCATATTCCTCAGCTCAGTTTCTTCATTTACGAAAAGGGATCATAACATGGACCTCACAGAGGTTTTACGAGGACCAAATCTGACGGTACGTCACATAACAGGCACTCAGCAAATGTTGGCTCCTTCTCTTTATATCTACCAGCCCCTGTTGCTTTTTGTAGGCCTCAGTAACAGACACACTGACGATATAACATGATATCATTGACGTTATTCAGGTTGCATTTTACCCTCACGTCAGTCAAGACTCTTGACTGCCAACAGGAGTCAAGTCATACTGGCTTAAGCAAAAAGAGAAGAGGAGGCTCGCCTAGCAGAAATTCTGGGCGTGGCTGGGCCCAGGGACACAAACAGCATCACAAGGGCTCACTATTACTTCTCCTTCTCCTGGCTTTGCTCCCCTCTGGGTTGGCTCCATTTTCAGACAAATCCTGCCCTTGTGGAGGCAAGATGGCCTGTAGCAGTGACAGGCTCACACCCTATCCTCTTAAGAACCCTGGAGGAAACCGAGAAGTTGTTATCATCTCCACAGTTATCAGAAAAGGCCCTGGCTGTGGATTGGAAGTGGTATAGGAGAGAGAAAGGTGTCAAGGATGTCTTCAAGCTTTTGGACCTGAGTGACTGAAAGGATGGGGTGGCCACTTTTGATGAGATGGGGCAGACTTCAGGAAGGGCAAATATGCAGAGAGAAATGGTGAGTTTGGTTTGGAGCATACTATTTTAGACAACCAAGTGGAAATGGTGTGAAGGCTGATGGAGTATCTAGAATTCATGAGAGATGTCTAAGTTAGAGATGTAAATTTGGGAGTTGTTTTTGTTTTCAAAATGAAGCCATAAACTTCTACATTTGCCTTAGCCAAAAGGAAGGATTAAGAAAGAAAAAAAGTTGCCCCAAAGTAAGACTTAAGCAACTTTGTTGAGTATCTTTGTTTTATGCTGGAGAAATTTACTGATAACCCTCTAAGAAAAAGCAGAACCTTGATGCCGCTGGGAGCTGACATTCATTGAGACACTTTGGGGCCTATCTGCTAATTGACTCGTTGCCAGAGGATAACATCTTGTTGCTTGGTTCATTTAATTAATAGACAAGTCAATTTTCTTATTGTTGATTTCTCAGATATATTACTTATTTCCGATTAACAGTTCATGTCTGAAAAGGGTTCTGAATCACCCATACTCTAAATATTAACCTATGCCAACTGATAAAACAGTCACAGTTTTATGGTCATGACAAGTTTACAGCTCAGTGAAATAAAGCGGCACCTGCATTTAACAGGCTAGCTACTTGTGCAAACATCCCTATCCATTTTTCAACCTGGCACACTGTCTTCTGGCTAATTCCATCATTGGCGAATAGTAAATGTTGACATGTGCTCAATCAACTCGTCTAAGAGCTTTTACGTTAAGAAAAAATACCACAAAACTGGATAATGTCATCTGGATGTATGGAGAGAAGCCCCAGGGCTGTACGTTTGAGGACTTCAACATTTGAGGTGAGGGGTTAGAGGAAGAAGAACCATCAAAGAAGAGGGAAGAGTTACTGGTTTACTAGATAACTAGCACCCTTCCTAAAAATGTATTAATCCTTGCCACAATCACATAAGAACAGGTGTTGTTATCATTATCCCAAATTCAGAAAATCATAACTAAGGCTCTGCAAGGTGAAGTGGTTTGCCAAAGGATCACACATACCAAGATTATAATCCAGTTTTAGCATATTTAATCTGCCTTTTCATTATTCTTGCCTCCATTGCCAATGACGTGGGTGAATGCATTTATAATAGCTGTTGATGAGATATTCTTCAGAGGGTTCTCTGTTTTCCTTACAGGTGGGTATGTGGAGGCCTTGGAGGTGACTAAAGAAACCCCAGGCCAAGAAGCCTTTAAGCCAAATTCCATCTCAGAGGAGACTTATGATGATGTTGAGTACCCTGGGAGAGAGGGGTAAGTACATTCCAGCCCTTCAGCAAGATGAACGTGATGAGACTTTAAAGGTAGAACAAGTTGATGGTCTTTGTATCTTTCTCTTCACAGACCAAAGTCGGACTTCTCTAACGCATTTGCCTCAGATGATGGTAAGTATAGGAAGACATTTGAAACTGTCAGTAGGAATTTTTGTGACTGATTAGTGATAAAGTGTCTTTTATTTATTCACATTTCATTAATACCAATTGGGTGGGGTGACGGCAAGCTAATAGAAGTGGTCCAAGGTATGTGCTAATAAATGCATTTAGAATCGTGAAGGTGAAGATGCTGGTAAGGGGGCTCTTGTGGCAAAAAAGCAACTTCACTGTGAAATTGCTTCCTTCCTGATCTCTTCACTATGCAAGTTTGATTATAGGAATGTTTTTTCCTTAAAACACTTACATGGCTTCCCAATACTTTTAAGATGGACCTTAACATGGTCTAGAGGTGTTGAGTGGTTTGCCCTACCTGCCTCTGCAACCTCTTCTCACACTCTGCTCAATCTTCATCCTTGAGATCCAGTCGTCCTGACCTTCTTTTAGCTTCTCTGACTTGATAAGCTCCCATTGCAGGGTGTTTGCATAAGCTACTCTCTCTTCCTAGAATGTTCTTTCCTCCCCTGTGTCCCTTTGCCTAAGTGACTCTCAATCTTTCTTCTGATCTCAACTCAGTCATTATCCCCACAAGGAATATTCTCCTCGGTGCAATCTCATAGTACCATGACCTTCTTTTTCACGGCACTTGTCACAGTTGTAATTTTCTATTTATGTGATTCTTTGATTAACTGTCTTCCCTCCTAGATGGTTACCTTCTTTATGCTTACCATTTTCCCCAGCCCCTACCATAATGCCAGGTACATGTTAGATATTCAAAAAATAATTGTTGAATGAGTGAATGAAAAGCTAATTGAGGAGGGATAATCAAATGCCACTCTGGTTGTTTTTGTCCTTCTTAGGATGTCAGAATTTTATATGGGGAAACAATCTTAGAGATCGCTAAACACAGTGCGCTCATTTTAAAAAGGAAACTGAGGCACAGAGAGACGTTAAGTGACTCTCTTAAGCTCGTTGTGTGTCAAGTTCTGAACTTGAAAATCTTCCATTGCCATAGTAGACTCAAAGTATGTCTTGTGTTGGGCTATATAAATATATGTGGTGTGTGTGTGTGTGTGTGTGTGTGTGTGTGTGTGTGTATCAGACTTGGCTAAAGCCATACTATGAAGGGAAAGATTATTCAAGGTGTGTCTGGTTCTCCGTTCTTTCCCCAGCATTCAGCACAATGTCTGATGTTCAGTAGAGTCTGATGGTTATCTATTAACTATGGAAAGGGGTAATTAGAGGGAAGAAGTCTGTTGATAAACCAACTTTCTTTGACTAAATCTGATCAGTCTTGGAGTCAGGGGTGGAAGCAAATATTAATTTTTCATTTGTATGTACTTTTATAGAGGTTAATTATTTTTACCATATGCCTGTAAAAATATGTGCATGTGTTTCAATAAAAACTACTTCAACAAAAGATCAAAGTATCTAGCACCCAATAATTTTTTGTTAAATATGAATCTGAATTATTTTCATTACAATGAGTGAAAATACTTTTTTGTTAATTTCTGAAGGAAACGCTTTTTTTTTTTTAATTTTCAGAAGAAAATAGTGAAGAAACGTATGAAGATATCTACAAAACAAAGAGCAACTATTCAAAGATAGAGTAAGTTTATCTCTTTCTTGGCTTCATAGCTTATGGTACTTCCTGTTAGTCTAGGAAAACCAGAGTTTAAGAAAGGATCCCCTTCCCTGCCCCTACCATCTGTAGGGAGGATTTGCATAGAGATAGTGGAGATAAGCTATTGTAATACTCCATTGTGACCAATAGGATACCTGTAATTGTGTACAATCACATGCTATAATTTTTAATCACATTGCTTTCTCTTTTGAGAAAATGTCCATTTCCCAGAGCAGAGGACTTTGATATTGTGTTTGGGAATAAGTGAGAAAGGAGAAAGAGGAGTTGAGAAGGCATTTTCTTGCTCTTCCTTGAGTGGGATGTGTTTTAGAAAGGAGACTGAAGCCTCTAGTCCTTTTGACTACAATAGTTCCCCATCTCTAGTACTCTCTCAAACGCCATGTTGTTTATATCCTCTGATTCCTCTTAGTTTAGATGGAAAAGAAGCTCTTAAAAGACTGCAAAGATTTTTCAAGAAAGAAAAGGATAAATTTAAAATGAAGAAAGCCAAGTCGAAAGAAAATGTAAGGTAAAAAGTCTCTTTTTATCTCTCTTTCCAAGAGAGGATTAGCAGTGTTGGCCTGGTAGTTACACGGCTTGATGTTCTCCATTCTGTTCCCAGAAACAGTGAAGGGATTTCAGAAACTAGAACCAAAGGCCCTGGTTATCACCCGCTCCTTGCCAATTTTTGAGTGAACCACACCGACAAGATACAATGAGAAAGTGACAATGTTCCTTTTGAAAAAATTGATGAGAAAAGGTTGTAAACAAGGGTAGAGGGAAAGTCTTAATCAAGCAAAGTCCAGAAAGGAAACTTTCCTCATTACCCTTGGCATATATTCCTGTTGATATCACTAAGCATTATGTTATTAATTATGTCCTTTTATGCTTTCTTAGCCCTACAAGTTCCAGTGGTTTTATTTGTCTACACTTCCATATTCTAATTTGCCTCTCTTAAGCGAGGCAATGTATGGAGAGCGGAGATGAACATTTCAGCTGAATGGTCTGTGTATCTCAAGGTCTTAGACTTGGAAATAACCCTCCAAGATCACCTCAGCTAATTACCAATGTTTGGGAAGGTTACCAATTCACTGGGAGTAGAAAGAGATGAGAGGTCTAGCTTCTGGATTCTAGTTTCAGCTCTTCCTTTTATTTAATGTGCAACCATGAACAGATCACTTCCTTTTTGCACCCATAGGGCTCAAGTTTCTTTTTGCATACAATGGAAGGGAGACTAGGTAGTCTCTGGAGTCGCTTCTCTCTCTAATCTATAGATACTGACATAGAGATATAGAGATAGAGATCTGTATTTTATGAGCATAGGGGATGGTAATATAATTTTCCCCAAGTCATTACATATATTGACATGGAATTATGTTATTCTACCTTGAAGTTCTTTTCAATTCTAAAACCTCAAAGTTATGTGATTTTAAGTCTAATTGTCTGTTGGATCTAGATCTACCAACAGATCCAACAGAACATGGGGTTTATAAATTGTAGCCCTGACCAGGGAAGAAGAGGGAGTTTAGCTCCAGTGGTCAATGAGATCTAAAGGTAGACTCCAGTCTTAGCAGGTTAGACACTTCTGACAAAATTAGGATAATACCTGCAGTCCCTTAAATTTGATCTAGGTAAGAATGCTGATGTTTTTAAAATGCAAATCTGATTTTCTTTTTCTTAGAACTATTCAGTGACTCCCGATGACTTTTACAGCAAATACCCAGTCCCTTTCCATGGCAGTAAATACTCTTATGGCCGCCCCCTTCCTACTTGTCCAGCTCCATCTCTCACTCAAATTTACTCTCACCCCCACCCCATACACATACCCTATAGATCTGACTCTGCCATGGTGTTTCATGCCTCCTTGCTTTTAACCATGACATTCCCTTGATCTGGAATGCACTGCCCTCCTCCAGCCTCCTTGATTATCAAAGTTCTAGTCTCCCCTTAAAATTTGGTCAAATTTCATCCCTTCTGGCCCACCATCCCTGAACCTCTCTAGCCAAACCTGGATTATTTGTCTTTCTTCTGTGTTCCCATGACATCCTGTGCATGTCCTGTAACATCTATTAATACTACTGAGAAACCCTTTTTCTTAGAGCAGAGACTCTCAAGGTAAGAAGAGAAATCCATGTTACCTAGTCCAATGCACTACACAAGCTTCTCGGCACGTTTCCTAACAAGCCAAGTCTCTGTGCCTCCACACCTCTATAAAGGAGCAATCCACAACACGCAGAGAAAGATCCTCCATCTTTAGGAAGGTCTATTAAGATTTGTTCCCTTAAACTTGCCAAAATCTGCCTCTCTACCTTAAATTTTTAATTAATAGCATGTAGACATGCCAAGATAATACAGAATTTTGTTTACTTGTTTGTTTACCTTTTGTTGAGCCTTTTGATTAAGGGCTCCTCTCTTGAACACCAACTCCTAGTTCATTGCCTTACTTTCAGAAGGAGGTTGCAACCATGAAAATGTGACATTTAAAAAGAGTAAGGACTCCCAATCGTTTCTCCCCCTGCCCCCACACTGCCTTTTAGGATAGTCGTTATTAAATGTCCTGATGGAGGCATAAATAAACCAAGAATTAAATGCCACCAGTCTTAGCTATGCTGTAAGTTTTATTAAATGTTAAACCTTTTCTCACTCCCTCTGTTCCAGATGCACTGACTTCCTTGCTCTTCTTTAAACAAGCCAAGCACACCTCGGCTTGAGGTCTATGCATTTGCCGTTCCCTCTCTGAGAAACACACTTCCCCTAGATATCTGTGTGGCTCCCTCCCTCCCTTCAAGTCTCTGCTCAAAAGTCACCTTATCAGTGCAGTCTTCCCTGACAATCTTCTGAAAAATGGGAAACCAACCCTCACCTCCAGCCCTCCTGTCCCTTACCCTGCTCTATTTTTCTCAATTGCACCTATCTCCATACATTTCCTTACATGACAGAACATAAATTTCCTATTTTCTCTCTGCCTCACTCTACTAGAATCCATGAGGGTAGGGATTTTGACTGTGTTGTCCACTGCTGTTATCTCCAACATAAAGAATAGTGGCTGGGACATAATAGACACTCAATAAATACCTGCTGCATGAATAAATGACCTAGAGGAAGGAAATATCACTCTACATTTTTTGTGGCCTCTGTTTCTATGTTTAAATAAGAGCTACCAGCACCCTGACCCAATTAAAAAGGAGTGAAGAAAGGCTTCTTTGAGCAAGGGGCCCTTGAATGCAGGATATGTGCTAATAGGTGTGGGGGCAGGGGGTGCACTAAGTGCTTCCCACGTGTCATCTCTAATCCTCACAATAATCCGTGAGATGGAAACTTGTTTCTCCAGGGCTGGCCCCGTGGCGTAGCGGTTAAGTGCGTGCGCTCTGCTGCAGGCGGCCTGGGTTCGGAGCCTGGGCGATCCTGGGTGCACACTGATGCACCGCTTCTCAGGCTATGCTGTGGCGGCGTCCCATATAAAGTGGAGGAAGATGGGCACGGATGTTGGCCCAGGGCCAGTCTTCCTCAGCAGAAAGAGAAGGATTGGCATGGATGTTAGCTCAGGGCTGATCTTCCTCACAAAAAAAAAAAAAAAGAAAGAAACTTGTTGCTCCATTTCATAGATGGAAAATGAAGCCTTTGAAAAGTTATGAGTCTTGCCCAGGGGAAGTGGCTAAGTGGCAGAAAGGAGAGTCAAATCCAGCTCTCTGACTCCAGTGACTATGTAATTCCTCTCCCCCATCCTGCATACCGAATCCTGACAGTGTCTGGTCTGGTCTTACAGACCCTCACAGCAGGGATCACTGATCATCAGCTCTGTCCCAGGCATATGCTCTTAGGTGCACTCACCCAACACAAAGGTGACTCTATAGGATAGGTGCTGGTATTCATCTAGAAATGAAGGACTGAGGCTGACATGAAGGTTAGCTGATTTTCCCGGAAGTGCTGTGCCTTAGGACATTCCTTTATGATGTCCTTATCACAAAGGCTTGTGTGAATTTACTTTTGGTCTCCCTCATTAAACCCAAGCTACTGTAGGACAGAAATTGTGTCTGATCATTCTGTATACTCAGCACATGGGCCTGGCCTGTAGTGAGTATCCCCAACATACCTGTAGGACTGAAGTTAAATTAATTGCTTAAAATACATGGATTTTTTTTCTACCACATCATAATTCCTTCCACGTGATCTCCTTAACTGTGAGATTTGAGGAGAATCAAACAATCTACCTGGGCCAAATATCCTCTCCCATTTAGCAATTCACCATCCTCCATTTCCCCTGGCCTGGAATTCTCCCCTCAAGTCATCCCTTTGGCTTAAACATGTACACAGTTAGGGTCCAGTGTCTCCAGGGAATTGTCTTCTCTCTCTCCACACTTATCCCACATCGGATGGATCTGATTGGCATCTTGGAAGGTCAGAAGGCAGAAACAGAATGCTGTGGATGGAGAAGAGCATCCATAGGGCTGTGGCACAGCCCGAGGTTTTCTAGTTAGGAAGGGGGTACAGGTGATCACTGGGGACTAATAAGCTCATTTTTAAAAGATGGGGAAGTGATCAGAACAAAGCTGCAGGAAAGGTTTGCTTCACTTCTTTACCAAGAAACATCTGTATCAAGAAACCTAGTCATCAATATGTTATTTGAGATGTATCAGCTAATTTTTCTGAACATGGCGTTTTCCCTTAACCCTTTTGTGTCTTTTGTCAATCAACAGTGCATTTTCCATTTCGCTGCCTGATTTAGGTAAGTGACATTGCTTATTGCTGGCATAAAACTACTCAGCACTGGCAGATTCAGGGACAGGGAAAGAGAAGCAGTAATCCTTCCTGCATTCCACATTTAATGAAAAATTGATACATCAAAATCAAAGAAAACATTTTATACAACAGTATTATTTATTTTGGGGAAGATGAGTAACATTTCTCAAGTGCCTACTAGATATCAGGCCTCTTAAAATACCAAAGAAATAGATCTTATCACCCCTTTTTAGGGAGGCTCCAGGACCCACATCCATACTTCAGTGTTCTGGGATTTGTACTCGTCTATCTGCATTTTACCTTATATGTACCACACAGCCTCTTGAAGGATTCGACAACCAGATCACTGTAATTACAATATGATAAATTGAACATGATCAATTAGTCCACATACTAATTGAATTAAGCATGACCATTGGACTGTTGTTTGCTTTGCTATAAAAATAACAGTGTGCAAAGGAGCACGGTGCCTGACGCATAGTATGCTCTCAATACCTGTTCAGTAAGTTGAATCTGTCAGTAAAAGAGGGCCATGAGTTTTGCTGTTTGTTGGTTTTTCTTTTGGGGCTCTAGCCATGGTAGCTACTTTGATTTCACTCTGACTTGGCAATTCAAATGTATATTATATTCCACAAATATGAGTTGGCTGAACTAAATAACAAACGAAGATTCTATAAACCTGTAAAATCATAGATCTCCCAAAATATCCTTGGTGTATGTAAAAAAAAAAAAAAAAAAGGCCAACTTAGAATAGGCATGCATTGTACTCCCTTCCAAACTTATGAATAATTGAATACAAATTATGAATAAATATGCCAGAAGGTCTCAAACTCGTCCAGGTGGTGAATCACTTGAACATTATGGAATTCTATATAGAGCACCAAGGAATGTGAATATCCTAAACTGAAAATGTGTAATTATGATCACGCACTAAGTCAGATTCAACTTTATGAAAGATTATTATAAAGGAGCAGTTGCCAATGGTTTGAAATAAAAATCATGGAAGAAAAATCAACATTAATATTCTATTAAACTGGATTTTTCCCTGTAGGAATTAAGAAAAACTCTCTCACTATTCTAGCAATATAATATGTTTGTCCAGTTTTAAGGCGTTGGGAACCTAGTCTAAAAATGATCCTTTTAGCAGTTCATACATCTGGAGATCAGCATGAAATCAAATTGATATAAATATATATGTGTGTGTGTGTGTTTGAGATTCTAGGGCATCAATTTTTTTAATCCCTCAGTTGGATTTCTTCCAAAATGGACAATCTTTTTGTTCTTTGATCCTTCTACCTTATCTGCATTCTATGATCAGAATTTCATAAAACAGGCTTGGGGATGCACCTGGATAATTAGGTAATTGTGTATAATTTAGAAAGCCAGGGATTGTATAAACCATACCTAATAATGGACTATTTTGATCCTATCTTGACCCTAGAACTTAGGTCTCAAGAAGCTATTATCTATGATGATGTGGACATACATGAAAAAGAGTCAAAGTAAGTCAACGTACCTCATTGGTCATCCCTGCTGTTGAAGCCATTTCCTGATGCTTTGTTAAATATGGTCAGAGGGCCATCTCTTCCGATCCTTAGATACTGGATAAAAAGTCAACTTGTGATAGTGCCCCCCACCAAGAAGGGAAAACAATGAATAACATAGATGATCTAACAGCAGTAGGTGATTCAAAAGTCACTGGAGCTTTGGAATCTGTTTGTTTCTTATCTTTGAATCTAGAGATTTGAAACTCATTTCAACAAACACTTATTTAATAACCCATGTACAAGGCAACATAGAGGATAGCAAGCACTCTCTGACAGAACCTATGTTCTCAAAGGCTCAATAACTATAATCTATTGAAAAAGAAAGCACCCGAAACTCAATGCCCCCTCTCTAGCTATTTGTTATCTGTCTTTTCCCTCTCAATTAAATGGCTGAAAATAAAGCTCTCGTCTGCTCATCTTTCCAAGCTCACTGCAGCTGGACTTCTGTTCCTATGATACCAGTGAACTTACTTTTGGTAAGGTGACTAATAACTTCTTTGTTAAATCCAATGGATACCTTTAAGTCCTTACCTTACTTGGCTTCTCTAGAATATCTTAAACTGTTGACTATGCCATCCTTCAAAGGAAAAAAATATTAGCTTTTCCCCAGGTTTCCATGTTATCATTATTTCTTACTCCTCGTCTTTGGCTGTTGCTCCTCCAAACTGTTTGTTTTTGGTTTTGTGTATGTGTGAGTTCTAATTCTAACATTCATCTCTTTAAAACTTATGTGTTCCTGGGGCCACCCAGTGGCACAGTGGTCAAGTTTTCATCCTCCACTTTGGCGGCCTAGGGTTCGTGAGTTCAGATCCCGGGTGTGGACCTACACACCACTCATCAAGCCATGCTGTGGCAGTGTCCCACATACAAAATAGAGGAAGACTGGCACAATGTTAACTCAGGGACAATCTTCCTCAAGCAAAAACAAGAGGATTGGCAATGGATGTTAGCTCAGGGCCAATCTTCCTCACCGCCCCCCCAAAAAAAATTATATATTCTTCAGATTTCCTATTTCAGTTCTTCCTTTATATGTTCTGGAATGATCTCATCCACATCTAGGGCTTTAATTATAATCATTATGGTAATGATATCAAAATTTTGAGATCAGATTTCTCTCCTCTACTCTAATAAGCCTGCTGGATAACTCTATTTGAAATTCACAATTCTAGGGCTGGTCCCGTGGCTTAGCAGTTAAGTGCGTGTGCTTCGTTGCTGGCGGCCTGGGTTCGGATCCTGGGCGCGCACCAACGCACCGCTTCTCCGGCCATGCTGAGGCCATGTCCCACATACAGCAACTAGAAGGATGTCCAACTATGACATACAACTATCTACTGGGGCTTTGGGGGAAAAAATAAATAAATAAAATTATAAAAAAAATATATATATATATATAAAAAAAAAGAAAATCTTAAAAAAAAAAAAAGAAATTCACAATTCCATAATGACTCATAATCTCAACCCTCCCCATCCAAATATGGTCCCTTTCTTCTAATCTCTGTGTTGGTGATTGTTTCAATAAACACAGTTGCCCAAACCAAAACCCTAGGCGTTGTCCTTGACTCCTCCTTCCTTCCTGCCGTGCAGCCTCTTCTGTTCCAATGACTCTGAAAACGTTCCCACTTCTCCATCCCTGCTGCACAGCCATGATGCAGGTCCTCATTTCTTCTCAGATGCACTGCTGCAACAACTTCCTGAATGGCCACCTCACCTCCACTTCAGTTGATTCTTCAGACTTTCTAAAGTGCAAATGTGATCATGTCACAAAACTCACCATCCACCAGCTTTAAAATGGTTAGTGGTTGTCCATCGCTCCCAGAATGAAACCCAAACTGCTTAGGAAGACATAAAATTCATTAATGATCCAGGCCCTGGTAAACTCTCAGCCTCACCTGTACTTCCCACTCACCTACCATCCTTGTGTTCCATCCATACTATACTACTCAGAGTTCCTTGAACTCAACAAGCTGTCCAGCATCTCGAAAGCTTCACATTTGTTCCACACTCATCAGTTCATTCAACCAATATTTATTGAGCATGTACTATATGCCAGGCATTGAGTATAAAGCAGTGAACACAACAGATATAATTCCTGTTTCTGTCTGATTGGAGAGACAGACAAATAAATAAAAAATAAAACTATAATTATACATTGGAATTTGGTTGCTTTGACTATTTTGAAAGAGAGTGGACATAGGGTGTGTGTGTTGGGAGCAGATTGGTAGTCATTTTAGAGTAGATAGCTGGGAAGGCCTCTCCAAGGACATGAGAATTTAAGAACAAGAGAATGGGGGCTGGCCTGGTGGTGTAGTGGTTAAGTTCACATGCTCCGCTTCAGCAGCCCAGGGTTCACAGGTTCAGATCCCTGGTGTGGACCTACACACCACTCATCAAGCCATGTTGTGGCAGTGTGTCACATACAAAATAGAGGAAGATTGGCACAGATGTTAGCTCAGGGACAATTTTCCTCAAGCCAAAAGAGGAAGATTAGCAACAGATGTTAGCTCAGGGCCAATCTTCCTCACCAAAAATAGGTAGGTAGGTAGGTAGGTAGGTAGGTAGATAGGTAGGTAGGTGGGTAGGTAGGTAGGTAGGTAGATAGATAGATAGATAGATAGATAGATAGATAGATAGATAGATAGATGGATGATAGGCCAGCCTGGTGGTATAGTGGTTAAGTTCACGTGCTCCACTTCAATGGCCCAGGGTTCATGGGTTTGGATCCCAGGCACGGACATATACACTGCTTGTCAAGCCATGCTGTGGTGGTGTCCCATATACAAAATAGAGGAAGATTGGCACAAATGTTAGCTCAGGGACAATCTTCCTCACCAAAAAAAAGAACACAAAAAAATGGTTTTACCTGTAACACACTTTGCCATGCATTTTGCCTGGTTAACTATTTTATCCCTCATTATTTAAAAATGAATTCAGATTTTTACTTCTGTCCGTATCTATCTGGGTTAGGTACCCTTTTTTTATCAGAACATTTTTCTCATAGTTGTAGTGTCTTATTTCTTGCCTGTGTCCTCCTCTATATGGGAACTCCCTCAGGTAGGGAATGTGGCTTCCCAATTGTATCATGTGGCCTCATACCATAGCATAGTTTGTTAAATCAGTTAGCAAAGAAATACCTGCTAAAAAATGTGCAAAATAATCTGGAAGCTCAGAATAGGTGGCCATTTCCATTATTTAGGGGATGAGAATAGTCTCTATGCTGAGTTGAAGCAGGAAGGATAGGTAACATTTTGACGGATGGAGACTAGGGATCAAGAAGAGAGGCAGAGGGGAGGGTATGCAGGTAGAGGGGTGTGTGGACAACTTTGTAAATGGAAACACGTGTGTTTGGGTAGTTGCATTGGACCATAAGGCACATGAGCGGGAAGGAGGGTGTTACAAAGCAGGAAATATAATTTAGCATGAGGTGGAGGAGGGCCCTGGAATATCAAATTAGAGTTAAGAATGAATTCTTTTTCTTAAAAATACATTATGTGATATTTATAAAAATCAAAAGAAAGCAAGAAACCTATGTAAGTTGCATGATAAAATAAATTCCCCTGGACCCATCAGTCAACCTCAGAACTAGAACATAGCCAGTGCCTTGGCTTCTCTACCTTGCACACATCTCCTAGCCTATCTCATTGCCTTTTCCCCAAAGTAAACCACTCTCCTAAACTTTGTGCCTTTCATGTCCTGTTCAAAAAAAAAATAGTGTTATCAAACACAGATGATAAAAATATATTCTTCATTTGGAACTTGAACATTATAAAAATGGTATCATGCTATATATAGAATTGGGCAACTTCTTTTTTTTCTCAAATAAAATCCATCCCTTTTTTACCACTGTAGTTCATTTATTTTTACTGTTCTATAATATTCCATCGTATGTATATACCACAGTTTATCCATTCTCCTGTAGGTGGGTATTGGGGTAGTTCTGATTTTTTTACACTTATGAATAATAATGCTACAAATATTTTTATTCATGTCTCCTGTGAACATGTGCAAGAATTTTTCCAGAGATATATATACTTAGAAGAGGGGAGAAATGCAAATTATATTGTTTTCCAAAGTGGTTGTACCAATTCACATTCTACCCAGCAATATACAAGGGGAATATTGATTCACATTCTCACCAACACTTAGCACAGAAAGAATTCTTCCATTTGCCAATTTAGTGCTTATAAAATACTATTTCATTGTGGTATTAATTTGTATTACCTTCATTACTAACAAGGTTGAAACCCCTTTTCATATGTTTATTCACCATTCATGTCTTTCCTTCTATAGAAGACATGTTCATATCTTTGCCTGTTTTTCTGCTGGATTACCGGTCTTTTTCTTATTTGTAGACAAGAGTTTCTTTATGCATTCTGGATACTACTCCTTTGTCAGTTATATGTGTTGCAAATATCTTCTCCCACTTTGTAGCTTGACTTTTCAACTTCAAGTCTTCTGATGAATAGAAATTCTTAATTTTAATATATTTGAATTTGTCAATTTATCTTTTATGATTTTTGTTTTCTATATCTTTTAAATAAATCTTTATCCCTAGATCATGATATTCTCCCATATTTTCTAAAACTGTTAAAGTTTTGCCTTTTACACTTAAACCTTAGCTCTATCTGGAACTGATTTTTGTATTTATAGTGAAGTAGAGATCCAATTAAATTTTTTTCCACATGGATAAATGTCCTAGCATGAATAATTGAATAGTCTCTATTTTCCCCATTGGTCTGCAATGCCATCTTTGTCATAGCAAGTTTCCATATATCTGAAGGTCTATTTCCATGCTCTCTGTTCTATTCCAGTGTCCTTTCTATCTTAATTGCATTGTGGTCTGAGAAAGTACTTAATATGATATTAGTATGCTGAGAAAGTAGTTGATTTCAGTACCTTGACATGTTCTGAGACATGATTCACGTGTAGTATGTGGTCAATTTTTGTAAACGTTCCATGGGCGCTTCAGAAAAATATCACTTCTTTCATTGTTTGATACAGGGATCAATTTATGTCCTTTAAATTAAACGTGTTAATTCTCTTGTTAAAATCTTCTGTAGATTTATGAATTTTTAGATGCTTGATTCATCAATATTTGAGAAAAATGGGTTGAAATCTCACACAAAGATGGTAGTTTTGTTAGCTTCTTCCAAAAGTTCTATCATCATTTTTTGCTTTATATATTCTGATGCTCTTTTATTAGTTGCATACAAAATTAAAAGTATCTTCTAGTGAACTGTTTCTTCATTGTGTTTTAGCCATCTCTATCCATAATACTATTAATGAAAATAATACTTATATAGCTCTTACTGTGGGTCAGTCACTGTTTTATACATTTAATATATGTTTACTCATTCAATCTTCATAACAATCCTGTGAAGTAGATACTATTATTATACAAATTTTATAGAAGAGAAACAGAGGTTAAGTTACGTCCCCAAGCTCACATAGCTAGTAAGTGGTAGAACCAGGAATCCAACTCAAGCAACTGGACTCCCAATCCATTCTCTTTCCTACTACACCATGCTATATCTCCTAGTGATACTCTTTGTCTTAAAGTCTAATTTGCCCGATATTAATACACTTACTTGCCTTTCTTTTAGTCAGTATTTGCCTAGTATACATTTTTGATCCTTTAATTGTCTATTTTCCATATTCTATTATTTTCAGTCACTGTGTCTCCTATAAATAGCAAAGAGCTGAATTTGGCTTTTTAAAAAATCCAATATGACAATCTGTCTTAACTCCTACCTTGCCCTTGATCTGAGGTTCAGCCTTCTGAAATATCTGTGGTGCTGATACTAGCATTTTCCTCAGGACAAACTTGCCTTTTGTGCTTGCATGCTGCTTACTGCTCTCTGTTCTGGTTTCAGCTTATTTGGTGGGGGTACTGTGTGTAATACTCACTCTAAGTGTAAAGGGTACCAATTTGTTAAAACAAAACAAATGAAAAAACTTTTATTCAGGATCTAGTCATTTTGTATTGGGAGCCCCTTTCAGAATATTCTTCTGCTCGACTGTCAAGTGAGGAAGTCCAGAAGAACTCTGAACAAGAGGAGAATATCATCAGAGTCACACTTCAGGAAGAGTAATCCGACCCTTCAACAGAATACTTTGAGAGAAAGCCAGAAATTGGACATATGTTAGAATATAGTTACAATCGCTTAGGTGAAAGATGATCAAAATGTGTTCTAGGGCAGCTAAAGAAATGAAGGAGAGGAGAAGATATTTCAGGGGAGAACTTAAGAGGATTTTATTAAATTGTGAAATCTTTTGGTAGAAACCATATCCTCTTCATCTCTATTATTCAGCTCCTAATATAGCACTTAAGATATGGTAGGTACGTAAGGAATATTTTATGACTAAATGATATTTACCAAATCATTTAGCCCTATTATAGTGTGACCAATTTCTTTTTCATGTGATAAAGTAAATCTTTGGTAATTTGGCCTCAGAGAAACCAATTATTAAAGGATTTGTAGCGATGGAACATTGATGGAAAGTAGCAGAATTTGGAATGAGAAGAGAGAGGGAAGATGATACCTGAGTTCTTGTAAGCTTGGCTAGTCTGCATGTCATGTCTTGGTAGGTATTAGATTAAGGAGTAGCCTAAACAGCTCTGGATTAAATTGTTGCTAGATAATCCAGACTTCTCTTTATGTTTCACTTCGTTTTGTTCATTAGAACACCTCCTAGAGTCAGTGAGGGGATGAAGAAGAGGGAGAACTTGGAAAGGACATGGGAACAGCTTCTACAACTTGGCACCAGTGAGACATGTGGCATGTCATCTTACTTTTCTGAACCTTAGTTTCTTAACCTTTAATATGGCAGTAACAATCCCAATTCTGCCAAATTCATTAAGCTCTCTAACTGGATCCCTAGAAAAGCTAAAGTAAGTTGACACAGAGGCAAAGTTGACCATAATGTTCAGATGGCTAGCATGGGTATACCATGGTATGATGATCTCCCTGAAAGAATAATTTGGCAATATGTATCCAAAATGCCCATACCTTTTGCTTAACCCAATAATTTCACTTCAAGCAATTAGCTCTAATGAAAAAATAATGGGAAAATGAAGAAAAAAAATTTATGTTCAGAAATGTCTATCTCAGAGTTATTTATAAAAAGGAAGTGCTTAAAACAGCCCAAATATCCAAATATACAATACTTTGCTAAGTATATTATAGTGTAGTACTCACCGTGACCATTTAAATACATGCTAAATATGCAGTAAATAGTTTTCAGTGACATGGAGAGATGGTTATACTTATGATGACAATTGAAAAATAGCAAAATGCAAAATTATATGTACAGTATGATCTCAATTCAGTTTTTAAAAGTTCTTAGAAACATGTCTAGAAGGAAAGTTGGATGTCTTTGAGAGGTCAGATTATGCTTATTTTGTCTCTTTTCTACTTCTGGTTCCAATTGTTTAAATACTCTGGATATACTGCTTTATAATCAGTAAAGAAAATAAGCTTTATTTTATTTTTTTTGGTGAGGAAGATCGGCCCTGAGCTAACATCTGTTGCCAATCTTCCTCTTTTTGCTTGAGGAAGATTGTCGCTGAGTTAACATTTGTGCCAACCTTCCTCTATTTTGTATATAGGATGCCGCCACAGCATGGTTTAATGAGCAGTGTGTCGGTCCGCACCTGCTGCCACCAAAGTGGAGGGCGCAAACTTAACCACTACACCACTGGGCTGGCCCCAAAAATAAGCTTTTAAGTAGGCATTTGCCCTGCCTGTTCCCTGCCCTCACAGCTATAGCTCCTTCCAAACAAGTCCATGCCTGAGTTCTCACTGAACACTTGATAAATGCCTGCACTGTGCTGAGCTTGTGGGGGACACACTGGAATACCTGCCTGGATCCAGTCTTCTGGGAACCTAAAGTGGAGAGAGAACAAGTGGCCATCAGACAGTTAGAAAAGGAGTAACTGCTGAGCTGCTTGTTGCAGACTCCCAAGGCAACAGACGTTGAGGAGACAGAGGGACAGAGATCCCTGGACAAGGCCTGGAAGGCTTCTTAAAAGCCTTCCCTAAGCTGATCTTCAATGCTGCTCAAAAGCTGAGTCCTTGACATTCTGTTGGACACTCATGACCGTAATCTGAAGGAAATGGTGACACAATGTCTCTGAAACTCTTAGAAATTCCTCTGACATAACATCCCTGTGGTTCTGATTTACCTAGTGTTCAGGTGTGCAGACACCACAGACATATAGATGGTTGATGGAGTAGGGTCCTGTTTTGCTCATATCAATGATGGACATATTGGTCACTTTGTCATGCCAGCAAAGAAATGTTTTGAAGCAGCAGGCATGATGAAAGACCAAAGACTTTGGATTCATAGTCACTATTTCCATGACCAGGATAAGTTACCCAGTTCTCTGATCATGCATTTCCTATTTTGTAAAACTACATGAATGACTACCTTAAAGGATGGCTGCAATGCTTACTGTGAAAACAAAATTAGTTAACATCCATAAAGTGCCTAGCATAAGACTCAATACATAGCTGCTCAAAAAGTATTCATTCTATGATACCCTGTCCCTTCCCTGCGTCCTCTTCTACTAATGCTAAACACTAGCTGGGGGCCGGCCCCACGGCTTAGCGGTTAAGTGCGCGCGCTCTGCTGCTGGCTGCCCGGGTTCGGATCCCGGGCACGCACAGACGCACCGCTTCTCCGGCCATGCTGAGGCCGCGTCCCACATACAGCAACTAGGAGGACGTGCAACTATGACATACAACTATCTACTGGGGCTTTGGGGGACAATAAATAAATAATTAAAAAAAAAAAACACTAGCCGGATCAGTCTTGTCTCATAGTGAAGGTTATTAGTATTATTATTCACATCTTAGAGGTGAAGAAACTGAGGCTCAGAAAGGAGAGGAAGTGTGATTATAATTAGGCTGATCTCTTGCTTTTGGCTTCAAATTTGGATCACTACAGACCAGTGGTGAGCAAACTATGGTCTGTGGGCCGAGTACGGCTGGCCACTTGTTTTTGTAAATACAGTCTCAACAGCAGAGTTGAGTAGTTACCATACCAGATGGTATGGCTTGCAAAGCCTAAAATATTTACTATCTGGCCTTGCAACAGATTATCAAAATATACTTCTAGATGACTTGTAAATCTTTTTGTAAAACATAATTGCCCAAAAAGTACTGATGGTTCCATAAATGTTTTAGTTCTATCTTAATTTGCTTGCTCAAAATATTTTTCTCCTCAGAGATGAAGATAAACTTAAAACGTGGAAGCCCAAGTTTTTGATACCAAAGGAAAAAAAAGAGAAAAAAGGTGCTGAAGAATCAGAAAGGTAGGCACACAGGTGTACTTACCTTACAGCTTATCTGTTGCAATTTATACCTCTTACTAGCTGTGTGACCTTAGACAAGTCATTAGATTTGATTTTCAGGTTCCCCATCTACAAAATGAGAATAATAATACATACATTATAGCACAGTTGAGAGGATTAAAAGAGAAAGAATAGGAAAATGTAAAGTGTCACAAACATGATCATCATCATCATCCCTGCTTTTGGTGGATGGGGAACGAGGAAAGATTTCAAGCCAGCCCTTATCAAACGATGAAAAACTTGACAGTCTTTTAGACTGTAAGAACATTTTCCCTATAAGATAGAACTTAAATAATACACCAGTTAGAACTTAAATGAAACTTTAAGAGAAACTAGATATCATGTAGTAAGACTGATTTCCCTAAATTACAATATAATTCTAGTTATGACAACATTCGTTAGAACTAAAAAAAAAATGTTTTATCAAAATCTAACTTCATTCATGTGATTAACGTTCCCAGTTTGGGAGGTGTTGTTTTTTACTGTCTCAGACGGTTCCTTAGTGGTCTGTGCTCCAGTCCTCTCCTCAACAGCTAGGACATGGGGCAGGATCTGAGGTACTTGAACAGACGTGTTGGGGAAATCCTTGTCTAAATAGCACTGAGCTGGGAACACTGTGTGGTCTGTCTGCTCTGAGAAACCTGAGTCTAGAAAAGTCCTACAGGGGCACCCCAAAAGAAATCAGACATCAGTCTATGTCAAATTTAAACTCACAGGATGGCATAGGATGGCCCCTCCCTTAAGTTTTCTTTAGGTTTAGACTTGATGTAATTTATTTTTCCCACGTTGGAAAAGTGTACTCACAGACGAGAAAAACATCTGTCCACCTTAAACTTCATGCTCTTACATACTTTTGCATAGCATAGCAAAACAGAATTCCAAAAGAGGAAATATCAGTGAAGTTTTTGACTCCCACCCAAAAAAGCTTTTTAGTATTTTAATGACTACACATAAGTCTTTTTAGGAAACAATTTTCTAGTGCTTTTCTATTTCTTACAACAAACTGATTTATTCTCAACTGAGTGAATTTGAAAATGCTATCATTATTCCTGTAGATTGATGCATCAATTTCTATGTGCTCTTTGTTCCTTTTTAAATGGTTTCTACCATAACTTATTCTACCAATAAGAAATGCTTTCTATATTCGTTCAATCCTTTTATTATCCCTTTATTAATCAAAGATGATGACAAGATTTCAGAGAAGTTGAGGAAGAGTATCCCAGGTGTGAAGACATGGAAATCAGAGCCCACCTTCTAAGATGTTCCATGTGGACTTTGTATATACATGGAAAAGGGCAGCTGGAGAGGAACACTGGGGCCAGATTATAAAATGTCCTGTGTACCACGCTAAGGAATGTGACTTTATCTTATAGGCAGTAGAGACAGATTGAAAGGTTTTAAGCAAGAGTGGCATGATCAATTAAATTTTAGAAAGATGACTCTGGAGGCAGGTATGAAGATGATTTGAGAGAGGAGAGACCAGAGGAAGATGGTATTTCAGGCAAGAGGGAAATATGGCAGTGGCTGGAATCCTGGACAGAACGAAACAGATGTAGGAGACACTGCTGAATAAAACTGACAAGATCTGCTTGACTAAATTTTTCCTTCTGTCAATTTTTTAAACTGCTAAACAGCAGCCCCAACCCCCATGTGAAGCACAGGGGAGCAACAGGGAGGAGTCATGGTATCGTCAGCCTCTGCTGCAGGGTTGTCGACTTTTACATGCTAAGAATTTTGCACATATTTTGCAGCATCTTGCTTTATTTTCTTAATTCTATCCTTCTCCAAATCATTCAGCAAACACAACAGTTCTTTGATTAAGGCATAGACTTGTGATTCCCCAATTAGGCTTGACAACTTGGAAAACCACGAAATGTACGCCATTTACCCTTACTGTTTTCCATTAAATAATCTCAAGAGTGGAAAGATTTATAAATTTCCTAAGTTTCTTTTTTTTAACAAGTTAATTATGCTTCTAAATTTGATTCAGAGAAGTTTCTTGTTTAACTTAAATTGACCAACTTGATTTTATTCCAAATTATCCCGCTATCAAAAAAATTTTTCTCTAATTGTAGGGGAGGGCAATTGGTATTACTAACCCTGTGCAGCTGTTTTGAGTCTGCTCTGGAGATGTGTGTGCATGCAGATGCACACACATATACACATACGTATATAATACACACATAAATGATTGTATATAAAATTATACACATACACAAAGTTATACTTGAATTTATTCCAAAATAGAATGAGTTTATAGATTTGGAAACTTAGAGTTTTATTATTGTACATTTAACCCCATTGCATACTTCTTCCCAGTTTATCTCCTAGAAATTTCTTCAGAACCAAGAAGCAAAACTTAGAAAAGAACAGAATGGAAAGAGAAGAAAAACTTTTCAGAGAAAGATTTGAGGTATGTTCTCCTCTACATTAGAGCCTGGAATTTCTATTTTTAAAGATTCTGTCAGTGTGTTGCACCTCTTCCTCTCTGGGATAGACATAATCTTTGACTTAACAGGTGATGTTTTTATTTTTCCTGATGCATTTCTATATTATCATGCCTTTGTACATGCTATTCTCTCTGCCTGGAAAAACTCCTAAGCTGCTCTTTACGGCTCTGTTCAAATGTCACCCACTCTTCCCTAACCCCTCCAGGTAGTTACTCCCTCAGCATATTTTATATATCTATTATACACATATCCGTTATAACACTGATCAATCGTATTACAGCATGTGTGTGTGTTTATATTCTGAACTCTTGAGTCCCTTTTAAAGGAGAGATTTTTGTCTCATCCAAGTCTGCCCCCAGCTCCCAAAATCAAACTGGACAAATAGTGTTCAGTGAATGAATGAATGAAGCAGCATCTGAACCTCCTTGACTCCTTCTTCATTGAGTGAGTCCATGGAGCATTAAATGGTCCTCCCTTCTGATTTCACAAACTGTTGTCACAGTGAGAATTTATTAATTTAAGAAACATATATTGAATACCTACCATGTACCAGACACTGGATTGAGATGAAGTTGTGTATACTGCTCATAAAATTTGTCCAAGTCACTACTCTGCCTAAAATCTTTCAAAAGTTCCCCATTGCCAAATGGATATAGATTAGTTTCTTAACATGGCATATAAAGCCCTTCATGTCATGACCTTTGCTTGTCTTTCTGGTCTTATTTCCTGCCATTCTTCACCTTGCACTTTGTGCTCTGGCAACAAACTGCTCATGGTTCTGTCCCTTGAACGAACATCCACCTCTATCCTTCCTGCTATTTCCTTCCTCTGGGCATTTACTTGGTCTGTTTCAACCGTGTGGTAGACAGAACTCTTGCTACTTTTCTCCATCTGACTGGCTCTTGATCATTTCTCAAGACCCAGTCAAGGCATCTCCTTTCCTCCAGGAAGACTTACCCACACTTGCTGATTAAAGAAATTACTCTTCCTCTGTATACCTATATACCTGAGCAAACCTCTAGCTTATCACAAAACATTAACATTATTGCAATTACATGTTCATCAATTAAACTAGGAGGTCCCAGAGGACAAGGGTTATATTATCCATCTTCATATCCATGTGCAGAGCAGAATACCTAACACTTTGTAAACATCCAAAAATGTTTTGGGGCTGGAACTAAAATAGGAATGTACACAAATTCCTCATAATCATTAATAACTCCTGCTTGGACCAAAGCCGATTAGGGTTACTGTGTCTAGAAATTGTGATATGCAATTATTTACTTCAAACTGTGATGTAAAAGCAAGTGTGTAACAATTACTTGTTGAAAAGACTCTACATTCCATCTAGTGCTTTTCTCCCCCAATGTATTTGTGACTGTCCATATGGGACAGAAACTCCCATTCTCACATGTGTATGAGTCCATTCTTCCTAATTATCTGTGGTGGGTTTCCTTGATATAGCATTAGAAAAACTATGCCATTTCAATAATTTTTATTCAGCTCAAATCACAAAATATTGGATACCTCATATGTGCCAGACATTGAGCATACAAGGATGAATAAAACTGTCTTCCACTTTCATTTTATAAGACAATATGTTTATTAAATGCTATAATAGGAGTATATACAAAGTGCAGTTAAATAGTAAATTATTCACAGCAGTCATGACAGTCTTCATGCAAAATGGTTAAGAGAAAAAAGAGTATTTCAGGCAGAGAAAACAGCACGGAATTATGAAAGGAACAGGGTGTACTCAGGGCTATCATAGAGCTTGACGTGGCTTCCATACAGGGGACAGAGATAGGGGTGTGGGGGATGACCATATGCAAAGGACCTTGAATGTCAAGCTAAGAAATGTGGATCTTTCAGAACTTTATAAAAAGGAAGGTGACCTAATCAGACTTGCATTTTGAAAAAATCACTGTGTATTCACAGGGAACAATGGCCTGGAAAAGTAAGATGAGTTAGGAAGCTATTACTTTGCTAGGCAAAAGACAAATCTATCTTATGGCTCAGATCTCATTTGGTATAGAGTGATCTTATAATTTATCATCCAAATTCAGGACACTTCTGAGAGTAGAAGGAGGCACACCTGATCGTAATAAGAAGTTCTTGTAAATAGAGACATTAGCTATAAATAGAGACTGTCCTGAGCAAAGGGATATGTTTGGCCACTCTAATTTGGTGAAGGAGACATCTGTAAATATAAGCTACATATTCTGGAACTATTTTTTTTTTCCCAGTCAATGGATTTCAGTACATTAGAAGGTGATGTACCTGTAGATGTAGAGGCTGGCTAGTTTATCACACAGAAAAAACTCCCCTGAGGTCAGAAGTTGAATTCCTCAACAGTTTTTTCACAAACACCTGTCTTTGACCACAAAAGGAGAGTGGGAATTGTTCCCCACAGTCCATTCCTACTACGTTAAAATACGTGTGCTATAGCTAGACATAAGAATATATAAGCCCGCCCACAGAGGAAGGATGGAAAGAGTGCCATCTAGAAATGCCAGATATGTAAGAGCATTATAAACTCTAATGTACTACACAGAGGTTTTTCTCTTTCCCTCTTTTTTTTTTTTTTTTAACTTCTCCTTTCCTGGGTTTGGTGGTAACTTTATTACTGGAACAGTTAACATACCACCCACATTACTTAATTTGTACCCATGTTATACCCTTCTCATCTAGAATTCATTCTAGTACAATCAGATAATGGGTGTGAAAACACTTGAAAATATGATCATACCAAACAAATGTAAGATTGTGGCATTTTACTATTATTTCCTTAAATAACTTTCCTTTCACTGACTATTTTGCTATTATTTTCTAGTCCTTTAGATGTTATTTAACTGCTGAATATCTAGCATGTTGGGTTTATTTTGAGGTTACTATATTATGTCCTCCATTAATTTTGCTACAATGAAAAAGAATAAAAACTATGCAAGTATAGTCTGATTAGTAACTTCTCATTTCAGTATGACAAAGAGATTACCGTCATCAACACAGCAGTGGCATGTACCAGTAATTCAAGAAATGGAATATTTGATTTGCCAATAACCCCTGGAGAAGAACTGGAAGTCATTGATATCACTGAAGAAAATCTAGTGATATGTCGCAATTCTAAAGGCAAATGTAAGTTATCGGCTTATCGCCCATAAAATTTCAATCACTGTTTTCAAAAAATCTCAATGAAGCATCATCTCTCTAACTTTCAGATTAGTAATAATGATTTTTGTTTCTATAGATGGTTATGTGCTAATTGAACATCTAGATTTCAAGTAAGTGGTTTGATTTTATACTTCAAATCATGAATTCTAAATACTTAATACATTGCTGTGTACATTCGTCTCAAGGAAAGACTACTGAATTTATTTAAATTCAGGAAAAGTTTTGAAAATTAGACATGCAATGCCCTATTCTATAAGGATTACTTTGGAAGAGATTTTATTATTGTGTCTCCTGAGAATGTTATCAAATGTCTCTACAGAGCATATTTATAAACATTTTAAAGGAGCATAAAAATATTAAACTGGATAAGAAATTCCCCAGGAATTTCTTTACTCACTGCTCCACTGGCCTATAGTTCAAAATGTATTTACATTTTTCTTTTTCCTCAGGCATCAAGGTTGGTCACCTTAGGAAGATCAAGATCAAATGGTACAGGCTGCACAAGTGAGAACCAGTTCTGAGATCTTAGTCCTGCTTTATATCAGCTTCACTTGACACGTCAAAATGAGATGGTGGAATCAGTGGAAACTTTCCTTAGGAACTTAGGAGAGAAAAGCAAAAACAAATCCTCCACATGGAGATGTTGGTTTTACTCCTAAATGGTTCTCTTCCAATGTCTATTTCAGTATCTATTTCACTGCTAGCTCAAGAGGATGTGAACAGGGTGTTAGCATTTGAGCACTTGTTTAATGAGCCACATCCACAGTGAGAAACCATGCCTTATGGCACCTAGTCAGCTGTGCAGATGGCTAGTTTGCTTCTAATATTAGTACACGAGTGTTTATAATTTCTAGAAGATGATGTACATTTAAATTCGGTGTAATTTAATTTTGAAAAGTAAATAGTATAAGCAAGTATAATGTTTAAAATAATTACAAGTGTCCTTCTGCTTTGTCACAAAATCAAAATCAGACAAATGCTGCTCAAAATTGGTTTCTTTTGGGAATAGTATGCTGAAAAGTAATTTATTCCTAAATTCACCCATCATTTTAAGAAGTACCTAAATATATTTAACAAAATTTAAATAATACATATGCTGTATCAGTTTAAAATATCCTGTTGTCCAAAATAAAATAGTTTTTGTCTATGCATGAACACCTATTCAAATAGAATTCATATGTATTTTTACTTACATGAAAGAAAAATAAAAGCTGAGCTATACTAATTAATATTCTATTTTTTAAATGATGTACACTGCCTTTTAAGCTTCTAGTTTTTTTTATCTTCTTTTTCATGTTCCAAATGGCGCTTGCCAATAAAGGCCAAGCTTATTCTAGAAGACAGGAATCAAAAGTATTCATCGAGTTTAGAGAAGGAAATAAGATATGAATGAAATGCCTAGAAGATTAAGAAAAGTTTTACAGATAAGGTGACCCTGAAGCTTGGTCTTTGAACACAAGGATATCTGCTAGACAAGGCACAAAGATGGAAAATTCGTGCTGTCTGGTGGGAACAGCAAGAGCTGGATGGGGTAAGTTGGGGGTTGAATGTGACAGCGTTGACTTGGACTTTTTCCTCTAGAGAGCTGGGAACCAAAGGTCTTAAGCAGGAAGGCAATGCTGGATGTTTAGAGACAAAAGAGAAAAAAAACAATTACAGCAAAATGCGTGATATATTAGAGAAAGGAGACTAGTTGTTTTTGCAATATTCTAGGCAAAGGACCGTTAGACCTTAATTTAAGACAGCAGCAATAGAAATATATAGTATAGGAGCCTCATTAGAGGTATTACAGAGGTAAGGAAACAGAATGTCTTGGGGACTGATTAGAGGTGAGAAAGAGAATTAGGGAATGACTCTAAAATTGCTTTTTTGGGAGATGAGATTAAGGCAGGTACCAAAGGCTGGGAATATATTAATATATTTCTGCTGGGACCCCTCTGAATTAAATTTACTACTCAGTGAGAGGAAGGGCAATCAGGCAACTGCACACTCTAAGGCAAGACTTGTTACAGGGGGCACTGGAGAGGACGAGAGTAAGTACGGCCTGTGGGCAGGAGGTAACTGCGAGAGTACAGGGCTATGCTGAGCAGAGACCTTTCATGCAATAATCCTGTCCAAAAGAGAATCATAAACCATCTATCAGTCTTGCCACCTCTGAAAACATGAAGTATTTTAAATCCTAGAGTGGAGTGGGACTAAACTTGAACTGAGATAGGTCTGTCCCATGCACTTTGCTTCCATCTCATTGCAAGGCCTTCTTGTTCTAATTCCACAACTAGCTCTGAGTCTCAATTTCCTCATCAGTAAAATAGGGCTAGTAACACACCTTGTCTACTTCACAGGGTTGTTGTAGGCTGTAATGCAATATAAATAAAAATGTCCTAAAATCCTTAATACACAATACTGTAAAAGTGTTGTTATTTTAGTACCTGGCCATTTCTCAAGTTGGAAAATGTTGAAAACAAAAATGTTTTTGAAATTCAAATTTTAAGACTTGAAAGAATGGCCGGGATGTAATAATTAATTTTACATTCATGTATTTAATAGGGTTTTAAAACTGAACATTTTTCTGTTTTTAAACTATAAACCATTTGGTCTAATATAAACTAGTACCTAATTGCTATTACTGATATGGAGTATGTTTTTAGGAAAAATAACTGCTTCTATCCACACTCAATGTGGTTGTTTCCATTTCACTAATGTCAACCACATTTCTTTCATTCTTTACTTTTTTTTTCCCCTAAGGAAGACTTGCCCTGAGCTAACATCTGTTGCCAATCTTCCTCTTTTTTTGCTTGAGGAAGATTAGCCCTGAGCTAACATCTGTGCCAATCTTCCTCTTCTTTCATTCTTTAAATCATAGCATTGAAATTAAATTTCTCATACCATAGATCCGCAAGGTTCTTTAATGTAAACATTATAACTAAGACTTCAGTGATGTCCCAAGTAGATGTCATCTATCGCCTAGAAATTCTAACCTAGCATAAAGTTTCAATAGAAAGACTGAGTTTCTATTTCACTTTTAATTTTGCATAAAAAGATATCAGTAAAGATAACAACATTCTGTCAGATAAAAGACAGCATAGAAAGGTGCTTGACCCTAACAGAGGCTAACAGTGGCCCATCAGATTCATTTACAGGTCGGGCCACCAGCAATGTTAAACATGCACCAACAAAACCTTCCCTTCCTCCTTTTGAGTGCCTCTGTGAAACATTTAGTCTTCCAAGATGACATGGCATTCTCTTGACCAGTCCCTCTCCTGCATGTCTTTAGAACTTTTAAAACATTAGATTCCAGGGGGAAGAATAGGAAAAGAAAAAAATATGAAGATATAATAACAAATCCCTAAGAAGTGGTTGTTTCTATGGTAAGCCGAATTTGGCCTCCATGTCCTGGTGTTATACCTGTAAACATATGTTAGGTGACTTGGCAAAACGGACTTTACAGATGAAATTAAGGTTGCTAACCAGTTGAACTCTATTTAATCGCATGGGCCCTTAAAATCAGAAGAGGAAGGCAGAAGAGTCAGCCAGCCAGTCAGAGAAAGGCAGTGGAAGAGGTGGCAGGAGACATTTGAAGCATGAGCCCTCTGTTGCTGGCTTTGAAGATGAAGGGAGCTGTGGGCCAGGGAATGATGGTGGCCTCTAGAAGCTGCAAATGACCCTTAGCCAAGAGCCAGAAAGGAAACGGGACTTTAGTCCCACAGCAGCATGGAACTAAATTTTGCCAACAACTTGAATGAGCCTTGAAACAGATTCTCCCCCAGAGCTCAGCCCTACCAAGGCTTTGGGTTTCAGCCTTGTGTGACTTGAAGCAGAAACACCAGCTAAGCCGACCAAACTTCTGACTTACGAAACTGTGAGATAATAAATTTGTGTTGTCACTAAATTTGCAGTAATTTGTTATGGCAGCAAATAGAAAACTAATAGAATAGCTAACGTTAGAGACTTTCAATTTACAACAAAGACGACAAAATTGGACAAAGAGGGTATAAAATCTCCAAGGAATAACAGGCAATCTTTTCCTACAACAGCTTTCTCTGTAACTATTAATTGACATGCAGAATATCAGCTTAATGACTGAACAGAAACAAAAATAGCTTTCAGATTCACCAGAGACTTTAATTTGATTTTGTGAAAAAAGCTTATAAGCAATCAGATAGGCTGCTTTTTTTCTCTGTGTTTGTCACCTATGAGGTTGTACAGTGCAAATACGAACTAGGGAGAACCCGTGACTCTGCAATGCTGTGTAATTCAAGAAGACAGCCCTACCACATGGTTCCTGGAAGACAGATCCTTCCCGCTGACCATTTAACACTCACAAAAACACGTAACAAACAAAACTGAAATTTGAATCTATGGTTATTAAAACTGGGAAAAAGCACTGGGATTCTGGTCTTTTTCTTCCTGAAACAAATTATAAAAACTGATCCCAATTTCAACAGTTTAGAAAAAATTTAATAGATCTGTATTCAAGTGCTCAATGGATTAATGTATCAGCCTATGGGATTTTTTTTTTTTTTCCTTTTCAAAGATGGGCTAAGAAAGAATAAATGCAGGATGTTCTTGGAAAAAATTTGAATAATTAATATCCGATCTTACATTTTCTTATGATTGTCATGGATATAACCTAATGATTGTCAACTTTCAGTTTTATTTGTTGCACTCAAAATTCACTGTATGATATTTAAGCATACATGATAAAGAACACAAGCATTCTTCCTAAAACAATATTAAGATTACTATGCTTAGAGTTCACAGTTTTATAACAATTTACAATAAACACTCAAAACATTGTACAACCATCGATATTTGTGAATAGTCTTGAGAAAAAGCTGTATTTTGATACATTAAGGCAGCTTCAGCCAACATTTTAGGAAGTTCTGAATATTTGTTGAAATAAAAGACAAATTTGGTATTTGAATATTCGATGTTTTCAAGAAATTTTAAAAGTCACTTAAAATAAGAATACCATAATTTGTGAAACTGTGGTCTTAAACATTTTTACTACTATATTCTTACCACATAAAGCTTACCTAAAATCAAGATACTCATCCTATCAGTATCAAAGATACCTATTTTAAAAAGAAAGGAAGGGAGTTACATTAAATATGAGGACGATAAACCCTGTATTTAAACAAGGGCCTTCAAACAGTGTCTCACACACATCTGTGAGGTAGGTTATTATCCACATTTTGTAGATGAGAAAACTAAATGAGGTTATGTGACTTGCTGCTGCCACAACAGCCAAACTGAGAATCAGATTCCAAATTAGATTTTGTTCTTTGCTCTGCATTGTTTCTTCCCTTTATAAACTTTTTAAAGGGTTGAAATATAAAGATTGCCATTCATTTTAAAAACATGTAAAGGCAGCCAAACTTTACCAAGGCAACTTAAGAAGTGAAGTGACATAGAAGAAATAGAAACACACATCCAGTGAGCAATTCTGACAGTAACAGGGTAAGGTCTGGCCAAAGGAACCGGAAACAACAGGCCAAAGCAAACAATGTGATTGTTTGTGGAGGGCAGATCTAAGGAAAAATGAGGAATTATAAAAAAGGAAAATACAGTTCAAACAAGTTTTTTTACTTATTATAACTTCCTATAATTGAAAAGAAGGCACAACTAAGGTTTTTTTGTTTTTTTTAGAACAGTGGATCTCTCTTTTCCATTTTAGGAAAATGTTATCTGTCTAGAAAAATGGCCTGCCTTCGTAACAAAACTTAGTTAAAAGGGACTTTTAGCTGTGAAAAATGCATGCTTCAATTAGCAGCAAAAAATTAACTATGCAATTCTCCTTGCCTAGAATGTTCTTATTCCTCCTTGAAGTTTTAATCGACGCAAAGTAGCAAACACCGAATTAAAAAAAAAAATCACACTGTATGAACTTTGTCAAAAATCTACATATATTCAAAAAAGTTTTCATGCTAGGATATTCTACAAATACTTTTTTTCCTGGAAAGGGCACTCTAGTCTAGGATTTCCTATTAATTGCACTTTAAATGTAACTGAAATTTACCCTGCTTGTCCAAATAATCATGAGCTACTTCCAAAAAAATCTAAACTGCTTTAGATATAAACAAGAGTTACCTAAAGTCACATACCCAGTCACGGCTGCTAACAGGCATTGCTATGCAAGGCCAGCAGTAAACACTACGAGTGGCTCACACAATACACACAGGCCCACAGTTTGGTAACTTCTAGATCCAGCCTGATTCTTATCAGGTTATGGCTGAAAAAGTTTAATTAAAATTCAATCCAGTCTAGACTGTGGGTCCTGTTCTTTATGCTATTACTGTTCAGTGGCATCAAATGCATCATAATTATATGTGGGAAAGGCTAGCAAGGATGCCCAGCAACTTGTTTAAATAAGATTTACATAAATTTTTAAGCTCATCAAACATAAATTACATTTCAAAGTTTTATAAGGGAGACTCTCTATCAAGTTGATAATAGGTAGTTTGTGAATAGAAATATACTCTATGAAAATAGTGTTTTATCATCTAATATGCACACAAAGCAAAAAATTATCAGTCTGTATATGAAATTTAGATAAGCCTAATTCAGATAATAGTCAAAAACTATGATAATTTAAGATAGGGGCTGGGGCTAGTTTTACTTTTTTAAAAAAGATTGTGCTATAAGAATCATGTAAATAAAATTAAAGGAAGAATCATGTCCTAAAAAGTTTCTTCAGTATTTTTTAAGCACCCTCAATAACTTAGAAGTACTTATAAAAATCAATATGCTAATCATAAATACTTCAGGTAATTATACCTACTTAGTACAATCAACTGGTTCAAATAATTAAACTAAGAAATATTCAGTTAAGACTACTTTATGTCCCTCTAAGACTTGAAAGCAATACATCTGTGTTTATTTTTATTACTCAACTACCCAGATGTTTTAGCGATTCAGACTGTTCTCCCCAAAGGAAGGTGGCATATGAAGAGCAGTGATCATCGCTGAATACTTGCATGGCATTAAAGCCATGAAGAACTTTCCAGTCCTGCTTCCTCATCTGGAAAATGGCTACCTCACAAGGTTACTGTAATGTTCAGATAAGTTAATAGATATGGAGGGTCTCTGGATCTAAAAATCACTATAAAACGTATGTTTTGCTTTATGCCAAGTGCACATGATGTTTTAACATGTTTGGTTTTCTGGATGATTTTTGCCATTTGTATTTCAGAGGGCAGCTGTATTTAGAAAAATATTCAAGTATATACCTTCAAAATGCCTCAGCAAATATAGAACATTCACACTAGTATAAAAACTCTAAATATATAAAAAGTGAACACTAACATAAATCATATGAGAAGACAGAACTTTAAAGCTCAAAGGTACCTCAGAGGTCTTTTAATCTGTCCCTCTCATTTTAGAGGCTACAAAAATGAGGCCCAACATAGGATGTGACTTACCAACAGATTGCACATATCCCTCACCCAGAATTTTTAATAAAGTAGAATCTCTGAGAGCTGTTATTAAAATAAATTACATTTCCTATTTAAAAAGTCACAGAGTGACAGGATGACCAGCTAAAGAAATGCTAGACTGAAAAGGTGGGGGTCTTTAAAAACAGACAAAATTGAGAACCTGTCTAGCATTAGATACTGAGATTTCACAACCATTAATAGGATTTACATGATTAACCAGTGAATAGACAAAGATGCAGTGTCTATGATAGGCACATTCCAAACTTTTATAAATAAAAGGTACGGTGCTTATATTAACTCAGTATACTGCACATTAAGAGAGGCTACAGATAAATCCAAATAGTCAAATAATCTGTAACAGTTGTCTATGATTATTTTCTCAATTTTGTCTCATCTAATACTAAAAATCAATTTGTATTCCCTAAGTACAAACTGGCCAGGGAATAAGAGAAACAAGCCCAGAATTATGTAACGGTCATGGAAAACCTATTTGCAGAAACTGGAGAATTGTCTGTACTACATATAGCCAATTCCCTGACATAGAAATACTATTATTTCTGATTAATTTAGGCTCCTGGATTCTCTTTATAGATGGCTAGTATCAAGGAATGCAAATACTAGAGATTACAAGTGTCTTAAAAGTTTGTTGATCAAAATAAATACCCAACTTGTAATAGTTTGCCTCCCTCCCTCCCTCGGTATTCTGAGATTTTGTTTGTTCCTATGTTAAAGGATGACAAGGATTAGATCTAAATATAAAAGTATTTAGAAAATGTTCACTGACTACACATTTTGAAAGTAAGAATCAACGATATTGACTCATTACTCACAGAGCCATAAGCATGAGTCACTAGTTTTAGTGTGAAGACTAAGTAATGTTTTTACTTAGTAATCTTGTTTAAGGTTCCTCAGTTATCCATTCAATACAAAAAACAATCAATTTTGCTCCCAAACTATAACACAACCTGATTACAAAGATCAAGGTGCTATGAAACAAGTTGCAGACATACAAAATTCTATTCAGTCCAGCATTCGCTCAAGATAAATATGCCCACAGGTTAAAATAAAATTATTCTGATTTTGAACCAGATTCTCTCCAACTGAGAAGGGAAAAGGAAAGCTTAATTGTATTCTTAAGTACCCTAATTATGACAAGCTGGACCTAAAATTTTCCTAAAATCATATTTGCCAAATTTGCTTTTTCCCAGGGGATAATAAGTTTAAAAACATGGTTAAATTAATTTAGGCAAAGCAGGTTGAAGTTAAATGATTTTTTTTTTTTTTTTTCCCACAGAAGGACTTGTCCAAGTCTTTAATGCCTATGTCCATTGTCATCCTCAAGCAGGAGAGTAGCATGTAACATTTTCCAAACTTGCTCAATGGAATCGTTTTTCTGCAGAGCATCTTACACAATACAGTTTGTGAAATGCTATTCAAGAGCATTTCCATGAGATAGCTAGGCTTTACCTATAACCTAATAATAGAAGCTCTCCTCCAGAATCTTAACTGGAAGAAACTGTTCCTCCCCAAGATCTACCTACCACATACATACCACATCCACAATTAACCAGTTTACAAGACTGAAATGTGGGAATTTAGCAAGTGATTCTTTCCCTCTCCCCGCCCATTAGCAACAAAAAGCCTCCTATAACAATGCTCTAGCCCCCTGGTATACTGGCCTGAGCCTCCTGAAATCTCTCTCCAAAACAAGTTACTACACCACCTAGGTTCTCAGAAGAGCTGTGCTTTAAAACTTGAGCTTACAGGAACCCAAACTGTGACCCCTGGTTCCCCTAAAATTCAACAGATAACTATCAAATTGTAGATACTCATAAATACTGGCAAGAATGAGAAAATAGTAAATAATCTTTTTAACTCTCGAAAAACATGATAATCATTCATATAGAGTAATTTTGATATGAATAAGTTTCTAATATCTGATTTATTAGACTAATGAAGCTAAAATGCCACTGGATTCCTTCCTGCTATTTCTCCGCCTTCAAAATTGCTAGGCGACAAGGAATCAGATAAGTTCCTTATTTCTAAGGTCATACCATTCATACTCAGGCAAATATTATGATGTGGCCCTGTTTTTTCCAAAAGAGGTATTTACACATTTGGAAAGGCCAAAATTATGCCATATCTATAATGCACATCAGACTAACACAGCAGGACTGCTTATCCTATAAAAATAATCACAAAAAAGTACCTTCTGGTGCCACTAGATGGCAATCTTTCAAAGGTTTAAACTTAAAACATCTTAACAGCAACCCCACCCTCTTTCCCAAATTGGCCAATAAGGATTCCTTTTGACATTACAGAGTCAGACTTAAAAAGTTATTTAACACCATTTTTCAAAAGTTCTACAAAACAATATGGTGTGACACACTGCAAACTCCTGACTCAAAACTATTTAAAGATAGACACGCCTGTCTTCCATAAACACAGAAGAAACTTGGTCTAACATTCTCAGTTGCTTCTTGGTAGAAAACACATTATTTTTGGCAAACAGAAACCTGTTGAGGCATAGTCACTTTTCGTTCTGAAGAGCTTAATCTTTTCTAGGGTAAGTCAGGTGAATGGGATGGTTCATTACAACATATTAAACAAAACAAATGAATAGATAAATACAAATTAGATAAATTACGCTTAATTTAAAAATTACTTTTACTAAAACGAAATATAATCAGTGAGCTATTATCTACCCTGCTGTATATAGGTGTTTTTTTTTTAATATTAAAAAGAAACCTGCATAAAGCACAACAAATAAAAAAACTGTTTGGTTTTCCTTTTTTAAAAGCACTGGTGTGTGAATACATACGTGTATATATGTAAACAACACATATATTTATTCGAGAGAGAATTTTTTAAATGTTTAAGGCTTCCCTGCCCTAACAGGTTCAACAGTGAAGGTCACAGCCTATCAAGCTTTGGAAGTACACAAAAGCCCTTAGGGCCAGAACAGTGTTTTCAAATTGGATGGCTAGCAACCAAGATCTAGAACAAAGAGATGGAACCAGAAAAGATTTAAAAGCTAAGTCAGTTAGCCACTAAGGATCAAACAATAAACAAAGACAATGGTGACTAGGGAAGGTGAGGGAGTGGGTGGCTACAATAACAAACTTCAGATGAAGAATTAGCATTGTGGGATGCAACATCTCACACACACACAACTCTCTCTCTCCTCCCCCCCCACCACCACACACAATAAGAGATCCAAGATAAGAGTTCTCTTTTAAGGGACTGTTGATATTTTGCTTTGTTTCATTTAACTGTCTATTTTATCATGCTTGATGAAGTACAAAAATAAATAGAGCCAAAAAGAATCTGAGAAAGGTAGGTTTGGAAGGCATGTTTCAAAACAATAAAAGTTTATGAAAAAGACAAAAGTTGTTGCAATTCCAGATGTCCCAATACTGAGAAGAACCATGAGGGCTCTTAAGATAAATATATTATTCAGGGAAATCTCAAGATAAAACCTCTAGCTGGTTACAGCTGTTTCTAAGGAACCTGGAAATCACAGTTACCTGTTTCAGGACCACAGCCCTCCTGTGGAACAATGGGCAGTATCTGCAAAAACAGCTAGAAGAACTTGGCTTCTGAAATTTGGGGGGGCAGGCTTTTAAGATTTCAACATTTAATACCACCTTACTAATGGTTGTTTCATTTTTTAATCTTCTTGTGCAAGAGAACTAGGTGCATAAACACAGCTTAAAGCCTGCTGAAATTTAGGAAGTAAACTGGATTACCTACACTAAACAGTCAAGCAAGGAGGTACTGCCAAACACCCTCTGACTGAGATGGTTCACCAGTGAGGGTGTATTAATCATCTGTAGTGAACTCACAATTTTAAATGAACAATCATCTTCACTGATGTTCACCTATTAAAGATACTGCCTATTTGAATTTATCATAGGCAAAATAGAATTACAGATTTCTACAGGTAAATAAAATGTCAGACTTTTCTGCTTTCAGTAATTTCAATGGCATTGAGTGTCCCCTGGAGATATTCATGTCTCTCAATCAGTATTGCAGAGTATGTGATATCCATAAGGAAAATAATAATTTAAAGAATATATCTGATTTTCACAGTGCAATAACAGAAAGATAGAAACAAGAGAAAGATCATCAACGAGCTAGAGTAGTGATCAGACTGGCACACATTTCAAAAAAATCCATGGTGTGACTGCCCAGGCGAGGTGGAACTGAGGACAATGTGCTTCCGGTCAAGGAGCCAGTAAGAGAGCCAGACAGTGAATGGCTCTCTGCAGTTACAGAATCTAAACTTGATCTTGGTCTGTGTAAGCCAGCAGCAGAAGAGGAACGCTGAGGGGTTGAGGAACCAGACCTCTGCTCCACCACCTCATCTGAAATGGACCAAAGAAAAGCCATTTACATGAAACATGTATTTGCGGGAGCCCTTCCTATAAAGATGCTATATTCAGAAAATTAAGTAAATAAACACATCTGAGCAAGGACAGCTTAATAATGAACGTTCTAATTCAGTGTTTTAGGAGCAGGGGTGGCAATACTTCTTCCCTCCCACAATTATAACAGACATCACTAATCAATCACAGCACTTCCACACAGTCAAAATGTGACCCCAAAATCCTTCTGAACATAGTATTTGGCATTAATCTTGAAATCAAACTGATACTCCAGCATTTGAAGAAAACACATCCTTGGATGTGTTGGAGGCTTATTTTCTTGCAGCATATCAACAAAAAATTATTAAGATAAAAGCAAGTTAACCATCACACAGTGGTTCTGAACCTTCAGTGCACACTGCAATTGCCTGGGGAAAGGGGCGAGGAAAATGTTAAAAATGCAGATTCCCAGTTTCCCAGGACCCATCTCCAGAGATCCTGATTTGGTAGGTCTGGGGTAGTTCCCAAGAATCTGCATTTTAATAAGAACTCTGGGTAATTCTGATGCAGGTGGTTTGGGGACCATATAAACACTACTACAATTGATGACAGTTCAAGAATAAAATTTCAATGCTCTGTTTAAACAACTTCCCCAAGTCTGAACTCAGTTCTACTCTTGTTCCACTCTTCTCCTGAGCCTTGGTTTATTCTGTTTTTATCCCACTGGGGCCTCTGAACGGAACAAGCGTTATTTGGTTGACCCGGGTTTGACTCGTCACACATGAAATACTTGGACACAACCAGCTCCCCTGACTCCTTTGACTCCTGATGGCCATGGGCACCGAAATCCAACCCAAACCCCAGGAGAGGCCTATGTGGTCACCTTGGCCACCAGGATGAGGGAAGTTGATGAATGGGGAAGTCTAGATATTATAATGCTAATAGTAATAAAATATGAATGGAGAAATGTGACAAAGAACCTGACACATCAGCTAATTTCAGGCAAAACTTGCTTCCCTGTTGTTCCTTACTTTTGCTCTACAGCCAACACTTCCAATAACTTTTTTAGGCCAAAAGGAAGCACTTCTTTTTGAGAGGTGCTGGATTAGAGATATTCCACGTGTCTTCGATCATTTTCATTTCACTTACATTTTTAGTTAAGTCCAGATTACTTAAAAACCAGTATAGAAGACCTACCCACCATGTCTTTGAGATGATTTTAACATCTTGTCAACTAGTGCCAAGTTTTATCTTCTCAGAGCTCATGCTTGCATAGCTTCCTTACCATCAATGCTTTTAAAGTCCAAAAGATAGCTTCTATTGTCAACCAGGTAAAGTTGTAAGCTCATTTTCACATAGTTGCCAGTCACTGGATTTTTTCTTCTTACACGAAGATGGTATGCATTCACTACCTAAAATGAGAAATCTTCTTTAAGGAAAAACGTTAAAAATAACAAACTACGAAATATCTCCCTTATTCTTCTTATTTCAAAGAATACCAAAACAAATAATTGATAGAGGTAGGGTAGAGAAGGAATTCCTGAATGATCTTTTATTTTTATATTACATTGTAGTTTAGTATTTATTTAATCCCCACTAACAGTACTGTTTGTGTACAGCCATGAAAATTTAAAGAGAACTCAGAGATTATATAGAGTCTAGCCATCGTTCTAGACATGCATCCACTTTAAACCAATAATAATTCTGGTTGCTCAGCTTCAGTTTGAATACATTTACCTGTGAATACGGAGTAGAAGGGAATAAACAAGAACTAACATGTTAATGGTTTACAGCAGGCACTGTAACACGTACTGTCACAAAACTGAAGCATCACAATAGGCCTGCGAGGAAGATATTATTTGCCTTTTCAAGATAAGGAAACTGCAGCTCAGACAAAAAAGATTCTGGGTTTTCAAAACATTTATCTAATTAGTTCCAAAAATTTTTCAGTAAGGAATTCTAAAGACATTAACATCTCTTTTTTAACTAACCAAATAAAATTGCTTCAGAAAAAGGAGGTCTGTTTTTTAAATGGTTTTAAATAAATATTACTTTGTTTATTCATTTCATGTACTAATAATGAAATGAAAATGACTGATTTACTCAAACACGTCAAATGAATATTTACACGGTATATTTGAACATTTTTCTTCTTCCTTTAAAAATACATACAGTCCTCAAGAAAGGAATAAGAGTGAAAGGGACATTTGAAATGAAAAAAATGCTTCCTCCCCCACATATACACAAATAGAATTGAAATGAATTTGAGCACTAATTTAAAAAAAGTACAATGTGGGCTGAGAGTAAGAAAAATATACCATAACTAAGGATAAAAAGCACCAGCCAAATAAGAGAGATTTTCTCAACTTAGAGAAAAGTATTTGTTGACTGAATAAATATGTCCTGATGGTATAATTTGTATTGACCACTAGCTGCTACAGCTACTGGCAAAATGAAAAAACAAATCCTCTCTAAGAAAAGAGAGAGAGAAGTTAAAACATACTATCTTTGAAGACACATGACTTTTTATTACTATGACGCATGCTGAAACAGGTGACTTCAAGTTGACTACTTTTTGTTTCTTGGCCAAGAATGCTATTCTGTAATTCAAAAATATGTAGGTTCCCAAAATCAACAGCTCCTCATTCTTACAGATGTTTATTTCTTCTGTTTTGAATGCACATGGTATTTTATTGGAAAGAATGGGGTTTACCATCCAGAAGCATCAAGCCCACTAAATTTACATCTAAACCAAAACCAACTTTTTCATTGACCTCAGTACTCAACTCAGCAGTTCAGAACAACATACTATACAGAAAAATGGCTTCTACAAATGGTCTTAATATACTATAATTTCCTACCTTCCATTCAAAATCCAGCTGCTTCATAGCTCGGTAAACTTCAGCCATAATGTCATATGGTTTGCTTTGACTTCGGATTCCAAGATGCCACTTGGCTTTTTTCACAGCTAAAGGTTTGGGTTTAGTAGTATTCAGCGCATCCAATGGACATCTTGCTTTAGGACTGTCTGCTATAAGAGGTGGCATCCTTTCTGGATGAGGTTTCAGGCCTGGGGGAATATGCATGGTACTATCATCCATAAAAGAACCAGTTGGGGGACTAGAGGCGAGGTAGAACTCACTGGCTTGGTTCATTATTCTCCGATTGTCAATGATAAGATGATAAGCCACTGCAAGCTGGTCTTGAGGGTCACCACTATATAAACTGTTCATTACTTCTGATTCTGTACACTCAAATTTTTCACATACTTCTTTCACAGCCTCATCATCAATGACGTTAGCATCATAGGAGGGGTCCTCAGGAAATAAGTAACTGGGCAAATCTTGTTTAAACCATTCATGCTCTCTAGGAAAAATACCACAATACACTATTGTAAGAACATGCTTTGGCAAGTCCCAAGTAATTTAGACACGAGGCAATATAATATAACAGAATCGGAAAGACTTGGTCTCTAGCTACTTACTAGCTATGTGACTCTGGGTAAGTTAATTAACCCCTACCCTTGAATAACTATGGTTATTCAGACTTGGGTGTTTGGCTGACATTTTCTCAAAAATAAACAAAATGAGCCTGTCACTTCAAAGAAACAACTGGCAGTATTTGTTGCCAATGATAAAATTCAAGCTTTCAAGCAAAATTTTAGAATTTTGTATAATTTGTATCTGCCTCCCTGAGTTTGACAGCTTCCCAAATACTTACACTTTTCTGATAACATTATAGTGATGATAATAATGAATATGATTTTTGATAATGTATAATGAAATGTGTCACCATTTGGAAAATCTGTCTAACTCAATAACCCAGTATTTTCCAAATTATCTACAGATGATGTTACAGAATCATACATGGGTAAAAGTTCCACTAAAATGCAAAACAGACCAGTGGATTTTATTGTAATAAAGCATAAAAGTTCACTGATATGTTTTCTGATTTGATATTGCAACTAACATGTTAAGCACTGGTTTAATATCAAAGAAGAATATAACAACTATCTGAAAGGCTATTAAAATGTCCCTCCCTTTTCCAACCACTTATCTGAGTGAGGTCAGATCTTCTTTACAGACTTCAATTAATGAACATATTGCAACAGAGTGAATGAAGAAGTGGATATGAGAATCTAGCTGCTGTCTTTGATTAAGCCAAACATTAAGAGGATTTGAAAAATGTAAAATAATGCCACTCTTGTCACCACTTTTTTTTTTTTTTGGTAAATAAGGTTATTTTTCATAAAAGAGGTTTTTTAGATTAACATATAGTAGATTTATTGTTATTTTTAAGTGAATTAAATAGTTTTATATTTCTCGGTTTTAATTTCTAATATGATATTGATAGATATAACGTGCACTAAAAACAAAAACAAACAACATGCAGCTCTTTGCACACGATGTTATTGCCACCTTAGAATCCCCTGCCCTTTTCAACTGACTCACATGTACTGTTTCTTCAAGACCATGCAGCAGTGCTACACGGTAGAACTGGGCACCCCCTCACTAAATTCAGATCAATATATATTTTGCCTGAATACTTTCTACTGAGTAATTAATTCATCTATGAATATTTACTAAGGACGTACTATGGCAAAAAGACATGCTCCTTCTACTCCTATAGTCTCGCTGGATACAGATTAAATACAAAAATAAATATATAGTTACAACTATGCAATATGAAAATCTTGTGATAAAGATTGTGAGTGAAAAGCATGGGGTAAAATGAGAGCATATAATTGAGAATGGGAGGCAAGTGATCAGGGAAGCCACTCTGAGTAATATTTAAGCAGATACCAGAATGACTGTAAGTCAGCTGAGCAAAGAGTTGGGGAACAGGTATTTCTAGCAAAGGAAACAATATATGCAAAGACTCTAAGAAGAGAAAGAGATTTGCCATGTTCAAGGAACTGAACTGAGGCCACTATCATGAAGGCCTGAGTTACACGTTGCAGTGGCAAAACACATCAGATATTTTTTTTTTTAATTTTATTTATTTATTTTTCCCCCCAAGCCCCAGTAGATAGTTGTATGTCATAGCTGCACATCCTTCCAGTTGCTGTATGTGGGACGCGGCCTCAGCATAGCCGGAGAAGTGGTGCATCGACGCGCGCCCGGGATCCGAACCCGGGCCTCCAGCAGCGGAGTGCACGCACCTAACTGCCAAGCCACGGGGCCGGCCCTCACATCAGATATTTCTGACAGCTGTAGGCTATAAGAAAAGTTTTGGAATTTGAATCTATGGTTGATAAAAATCACTGCAAGACTTTAAAGAGACAGGGGTGACATAATCTAATTTGCATTCTGTAAAGATCAGTCTGCTTCTGATACAGAAATTGAATTGAAACGATAAAAATAATAATAATGACAATGATGCTAGTGCAATAGTCCAAGTGAGAAATGATGGTGTACTAGGCCCTGAGGATATATACAAAGATGAAACTTCTACAGCTTCTAGTAGATCTTTCTATTGTAACACTCACACTTTCTTATAGTTACTGATTTTTTCTTAATCTTTCCCACTAAATTGGGAGCTCCTTGAAAGAGTGCCCACGCTTTATTTAGCTGTACTCCAGTATCCAGTACAGAATACATGCTCAATAAGTGCATAAAAAATAAATGATAAATGACACGTGAAGTATGAAGGAAAAAATGAACTCATTAATGTGTTTATTTGCTATATCATGATAATAAGCATCTAATATATGTTTAGTAATAAAAATGATACATATTAATTTTTTCAAAAAAAATAATAGAAGATAAATTTTGTTACATGTCTAAAATTTTAAAAATATCAATGACAAATAGGGAAGACAAGAACTTTTGAATGAACTTCAAAACTTTACTCTTCTAAAAGCAATGAAATTACTAGCAAAAATTGTCAAAATCAACCTGTTCAGAACTCTGGAAATTAAGCAACGGCTTGCAACAATCTAAAGAGTATTTATTCAAGAAAAATGCCTGAATCTCAGTCAGAACAGCAGTATTTGTGATGTTTTAATTGCCCTCTATCTCCCTTTCCCCATTTCTATGGTAGCCCAGAAAACCAGCAGCCTACCAACTACTTGGAGGGAGAGAGGGAGAATAGGTTTAGAGTTCTCCAAAAGTCCTGTCGCCAGAGAACTGTCACTATTTGACATGTCTGGTGTTCCCTGGAAATTTCTACTCACAAGTCTTGTCTTTACCTCACTTGACTCAGACCTCTCTTACTGCAAACAGCCTTCTCTCCGGGACATTCATCAAAAGCAATCAATGGCAACTGTCTAACATCCCAGCTGCCTAAAGCAGCAATAAGAGGTGGAGCAAACAAGAAGCTGACCAAAACCTAAAAGGAGAAGTTAGGGAATAAGAGTTCCACAGGGGTCTTTTAAATACTCTGATATATTCCTGGGACTCAAGAAGGCCACACAGATATGCAGGGCTGTGTGCATGCCCAAAAAGGCCTTAATTTTTCATCACTGGCTGACTTTGAGGCTCTATGCTAGCAGGAACTGAAGGCTAAGGCAGAGTTATGAACTTCTCACTGGAACACTGACGACATACCCCAAAATGCACACACAGTCCCTCAGCAAAGGCTGGGACACTTATTAGATCAATGCACTTAAGGAAAGCTCTGTCTAATAATTAGCTGACCATGAAGCTAACCAAGCAGAGACTTCAGTGGCCACCCACAACCGAGAAGACAGACTTCATGGAATTGGTTCAGTAAAATCATTAAACAAACGGACAAGAGCAACAACAACAACATACAACAATTACAAACTCTAGGCATATACCCAAGAGAAATGAAAACATATAACCATATAAAAACTTGTACATGAATGTTCATAGCAACATTATTCATAAGAGCCAAAAAGTGTAAACGACTCAAATATCCATTAACTGATGAATGGATAAACAAAATGTAGTATATACATACAATGGAATATTTTTCAAGCAAAAAAAGAATGAAGTACTGATATATGCTACACCATGAAAGAACCTTGAAAATATTATGCTAAATGAAAGAAGCCAGACTCAAAAGGCCACACGCTGCATGAATCCATTATATGAAATGTCCAGAATAGGCAAATCCATAAAGACAGAAAGTAGATTAGTGGTTGCTAGGGGCTGAAAGGAGGAAGAAATGGGTAATGAATACTAATGTGTATAGAGTTTCTTTTGGGGATGATGAAAATGTTCTGGAATTAGATAGCGGTGATGATTGTACAACTTTGTGAATATACTAAAAAACCACTGAATTATATAATTTAAAGAGGCAAATTTATGGTATGTGAATCGCATCAATAAAATAAATGTTTAAAAAACAATAAATAGGGAAATAATCTAAATTTTTTTTTCTAATTCATTAATTTAGACAAAGGACCATAATTCTTTACAATAACAAAACTGCCAATTAAAAGGCCATACTTCCAGCTCTTGATTTTCAGGAGTCAGTTTCTGAATTAACTCTACCAAGGTAAGCAGTAACCAGGATGTTTATGAAGGTTCACCTGAGACAAAATCAATTCATTTCCATGGGTTACTACACAGCCACCAGAAATTATGTCTTTCTATCACCACTACCTGATACCTGATTTTGATATATGACTTAAGACTAAATGAGTTAAAAGGCTACCAAACAAATTTTAGAAACTTTACAATGTTTCTAAACTTCTTTAAGTGCAGCTAAAAGGTTTTTATATAGTCACTTAAAGATTAATAGCTAACACTGTGTGCTGGACATTGTTCCAAGAGCTGTAATTAGGTTGAACATTTGCAGTTTCTGATATTCAACTCTTTTTAGACCTACAGAAGTAGTAAATTCACATGGTTCAACCTAAGATTATCCTCCCAACAAATCCACTATATATGATGTAACTAAAGCACAAAGAGAGTAAGTAATATACTGATAGCTAGTAAACAGAAGAATCAGGATTCATATTTAGACAGTTGAACTTTAGACTCTTTTTTAATCACAATAACATTAATAGTAATACTAAGCTTAAGACACTTGGGACAACAGAAAGATGTGATTTTCATGAAGACAATGTCTGTCTTGTCTACCACTATATTCCCAGCACCTAGTATATGACCTTGAACACAGTAGATGCTAAATAAATATTTGTTGAATAAATAAAAGCAAAAATGATTAATTGAACAAATAAATATTGAGATATATTTTCTAACCTCCAATGGCTTACCATAAGAAAAATAAGATCTGTACAGAAATAACTATAAGACAGAACGTAGTAGTAGAAATATAAAATATTACAGTATATTGGAGGAAGGACAGACGTCAGAGAACTGGTGTAGCAATTTGGATTAGTAGAAATAGTACAGGTTTTGAATTCAGGCAATTTCTGAGTTAAGCCCCACTTCTGCCTCTTATTAGCTGTGTAATTTTCAACAAACACAGATTTATTCAACACAATTCATATCAAGTGCACAATGCCTGGCACATATTAATACTTGGTCCCTAATTTAAAGGAACTTAAAATTTAATAGGGGCAAACAGATAGATAAGTGAACTATAACAGAATCTTTCTAAGCTTCAGTTTCATGGTTTGGAAGATGAAAATAATAGCTACCTTATTGTCAATGTAATAAAATACATCAAGTATCTAGCAAAATGCTTCGTATATAATAATTGTTCAATAATTAGTAATTCTTTCCCTGTTGAGCTGTACTTTATTGAATCAAGAATTCCCAAACATTAAAAAACTGAATATGAATAAATAAAAAGATGAAAAGTTCAAATTCAAGTTTTATATTTTTTAAGTACAGAGATGAATGCCACTATTTTTTACCACCTACATATGTGTAAATTAACTCATCCTAGTAGAATTTTATTTACATTTTTCTCCTAAAGCCTATAAATTTAAAAACATCTGTTTTAAAATAACAGAATCAGTACTTTTAGTATTCTAAATGTATGTGCTGATACAAACAGGTGCAAGTACATGTATAGCAGCATATCTAATTTTCTCTCTAAGGAAAAGCCAATTAAGTGAACTATTTATTCTAAAGAACTGAGAACACAAGAGGTTTTATTCCTGCTAAGTTCATTTCCGTAACTAAATCTGGTGCTGATTTACAATTTTATATTTTTATGTATGAGGCCGGGAACACTGAAGAAAGGCTGGGGGAAGAAAACAGTACATGAACGCAAAAAGAATCAGTCCTTGCCTGCAAAAGAGAGCGGCAGCAGTCACACAAACAACCACCTCAGTCACCATTTAAACATTCCAAGAGTCACAGATCTCTAAACAGTCATTTTGGCTTATGAGGAAAATGGGAAGGATTCTGGAAAGACGTCAAAAGAATGTATTTGTAAATAAATACCTGATAAAATGTTAGGTAAGAACAAAAAACCCTCTAAGAAACATGACATGATAAGTAAAAAGTGGAAGGCAATGAATCACCCTGGCTTGCGTGTGCTACATAAAGGTCATATTCACAGTAACACAGCAACTGCACTTTCAAAGTTTCTCACATAACAAGAAATCCCTCACAGCAAACCCACTAGCAGCTATTTTTGGATTCAAAATCTTAGCAACACTTTTTATGCTTTATTTCATCAACCATATGTAAAATACACAAATCTCACCCTGTTTTCCATATGAAATTTATTCAAATACTTTCTGAGCATATACTATATTCCTAAGCCTTCTAGCACTGTATACACAAAAATGAGTAACACACTCTCTCTACCCCTTTGTAGTTACAATTTAAGAGAGGAGAAAGACACACTGAGAAACAGCTAGATACAAAATGAGAACGAAAGAATAAAAGCACGAACAAAATGTGGAAATCACAGAAGCAGAAGCAACATTGCCTAGGGGAGGCAGAAGTGATTTCACAAGGGAGGTGATATATGAGCAGAATTTTAAAGGATGAATGGAAATATAACAGGTCAAAAAAGGCATCAGAGGCAAAGGGAATAATATAAACAAAGACACGAAGGTATAAAATATATGTTATATTTGAGGAACAAGGAAAAATCCAATGTGGCTGAAGCAGTGGTACAAGGGGTGTCGTGGTAAGTGCAGGCAATGAGACTGCAGGAGGAGGAGAGCCTTCCTCTGAAGGGCCTCGTATGCTTGCTACCTAAGCTAAAAAGCTTGGGGAATAATCTGAAATATTTAAAAGATGAGTGACGTGATGAAGTTTGTGTAATAAGGAAAGCAATTGTTCACATAAAGTGTTACAGAGCCTAGCATAAAGCAGGCACTCAATTAGTGCTACTATTATTAATACTAGAATATGTAGATAATGGTAACAAAAAGAATATTTACCTTATGTCCTTGATAGTTGCTCGTTTCAGGGGGTCAACCTGCAGCATATGCATCAGGAGAGTGGCAACAGAACGATTGAGATATTCTGGGATATAAAAAACACCCCCTCGGATCTTCTTAAATAACGTGGGTACATGCTCATCATCAAATGGGAGGGTGCCACAGAGAAGAGCATACAAAATCACACCACAGCTCCAGATATCAACTTCCGGACCTGCATACAATCTAAGAAAGAGGATGACAACACAAACCTGAAATGCAAGTGCCACTTTTTCTCATCTATATGTACCCTGCTTCTCTATATACACACAGTATAGACTCAGTATTTATTGCTTTCCAAGGTCTTTACTGAAGTCCATGGCTGCTCCCCAACACTCAATGGTTGTTCTCCATAGGGAATAATTGATCTAACCAATGACTATTCAAGTTTTCCAAAAGAAAAAGGTATTTTTATTTATTTGGCACAAACTCAATTAACTGAATTTACTAATTGACTAATTAAAACATTCAAAACTTTCTATGACTGATTTTTGATGGAAATATCAAAGTAGATGACCATAAATTTGATAAAAACAATACTATATAATGTATAGGCTCTTTTTACCATAAAACTACTACAAAAAAGAAAATGCATATATAATAGAATTTTTATCCCTTGCACACCTATTTTAGGGAATATTTGAAACAGTAAAGTACCTAATTAGTCCTGTGGCAATCTCTTTGACAGTATTTATCCTGTAGCACATTACCCTGAGTACCTACTTACTTTCATCCTAACCACCTGCTAGCTCATGGGATTAAGATGAACTTTGCTCCAGAAAACCTACGCCTAGAATGTTACTGCTTTTTTCTCTCAGCTTTCTACAGTATTAAAATTCCCGATAGCATATTATCAAACTCAAACCTAGGTGTGAGGTAACAAAGTAAATCTCTACAATTCTAATTAAAAGAATACAATCCATTTCAATAAAAATTGTTATCATTTACATCATTTGCTGTATTGTCCAAACTCCTGTATCTGCTACCTGCAATAATACCTTTTCTATACATTCTCTCAGAGAATTCTGTTAACTTTGAAAATCAGACATTAGTCACTGTAGAAGACTTGAGTTTACCACTGCAATCTGTATAAACATTTTTAAAATGTACCATTGAGTAAGTTACATGAGTGATTACACAATCTCCACTTGGGCAGTTTAATTTCATGAAACAATATTGTCCCCCAAAACCTCCTTCTTCTAAAGACAAAATATAAAACAATACTCTGTATACTTTATAAAAGAATACGTAAAGTATTATTAAAGGACTGTGTCTGATAAGTAAATAATGACACTGGCTTAAATTTAGCAAATGTTTACTCTCTTACCTGCACTTTTCTAAAATGAAAAAAATCAAGATTTGTTTCAGTTATCTTTTTAAAGGAAAAACTCCTTAAATACATCATAACAAAATCTAAATTAAATGTTTCAAAAATTATTTAATATAACTATTCTCTCTTGAATAATGGAAAAATTAAAGGAACAATTTGTTTCTACTATGTTAAAAATCTTATCTTCCAAAGAGAATATACTATAATTAAATGTTATCAGAATGAACAAAAGATGACAAAAAGCTCACTCTTCACTAATATATTATTACCTGCCTGAGATGACTTCAGGTGCTGCATAATTTGGAGATCCACAACTAGTTCGCAGAAATTCACCATCTGACATCATATTAGATAATCCTGAAAAAAGGAGTAATGTTTACTTGGTACTAGATATTTTTAAAAGCAGATATAGATAAACACATGAGGAAAAAGGTCAAGTCTTTAATGCTCCATACATCATATTTTTTAATTATTAAAAAAAGCAGTGGAAAGCATTTGTTAAACTAGAAAGAGACCATTTCAGAGCGGTTACCCCATGACAAAATCCTGAAGTACATCACACAAACTGAAATTAAACTCCTTTTCTAAATAAAAATGTTAATTCACTTCACAAATATGAGGTTATTCTAAATTATATAAACTTTTATAATGTTTTTTATATTTATAAAAGCATCAAAATATTATTTATTCACTTATACAGTTAAAAGAATAAAACAGAAACTATTACTTTTTTACATTATGCTTTCAAAAGCCTTTTAAAAAAATACCTAAGTAGAAATCAGACAAGCTCCAATTCACAAAGACTATGTTCCAAAAATTTTTAATTTGGAAACCTTTAATTCAACGTAGGAAAAATAATCTATCAAACCAAAAGCCTAGTTGAACTATAGTACTAAATGAGTTTTGTGATTTAGAGAAGGAAGAGAAATAGGGAAACTATTTTCCTGGTTTTTAGATTAAAGACGAGGTACAAAAATTTTTAAATAACGAACACTGAACTGTGGCACCCTTCCCTCTCTCTTTCCATAATCTCTTACTTCCTAATCCTTTTCCCAAACACCTTCTATGGCACCCTTTCCAGGTATGTTTACCCCAGAAAGTGTTTGGTGTATAAAAATTACATTTTACCTTTTCTTTTATCCCTGATAAGAACTCCTATTCTTTTACCAAGTTGTTAGATGTTACCCTGAGACTGCTGACATTCCCCCTCAATCAATTCAGAAGGACTATAAAGCTCCAGAATTGCATGCAAATTTTCATGTACCTCCGTGCTGAGCCTGCAACTAATCCCTTTTTATGGTTTAGAATTTACAATGTTGAAACTGAAAGTTCTTACTTCTTTAAGAGTTCTTAACACATTTTAAAAGGCAGCTAGCACATTTCTGAACAACCCTGTAGTTACATACCAAAATCAGCTATCTTGGCATTCATCTGTGCATCCAATAGCACGTTCTCTGGTTTCAAGTCTCGATGAACAACCATATGCCTGTGACAGTAATCCACAGCAGACAGAATCTGCTGAAAGAGCCTCCTGGCTTCCATCTCTTCAACCTATCAAGTACAGAAAAGCTTTACTAAGGATATTTGGGACATTTACATAGCAAGAATTTCAGTTTCATAATCAGCCTAAATATAACTAAGTAAACTAATTAAAATTGTGTTATAATTCTCAACAAATCAGAAAAACAAACCAAAAACTTGCATTAATACTCAACATGTCAATCAACAGGTTTTTCTTTGCTGCTAGGCAGTAACATTTAATTTTCAACCAATATTACTAAATGTTTACAATGTTTTGGAGAGTTGACAAGTAAAACAACCTAACGCAGAACTTATTTGAAAGTGCTAAGAAAAGGAAATAAATGAAACTTCAACATGATATTATGGAACGGGTTTTTCATTTTGAAAACTATAGGCATCATGTTGGCAATTGACAGGAACATATTTCCTAAAATCAGTATTTCAAAAGGTGTATTTTTTAAGAAAGAAAAGATGTCTAATACTCTGTATGTTTAGTTGGGCATTATTACAGAAGCAACCCCAACTTTGAAGATCTCTTTGTGGTTGGCTATTTCCCACTACTTTCCTCCTTTTTAGCTTAGGGGCTTACTGTACTAGATAGTATGTTACTCACCCGTCCATGTTTACAGATGTAGTCAAATAATTCACCACCAGACACATACTCCATTACCATAAAAAAATCTGTTGGAGTGCTGATCACCTGGTATCTTTTTTATAAATGAAAAAAGTTAATAAAAAATTTTGCTTTAACCAAAATGAATCTAGTATATCTATTCTTGCTACGATTTTATAGTCCAGTGTTTTACAATATTTTAAGATGGCTAAAAATTATATAATGTTATCAAAATTATCACACAGCCATGCAAAATTCAACTACTTTCTGGAGCTTACCAACTTTCCTTCAGATTCTCTTTTATGTTCCATTAAACAACGAAGCATTAATTTTTTTCATTTAAACAAAACTTTACAGTCTATGGAGATGAGGCATCATATATTTAAACAAAGGTAAAAAATATTCTTGGAAATATTAAATGATACCACAGGGATATAATCAGCAAAATCCAAAAGTGGAAAAATGGACTTTTCTTCAACAAATAAAATGCAAGAAAAAAGGGGAAGGGGAAGCTATAGATTAAAAGGACTCAAGAGACATACTGATCAATTATATGGTATAGATTTCTTTTGATTTTGATTCAAACAAACCAACTTTAAAAACCATTTATGAAATAATCAAGAAAGTCTAAATACTGACTGGACGGTTGATAATATTGTTAATTATTTTAATTTTTTAGGTGTAATAATGAACTGTGCTTGTATTATTAAAATAAAGTCTTTATCTTCCAGAGTAGATACTGAAGAGTTTACAGATTAAAAACATAATATTTGGGATTTGCTTCAAAATAATTCAGGATGGAAGAAGTAGGAGGAAGTAGATAAAACACTACCTCACAATTGTTGAAGCTGAATGACAGATATATGAGGCTTTATCACTTTACTTTTGTACACAATAAAAAAAATTCCCATGATAAAAAATTAAATAGACATATGTATGTATGTGTGCGTGTGTGTATACATATATATTTCTAGGCATTCAAAACTGAGCACATTAAAAAAATAAAGAGGGAGTGACATCAGCATCATGGCAGAGTGAGTTGTTCCCTTAGTCTCTCCCCACTAAGTTACAACTAAACGGACATTCATTAACCAACAGAGGATTCCCTACAAAGCACAACAGGATGTCTGAGAGATCCACATAGTCATACATCTGAAGGTGGAACTGGATTCCCAGGAAGCAGAGGAAAGAGATGAGCGGATCCCTCCACCTCACTGGCAGCAGCGATCTAGGTCGCAGGTCCTCACAGAGCTGCCAGCGCGCAACTGTAAGAGGAAGCTGGGGGCAGCCAGGACTGTGTGTGAACGCTTTCACTTTCAGAGTTACGGCCTGGAAGCAGGAGTACCCATCATGCTGCAGCAGCTGTACCCATGGGAACACTCTCCATCCAGTGGCACAGCCCAGCCCCCACAAAGGAGCCCTCACCAAGCGCAGCACCTCAGGCAAACCACCCATGAGCACAGAGCTGGCCCGCACATGCAAAATAAAGCGCCTCCTCCCCACCTAGTGCACCAGCTCGGCCGGTCCACTGCCAAGACAGCAGTCCTGCACCAGACTGTCTGCCCATGCATGTGTGACCCACCAAGCGACTGTGGCCAGCAGGCAAATGCAGATGAGCCCTACTGGCACAATTTCCAGAAGACATGGCAGGTTCAGAAAACACAGCTCCTGCCCAGTCCCCAGAGGTGGCAGGTGGGATCTATGACCTGATAATACCACAAAGGCCCCAGCAAAGGATCAGTTCATCAAACACCATGAAAAACTACAATAACACTTCAGAGCAGAAAGAAAATGACAAATCTCCAGAAATCAATCCCGAAGTCACAAAAATTTACAAACTAAAATGAAAGAGAATTCAAAAATAGTTGTCATAAAGAAACTCAACAAATTAAAAGAAAACTCAAAAACACAGTTCAATGAGCTCAGGAATAAAATTAATGAGCAGAAGGAATACTTCACCAAAAAGACTGAAACTCTAAAAAAAAAAAAAAAAAAAATTCTAGAAAAGAAGAACACAATTAATGAGATAAAAAAATAATGAAGAATCCTAAAACAATAGAACTGACATTATGGAAAACAGTATTAGCGATTTAGAGGACAGAAATATAGAAACGCTTCAAGTGGAGAAGAGAGAACTAAGATTTTCAAAAAATGAAGAAACTCCTAGAGAAATATCCGACTCAATGAGAAAACACAACATAAGGATTATATGTATTCCAGAGGGAGACGGGAGGTATAAAAACGAATATAGCTTGTTCAAAGAAATAAAAGCTGAGAACTTCCCAAACCTGGCGAACGAACAGGACTTACAAGTACATGAAGCCAAGAGAACTCCTATTTACATCATGCAAAAAGACCTTCTCCAAGGCATATAATAGTAAAATGGGCAAAAGTCAATGACAAAGAAAAAATATTAAGGGCAGCAAGGCAGAAGAAAATAACTTACAAAGGAAAGCCTATCAGGCTTTCAACAGATTCTCCACAGAAACCTTACAGGCTAAGAGAGAACGGAACGATATATTCAAAATACTGAAAGACAAAAACTTTCAGCTAAGAATACTCTATCCAGCAAAACCATCCTTCAGATATGATGGAGAAATAAAAGTTTTCCCAGATAAACGAAAGCTGAGGGAGTTCATCGCCACTAGACCTTCCTTACAAGAAATGTTCAAGGAAGCTCTCATACCTGAAACAAAAAGACAAAGGTTTACAAAGCTTTGAGCAAGGAGATAGTCACACAAAATCAGAAAATTGCAGCTCTTTAGCAGAACAGGTTAGCAAACACTTAACTAAAACATAAAAGATAAAGGGAAACAAAGCATCAAAAATAACTAGAAACAGACCAATTAAGTCACAAACTCAACACAGAATAATTTGTGACAACAACAATTCAGAAGGGGAAGAGGAAAGAGATGCAACCTGCTTAGGCTAATGGAGAGAAGAGGCTATCAGAAAATGGACTATCTCAACTACAAGAACTTTTATACAAACCTCATGGTAACCAGTAAACAAAAAAATTAGAGCAGAGCCACAATTCCTAAATAAAGAGAAACTGAGAAAACCATCACAGAAAACCACCAAACTGAAATGGCAGTCAGAAATACAAGGGAAGAGAAACAATGGAAATATAGAACAACTGAAAAACAAGAAATAAAATGGCAGTTATATTAAGCCCTCATATATCACTAATCACTCTAAATGTAAATAAATTGAATTCTCCAATCAAAAGACAAAAAGTAGCTGGATTGATTAAAAAACAAGACCCAACAATATGCTGCCTCCAGGAAACACAACCCAGCCCTAAAGAAAAACACAGGCCAGAGTGAAGGGATCGAAGATGATACTCAAAGCAAATGGAAAACAAAAGAAAGCAGGTGTTGCCATGCTTATATCAGACAAAGCAGACTTCAAGATGAAAAAGGCAATGAGAGACAAAGAGGGGCAGTATATAATGATAAAAGGGACATTCCACCAAGAGGACATAATACTTATGAATATATATGCCCCTAACACAGGAGCACAAAAGTATATAAAGCAACTATTAACAGACCTAAAGGGAAAAATACACAGCAACAGAATAATAGTAGGGGACCTCAACACCCCACTTACATAAATGGATAGATCATCCTGACAGAAAGTCAACAAGGAAATAGTGGATTAAATGAAACATTAGATCAGATGGACTTAATACATATATGTAGAACATTCCATCCAAAAACAGCAGAATACACATTCTTCTCAAGTGCACATGGAACATTCTCAAAGATAGACCATATGTTGGGAAATAAGGCAAGGCTGAATACATTTAAGAAGACTGAAATCATATCAAGCATCTTCTCTGACCACAAACCTATGAAACTAGAAATCAACTACAAGAAAATAGCTGGAAAAGTGACAAATATGTGGATACTAAACAACATGCTACTGAACAACCATTGGATCAATGAAGAAATCAAAGGAGAAAACAAACACTACCTGCAGACAAATGAAATGAAAATACAACATACCAACTCTTAAGAGATGCAGCAAAAGTGGTTCCAAGAGCAAAATTCATCGCAATACAGGCCCACCTCAACAAACAAGAAAAATCTCAAAAAAGTAATCTTAAACTACACCTAACAGAAATAGAAAAAGAAGAATAAACAAAGCCCAAAGTCAGCATAAGAAGGGAAATAATAAAAATTAGAGAAGAAATAAAAGAAATATAAAGCAAAAACAAAACAAAGCAGTAGAAAGGATCAATGAGATAAGAGCTAGTTCTTTGAGAAGATAAACAATATTGACAAACCCTTAGCCAGACTCACTAAGAAAAAAAGAGAGAAGGCTCAAATAAATAAAATTAGAAATTAAAGAGGAGAAATTACAACAGATACCACAGAAATACAAAGGATTATAAGAGAATACTATGAAGAACTATATGCCAACAAATTGGACAATCTAGAAGAAATGGATAAATTCTTAGACTCATACAACCTCCCACAACTGAATCAAGAAGAAATAAAGAATATGAAAGGACCAATCACAAGTAAAGAGATTGAAGCAGTAATCAAAAACCTCTGAAAAAATAAAAGTCCAGGACCAGATGGCTTCTCTGGAGAATTCTACCAAACATTCAAAGAAGGTTTAATACCTATCCTTCTCAAACTATTCCAAAAAACTGAAGAAGACGGAACACTTCTTAACTCATTCTAGGAGGCCAACATCACCCTGATCCCAAAGCCAGACAAGGACAACAGAAAGAAGGAAAATTACAGGCCAATATCGCTGATTAACGTAGATGCAAAAATCCTCTACAAAATATTGGCAAACGAAACACAGCAATAAATTAAAAGGATCATATATGATGATCAACTGGTATTTATACCAGGGATGCAGGGATGGTTCAACATCCACAAATCAATCAATGTGATACACCACATTAATAAAGTGAGGATTATAAACCACATGATCATCTCAATAGGTGCAGAGAAAGCATTTGACAAGAACCAACATCTATTTATGATAAAAACCCTCTGTAAAATGGGTATAGAGGGAAAATACCTCAACGTAATAAAGGCCGTATATGACAAAGCCTCAGCCAACATCATATTCAACAGTGAAAAACTGAAAGCCATCCCTCTGAGAACAGGAACAAGACAACGGTGCCCACTCTGACCCCTCCTATTCAACATAGTACTGGAGGTTTTGGCCAGAGCAATTAGACGAGAAAAAGAAATAAAAGGTATCCAAATTGGCAAGGAAGAAGTGAAACTCTCACTGTTTGCAGATGACAGATTCTATATATAGAAAACCCTAAAGAAAACACCATAAAACTATCAGAAATAATCAACTGCAGCAAAGTTGCAGGGTACAAAATCAACTTACAAAAATCAGTTGCATTTTTTCTTTTTTTTTTTTTTTGTGAGGAAGATTAGCCCTGAACTAACATCCATTGCCAATCCTCCTCTTTTTGCTGAGGAAGATGGGCCTTGGGCTAACATCTGTGCACATCTTCCTCTACTTATGGGACATTGCCACAGCATGGCTTGACAAGCGGTGCATTGGTGCACACGCGGCATCCAAATCTGTGAACACCAGGCCACCAAAGTGGAGGGCACACACTTAACTGCTATGCCACTGAGCCGGCCCATCAGTTGCATTTCTATACTCTAATAACGAACTAACCAAAAGAGAAGCCAAGAATACAATCCCATTTACAATCACAACAAAAAGAATAAAATATCTAGGAATAAATTTAACCAAGGAAGTGAAAGACCTATACAACGAAAACTATAAGACATTATTGAAAGAAATTGATGATGATATAAAGAAATGGAAAGATATTCCATGCAGATGGATTGGAAGAATAAATATAATTAAAATGTCCATATTACCTAAAGCAATCTACAGATTCAATGCAATCCCAATCAGAATCCCAATGATATTCTTCACAGAAATAGAACAAAGAATCCTAAAATTCATACGGGGCAACAAAAGGTCCTGAACAACTAAAGTAGTCCTGAAAAAAGGAACAAAGGCATCACAGTCCTTGACTTCAAAATATACTACAAAGTTATAGTAATCAAAACAGCATAGGGCCGGCCCCGTGGCTTGGTGGTTAAGTGAGCGCGCTCCACTGCTGGCGACCCGGGTTCGGATCCCGGGCTCGCACCGACGCGCTGCTTCTCTGGCCATGCTGAGGCCGCGTCCCACATACAGCAACTAGAAGGATGTGCAGCTATGACACACAACTATCTACTGGGGCTTTGGGGGGAAAAAATAAATAAATAAAATCTTTAAAAAAAAAAACAAAAAACAGCATGGTACTGGTACAAAAACAGACACACAGGTCAATGAAACAAAACTGAAAGCCCAGAAATAAAACCACACATCTACAGACAGCCAATCTTTGACAAAGGAGCCAAGAATATACAACGCAGAAAGGAAAGTTTCTTCAATAAATGGTGTTGGTAAAACTGGAGAGCCACATGCAAAAGAATGAAATAGATCATTATCTTTCACCATACACAAAAATTAACTCAAAATGAATTAAAGACTTGAAGGTAAGATGTGAAACCATAAAACTCCTAGCAGAAAATATAGGCAGTACACACTTTGACATCGGTCTTAGAAGCATCTTTTCGAATACCATATCTATTCAGGCAAGGGAAACAAAAGAAAAAATAAACAAATGGGACTACTTCAGACTAAAGAGCTTCTGCAAGGCAAAGGAAACCAGGAACAAAATGAAAAGACAACCCACCAACTGGGAGAAAATATGTGCAAATCATATATCTGACAAGGGGTTAATTTCCAAAATATATAAAAAATTCATATAATTCACCAACAAAACAAACAAACAACCTGATCAAAAAATGGGCAGAGGGGGGCCAGCCCAGTAGCATAGTGGTTAAGTTCACGCACTCCGCTTCAGCAGCCCAGGGTTCACAGCTTCGGATCCCAGGCACAGACCTACACACCGCTTATCAAGCCATGCTGTGGCAGGCATCCCACATATAATGTAGAGAAAGATGGGCACAGATGTTAGCCCAGGGCCAATCTTCCTCACCAAAAACAGGATTGGCAACAGATGTTAGCTCAAGGCTAATCTCCTCACAAAAAAAAAAAAAAATGGGCAGAGGATATGAACAGACATTTTTCCAAAGAAGATATACAGACAGCCAACAGGCATATGAAAAGATGATCAATATCACTAATCATTAGGGAAATGCAAATCAAAATTACAATGAGATATCACCTTACACCCAGTAGAATGGCTATAATCACCAGGACAAAAAATAAAAAATGTTGGAGAGGATGTGGAGAAAAGGGAACCCTCATACATTGCTGGTGGGAATGCAAACTGGTGTAGCCACTACGGAAAACAGTACGGAGATTTCTCAAAAAATTTAAAATAGAAATACCATATGACCCAGCTATCCCACTACTGGGTATTTATACAAAGAACTTGAAATCAACAATTCAAAGAGATTTATGCACCCCTATGTTCACTGCAGCATTATTCACAATAGCCAAGATGTGGAAGAACCCAAGTGCCCATCAATCGCTAAATGGATAAAGATGTGGTATATATATATATAAAAGAATACTACTCAACATTAAAAAAGACAAAATCGTTCCATTTGCAACAACATGGATGGACCTTGAGGGTATGTTCTTAAGCAAAATAAGCCAGACAGAGAAAGACAAACACTGCATGATTTCACTCATATGTGGACGATAAATAAACACATGGATAAAGAGAACAGATTAGTGGTTACCAGAGGGGAAGGGGGTGACATAAAAATTAGACTATTGGTGGTGAGCATGGTGCAGTCTACACAGAAACTGATAAATGTTCATCTGTAATTACATAATGTTATAAACCATTATGACCTCAATAAAATAACTGAATAAAATGAAAAAATAAATATTAGCTTTACTTGTCAAAATAAAATTTTTCCTAAAAAAAGTACAACTTCCCCCCATACAAAGTTTTGAAAACAACTGAAATAAAATATTAATGTTTTAACTGAAAGTTGCATTTAACACATATAAATGAACAGTTGTTCTACATTTTAAAACAGGTTTGCTTTGTTTATAAAGGATTATCTATAATCTGACTGATCATTAGCAATATCTAATTTACGCTGAGTTACTATTTAGGGCCACTAGTATAGCTGTGTAGTTTTGGCTTGGCTTAAAGGCACCTAGTGGAAGACACAGGAGCTGAAAGGAGGCCCATATGCCACCCTTTGGGCAGTATACCTGGACACAGGATGTGTCAGAAGCAGGGGAACCTTTTGGTAATTAGTCCACCCAGATGGGGCACCTTTTATTAATGTGGACAAATGCAAGTATGTGTTAGATGGTGATTCTGGTTACTATTCTCCATTAAAGAGGAGAGAAAAAATGGCCAGGAAGTTGGTGATGTAATGACATACTATACATTTTAAGCAAGGACACATGTATAAACTATACACTTGAAAAAAGTAAAATATTAAAGCTATAGTATTGAAAATGATTAGAGATTTTCAGAAGAAATGTTTCTAACAGCAATCTTTAGTTTTGGGGACGAAAAATGACAAGGTATTCCACTTTTTTTTTGTTTAATAATTTTATTTATTTATTTTTTCCCCCAAAGGCCCAGTAGATAGTTGTATGTCATAGCTGCACATCCTTCTAGTTGCTGTATGTGGGACACGGCCTCAGCATGGCCGGAGAAGCGGTGCGTCAGTGCACGCCCGGGATCCGAACCCAGGCCACCAGCAGCGGAGCGCGCGCACTTAACCACTAAGCCATGGGGCCGGCCCAAGGTATTCCACTTTATATAAAATAAACTAATATAACTGAAGAATACGGTTGAGACTACTTCAAATGAACTGTGGAAAGGGAATTTTACCTGAGAACTCTAAAAGAAATCGTTCTATAAAAGCAATCTTAAAGGCCCCAAACTCCAATTGAATAAAAGGAATAGTGGAGAGCAGGAGTGCCTACTGTGTCCCCTCCCTGAAGGCTGATCTGATTTATTCACAGAATTCTCAACCACTTTTCTGCTCTGTACATCTTTGGGGCCTGAGAGAAAAGAAGTGACAAAATTCTAATAAATTTAGCTGTTGATTCCTCCAAGTCTTCAATAGACACTGTTGGATTGAACTATCTCATGAGACCCCTAACTCCACAGCAGCCACTGTCCACACCAAAGGCCAATCCCAAGCAATGAAAAACCACAGGTAACATTACTGAGCTCTTACTACGGGCCAGGCACCAAGCTAGTAAATGGTGGCACAATATTTATTAAGTACCTACTTGTATTGCATTTGGTGAGATCAATAGCTCCTCCCTCCACTTGTGGAGCCTACAGTCTATCCAGGAAGACAGACGTTAAACAAGTATTCTTTTCAGAACACAAATCTGTTCCTCAGCAGCCTCGTAATTAAAAATCTTCAGGGGTTTCCCATCGCTCTTAGGTCTTAAATAAATCAGGCCCCTGACTGTCTCTGTTGTTTTGTCTCACCTTTGATTCCCACCACTACCATACACTATTTCCTTTATTTACTAGTCAGGCTGCACTCCCTCCTGGCACAGCTCCTTTGTATAAGTGGTTTCTGCTAACCCGAATCCTATACCATGACCAGTACACCTTTCAACTGGTTACTAGTCATCCTGTGGATCTCAGATTAAAGGTCACTTCCTAACCCAGGTCAGGTCGTTTGTGCTCTCACAAAAGCATTTCCCTTAGCTCAGGTGGTAATTATACACTTATTATTATTATGATCATTTGATTAATGAGTATGCACCTAGCAAAGCATCTATAATAAAGCAGGTATTTAAATAAACATGAATTAGCATTTTTAAATAATGTGAGCAGCTTGGAGCCAAAACCAGAATAATATGAGACTGAAAATTACCGCAAAACTACAACAAACTTCAACCAATACAATTTCAATTAACGAGAATGAAGTGTGGAAAAAGAGAAAACATCATTTTTAGAAGGAAGAAGTCCTAAGAAAACCGTTTCATTATTAGGGATTTAGTGAAAAAGGCAAATTCCAGGATTATGTTCTAAGCCTGGCCAAAGTAAGCCAAATCTTTTGTGCCCTCTAAAATAATAATCACGGGTCCGGCCTGGCAGCATGGTGGTTAAGTTTGCGTGCTCAGCTTTGGCAGCGCGGGGTTTATACATTCAGATCCCAGGTGTGGATCTACACACCACTCATCAAGCCATGCTGTGGTGGTGTTCCACATACAAAAAATAGAGGAAGACTGGCACAGATGTTAGCTCAGGGACAATCTTCGTCAAGCAAAAAGAGGAAGATTGGCAAGAGATGTTAGCTCAGGGCCAATCTTCCTCACCAAAAAAAAAATTATCATCACATTGAAGCATTATATGAAATTCAATCATGAATCACTCATACATGTCATCATTATTTTCTTAATACAACAGAAAAATAAACTAACATGCTTTAGAAATGTTTTCAGAAACAGTCTTTTTTTTTTTTTTTGCGAGGAGATCAGCCCTGTGCTAACATCCGCCAATCCTCCTCTTTTTTTGCCGAGGAAGACGGCCCTGGGCTAACATCCGTGCCCATCCTCCTCCACTTTATATGGGACGCCGCCACAGCATGGCTTGCCAAAGCAGTGTGCCGGTGCGTGCCCGGGATCCGAACCAGCGAACCCTGGGCCGCCGCAGCGGAGCGTGCACACCCAACAGCTTGCGCCACCGGGCCGGCCCCAGAAACAGTATTTCTAATTAAGCAAAATAATTTCAAGTATTCAGAAAAACCCAAAGCATTCTCCAGTCAGTCAAGCTACATGCATTTTTAGGCAATATCCATTTAAATAGCATATAAAACTCAGGAAAAAAGAAATCTTTTTTTTTTTTTTTTTTTTAAAGATTTTATTTATTTTATTTTTTGCCCCCAAAGCCCCAGTAGATAGTTGTATGTCATAGCTGCACACCCTTCTAGTTGCTGTATGTGGGACTCGGCCCCAGGATGGACAGAGAAGTGGTGCCTCGATGCGCACCCGGGATCCGAACCCGGGCCGCCAGCATCGCAGCGCGCGCACTTAACCACCAAGCCACAGGGCCAGCCCAGAAATCTTTCTAAAGTTAGGCAAAAATCAACACTCATGAGTATACTTTTCTGATGGCTGTATCTATAGAGTTTTAAAATATTATTTATGTAGCTATGTATACAGAATAGTATTTTTCTTTAGTTAAAATTCAGTTATAATATAAAGAAATGTAATAATCATTATCCTTGGTTCACGGCATTTGTCTTTATTGGTCCATAATGGCTTGCTTTTGTTTAGCTAATTACTATTTTTAATAATATAATAAGCACCTATAAACCCATCACCCAAACAAAAAACCAGGACTTTGATAATACTTCCATCTAACCATAGAGTGCAGTAGCCCTCCCCATCCCATTGCCTCTCCTCTCCCAAGGGAGCCACCACCCTGAATCCCCTGTTCACCCTTCTCTTGCTTCTCTCTTTTATACAGTTTTCTTTATATATGTACAGTAGTCCCCCTTTGTCCACAGGGATACGTTCTAAGACCCCAAGTGGATCCCTGAAACTGCCAATAGTACTGAACCCTATATATACTACGTTTTTTCCTATATATACATCCTATGATAAAGTTTAATTTATAAATTAGGCACAGTAGGAGATTAACAACAACTAATAATAAAATAGAACAATCATAATATACATTGTAATAAAAGTTATGTGAATGTGGTCTCTGTCTCTCTCTCTCAAAATATCTTATCGTACTGTACTCACCCTTCTTCTTGTGATGATGTGAGATGACACAATGCCTACGTGATGAGATGAAGTGAGGTGAATGATGTAGGCATTGTGACATAGCATTATTTTCGGACCGTGGTTGACCACGGGTAACTGAAACTGCAGAAAGTGAAACCATGGATAAGGAGGACTACTGTACACATGTATGCGTAGCTCCCTCTATTCATATATAGAAATATATATTATTCATATTCATATATGTATTCTTATTTTAATTGTTCTTAGCTTTAGAAAAAAGGGTATTATGCTATATGTAATATTTTGGGACTTGTTTTATTGAGATTCATCCACACCGTTGTGCTTGCTATAGTTACTTGATTTGATCACTGTATAATATTCCATTGTTTTTATTCATCTACTCTCTTGTTAATGGAGAGACTATTTATTCATTCAATCTACCACTAAAGGGTACTTGTTTCTACAATTTTGCTATTATAAACAGTGCTGCTATGACCATTCTCGTACATGGTAAGATTTTCTCTTTGATATATACCTATGAATGAAACTGCTAAGTCATAGTTTATGTGAATGTCCAATTTACGAGATAATGTCAACTGTTTTCCAAAGAGATTTTGGCAATGCTAAAATCTTTAGAAAGCTTATGGATTTATATATTCTCCAACACTTGCAAAACACCATACACACTTCTTATGAAATGCTTACTTGTGTCTTTTGCCCATTTTTATTAGATTAATCATGTTTTTCTTATTTATGTGCAGACATACAGAATAAATCAATATTTTCCATAACATCCTAGCATATAAGATCATTAATATGTCTTGGTAATTAACTTTATAAAAGTATATATTTTCAACCATCAACTCACACTGAATTTGGCTTTCATTTTCTCTGTAAATAGATCTCTATGTATCTCTAAAAGATAACTAAAAAATGTATCTGTATATACTTATGCAATATTGTTATGATGTATAAATTTAAGAAATCATGAATGGCATCCAATCAGAAGGTTTCTTGATTAGTTTATAATACATTTCTGGTTTTTGTTGTTATATTTTTATTGAATTAGAATCCAAATACAATCCATATACTGCAATTGGTTGATATGTCTCTTGCGTTTCTTTAAATTTATAGGTTGTTCCTCCATTTCTGTTTTTTTCTTCTTGCATTCTTTTGTTAAAGAAACCAATTGGTTTGTCCTATAGAGGATTCCATAGTCTCATTTTGCTGACCCATTCTTTATAGCAGCATAATGCACAATTTCTAGCCCCCTCTTAGATCTAGACTTGATCAGATTTGTTTGATTTTTGTTTTCTTTTCAAAGACTACATGGTGTTGTGCACCTTCAGCCCAAGGCATATAATGTCTCTCTTTTTTTGAGATATTAGCAGCAATTGCTGATCAGAGCATACATTTATTAATTCACAATGAAATTTTACATGTTGACCAATTTGCATAGTGTAGTAATGAACCACGGTCTAAAGGAAATCTTGACTCAAACCTCCTCCCTCAAAAACCCCACTGTCTCTGAAGTGCAGCCCATCAGATTATACTACCCAATACCTTTTCTTGTTATAGACATCAACCAATCTCCTTGCCAACTCCCTCTCATTCTGACTTAATGTCTTTTTGCCCACTGCTACTGTGGTCGTCATTTTGGGTGTAAATAATATCCCTACAGATGATCTGTCTAATACGTGGCCTCTAAGTTCCTTGACCTCCTCATTTCTAATTATCTTTTCCTCAACCACACACAGCCACTCATACCATGGTCACACACTATCTAAGACCGACTCCTCCAATTATGCACGGGATTCCTTCCCCCACCTACTAAAGGACTTGGTTTCTACTATTAGCTCTTCTTTCTCCTGTATCAATCTCTCACTCTTGACTGAATCATTCCCTCTGGCATATAAATATTCCATATCTCCCAGCTTAAAATACAAACCCTGTTTAGACCCCACCTTCCCCCTCTAGTTACCACTCCTATTTCTTTCCTCTCCTTTTAACAAAATTCCTGAATTATCTATTACAACTATCTCCCCTTCTGCATCTCAAATTCTCTCCTAAGCCCCTCATAACAAGTTTTTGCCCTAACCATTCCAATAAATTGGTTGTTTTCCAAGACACTGGCAACTTCTACTTTGCCAAATCTAAGGTTAATTCTCAATCTCATCTTACTCAATATTCAGAGTGTTCAGGAACAGTTAATAATTTCTCTTTCTTCAAATACGTTCTTCACTTGGCTTGAAGATACCAGATTCTCCCGGTAATCTCATTAACTGTTCATTTTCATTCTCCTTTGCTGGTTCCCCCTCATCTCCCAGACATCTTAACATCATAGTGCCCTAAAGATCAATCCTTGGATTTCTTTTTTTACCTATACTCATATGGGTGATCTCATCCAGTCTTAGGACTTTAAATATCTTAAATACCATCTATATACTGATGACTTCCAAATTTGTCTCTAGTTTACACCTCTCTCCCTATTTCCAGACTCACATTCAATAGCCTATTTATATCTCTCCTTGGATGTCTAATAAGCATTTCAGCTTCATAAAACCAAAATCAAATTCTTGATACCACACCCCACCTCAAACCTCTCCTACAATCTTCTCCCCATTTCAGTTAACTGCAACTCCATCCTTTTATTTATTTGCCCAAGCCAGATACCTCAGAGTTATCCTTGAGTTATCCTCTCACAAACTACATCTAAGTCTGTCAGCAAATGTTGTTGTCTCTACCTTGAAAGTATATACAGAATATGCTTACTTCTCAATACCCTCCACACTATGCTCTATTCCAAGACACCATCTCTTTCAGTCACATTATTGGAACTGACTCCGAACTGGTTTCCCTGCTTCAACATAAGTCAAGTCATATCATACCACTGACTAAAACTTTCCAAGGGCTTCCCATCTTACTCAGAGTAAAAGCCAAAGTCCTCACAATGGCCTCTACTACCCTACACACTCAGGCTCCCCTTTATGTCTCTGACCTCATCTCTTCCTCCAATTCCTCCTAGATCACTCTGCTCCCTAGATCCCTTGCCTGTAGGAATTTCCACCTCAAAGCCTTGTATTTGCTGTTCCCTCCATTTGTTATTTTCCTCCTCCAGATATCTGCATAGTATATTCCCTCACCTCTTTACTGTCTAAAATACATTTTACTAATATAGGGTTTATTGTCTATCTCCTCACTGCCCCTGACTAAACACACACACATACCACAAATATAAGCTCCATATTAGCAGAGATTTTGCTGTCATCTTTTTGTTTGCTGATGTACATCCCCAGGGCCTAAATGGTGCCATTTGCTGAATGAATGTCAACAAGCTAACTTTCTGGTCTTATTTCCCTATACACACTCTGTGCATCAGCAAAAACAGATTCTGTGTTCCCGACACACCATGTTCTTTAGACTTTAATTCTTTTGCTGTTGTTTATCCTCGTAGAACCATCAGGATCCACCTCTTTATACACGCTACAAGTAATTATCGAATACCTACTATTGTACTAGGTGCTGGAGAAATAAAGGTAATATTTGACATCTCCATTTAGATGTCTAATGGGATTCTCAACTTAACATGGCCAAAACAGAATCCTTAACGTTCACCCATACCCCAACATGGGTCTCAGAAAATGGCATCATCATCATCACCTAGTTGGCCAACCCACAACCCAAAGTCCCAGTTACTCAAGCAAAAAAAAAAAAATGGATTCCTCACTCCCTTTCTTTTCCTCAATAATTCATTAGATCTACTTCCAAAATATACATTGAATCTGTCGATTTCTCTCCATCTAGACCAGTGTTATTGAATAGAACTTTCTGCAATGATAGAAATGTTTTACATCTTCTCAGTCCAATATGATAGCCACTAGCCACGTGTAGCTAAAAGCACTTGAAATGTGGCTAGTGCGACCAAAAAACTAAAGTTTTAATTTAAATTTATGCCACATGTGACTAGTGGCTACTGTATTGGACAGCACAAATCTAGACTATCACTTTGGTTAAAGTCACCATAATCTCTCGGCTGGACTACAGCAACAGCTTCCTAACTGGTCTCTCTGTGTTCACCTCTGCCTCCATACCCATTCTACACTATGGTCATATCATATCATTCCTCCAACTCTCCAGAAGCTTCCAATTTAGAACAAAATCCAAACCTCTTACCAAGACCCTCAAGACCCTACAATATCTGGTCCACGTCTACTCTCTGACCTCATGAATCACCACCTCTCTTCCCCTCACTGACTCCACTCTCGACATTATAGCAATCTCTTTCCTACAACTGGAAGTTTGTTTCACTCCTTTGAGGCTGCAGTTCCCCTTGTTTTGAGAACACTCTGTCCCCAGATCTTCAGATGGCTAGACCTTCATCATCCTTTAGGTCTTAGCTCAGACCTTACCTCTTTAGTGAAGCTTTCCCCACAACCTAATCTAAGTTAGCACTTCCTCCTTCCTAGTCACATACTACAACAGCACCATGTTTCATTCTCCACATAGCACTTATCACAGACTAAAATAATCTTAATTTATTTTTTACTTACTATCTAGAGCTGCTAGATAGTGCTAGAACATGAACTCCACGAATAGCAGAGACCTTGTCTGTCCTTCATCATTGTATCCCCAATGCCTAGAACAGTACCCATCAGATAGTGGCTACTCAATAAAAATTTGTTGAATAAATAGAAGGAAAAAAAAGTTCCTGCTCCTAAAGAATTAAGCCTTATGGGAGATACTAATAAGGAAATGAGCAATTACAACATAATGTCAAGGGCTCTGGAAAAGCTGAATGCTGGGTGCTGTGGGAACAGAGAGGGTGAAACCTAACCCAGTGTTAAGGGGTAAAGTAGGTTTTCTAGAGAACTGTATTTAAAAGCTGAGATCTAAATGACAAATTGGAATTGGAAGCCTAGAGGAAGGCAGATATAGATAAAGTTTTCCAAGCACAGGCAACAGTTGAAGTACAGCAAGAAAAAGAAGACAGTGACCTGACAAAAAGAACAGAAAGAAATGGACAAATTCATGGGACACTTAGGAAAAAGAGTTGCAGAACTGAATAATAAATTATATATAAGGGGGAGAGAAAAGGAATTAAAGATGAAGCCCAAGTTTTAGGCTTAGGAAATTGTGTGAATGGTATTTTCATTCACCAAAAAAAAGAAAAGAAAAAGAACAGAGAGAGGAGTAAGTTTGGAAGAGAAAGAAAAGTTCAACTTAGTTTCAGATCACTCTGTGACTTCAGCATGGAAACATCCAATAACTAGTTCAGTAAATGTGTTCAGAATTCAGGAGAAATATCTGGCCCAAAAATACAGATTTGGAAATCTTTAGCACAGAGATGACAAACGACACCATGGTAGTAGATGAGGTCAGCCAAAGAGAGTTCACTAAGAAGATTACACTAGCTCAGAATGCTGAAATACATCAATATTTAATGGCCAGGCAGATAAAGAGGGGCCCATAAAAGAAAGTCGTAAGAAGGGGCAAGAATGGAAAAAGAAAATCAGAAGACTGGTGTCAGAGACGACTAGGAACTACAACATTTCAAGGTGGTGGTGGTGAACAATGTTAAAAAGCTGTCCATAGGTTGAATAAGATAAAGTCTAAAAAAAGTAGACAGACAGGGCCGGCCCAATGGCGTAGCGGTTAAGTTCATGCACTCTGCTTCAGCGGCCCGGGGTTCGCGGGTTCAGATCCTGGGCACAGATCTACATACCGCTCATCAAGCCATGCTGTGGTCCCACATATAGAGTAGAGGAAGACTGGCACAGATGTTAGCTCAGGGACAATCTTCCTCAAGCAAAAAGAGGGAAAGTGGCAACAGATGTTAGCTCAGGGCTAATCTTCTTCACCAAAAAATAAATAAATAAATCAGACTGGTAAAACCATCTCTACCAAATCAGAAAGTATTGCTCTTTTGATCAGTTAAAATTAAGTTTCCCTAAGAACTATGAGGGAAAGAAAAAGAAGGACAAAAATCAATTCAACAAATTCTAGTTCATGGGAAAGTTTGGAGATTCCTTTCAGTCCTGTTTACTTCTTTTAATTTTCTCCCAGTGGGTTTTTTTCAATTTGAGTCAATAGAGAACTCATGCAATAAACAGCCTTCATCTTGGTATTTAGTTTTCAAACTTTCCTACTAATTCTAGAGGCCCATTCTGTAACAAGGAAACTATTCTTGGCAGCTAATCCACAACTGCACAAAACAAACAAAACCACTAAAAGGATCAGGTCTCTCTCCCTGTTTAAATCACTAACACTATCAGAGGCTATGTCAATAAGCTTGTTCTGTAGCAAGAATATATGAGTGCTATTTTTTTAAAATTCGATTCACAATTAAAGAGGCAATGTGGTTGAATGGATTAAGCTTAAGGCTGGAAGCCAGAAGCTTTAAACATTAAATTCACCTCTGCCCATTACTTTCTGACCAACTCTAAGAACATTCTATAACTCCTTCACAAAACAAAATAGCAAATAATTAAGTAATTCTAAACCAGAATGAGATAATTAGTCAAACTAAAATTAAACAATTATAAATAGTTATATAAGCAGAGGCAAGAAAACACTGGTAGATATGACATCAAAAATTAGCTTTTAAATCCCCATGGCAATAGCAATTGCTTACTGAGAAAATCTGATTCGCGTTTATAAAAACAGAACAGGAACTAGGACTCATACCCCAAATGTGCAAAATTTCCTTGGGGTCTTTCAGGGTTGCCATTCTAAGGAACATGGCAAATACAGAGAGATCTTGCCCTTCTCCACTCTCACTTTGGCATGTGATACTTTTAATCTGGCTCCCCAGCTTTCTCCTCCTATAGCAAGTGGCCATTCAGTAAGAAAGAACAGAGAGATTTTGCCTAGAAGTCACTCAGAGTAGTCACTACAAACACGGAGTTGAAATCAGATATGAACTGTTTCAGTTAGCTGAAAACCATGTGGAATCCTAAAAGAGGACTGGAATCAGCTTATAGATTGCCAATTCCTGCTTTGGGCCAATGCTCACCAAATACTAGGCATTATACCAGTGGAAACACATTTAATCCTCAAATAACACCATGAGGTATCCCCATATTAAAGTTAAGGAGGCAAAGAATAGGAGAGGTGAGTCACCAAGCTCATAGGTGGTATTTTAATTCTTATTATAATCTTAAAAACCCTGTAAATACATATTCTGGATCATCTACAATGATCATATGATGATAACCTTATAATCAAGTACTGCCTTGCAATTTCAGGGGCCTCGTTTCTTGTTTATGTTTATGATCTAGTGAATTTTAAGTGAAGATCATATGACACTGAAGCTTACTGTAACATAAAGTTTTCATGGTAGTAGTATGAGAACAGAGTCATCTCAGGTCACCCAATGGCACATCAAACCCAAAAAATGTCCTTTCTGAACAGTCAGCGGTATAGTCATGCTGTTGGTAAGATGCACTGAATGGGCCCCATTTAGGGGCCCATTTGCTAGCGAACATACAAATTTGCAATAGTTCACTAGCAATGACTGTAGCTAGTGATAGTAAAGACTGAATGCATGTTCCAAATCCCAGAAATAATTGGATTAGCCACTCACTTAAGGATTTCAAGATGCTACTGTATTAGCTTCCTATTGCTGCCATACTTCAAACTTAGTGGCCTAAAACAACACAAATGTATTATTTTATAGTCTTATAGGTTAGAAATCAGACATATGTCTCATTAGGCTTTGCCTTCTGGAGACTCTAGGGGAAAATCCATTTCTTTGTATTTTCCAGCTTTCAGAGACCAACTCCCTTCTGGAGCTCACGGTTCCCTTCCTCTATCTTCAAAGCCAGTTGAGTCCTTACATCTTACTACTCTGACCTTGCTTCTATCCTCAAATCTCTTTCTCTGACTCTTCTGACTCCGTCTTCTACTTTTAAGGACAATTGTGATTACAGTGGGCCCACTCAGATAATTCAGGAGAATTAAGGTCAGCAGATTAGCAACTTGAAAGACGTCTATAACTTTAATTCTCCTTTGCCATGTAATGTAACATCCTTAGAGGTTCTGGGGATTAGGACATCTTGGGAGTCTATTATTCTGCCTACCACAGCTACTATGCTAGCCTTGTCATGAAGTAAACAATGTACCTCTACAGGGTTATGAAGTTGTTCCCCATTAACAATGATATCTAAAGATTGCTCAATTACAAAGTTCAGGCTAAATATAATGTCTGATTATAATGAACAAGCAAACAAAGCCTCAAAGATATTAATATTGCTTTTTTTTTACAGTATACTCATATGAACAGCTTTCTCTGCAACAATATTATTTGAATCAAAATATAAATACAATATTGGACCTCCTTCTACTAGTTCTACTATTTCACTAACAATGATTTGGTTTTTGCAAAACACCACTATTTATCACATTATACTAGGGATACTACTCTGAATTTCACTGGCTTCATTGTCTTATTTGTATTTAAATTGTGAATTTATTTTGGTTTCCTAATTGTAGCGAAGCTATAAGCATATGGAGTTTATACCTAGTTTTTTGTTTCCATATACTTAAGTATCAGTATATTAAAAATAATTAAGTCAAAATCAGAGATCCACAAATTTATTTTTCCTTTAAAAGGGAGTTTTATAACTTTCAGTTTTGAGAAAGACTGGAGTACTGGAGTAGAGATAACAGCGTGGCATTTGGAGTAAGATATGAACTCAACTACCAGCTCTGCAACTTACTAGCTATTTGACCTTGGACAAGCTGCTGATACTCTTTAGATATGCAATTTCCTTATCTAGAAAATGAGTGTAATAATACTTACCTGATAGGCTTATCATGAGGATGAAGTGAAATTATATATGTAAAATGCTCAATACAGTTCCTAGCCATAATCAGGTACTCAATAAGTAAGATTAATATTTATTTTATAAAACTCTTTATGAGCTTTAAGACAAAAAAATAAAAACAATTTTCAGTGTTCAGTATATTATATTTTCTCAATAAATATTAGACTACAACTTCAAATGATTTAAATACTGTTGCACACTTATCTAAATTTTCTGAATCTAGTCTATTTTAAATTAATTATCTTTCAATTTAATTAATTGGCTTATTTATTAATCTCTTAATATTTACTTATCTTTTAAGTTTGTAACTTGACTTATCCCCCCAAAAATCATTTGCCTTCCTAAGAGCTTTAATATCAGTAATTACACTAATAATTGAAGTTTTGCAAGTAATATCCTACAGTGGATAATCTGTAATAGTTACTTTCTACCTTTTCCAAAAAGAAAATACCCTGATATGTTAATAAAAAGTGACTAGAAAAAAAATTAGAAAATGAATCTAGGAATATCAAAGTCCTAAATGACCTTCAAAGTGAACACTAGCGCTAAGACTCAACTTTCAAGACTGCACTCATCACTTGAAAACAATACCAGTTTTGAAACAATGACTTTTAATTCTAAACCAAAAATATGCAAAAAAGGATTGATAGAGGTTAAACGAATTAACACTTGCTGAATATAAATATTAAAAAATATATATTTTTATAAAAGGTTAACTAAAGATAAACAACTATTTGTAAAATCAAACAATATTTCAAGACAGTTTCTGTTTTGCATTATCAGATACAAAAATACTTACAGTTTGATAATATGAGGATGACGAAAGAGTTTTAGATTTTGAATTTCTCGTTTTATTTTTCCAACAACATCTAAACTGCGAATCTTCTGTCTATTTAAGATTTTAACTGCCACTTTATGGCCTGTCAATTGATGTTCTCCAACTAAAGAAAAGAAAAGGGAAAAAATTTGCTGTCATAGCAATGCAATCATTTATTCATGCTTCCTTTCACTGTAATCTCAAATTTCTTCACTCATTATCCCCTTTATATGATTTATTGCATTAAAACTGAAGTTATCTCTTTTCACTTCTATCTCTTCTACTAGAGTATGCACTCCTTGAGGACAGAAACTGTATCTTAGTCTTCTCTATATCCTCAGCACTTAGGACAGAGATGTTCATTAAATACTTGTGGAAAGGATTACTGAATTCTATACTCCTACATAAAAATATAATCAAATTTGGAACATTTTGGGATAGAATAGAATTTACTATGTTTTGTTATCTCTTTATTTCTCCTCTTCTGGTTAATGCCAGTCATTGTATTATAGAAGAATAAATGATTGCCATAATAAATTAAAAACTCATAAGCAGATTCATTACTATTTCATCAGAAAATCCATACGTAGCCCCCCTCCCTTTTTTTTTGGCCTTTTCCATGAAGCCTTCCTGTTTCCCCCCTATTTGATGGGATCTCTTCTTCTTTCAAACCCTCGTAGTACGTTTATAAAGCTCATAAGTCATTTATCATTTTTAGGCTACTATAAACATTTGTGTTTTTGACAATTCGTATGACATGAGCTATTAGCTCATACCCTCCTTGATTATGAAAGTACTCATCTGAATCTCCCAGGAAATACTTAACACAGTGTTTTGTACATATTAGATACTAAATACATGTTGCATTAAATGAAACAACACTCTTTCCCCTTTCATATAACATATTCATAGTATCTACACAACTAGTGATATCCTTAAATACTGTTCAGATGAAAAATCTCTCAGTCAGGGAACACATTTGCTGGCCCCTTCTACTGCCCTCCATGACTATTCTAAACTTGCACCATTCTCCTCACAATACCTATTCAACCCTTGGCCCATTTCAGCAGACCAATTCCCCTTTCATTTCTTTGGGAAAAGTGAAGTCATTAAAAGTGACTTCCTTTATCTTAAAGGCTTATTTATTCCACATCCATCCTTCACCTGTCTCAGATGTTTTGGCACTCCTCCTGTTCAAGGCCAGTCTCATCAACTTGTGCCCTGTTCTGAACCCATCTTTTCTACACTCTCCTTATATTTGACCTTTTTCTTTTCTAATAGCTGCTTCTCCTTAGCCTATCATTATCCCATTCTTCCCCCATATCTTCCATTTACCTTGTATCTTCCTCTAGTTTCCAACATTTGTCTTATCAAAATTTCTCAAAAACAGTAGTCTACATTGTCTTCTCTTCCTCCTTTTTCACCATCTCTAAATTCACTGCTATCTGGCTTCTGCCTCCACTCCTCTACTGAAACCAAAAGGTCACAAAAGACCCATTAATTATCAAGCCACATAGCCTTTTCAGTTCTCAGACTACTATAACCTCTGTTGCACTGGACAACATTGATCACTCCTTCTCTGGTGGTACTTCTCACTCCTGGTTCTCCCACTAACTCTCAGATGGTCTCCTTTATGGCCTCCACCTGTTCTTTACAGGTTAGTATCCCCAGATTTCTAATCCAGACCCAAGGTAGACCCTTAAGTTATCCCATTCATTTCTCATAGTTTTAATTACAACCCATATGCCAATGACTCTGCCCCCTTCTTCAAATTCATATATTTCGAGGTTAGTATCCCACAAATGCCTCAAATTCAACATGTTCAAAACTGAACTCAGCATTTTCCTCTTTTTCCTCCACCAGACCTATGTCCTCTATTTCACTTGGCAGCACACAGCCTACAGGCTAGAAATCAAGGAGTCAGGTGACATTATCTCCTAAATATTTCTTGGAGTCAAGCTGCAAATCATTATCACAAATATGTTAACAACAAAGATAGACGTGACAATGACATAGTGTTTACTGTGTATTAAGCATTCTTCTAAGCGCAAACTGCCCTGTTCACTCATCCCCATAACTCTATGAAGTATTATTATCCTGCAGTGTACAGATGAGTAACCTGAGGCACAGAGAAGTTACATAACTCATCCAAGGCGACATGGTAAGGGTTGGCACAACATGTGATCTCAAGCTGTCTGACTTCAGTTCAGAAGCCACATGTTCAATCATAACACAATAAGGTCCCCAGTCAGAGCAATTCAAACAAGGAACGGGCTGACCTAGGAAGAACTAAAATTCTTGTCACTGGAGATGGCTTTTACCTTTATAAATTTCTTAAGCAACAAATTATCATCTCAAAAACTTTAATGAAGCTTGAAAGTTATTTTCCATGAATATCAAACAACAAACTGGGAGAAATCAAGTTCAGGCAACCTAACTTACTAACATTCCAATATACTTCCAGGACTCCAGAAAAACATGATCAATTTCACGGACTTTATACTCTATTAAAATAACCTACATGGTTTCTTGATGCCTGGGTAGTTTATTACTCACCTGGGGGAATTTTATAATAGCCAAACACTTGCCTGGGTGGCCTAACAGGTATGTCTCTCTCCTCAAATCCCTGATAGGGATTCACTGCAATCCCCTGTCAATACAACAAGGAGGAAGAGTTCAAGTCCTCTTTTCCCATTTGATCATTAAAATTAGTGCCTACTGAGAACATATGTGGGTCTTTCCAGATCAAAGAAGGTAAGACCAAGGACTCTAACAGCCAAACAGATGGGTGCTTTGTTTTTTAATGCCATATGCTTAAACTGAAAAAAAAGGAAACCAAAAAGTGAGTGAATTCACTCAGAAAATAATATAAAGTATTAATCAGTCAACAAATTCAATAAAGTTGCAGGATACAAAATCATTATACAAAAATCAGTTGAGTTTCTATACACTAATAACAAACTATCAGAAAGAGAAATTAAGAAAACAATCTCATTTACAACTGCATCAAAAAGAATAAAATATTTAGGAATACAATTAACCAAGGAGGTGGAAGATCTATACATTGAAAACTAAAAAACATTGATGAAAGAAATTGAAGACACAAATAAATGGAAAGATACTCCATGCTCGTGGATTGGAAGAATTAATATTGTTAAAATGTCCATACTTCCCAAAACAACCTACAGATTCAATGCAATCCCTATCAAAACTCCAATGGCAGTTTTCACAGAAATAGAACAAACAATCCTAAAATTTATACGGAACCACAAAAGACCCTGAATAATCAAAGCAATACTGAGAAAGAAGGACAAAGCTGGAGGCATCACACTTCCTGATTTCAAACTATATTCAAAGCTATAGTAATCCAAACTGTATGGCACTGGCATAAAAACAGACACAGATCAATGGCATAGAATAGAGAGTCCAGAAACAAATCCATGCATATATGGTCAATTGATTTATGATAAAGGAGCCTAGAATATACCATGGGGAAGTCTCTTCAATAAATGGTGCTGGGAAAACTGGACAGTCAAAACAAATACAAAAGAATAAAACTAGACCTGTATCTTAGATGTTACACAAAAATCAACTCAAAACGGATTAAAGACTTAAATTTAAGACCTGAAACCATAAAACTTCTAGAAGAAAATATAGGGAGTAAGCTTCTTGACATTGGTCTTGGCAACGATTTTTTGCATTTGACAAAAAAAGCAAAAATAAACAAGTGGGACTACATCAAACTAAAAAACTTCTGCACAGTAAAGAAAACCATCAATAAAATGAAAACGCAACATATAGAATGGGAGATGGGGCCGGCCTGGTGGGGTAGTGGTTAAGTTCGTGCGCTCAGCTTCGGCAGCCCAGGGTTCACCAGTTTGGATCCTGGGCTTGGACCTACGCACCACTCATCAAGCCATGCTGAGGCAGCGTCCCACATAGAGCAACTAGAAGGATGTACAACTATGGCATACAACTATCTACTGGGGCTTTGGGAAGAAAAAAGGAGGAAGATTGGCAACAGATGTTAGCTCAGGGCCAACCTTCCTCCAAAAAAAAAGATAAAATAATGTCCAAAAAAAAAGAATGGGAGAAAATATTTGAAAATCGTATATCTGATAAAGGGGTTAATATCTAAAATATGTAAAGAACTCACACAACTCAACAGCAAAAAACAATCTGATTAAAAATTGAACAGAGGAACTGAATAAATTTTTTTCCAAAGAAGATATACAAAGGGCCAACAAGTACATGAAAAGGTGCTCAACATCACTAATCAACAGGGAAATGCAAACTGAAACCACAATGAGTTATCACCTCACACCTGTTACAATTTCTGTCATCAAAAAGACAAGAGATAACAAGTGTCGGTGAGGATGTGGAGAAAAGGGAACCCTTGGGTACTGTTGGTGGGAATGTAAATTGGTACAGCCACTATGGAAAACAGTATGGAGGTTCCTCAAAAATTAAAAATAGAATTACCATATGATCCAGCAATCCCACTTCTAGGTGCTGGATATCTAAAGGAAATGAACACAGGATATGGAAGAAATATCTGCATTCCCATGTTCACTGCAGCATTATTCATAACAGCCAAGATATGGAAACTACCTAAGTATCTATCAACAATTGAATGATTAAAGAAGATGGGGGGGGGTGTATATATATAATATATACAATGGAATATTATTCGGCCATGAGAAAGAAAGAAATCCTGTTTGCAATAACATGGATGGACCCTGAAGGCATTATGCTAAGTGAAATAAGCCAGATAGAGAAGAGAAATACTGCACGGTATCACTTATACGTAGAATCTAAAAAAAAAAAAAAGGTAACTCATAGAAACAGAGAGTAGAAAAGTGGTAGCCAGAGGCTGGTGGGTGGGGGAAATAGGGAAAAGTTGGTTAAAAGATGAATAAGATCTGAGGATTTAATGTCACACATGGTGACTATAGTTGATAACACTGTATTGTATAGTTGAAATTTCCTGAGAGATCTTAAATGTTCTCACAAAAAAACTAAATATATATATATTTATGGCGATGGATGTGTTAATTAACTAGATGGAAGGAATCCTTTCACAATGTATATGTATATCAAATCATCATGATGTACACTTTAAGTATCTTACAGTTTTGTCAATTATACCTCAATAAAGCTGAAAAGATTTCAAACGAAATAAAATTTTTAAATATTACTTTGTCTGTGATATCTGAGGAAATAACTGACTCATTTATCTTTATATCTGAAGACATTTTTCCCCATGAAACAATGGAAAAGAAATGGCATTATCCCTTGAAAGAGGTAAGGCACACTGTTAAGCTAATTGGGTATCTGAGGTCAAAAGAGTCAAATGCATTAAGAATGCCCCCTCGGGGGCCGGCCTGGTGGCACTGCCGTTAAGTGCGCGCAAGTGCACACGCTCCACTGCCGCAGCCCTGGGTCTGCAGGTTCGGATCCCGGGCGTGCACTGACGCACCGCTTGTTAAGCCATGCTGTGGCGGCATCCCACATAAAGTACAGGAAGATGGGCACAGATGTCAGCCCAGGGCCAGTCTTCCTCAAGAAAAAAGGGGAGGATTGGCATCGGATGTTAGCTCAGGGCTAGTCCTCCTCACACAAAAAAAAAAAGTGAAGAAAAAAAAAAAAAAGGAATGCCCCCTCTTTCTGCTGATCTATGCTAGCCTCTATTGCCTAATAATTTGTCTAGTAAATTAATACTTAGTTATAATTAAATCCAAATAGTTGTCTCATAATCACATTCCACCTGAAAGCTGAATGAATATTCCTAAAAATCTTGTAATAAAAACAGATGTAAGGGGCTAGCCCGGTGGCGTAGCGCTTAAGTTCACATGCTCCGCTTCAGCAGCCCGGGGTTTGAATCCCAGGCATGGACCTATGCACCGCTCACCAAGCCTGCTGTGGCAGGTGTCCCATATACAAAATAGAGGAAGATGGGCACGGATGTTAGCTCAGGACTAACCTTCCTCACACACAAAAAAATTAAAAAAATAAACAGATGTAAGACCAAGAATTTCTTCTGTGTGTATTAACAGCCATAAACTTTTCTAGGGAAGTAACTGAAAGGCTTGGACTCATCAAAGTTTATTCCCATTCACTTATTCAATCAAACATATTTACTGAGTACCTTCTAGATGCCAGGACTGTGTTGGTTAAAGATACATGAAAAGAGAAGTTTTAGTAGGGGAAAAAATATTAGCTATAAAGAAGCTCAAATAAATTGTGTATCATATTAAATCTGTCTGAAGATTATTAGCGATACCTTATTTGTAAAGGAAAAACACAGAGGAGAAAGAACATTAAAAATAAACACCAAGAAAGGACAAATTTGCCATAATTTATCATGTATATAAGTAAATATCCAGATCAATACCAATTTTGACAGGAGCAACAGGACATTCATCCATGGAATAACCATTTAACAAATGCCTACTATGGTAAGCACTGTACTAGTCACTTGGGATGTAAGTAGTAAACAAAGTAGTTCTGCCACACTGCTAGCTGTCCCCTAATATCTATTCCGCCCTTCCTTCCCAGAGAGAAGACTCAGATTACACCTGAGCACATGCAGTAAGACTGCATCCCAGCATCTCTGGTAACTAGGTGTGGCCACGTGACTATGTCTGGCCAAGGACACGCAAGCAGAAATGTCCCTAGCAGCTTCTTCTTCTTCCCTTCCTTCATCCTGAAGCCTGGAATTCCAAAGGCACCATCTTATACTTCGAGGACAGGGTTAGACAGGTAGGAGCAACGAGAGAGAGAAGCCCATGCTTTTGACACCATCAGGCGTGACAACAGTCTGAACCACCTGCTCAGACTGTTAGAACAGAACACTATCTTCTTTAAGCCATGCTTATTTTGAAGATTCCTGTCATTCAAGACTGAATCTAAATAATACACTATTCAGAATACTTTAAAACTCAAACCGTTTGAAATTACTTCAAATTTCCAATTTTGCTGAATTGCCATCCACGAAACAATGGAAATAAATGATAATTTATAGCCTATACAATTTCTTGGATTAAAGAGTTCTACAAACTTAACACCCATTAGTGGTCCATTTTGTTTTTCCCAAATTATAGTCAAATTACACAAAATACTCTCTACAGCTATGGAATTATATGGGGAAGAAATCCATACTTAGCCAATCCACGCCTTTTAGAATTTTACATTTGATAAGATGAAGAGCTGTCATACAGAAGAATGAAACTGATTTATATTGCTCTAGAACAGAACTGGGAATAACTGATTTCAACTAACAGAGTCACCTGCTCTATGAAACCTCTCCTCATCTCCTTTTTCATCACTCCAGCCTAGACTGAAAATGTCCTTTTTAATGTAACTACTGGACCCTGAGTATACGTTTTTCACAGGATGTGTAACACTAACATTTACTTGATTCCCACTTCATCTCTCAATACTAGATGGGAGGAGGTTGGAGGTCAGGTACCTTGTAGTCTTTGTCTATTGCCAGGCACACAGCTCCTGACAATAAATAGTAAACCAGGAAAATGGGAGGTTAACCAGAGAGGTTAAGAATTTGCCCACAGTCATTCAGCTACGAAGTAGTAGAGCTGGATTTAAACCCAGCAGCATGCACCATCCAACAGTCAAACAAAGGAAGCTCAGTCATTTGTCAGGATTAACATAAGATAAATTCCTGCATTAAGTAACAAGTTGGACTAGATCAAGCCTAATTCCCCCTCCAACTCTAAGATTTTTCTAATTATTCCTCCAAAGATCATTCCACACAGAAGGATATAAGTCTTTTAAGCCATTCTAGCCTCTTGATGATTTTAGTTGCCATTTTCTGGATGCTTTCCAGTTGTGACACATTTTTCTTGATATACAAGATGCAGAACTTCATACAGCTGTATTATATAGTTGTAAATACATAGTGGTTTTGCACAAAGGCTAAAATTTCCAATATCACTCCCAATGAAGTCTAGCATTTTTTACCACAAGCACAGACTCTATAATTTTATGAAGTATAATTTGGAACACTTCTCTTCTTACACATTATTCCATATTAATGCATACAAAATACTTCCTCATTCATGTTAATATCACATAATTTAGATTACCATATCTAATAAAACAAAGAAAAGGAACAATTAAAAAATATTGATTACTTTAGGCCTGAATTATAATCTATTTATCTTCCAGGTTCAAACGAAGCAAAGAGTTGTCAAAATGTCCTTCTGCAGTAAAGGTTATAGAAATACTGTATAATAATTTGAACTACGTCATGGAAAGAAAGCTTCAGTCCACAAAAAGAACCTATTTAATTTTCTATGCTCCACAAGACCAGCAGCTGCACGCAGCATTTCCCACGCCTATGCGAAGTCCCTGACCCATGTACAAAATTTGTTTGCAAGCTACTTTTTTGGGACTTGCAAAGTTTTTATCTCATTGAAATCATGACATTCATAGTGCTATGTTCCCAGGAAATCACTAAAATCAAGTCTACTACCATCTTACCAAAAATAGCTGGAAGAAGTTTCTTAAACATTTCAGGGTATATTTGGGACGGTCTAACTTAAATTTACGCTACAAAAACGTACACTAAATCCCTCAGGAGGGTCTCCAAAAAAGGCATAGGGGAGACTGCAAAGAGACGGGCATCATCCTTTGGAGCGGCTGCAGGATTTAATCTGTAATCCAGAGCTTTCTCATAAGCATGCATACAGGTAGCAAGCTCCAGTGTGATGTGTAGTGGGGGTGATTTAAGGATAGTTAATGATTCTTTCCCACAAATCTGGGAAAGGCAACTAGCAGGGGTATGTCTACACGTATGCACACATACTAAATATTTTACATACATTATTTCATTTTAATCTCATAACAACTCTGTGAGGAAATTTTATATTGAGGAAATTGAGGCTTAGAGAAATTAAGAAGACTAGTAATGGATAAAATCAGTATTTAAATCCAAGTCCATCTCATTCTAAAGCCTAGGTTCTTACTGATTACATTATACTGCATACCCAACAGAAGATTTAACTCATGATGCCTAAAATACTACTACTATTTTAAAAGTACTAAAGAATCTAAACACCATACATAATAATGATTTGGGGTTGGGGAGAGCAGGACTCAGAATTCTAAGCTGAGATGCTAGGGATGGAGCTCTTCTAGTGACAGTGGAATTTTTTACTGCCCCACTTACAAAGTTCCTCTCATGGTTCTGGTTCTAACAATCTTAGGATGAGATCTTGAAACTGGCCCTAGGTTTAAGGAGTAGGGGGAAAAGCTGGGGGGCAAGAATGAGAGAAGTGGGGAATGGGCATGGATAAGTTCTGGGACCTGAGGGAAGGCACATTCATCAGTCCTCAGCCAGCTCCACAATCTCCTTTTCTGTAGACTCCAGGATTAGAAACACCTTCCACTGGTATTTGCTTTTGCCCAGTGTCATACAATATGATATACTTCAATAGCAAGAAAGATTAGTCTTCTGTACACCTTCCAGTTGCAGGTAAGGCAAGCTGATTGACATGAAAAGCAAAGGGAAGATTCAAGAACTTCTTACAATGGTGCTGGACAGAAGTTCTGGGAGCCAGGTCAAATTATGGTACCACACAGAATGGAGGCTCAGATAACTGTGAAGCTGGAACCTATCCTATACTCACAGTATATTCTGTACTTGGGAAAATTGGATGAGGGGGTAATTAGAATGATTTATGTAATACTGGAGGCTTCATACAGTTTTATAGATATACATACAGTATTTAGGTATTACATATTTAGGCATTTGCCCACCTTTCCAGTATCACCTTTCACCATTCCCACACCTCAAATGTTATACTTCAGTCATTTGGAACTACTTGGAATTCCCCCTTAAGGGATGTGCTTTCTTTCTCTCATTTCCAAAGCTAACATATGCCTAGGTCATGATATGCATTCAGTAAATTTCAGTGGAATAAATGAATGCTGTTAAACATGTGAACCATTTGGGTCCCCTGTCACCAATCTCCAATAGTCTAGCTGTCTAGGTCCCATCTGTCCTTCAAAATTCAGCTCAAGTACCATTTCTTCCAGTAAGTATTTCCTAATCACCATCTCTATCCCCCGACTCATTCCAGCAACTCAACTGTCTGCATTAAATGACTCTCCAACGTACTCCCACCGCTCTTCTCTGAAATGGCACTTAACATCAAGAGCTGTAATTACCTATTTCGTTGTTGTTGTTGTCATTATCTCTCTCTTTAAACCAATCAGCTCCTCAGAGCAGGGTCTGTGTGTCACTTATCTTTGTGTTCTCAGCATCTGGCACAGTGCCTGACATATGGCTGATGTTCAATAACTATTTATTTTCTGTATGGATGAAATGCATGACTGATACTAATATTTTTGTTGCTTGAACATATGATTTAGGTTTCATACTCTATTAATATTGCAGCTTAGAGATTGAGAGGAGAATGCAAATTGGGTGTGTTAATTGCTCATACCTAAGGCAAAGAAGAGGCATTATCTATACATTCCAAGTCCCAAGGAATCCTATGTGGTACCAGATTCCAGGAGCTCCTAAATATGAAAAAGTACGTGAGCTTCCAGTTCATGATGGCGACGTCGGGAGACCCTGAACTCACCTCCTCCCACACACAAACTAAGTCTACAGCTACACATGGAACAATTTCTTCTTTAAAAAACCTGAAAGCAAGTTGAGCAATGACCACACACCTGGGATATGAGAAGAAAACCACATGGAAGTGGGTGGGAGAAGCTGGGACACAGTCTTGCCATAAACCCCACGCTCGGTGCAGTGTCCCACAACTGGGAGGGAACTCAAAATCCTTCGAGGAAGGCACCAGAAGGAGAGAGCTTCTCCCTGAAGAGCGAATGGTTGGAACCCCACATCAGGCATCCCAACTTTTAAGACATACACTTGAGACATGAGCCCCCAAAACACTTAACTTTGAAAACCAGTGGAGCTCAAACCCAGAGACCCACAAGACTCTAGCTATCTAAGAAACCACTCTTAAAGGGCTCGTGTGCTCAGACTCACCTACCCCAGGACCCAGCCCAGAGGCAGACTTAGCGCCCAGACTTAAAGTGAAGGAGGCTCACCTGCTTATATTAAAGCATCTGATATAATACACACTTCTAGGAACCTGCTGGAACACTCTCCAGGGTCAGAGACTGCTGGGCACCATCTCTGCACTCTCCCTTTGCCATGCTCCAGAGCACCAGTATTTCCTGGAAGGGAGTTTTTACATGTCTGGTACCCCGCTTTTCACAGCTACTGCCTAGGGGACACCTCTTGATTGCCTGGCTCTGGAGGCCAGGGGAGCTTACATTCCTGGTCCCATGGGACTGTGATAATTGGTGTCACCCACAGAGGAGCTCACACCTGTCTGGCACCCCAATTTTTGTGACTGCTGCCAGGAAACACCTCTACATTGCCTGGCTTTGGTGGCCAGTGGGGCTTATGCTCATGGTCCCAGAGGTCTGTAACCAATGGATCAAGAGTCCTTAAACAGCTACCACTCCCAGGGCACAGCAAGAGGCAACAAACCCAGGAGCTCAGTCTTTTTGTGAAGCAGATCTGTTAGCTAACCATCATGACTGCAGCCTGAGGGACAGGCTTCTAATTAAACATGCTTCCTGGGGCTGACTATAATCCTTTCCAGAGACCTTGGAGGACAGGTGCTATCCTCGCACTCACCCTCTGCCATACTCTAAAATGCAAGTGTCTCCTGAAGGGGAGATTTACACACGTCTGGTGCCCTAATTTTTATGCCTGATGCCCCAGTTTTTTGGCTTCCACTCAGGGAACGTCCCTTAATTGTCTGGCTCTGGTGGCCGGGGGGCTTGCATTCCTGGGTCCCACAGGACTGCAGCAATCGGAGAGACGGTTCTTGGCAGGGTACTACCCCCAGGGTACTGCACACACAGCGGACTGAGGCACACTCTCCAGTCTTTCTGTGAAGGAGGCCTCTTTGCTTGTCTGGGAGCTTTGGCCTGAGGGGCAGGCTTCAAGTCTGACAGACATTTACTGGCCTATGGAGCTGCTCTCAAGGAATGCAGGCTGTGGATGCTATCCTGGTGCTTTCCCTCTGCCTTGCTCAAGCTCGCCCGTATCACTCAGGAATAAACTTATACACTCATATGGAGCCCCGATTTCTGCAACTGCCACCTGGGGACACCTCCAGATCCCCTGGCTCTGATAGCCAGCAAGCCTTAAGTTTACGGTCCCACAGGACTATATACCTTTGCATACCTTTAAAAGCTGATGCCTGAGGGTCTGGCTTCCAGTCAGCCTGAATCTAGGTGCTGAGATCCTCCCCTTTGGGACACTGACAGGTCTTGGCACTCCTCAACTACTGAGAACTATTAAAAATATAATAGGCTGTTTGGACAAGCACAAAGATTTGAGAGACAACCAAGAGCTGAGGCAGGGTTGAACAACAAAGTTCATTTCCTATACAAGGCCACTCCTTCAACACTGAGAGAGGTGGTTGTTTCATCTACTGTATAGAACACAGAAAGTCAAGCAAAATGAAAAAACAGAGGAAGATGTTCCCAATTAAAGAATAAGGTAAAACATTAGGAAAAATACCTTAATGAAACAGATATACTTTACCTGATAAAGACTTCAAAGTAATGGTCATAAAGATGCTCATTGAACCGGGAAAAGAATTGATGAACACAAAGAGAACTTCAACAAAGAGACAGAAAATACAAGAAAGTACCAAATAGAAGTCACAGAACTGAAGAAGAAAATAACTGAATTGAAAAATACACTAGAGGGGTTCAACAGTAGATTAGATGAAGCAGAAGAAAGGATCAGTCAACCTGAAGACAGGGCAGTGAAACTCACCCAATCAGGGCAGCAAAAAGAAAAAAGAATGAAAAACTGAAGATGACTCAAGGGACTTATGGAACAGCATCAGGTGTGTCAACATTCACATTATAGAAGTCCCAGAAGCAGAAGAGACAAAGGGGCAGAAAGCTTATAAGAAGAAATAATGGCCAAAAACTTCCCTAACCTGAGAAAGGAAATAGGAATCTACATCCAGGAAGCCCAGAAAGTTCCAAATAAGAAGAACCCAAAGAGACCTACACCAAGACTCATTATAATTAAAATGTTAAAAGTTAAAGACAAGGAGAGAATATTACAAGCAGCAAGACAAAAACAACTTTTTACATACAAGGGAACCCCCGTAAGACTATCAGTAGATCTTTCGGCAGGCCAAAAGGGAGTGGCATGATATACCCCAAGTGCTGAAAGAAAAATACTTCCAACCAAGAATATTCTACCTGACGAAGTTATCATTCAGAAGTGAAGGAGAGATCAAGAGTTTTCCAGACCAGCAAAAAGGCTCATCACCACTAAACCAGCCTTACAAGAAGTGTTAAAGGGACTTCTTTAAGCTGAAAAGAAAGGGCAGTAATTAGCAACAAGAACACATATGAACAAATAAAACTCACTGGAAAGGTAAATATATTGTAAAGGTAGCAGATTAATCACTTGTAAGGTTAGTATGAAAGTTAAAAGACAAAAGTAGTAAAAATAACTATGATTACAATAATTAGTTAAGGGATACACTAGATAAAAAGATATAAAATGTGACATCAAAAACATAAAACGTGAGGTGGAGAAAGTAATAACGTTGACCTTTACAATGGGATTAAACTTAAGTTATTATCAACTTAAAATAGACTGTTATAGATGTAAGTTGTAATGTGTAAGCCTCATGGTAACGCCAAAGCGAAAAACCTATAGTAAATACACAAACAATAAAGAGAAAGGAATATAAGCATACCACTAAAGAAAGTCATGAAACTACAAAGGAAGAGAGCAAGAAAAAAAGGAACAGAGAGGAACTACAAAAACAACCAGAAAACAATTAACAAAATGGCAATAAGCACATACCTATCAATAATTAATTTAAATGTAAATGGACTAAATGCTCCAATCAAAAGACACAGAGTGGCTGAGTAGATTTTAAAAAAACAAGACCCATCTATATGGTGCCTACAAGAGACTCACTTTTGATGTAATGACACAGACTGAAAGTGAAGAAATGAAAAAAGCTAATCTATGCAAATGGAAACCAAAAGAAAGGTGGAGTAGCTAGACTTATATCAGACAAATAGACTTTAAAACAAAGACTGTAACATGAGACAAAGAAGGGTGTTACATAACAATAAAGGAATTAATCCAACAAGAAGATATAACATTTGTAAATAGTTATGCACTGAACATAGGAGCAGTTAAATATATAAAACAAATATTAACAGATCTAAAGGGAGAAATAGACAGCAATACAATAATAGTAGGGGACTTCAGTATACCACTTAGATCAGTAAATAGGTCATCCAGAAAGAAAATCAATTAAAAAACACTGGCCTTAAATGACATGTTAGACCAGATGGACATAACAGATATTTACAGAACATTCCATCTAAAAGCAACAGAATACACATTCTTCTCAAGCACACATGGAACATTTCCCAAGACAGATCATATGTTGGGCTACACTGTCTTAATAAATTTAAGAAGACTGAAATCATATCAAGCATCTTTTCTTACCACAATGATATGAAACTAGAAATCAAACACACAAAGAAAACTGGAAAATTCACAATATGTGAAGATTAAACAACATGCTACTGAACAACCAATGGGTCAAAGAGAAATCAAAAGATACCTTGAGACAAATGAAAATGGAAATGTAACATACCAAAATTTATGGGATGCAGCAAAAGCAGTTCTAAGTCGGAAATTCACAGAGATAAACGCCTACCTCAAGAAACAGGAAAAGTCTCAATCTAAGTTTACACCTCAAGGAACTAAAAAAACAAGAACAAAGTAAGCCCAAAGTTAGTAGAAGGAAGGAAATAACAAAGATTAGAGCAGAAATAAATCAAATAGAGACTGAAAAGATAATAGAAAAGATCAATGAAACAAAGAGCTGTTTTTTTGAAAAGATAAACAAAACTGACAAACCTTTAGTTAGACCCACCAAGAAACAGAGAGAACTCAAAATCAGGCATGAAAGAGGAGATGTTACAACTGATACCACAGAAACACAAAGGATCCTAAGAGACTACTATGAACAATTATACACTAACATATTGATCAACCTAGAAGAAACGGATAAATTTCTAGAAAAATACAACCTACAAAGACTGGATCATGATGAAATAGAAAATCTGAACAGACCGATTACCAGTAAGGAGATTGAATCAGTAATCAAAAACCTCCCAAATAACAAAAATCCAGGACCAGATGGCTTCACTAGTGAATTTGACAAAACATTCAAAGAAGAATTAATACCAATCCTTCTCAAACTCTTCCAAAAAACAAAACGGGAGAGAACTATTCCAAACTCATTGTATGAGGCCAGCATTAACCTGATACCAAAATCAGACAAGGATACCACAAGAAAAGAAAATTACAAGCCAATATCTCTAATGAACATAAATGCAAAAATCCTCATCAAAATATTAGCAAACCAAATTCAACAATACATTAAAAGGATCAAACACCATGATCAAGTGGGATTTATTCCAAGGATGCAAGGATGGTTCAACATCCACAAATCAGTCAATGTGATACACCACATTAACAAAATGAAGGATAAAAATCATATTATTATCTCAATAGATGCAGAAAAAGCATTTGACAAAATTCAACGTCCATTTATGATAAAAACTCTCAACAAAGTGGGTATAGAAGAAATGTACCTCAACAATAACAAAGGCCATATATGACAAGCCCACAACTAACATCATACTCGATGGGAAACACTGAAAGCTTTTCCTCTAAGATCAGGAACAAAACAAGGATGCCCACTCTTGCCACTTTTATTCAACATAGTACTGCAAGTCCCAGCCAGAGCAATTAGACAAGAAAAAGAAATAAAAGGCATCCAAATCGGAAAGCAAGAAGTAAAACTGCCACTATTTGCAAATAATATGATATCATATATAGAAAACACTAAAGACTCTATAAAAAAACTGTTAGAGCTAATAAATGAACTCAGTAAAGTTGCAGGATACAAAAATCAATACACAAAAAACTGTTGCATTTCTATACACTGATAATGAACTATCAGAGAGATAAATTAAGAAAACAATCCCATTTACAACTGCATCAAAAAGAATAAAATACCTAAGAATAAATTTAACCAAAGAGGTGAAAGACCTGTATGTTGAAAACTATAAGATATTAATGAAAGAAACTGAAGAAGATACGAATAAATGGAAAGATATTCTGTGCTTATGGATTGGAAGAATTAATATTGTTAAAAATGTCCATACTACCCAAAACAATCTACAGATTCAATGAAATCTCTATCAAAATCCCAATGGCATTTTTCACAGAAATAGAACAAACAATCCTAAAAATTGTAGGGAACCACAGAAGATAGCCAAATCAATCGAATAGCCAAAGCAATCTTGAGGAAAAAGAACAAAGCTGGAGGCATCATGCTTTCTGACTTCAAACTATATTACAAAGCTATAGTAATTAAATCAGCATGGTACTGGCATAAAAACAGACACATAGATCAATGGAACAGAATAGAGAGCCCAGAAATTAGCCCACGCGTATAAGGTCCAATTAATTTATGACAAAGGAACCAAGAATGTACAGTGGGGAAAGGACAGTCTCTTCAATAAACGGTGATGGGAAAACTGAACAGCCACATGCAAAAGAATGGAACTGGACCACTATCTTACACCATACATAAAATTCAACTCAAAATGGATTAAAGACTTGAACGTAAACCGTGAAACCATAAAACTCCTAGAAGAAAACATAGGTGGTAAGCTCCTTGACATCAGTCTTGGCAATGATTTTTTTAATTTGACACCAAAAGCAAAGGCAATAAGAGCAAACATAAACAAGTGGGACTACATCAAACTAAAAAGTTTCTGTACAGCAAAAAAAAACCATCAACAAAACGAAAAATACAATCTACTGAATGGGAGAGAAAAAATTATATTTGCAAATCATGTATCTGACAAGGGATTAATATCCAAAATATATAAAGAACTCATACAACTCAACAGCAAAAACCAATCTGATTAAAAAATGGGCAATACGGGCCAGCCCGATGGTGTAGGGTTTAAGCTCACACATTCCGCTTTGGCAGCCCGGGGTTAGCAGGTTCGGATCCTGCGCGCAGACCTACACACCGCTCATCAAGCCATGCTGTGGCGGCATCCCACATACAAAGTAAAGGAAGATTGGCACAGACGTTAGCTCAGGGACAATAGTCCTCAAGCAAAAAGAGGAAGACTGGCAATGGATGTTAGCTCAGGGCCAATCTCCCTCACACACACACACAAAAAGTGGGCAGCAGATCTGAATAGACATTTTTCCAAAGAAGACATACAGATGGCCAACAGGTACAAGAAAAGATGCTCTACATCATTAATCACCAGGGAAACGCACATCAAAACTACAATAAGATACCACCTCACACCTGTTAGAATGGCTATTATCAAAAAGACTAGAAATAACAAGTGTTGGTGAGGATGTGGCAAAAAGGGAACTCTTGTGCCCTGTTGGTGGGAATGTAAACTGGTGCAGCCACTATGGAAAAAAGTATGCGGGTTCCTCAAAAAATTAAAAATAGAATTACCTGATGACCCAAAAATTCCACTTCTGGGTATTTATTTGAAGAAAAAAAAATACTAATTCAAACAAATATATGCACCCCCATGATCACTGCACCATTATTTACAATAGCCAAGATATGGAAACAATGTAAGTGTCCATCAATGGATGAATGGATAAATAAATTTGGTATATATATATACACAATGGAATAATATTCAGTCATAAAAAAGAATAAAATCTTACCATTTGCAACAACACGGATTACATTGAGGGCATTATGCTAAGTAAATAAATCAGACAAAGACAAATACCGTATGATCTCTCTTATATGTGGAATCTAAAAATATATGTGCATTAAAAGAAAAAACCAAGCTCCCAGATACAGAGAACAGATTAGTGGTTGCCAGAGGCAGGGGGTGGAGGGTGGAAGAAATGAGTGAACTGCTTTTGAGGATTTTTTTAGTTTAAATTAAAAAAAAATTATTTGCTGAATACCCCCATGCTTGGTGTTCATTACTCCTCTAACTAACAATTTCACTTCATAATAAGCATGGCATTATAGACCTACTCTTGGATATTTTCCCAGTGAAAACATTGCCAGGTTATTCTTGCCATGTCACCTGCTGAACAAAATTACATAGATTCCACTACGAAGCATTATCCATACCACTTATCTCTATTGATATATTAACTCAAAGTCATGCTAAAAACATCTTCAATTGCTCCTTCTCTTGGAAAAGGCACCCTTGGCTCTAGAATTGCACATTCTTTCTATATGATGAAGTCTTGTTTATCACCTTGCTCTTGATAAAATTTCACTCTGGGATATTTCTTTACAAGTCAATGTATGGAAAGCTTTTTCTGCACTTTATTTTGAAGCCGAAGATCTTGACATAAGAAAATAAAGTACCATGGGGTTGACGTGGAGAGAAAGGTGACTATCTTTTTAACACAAAGCAGCAAGGGAAAATAGTAATTCACATTTATCCATTTGATTCCTACCTGGGAGCAGAACTCAGAATCACCAAACTTCAGAGGCAAAAAGGATCTTAGTTGTAACTTACGTCAAATTCCCTTGCTTATCAATGAGAAGACAAAGGCTCATATACTGGGCTGAACCAGGTCCCTCACTGTGTAAGTACATCATATGTATACTACTGAGCATGTGAAGGGCCAGCATTAGAGGATGTATCATCAGATCAATGATGATTTCTGAAAGCAAACAGAAGAGCAAACCTAGAAATTTCAAAAGAGCAGAATCACAGCCAACGTGTGTATTAGCCTCTCTGCCTCAGATTCTCTCTCCCACGAATTTGGATTCACTCGAGGCTTTCTTTTGGCAGAATGCCCTGTGACCCTGGCTGTGGCACTAGTCTTTGATTCTTGCAAGTAAAACAGCCCTCTCCCTCGGAAGTCACAGTAAAAAGCATGGTTGTCATAAACCACATTGATGCACAGCATTTAAGTGCACGTTTCCAAAAATGTTAGTACATACACACAAACACTATCTGGTAGAACAGACACCAACTATCAGCAGTGGTTTATGTGGAGGATGGAATTATGAAGGACTTTCACTTTCTGCACGTTTATTTCTGCAATGTTTGGGTCCTTTATGAAAAACCTTTATTACTTTTTGCTATGGACTGAACTGTGCTCCCCTCCAACCCCTGAAATTCACATGTTGAAGCTCTAAGCTGCAGTGTGACTGTATTTGGAGTTAAGGCCAGTGAGGAGGGGACAAAGGTTAAGTGAGGTGATAAGGGTGGGGCCCTAATCCAAAAGGGCTGGTGTCCTCACAAGAAGAGAAAGAGACATCAGAGCTTGCTCTCTCTCTGCCATGTGAGGACTCAGTGAGAAGGCAGCCATCTGCAAGCCAGGAAGAGAGCCCTCATCAGGAACTGGATCAGCCGGCACCTTGATCTTGGACTTACCAGCCTCCAGAACTGTGACAAATAAATGTCTGTTGTTTAAGCCAAAAAGAAAAAAGACAAGTAGTGACAGAAGAAGAAATAATCACCAGCATCACAGCACCACAACTACAATTTGCATAAAGTCTAGGCATTACGGAAGAAATTAAACGGCTTCCAGGAAAACACATTTGGAAAAGAGGAGATTTAGATGGTCAACAAACAAGAAAAGGTGCTCAATATTATTAGTCATCAGAGAAATGTAAATTAAAACCACAAAGCAATACAGTACCAAAACCTGCTCGCCAGAACAGCAACAATAAAAAAGACAGACAATATCAAGTACTGGCAAGAAAACAGACTAACTGGAACTTTTATATTGCTGGTGGGGACGTAAATTAGTGCAAACATTAGGGAAAAGTATAAATTGGCGCAAAGCACATAACTACTAAAACTGAATATGTATGCTCTGACTCAGTGATTCCACTCTTAAGTATATAACCAAGAGAAATATATACATAAAAACTTCTCAGGGGATTTGAGATCTTTATACAAAGTTCTCGATTCTGCTGGTCCATAGACTTATGCCTTAAATAGCAAAGAGCTAAGAAACAGAAGGAAAAGCACAGGGTGCTATAGAAAGGAAACTAGCCAGAGTGGGTCTGCAAAGGCAGGATGAAGGGACCAGACAATTCTGGGGCCCAGAAAGTAGAGCAATTTGTAGAAATTGTAGAAGAAGAAAGGTGGCTACCATATCAACAGGAAGAAAGGTATTTTTGAAAGAGAGATAATAAAAATGGTAATAATAATATGTGCCTACTACATACTAGGCACTTTGTGTGGGTGTATGTGTATACATGTGTATTAAGCACTTCATATACTTTTCTTATTTAAACGCTACAAGTGTTTTTATGGAGAAAATTGAGGCTCACAGAGTTTAAGAAACTTCCCCAAAATTCATGTAAGAAATTAGTACTAGAGCTGTGATTCAAAGCTATATCTTGCTATCTCCAAAGCAATTTTCAGGGGGAAAAAGAAGTTGGCTCTCTTCTCATTTCATAAGAGTCCTGAGAGTCCTGCTGCCACTTGTTAAATGACTTGTAAATAGACTGGAAACAGCACTTGGACTAAAAAGAACAATACAACACAATCCTTTTCTCAAAGATATACAATATATTCCAAATATAACTCGATTTTTTTAACCAAAAGTTATACTTCAGAAAAAAGAAATTATTCTCAAATTCAAGCTCTCATGAATCTTTCATGTTAAGAAGGCACTTTCTAAATTATTTTGAACAAATGACTACATATGAAAGATACATTTGCCTAAGCTGAGAAAAAATCATTAGCTGAGAAAAAATATTTGATGAAATCAGTTAAAAAAAAAAAAAGATCTTTATCAAGGATACGGTAGTATAATTATTCCTGAAGAATGATTTCATACTTACAAATGTAGAATATCATCCTAAATAAGCCTTTTAAAAATCACTTTTAAGATGCAGTATACTTGTGTTTGTAACATTGTGAAGCTCATTAAGTATAACTCTACAAGACAAATGAACAAACACAAAGCTCTAATGTTATATTAGTGGGAACCTGTTATAGTATTGCACGCAGATTCAAAATAATTTAAATGGAAATGAATACGGTACTCTAGAAAACCATGGTAGATGATTCAAAAAGTAACCCCAGTAATGACAAAAATCTGAAATGTGACATAAAAAAAAGTCCTTTTAAAATATTTATATATGATTTTAAATGTATATCTAAAATAGTGATACATTTTAAATAGAAAAAAGACACATGCAAAAATGGTTAAAGCAACATTATTCATAATAACCAAAAAGTAAACACTGGTACCCAAATGCCCATCAATAATAGAATGAATAAAGAATGGCACAGTCTTAATGTAATACTATACAACAACGAGAATGAATAAATTACAACCACATGCAACCACATGGATAAATCTCACCAAAAAAATCTCAAGTGAAAGAAGTCAGGACACAAACATGATTCTGTTTCTATAAAGTTCAAAAATAGGTGAAACTAATCCACGGATAGTGGTTACCCTTGGTGATGGTGGAGGATGGAAACACTAACTAAAATAGGACACAAGGGGGTGCTTGTGGAATACTGGGCACTTTTGTGTCTTTAGTAGTTTATATGAGTATGTTCGGTCTGTGAAAATTCATTGAGGATTTATGTAAAATATCACTTAGAATGTATGTACCTCTTTGTATATATGGTACAATACAATAAAAAAGTTCAGAAAGAATGTTTGGCTGACACTGTACCCATACCTAGGCTATGACAAACGAAGAGACACTGTATGTGTCAGCAAGCAGGGCCCTGGGGAGCATCGGCCACCTTTCCTCATTTTTATCAAGAGCCTTCACTCTGGGAGTCAGGAGAGTCACCTGCCGCACATATGTTCTGACCCTACCACCGCCAAACTCCCGCCAAAAGAACAGAAGGCGCCTTTCTTCTTCACTCATGGTGAAACAAAACACGGTCGCTTTGCTTTTTTCCAAATTTCCTTTCCCTGAAAGTCCTTTAAAGTTCTCTAAAGGATAGTTCTGAGCAGAAGCAGAAGACTATTCCTTTTGATCTACCACTGATCAAACAAGTACTACTAAGCACTTTATATACAAATCTTATTTAATCCCCAGAACTCTATAAAGTAAATATTATTACACCCAGTTTACAGACAAAGGAACTAGGAATTAGAGAATAATCAGTGAGTGGCAAGATGGTGTATCTGCCTCCAATGCCCAAGTTCAAAACTCACACCACTTTACCTCCTAAACCAAGCTCTCTTGATTATAACATATCAGGAGTGCTTACTTGCATGTTTATCCTTTTATCTCCAGCATTTGAGAAATTAGGGCATAGTGAAGGGATAGAGTCTAGTAGTGACGGGTAAAGGAGGAGGGACAATGGATAAGAATAACCAAGTACAGTCATTCACCGCATAACGACATTTCAGTCAACGACCGACCACATGTACAACAGTGGTCCCATAAAATTAGTACCATATAGCCTAGGTGTGTAGTAGGCTATATGGTACTAATATACCATCTAGGTTTGTGTAAGTACACTCTATGATGTTTGCACAACGATGAAATCGCCTAACAACACATTTTTCAGAACACATCCCCGTCGTTAAGCGACATATGACCATAAAATTACTGCGTTCAGTGAAAATGCCGGCTACTGTGGGGTTGTGGCCTTTGTTATGAATCAGATATACTAACATTGTTCATCAAGAGTTGCCAAATGTTAAGAAAATACAACACGGACTGAAAACAGTCCCATAATACAATATGCAACATGCACTGGATTTTTACTGAGAGAACAAACTCATATATCCTTGAAGACCTTTTCCTCCTAGTTGTTTTTACTCTCTGTTGGCCTGAGCATTCACTTGTTCATTCATTCATTCAACAAATATTTTCTGAGTGTCTAATATATACTAGGTATTGCTCCAAATGCTGAAAATACAGGTGTAAATGGAATTTTCACTCAGGTGGAAAATATAAACAATAAACAAGAATACAATGGTGAAAAATGAAGATAAAGCAGAGCACAAGTGACGGGGGTAGAGGTGGAAAAATGGCCTATTTTAAATAGATCAGGAGAGACCTGAGGATGTGACTTTTTAGGAAAGACTTGCTCTACAGCTAACTTCTTTGAGAACTGATTACATGATATGCTGTATTCTGCTTTATTCTTAAACCTTGTGTTTATAATGGCTTTAGACTTTAAAATACTTTAAAGCAATTTATAGTAACTTTAAGGTACTTCTGTAAAACTGAAGTCAATCAAGAATTGCAGGGGCCAGCCCCGTGGCCTAGCGGTTAAGTGCGTGCACTCCACTGTGGCGGCCCAGCCCGGGGTTCTCAGGTTTGGATCCCAGGCACATGCTGACGCATCATTTGTCAAGTCACACCGTGGCGGCATCCCATATAAAGTAGAGGAAGATGGGCATGGATGTTAGCCCATGGCCAGTCTTCCTCAGCAAAAACAGGAGGATTGGTATCAGACGTTAGGTCAGGGCTGATCTTCCTCACAACAACAACAACAAAAAAAGAATTCCATAGGAGCATCAACTTACTTTTTACATAATCATTTATATGAGTAATTTACACAGAATCAAAAAAAGTTTTCCAGTTTAAAAGAGATTATTTAAAACTGCTAGAGAAAGTATCAGCATTCAGGTCAGAGACAAAAGATTTGAAAAAATGCTTACAGATGTCCTCACTCCAGATGAACAACACAGTCTTCCAGAAACACTCCCAGAGCTTCTTAAATCATCCCCTGTCTTTACAACTCTGGCCCTTATGCGTCTGTTTTCTTTCCGTGTTTCTCTAACTCAACGTGCCTTGTTTCCTTCTTGTTCACCCTTTCTTTTCCTGTCTTCAAACACCTCCCCTTCTAAGCCCATCAATTGCCTCTAGTTGAATAATTTCTTATTGTTGAATATATTTACTGAATATAATTTTATGTTTCATAAAATTTATTTTTAGAGTTGTGGAATGATTCAGAGTTCTCTCCAAAACAAAATGAAAAATATAAACTGTTTTTAATCTCTAGTGCTGTTAGGTTTTTATTTTAGTGGTTACCCTAGAGATTACAACATGCATCCTCCACTTACTAGAATCAAATATAAACTAGTATTTTTACCATTTCCTAGATAGTGAAAGGACTTTATTTTTCCTCTCCCACTTTTTCTGTTTTGCATTTTATTCCTACATTATTTTAAATCTCACAAGATGTTATAACCTTGTAGAGGCAATATCTATTTAGTCACCCACATATTTACCCTTTCTCATGCTCTTCATTTCTTCTTGCACCCTTGCTTCCATCTGAGAAAGCATCGTTTTCTTTCTGCCTGAAGAATCTCTTTGGTGTTCCCCTTACTGTGCATCTGCTGGTGAAAAACTCTCAATTTATGCTTACCTGAAAACGTATTTTGCCTTTATTTTTGAAGGATATTTTTGTTGAGTACAAAATAATTGGTTGACAGTTTCTTTCTTTCACCTCTCTGAAGATATCACTCCACTGTTTCCTCTCTTTCACTGTTTTTGCTGAGAAAGTCAGTTTATAGTTGTTCTTTTGAAGACAATATACCTCTTTTATCCTCTGGCTACTGTTAAGATTTTTTCTTAACATGTTCTCCTATCTCTGCATAGACAGATGCAGTCTACTCTAATATAGGAAAGCCCCAAGCAAAGGGAACCAGTTTTGAGCAGTTTTCCAATGATGTGCCGAGGAATGGTTTTCTTTTATTTATTCTGCTTGGGGTTCCTAGAGCTTCGGAGTTTGTGGCTTGACATGTTTATCAGTTTTGGAAAACTTTCTGCCATCATCTCTTCAAATATTGCTTCTAACCCATTCCCTCTCTCCCCCCTTTCTGGAATTGTGTAGTGCCCACTCTGTATGACCATCAGTGGTCTTGCGTTCCAAATGACACTCACATTCACAGGACAAATGGGTAGTAATCTAACAAGAGTTTTACTTAAATTTTTAGGATTTAAGACCAGAAACACAGTGTATCAATATGGCAGAATCAAATACATCAACAGAACTCCTTAAAACATCCAAGCGCTGCTTCCCAGACCCCTCATCATACAGGGCAGACTAGGTTGTGGGGGATGAGACCACGAGTGCCTAAAATCTACTCCAGCATTCATAACTCTCAAACAGTAACCACATCATATAGTAGCCCATTCATGCAACTTCTAAGTCCCCTACAGTTGGTGTGTTGAATTAGAAAAGACACCATAAAGGGAAGCTGGAGGTCTGTTTCCCTATAAGTTTTATCCTGGTAAAACAATGTAGTAGTAATGTAGTCCACTGGAGTATAACACGGACCTTCATAATCCTCCCAGTCCAGATGTAATTCACCAGTCACAGGTCATTTTCACCATAAATACTAGTGTTTGGTAACAGAACTGAAAAATCACATTTATCTTGGTATATATGGCCAGAGAAACTGTATTGAAAGAAAGTAAACCTGAGGTCATCTTCCCACAGAAAAAAAACTTAAGCCTGCAATTAACTTTTTCTCTACAGGTTCCAATAATATATATGTTAGACTTTTCACTGTGTGCCATGTCTCCTACACTTTCTTTCCATCATTTTGTCTCTCTCTGCTTTAGTCTGGATACTTTCTTCTAACCTATCTTCCAGTTCACCAATCCTCTCTTCAACAGAGTCTAATCTGCTGTTAAACTATCCAGAGTCCTAACTCAATTATTGTATTTTTCAGTTACAGAATTTCTTTTGATTATTTTTTATAGATTCCTATACCCTGCTAAAATTCTCCATTTTGAACCTAGTAATCACAGTAATTTTAAAGTCCATGTCTGATAACTTTAATATCTGAATCACCTGTAAGTTTGTTTCTTTTGTCTTGGCCTGTCTCCTAGAATGTTGAACAACTCTGTGTGAAAACTGTAGAGGTCCAGCTGATTTTATTTTCCTCCAGAGAATAAAGATAGGAGGCAGATCATTTTACTAAGTCTGAATTAAGCTGATTCTAAGAAGGATTTAAGTCTCCAGGGGGTTGCAAACAAAAATCCAGCTGTTTACCAGGGACCTTCTTGATAAGTGTGAACTCCAACTGTTGTCTCCCCAGGACTCAAACTCTGCTTAGCTTTTCTGCCTTTTAGCCACTGCTCTCTAAATTCACTATTACTACACATTAGCAAATGACTCAAAGAGAAAAGCCAAACAAAATGTCAGACTCACTCCAATGCATTTTTCTTCTCACTGAAATATTGACCACTCAAGTCCTGGCTGCTTTCAAATAGATTTTTAAATTTTCTCCAGATTTTCTAATTGTTCTTGACTAGAAGATTGATTTGATACAAGTTAGAAGTCAAAGCCAGATGTGGAAGTCAATCACACTAGAAAAAATGTATATGCAATAACAGAACATTAAAGTTAAAAAGGACTTTATAGATTATCTGTCAGCCTTCTATTCACACAAGGAATTTTGTGGTAACAATATTGATAGATAACCATCCAGTATCTAAGTAAATATGTCAATGACAGGAATCTAACTGATCTGTGGTACAAACTGTACCACTCCTAGACAATCTCCTTGGTAGAAAGATCCCCATTATTCTGGATTATAACTTGCCTCCTTGAAACATTCACCCAATAGTAAAAGTTCCTTCAAAACATCATTGACTATGGTGACTCCTTCTTCCAGATGATGGTACTTTAGCTATTTTAAAACAGCTATCACACTTAAAATACATTTTCTCATAATAAGAAAAATATCACGTTTCTGGGGCCAGCCCCGCGGCTTAGCGCACGCTCTGCTACTGGCAGCCTGGGTTCGGATCCCGGGTGCACACCGACACACCGCTTCTCCAGCCATGCTGAGGCGGCGTCCCACATACAGCAACTAGAAGGATGTGCAACTATGACATACAACTATCTGCTGGGGCTTTGGGGAAAAAAAGGAGGAGGATTGGCAATAGATGTTAGCTCAGAGCTGGTCTTCCTCAGCAAAAAGAGGAGGATTGGCATGGATGTTAGCTCAGGGTTGATCTTTCTCCAAAGAAAAAAATATATATATATCATGTTTCCTTTACTATACCTCATATGGTATACTTTTGGGGCTCCCCTAATTGTAATGACCATTCTCTGAATGAAATATAATTGGCTAAGTTTTTTCCAAATTGTGATGCCAAGAACTGAATGTGCAATATGCAAAATTTAGCTTAATCCAAAGTACAGCAGAACTATACTCCCTTTACAACTACCAACTGATATAGCCTCTACACATCTATTTTCCACCCAGTAATATAATTTTTACATTTAAGCATTAACAATATATACTTCCTAAACTTGTGGTCAGCTAAAACACCAATATCTTAGGAACTACTATCAACTGTTCTACTCTTTCATGCACCTGATTTTTTTTTTGTTTTTAATCTAAGTGCTAGACTTGACACTTGTCCCTATTAAATTTCACCTTCCTGGCTTTCACCTAGCAATCCAAACAGTCAATATAAATTTAAATTCTGATGCTGTGATTTGTCTATTAATTATTTTGTCTAGCTTTGTGCCATTCCAAATAGGAACTCTTACTATACTTACTAAATAGAGTCACTGACCAAAATTTCCCTCTAGGATGACACCTAACTTCTTTGGGAATAGTTGTTCAATAAACCATTCAGTGCACACTTCTTCATCTTACCCACAAAGCTACTATAAGACAAAAAGTCAAATTTCTGGCTGAAATCAGATTTATAGCATAGAAGTATAACTGTTATTGTATACAATCTGTGAATTAGTAAAGCACTATGGGACCCTGGTATAATCTGAGTAAAATGTGGATTCATCATATGATAGTTGACCTAGAATTCAAATGGGAGAATTTATAAGAATCATTTAAATTCCCCCTTTGTTTTAAATTAGTAAATCATCTGTTGTAGTATCACTGCCACATTTTTAACACTGGTAAAATATTTTGCTTAAACTCCAATATGACTAAACACAGTAAATGCTTAATATACTTGGTTCTATTATTTCATTAACTAAGTCTGGGAGAATTAAAGTCAATTATGGAATACCATATAGTACCAAGTTATACTCAAACACGTTAATAAATTAAATTAACTAATACTTATGGTATTTATCAAGTAAAGTAAGAATTTAGAAAAAAAATTTATAGTGTATTTAAAATTTTTAATCTCATTATTTTCAATTATGATAGCTAGATAACTACCTTAGAATTACTTTGTAATTTAGAAATTGAGAGATGTTAAATGAGAACATATTGCTCATTGTGGTTTTAATAGTACATAACATGTATAAGAAAATATAAAGAAAAGATTCTGAAAAAACTTATTTTAATAAATTGATACATTAGCATTCAGAATGAGACAAATTATAGCAAGATTTGATAATTATCTTTAATCATATAAAAGGATATTTAAAAAATCTAAGGGCAAATAAAAAAAAAGAATTAACACTTTAAAAACAAAGTCACCACCAAAAGAAATACAGTAAAATTTATCAGAGGCAAACATTGTTAAACATAAGACACCACTTAAGCAAGAATACTGTTTCCTTGAAGGGGTGAATAAGCTTTCTATTATTAGCAGAGATAAGAGCTGCCTGAAATTCTTTCCTTAATAACACCATACTAAAAATAAAATGGTTCACCACATTTCAAAATAAACACATTGCTTTGCATATGCATTTCAATAGTTTAAATAATAGATAAAAGTCTATTCAACCTGAATCAAGGTGCTTTCTCTTATATTTGCATCTAATAAATATACCAGGGAGATTTGCTCTCATTTTTATAACACATTCAAAATTTTAGAGGTCTTGGGCCACCCACTTAAAGGATTCAAGATTAGATCTTCTGCTAGATCAAACTGAATTATCTGCTTGGCTTCAAAAACTTAACTACTTTCTCTACAGAATATTTTCCCCATCATCAAGGAAACCACACGAATCTCAAAAGAATAAATGGGGCAGTATCATCGTTACAAGGCAGTACCAAATGCTTTGAGGAAAGCTAACATGGGCCACAAGATAAGTGATTTTGGCATGTTTTTACCAAAAACTAGATTAAGCAGTGCTTAATCGTATGTCAGCATGGAAAAAGAAGACTGTCTATAGAACAGACGTAATTACCTCAGTATATGATCAAACCACAAACATCCTTTCTAATTTACACAGATATATAAGGAGAAAGTTTGTATAAAGGCATTTTTAGCTCAGTTTGCATTTTCTGTAGTTTAAAAAAATGAGGGGCCAGCCCCATAACACAGTAGTTAAGTTTGGCATGCTCCGCACCGGCAGCCTGGGTTTGCAGGTTCAGATCCCAGGCATGGACCCACACCACTTGTCAGCCATGCTGTGGGGGCAACCTACATACAAAATAGAGGAAGACTGGCACAGATGTTAGCTCAGAGTGAATCTTCTTCACCAGAAAAAAAAAAATGAACTGTATTATTTTGGTTCTACTTTAAGTAGACATGGCCTTAAAAATAACCCATACATAAAAACCGCCAGCTGCTGCTCACACTCTCCTCCCAGTCCCAATTTTTGCCTCCTTCCTCCAAGAGTTCTGTGATTGCTACCACAGGATCTAGAGTATGTGTATGTGACAGTGTTTGTGTATATGCATTAGGAGTGGTATATACGAGAAGGTATTAAGCAAGCAGCATGTAGAGAATTAGTTTTCTGAACATATTCAAATGAAATATGAAAGAAGACATGGGAAAAACAAAACAGGAGATAGCAAATTCTTCCTCCTCCTCACCAAATAAATTTCTGATCTCAGAACCAGATCACAGATTATTCTCAGAGTTCAGCTAATTATGGGTTTAAGTGCATAATAGGACCTAAGTACATAAAAGTACCTGAGAGTTAAGTAATTTCAAGTATCTTTTCACCTAAATTTTCTCATGTACTTCTCATAACAGTGTAAGAGAACATATGGTATTATCCTCTTTTTTATAGATCAAGTGACTTTGGTTTAAGGCCACACAGCCGGCTTACACCACAGCAAAAGTTCCACACCAGGTCTTCCAAATCCAATGTCCTCTATACTATATACCACATTGCCTTTGTGGATTTACCTTGAACCTATCCACCATTTATAACCCTGTTTCCTATAGGAAAATATCTTTTGAGAGTCAATCAACTGATTATACAAAATGAACAAAATCCATTCAGAAATTCAGAACAAAATTACCCATGTCGAAATCATAAATGACACATAAGTCAGCAAAAAAATCTAAATAGCACATCATTTACCTAATTGTTTGAGAGAGATGACTGAACTGATTTTGATTCAAACACTAATCTTCTGGTTTTTGAGAAGAAACATAGATTCATTACTTGGAACTATTGTTTAACACTTGTTTAGAATTTGCATGATTTCAAAAGTAAAGTCAGTTCAGCTAATAACTTATATGAACATTCACTATTATTTCCATTTCATTCTTATTTTATTCATTTTCCATATTTGTGAAAAAACAAATTACATGACTTAGCCAAAAAGGATATGCATTTTAATATAAATGTTAATAATTAGGTATAATATAGCACAAATAAATTAGTCATTAAGACCTGTCTTCGGGCCTGCCCGGTAGCGTAGCGGTTAAGTTCGCATGTTCCGCTTTGGCAGCCCGCGGTTCGCCAGTTCGGTTCCTGGGCGTGGACCTACTCACTGCTGATCAAGCCATGCTGAGGCAGTGTCCCACACAGAAGAAGTAGATGGACCTACAACTAGGATATACAACTATGTACTGGAGCTTTGGGGAGGAAAAAAAAGAAAAAGAGGAAGATTGGCAACAGATGTCAGCGCAGGGCCAATCTTCCTCAAAAAAAAAAAAAAGGACTTTCTTCAATGCAGGCAACCAAAAAATAGGGGCAGATTATTACAGCTATGTCTCAATATCACTATCAGAATTGAAGGCATTTCTACACACAGCAAACACTTACTAACACCTCACACATTGTGCGCAATTTACTCACAAAGATCATGCATCTAGTCATCTCAACAACAGTGCCATCAATTTGTATAGCAATTTATCTTTTTTAAAGCCATTTTATCTACTTTGACTCATTTAATCCTCCTAAAAATTCTAGAAGATAGGTAAGTCTAGAAGGTAGGTAGGTCAAGAGTTGTTATCACCATTTTACAAAGGAGGCAACCGAGGCTCAGAGAAGTTTAATGGTTTTCCCAAAGCAATATAACTGGCAGTGGAATGGATTAAAATGCAGAGCTAATGCCTTCCAAAACCAATGCTTCTTCTAGGCCATCAAATCATTTTTACAAGTTCTCTTTAGTTTGATTACTAAAGGCTGCTGGTAATCTCTAGTCAAGGTTACTTTCATAGCAAGAAAAAAACTGAATTATCTGGTATTTCTAAGAAATTTGGGTTAAAACTGTCAGAATTCAGCACATTCATCATATAAGAAATGGAATGGATTGAGCATATGAGTAAAAGTCTGGAATATGAAAATATAAATTTTAACCATACATATGGAATTTCAAAAAAACTTTTATTCTCTCTAAATGTGGACTACAATAAAGACATTTAAATCTTATTTCCTCAATCCTTGATAAATAGCTACGGATATGTAAAATTATATCCTTGTAGATTTGAAACTCATAAGACAATATACTATGCATTTTGACTTTACATTCCATATAGCATGGACTTCGGAGTCAGAGAACCCTGAATCTGACTGCCAATTCTGCCACTTACTACCACTGTGACCTTGGGCAAGTTACTTAAAAAGCATCTTATTCTCAGGGTGACCCCGTGGCCGAGTGATTCAAGTTCGGCGCACTCCGCTTTGGCAGCCTGGGTTCATGGGTGCCAATCTCAGGTGTGGACCTGCTCCACTCATCAGCGATGCTGTGGAGGCATCCCACATACAAAACAGAGGAAGACTGGCACGGATGTTAGCTCAGGGCTACTCTTCCTCAAAAAAAAAAAAAGAGGAAGATTGCTAAACGGATGTTAGCTCAGGGCGAATCTTCCTTACCAAAAAAAAAAACTATCTGATTCTCAATTTCTCCATTTGTAAAATGGAGATAATACCAAACTCAGAGGATTGCTCTGGGAAATAAATAAAATCAAGTGCATATATAGTACTTAGAATATAGTAAAAACTGAACCAAACTGTAGCTTTTATCACTCAAGTGTTACAAATGTGCTTCCCTTTTCTTTTGTTCTACATGACATCTACATTTCAGCTCTGTTCTTCAGTAATTCAAATTTCCATTAAGCCAGAGGAACAGTTAAACACATCCATATTTTGGAATTAAATCTTTAAAAAATCAGTTTAATGATAAAGTTGTAAAAGACCTGAGAGATTAGGTGTTCTGGTGTCATCCTTTAGGAGAAGTAAACAAGGCCTAGAGAGGTTAAATGTCCTGTTCAGGGCCTTGACACTACACATGGGAGTCAAAAACAGTCCCAGAAAGAGCCCAAAATAGCAGAGGCACAATTCTCAGAGCCACCAACTGACCAGGCAGTTGTCTGAAACTGAATTTATCATTTAGGACTTGGAATTTACATTTCAAAATGGTAACATTGCTTGTTTAAAAATTTTAATCAAAGTTTTAACAGCTTTTCTTTCTTGTTATCTCAAAAAAGGGGAGAATTAGTAAAATATTTACTGAATTTCTTGACAGCCAATTCTGTGGGCCATTCACGTAACTATCCGAAAAAGAGAGAAGGTAATTCCTCGATGAGAATTTGCTGATTAGGAAGAATGTGATCACAAAATATTCCTTGGGGTACAATTCCAATGAAGAGTAACTATTTCATAAACCAAACCTATCAGTGTTCACCTTGAAAATGCAGGCTTCTTTTTAAGTAAATAATTAGCATTCTATTATAAATATATATTTATTTCTTCAACCAGTCTTTGTATAACACAAACAACAGACCTATTCTTCTAGAATTTCTATCACCTTTAATATTTAGATAACAAGTCTAATTACAAGAGCTCTTAAACAGCTGTTCTACCCTACCCTAGAAGGAGGAAGAACCAAAACAATCAATATAGAGAAAAAATTTAAGTAAATAAAAAGCATTATTTTCAAACTCTGCCAGCCAGCATAATCTGTTTCCATAAGCACTCCCCTAGTAATCTAACAGTAAAATAGAATAATGAAGGAGAAAATTCAATTTAGAATATTATAAATAAGGTTTTAATTATTTATCAACAAATAGAGGATTTCCATATACTTTTTAAAAATAACTTGAAACCAATGCTATTAAATGAAAACTATGCCATTTTCAATTTTTGATTATTGTACCTAACTTGGGTCCATACTGATACATCAATAATTGAAGTTAAATTTTCAAAATCTATAATCAGCATAACCGTTAAGAGAGAAGGCACATAAAATGAAACTCACTCTTCCATTTCCATGTTTTTACAGCCATATAAAACTAACTTATCTACTATTAAGTTTTTTAGCAGATACTAATGTTACAAAGTCTAAATCTATAACAATTAAAAACGTGTGTGTTTTCAACAAAAGGTTCTGGGATAATTGGATACTCATATTCAAAAAACTGACCTTAGAACCTCATCTTTATACCATACTCAGACACTAACTCAAAATAAGTCATAGACTTAAATATAAGAGCTAAAACAACAAAACATTTAGAAGACAACATAAGAGAAAAATCCTTGAGACCTAAAGCAAAGATTTCTTAGACATAACACCAAAAGCATGGTCCATAAAAGGAAAAAAATCAATAAACCAGACCTCATGAAGATTCAAAACTTTTTTACTTCAAAAGATACCATTAAGAAAATGAAAAGTCAGGGCCAGTCCCAGTGGCCTAGTGGTTAAGTTTGGTGTGCTCCGTTTCAGCAGCCTGTGTTCAGTTCCCGGGCACGGACTTACACCGCTCTGTTAGCAGCCATGTTGTGCTGGCAACCACATACTAAAAAATAGAGGAAGATTGGCATGGATGTTAGCTCAGGGTGAATCTTCCTCAACAACAAAAAAAAAGAAAATGAAAAGTCAAAAAACAGACTGGGAGAAAATATTTGTAAAATATATCCAATAAGAGACTTATATCCGGAAGTTATAAAGAATTCTTGTAACTCAATTTATGAGATGGCAAACAACCCAATCAAAAAATGAGCAGGGGCCGGCCTGGTGGCATAGTGGTTAGGTTCACACGCTCCACTTCGGTGGCCTGGGGTTCGCAGGTTCGGATCCCGGGTGCGGACCAACACACACCACTTGTCAAGCCACAGTGTGCCAGGCATCCCACATATAAAGTGGAGGAAGATGGGCACGGATGTTGGCCCAGGGCCGATCTTCCTTGGCAAAAAAAAGAGGAAGACTGGCAATGGATGTCAGCTCAGGGCTAATCTGCCTCCCCCACACCCCCCAAAAAAAGAGCAAAAGAGGGGCCAGCCCATGGCGTAGTGGTTAAGTTTGTGTGCTTCGCTTCGGCAGCCTGGGGTTCAAGGATTTGGATCCCAGGCACCAACCTACGCACCGCTTATCAAGCCATGGTGTGGTGGCATCCCACATACAAAATAGAGGAAGACTGGCACAGATGTTAACTCAGGGCTAATTTTCCTCAAGCAAAAAGAGGAAGATTGGCAACAGATGTTAGCTCAGGGCCAACCTTCCTCACCAAAAAAAAAAAACCTGAGCCAAAGATATGAACAGACATCTCACCCAAGAAGATATATAAATGGCTAATAAGTACACGAAAAGATGTTCAACATCACTAGTCATTAGGGAAATGCAAATTAAAGCCACAATGAGATGCCATTTCACACTCATTAGAATGGCTATTAGACAGACAATAACAAAGGTTAGTGAGGATATGGCGAATCAAGAACCCTCATACATTGTTGGTAGGCCTGTAAAATGGTACAACCACTTTGGAAAACAGTTTGTAGTTTCTCTAAAAGCTAAACATAAAACTACAATATGACCCAGCAATTCTACTCCAAGGTATCTAAGATATATAAGGTATCTAAGATATATAAAAACATATGTCCACACAAAGACTTGCATGTGAATGTTTGTGACGGCATCATTTGTAACCGCCCCAATCTGAAAACAATGTCCATCAAATGGTGAATGTACAGACACAATGTGGCATATCCACACAATAGATTATTACTCAGCAACAAAAAGGAACAAACTAGTGACACACTCTATGTCACGCATGAACCTCAAAAACATTGTTAAATTAGTCAGACATGAGAGACTCCACACTGAGTGTCCCCATTTACAAGAAGTGGCCAGAGAAAGCAAATTTATACAGACAGAAAATAGATTAGTGGTTTCCTGGGGCTGAGGGCAGGAACAAGGATTAACCGTAACCAGGCATGAGGGATCCTATTGTGGTGATGAAAACATTCTAAAATTGATCTATCATGATGGTTGCACCATTTGGTAAAGTTACTAAAAATCATTGAATTGTTCACCTGGAATGAGTGAATTTTATACATAAAATATACCTCAATAAAGCTGTTTTTAAAAATGTACGTACTTTTGTTTCTTGTCCCTCGACGAATTAAATGAGTAACTTTAGATTGTAGCAACTTCCATAATTTTTATTGAACAACTCTAATCTTGGATGGGAAACCACAGTCTAACTTTACAAAGGCTGTAACCTAGCCTTCAGAACAGCCCTCCAACTGGCTGCTCATTGGACAGGGGTCCTCCAGGAAAAGGATTTCTCATCAATCAAAGTATATTCTGTTGGCCTATATTTGAAGAAGCCAGTGCCTAGAAGCAGCTCAAGAGTATACAAAAGAGATTCAAGCTGTCCTCTGACAAGGGGCCAATTGAGTTGATGGGTGTTCTAGTCTACATTCAGATTACAGCTGAAGAATTTAAAAAGATAAACAAAAATGTTTTGAAAGGACATAGGGTAAGTTATATAACTTTAAGAGTGTACATGTCCAGATGGCCAAGGCACTGTTTGCTTCAGGAAGTGAATAATGTCCAAACACATTAGTCCTCAGTAATGATACTTAATGACGAGTAACGTTACAAGCATTAATCCAATCCCTGGATCTTCCTATATTCAAGCTAAATATATTCTCTGAACTATGCACTTTATTTACGAGGTCTTTCAAAAATAATCCAGGACTTCATAGCCTCATAGGACTTCAAAGAATTTTACAACCTTTTTAGGTCTTTACACAAACAGTACCTTATCTGTGAGGCCTTGCCTGACAACTTTATTGAAAATTGTCAACCTCACAAAACTCCCTATGCTCCCTTCCCTGATTCATTTTTCTCAACAGCACTAGACATGCTATATAGTTTACATACATATTATGATTATCGTTCGTCTTCCCCTACTAGAATATAAGCTCCACAAAAGGAGGGATTTTAATCTGGTTTTGTTTCTTGCTGTATCCTCACCGCCCAGAACCGTGGCCAGCACATCATAGGTGTACAATAAGCATTTTCTAAACAAAACGGTATCAGATATGTGGAAGTAAATAAGAGCTGATGCAAACAATGAGTTTCTTCTACCTATTTAACAGCCTTGATTTAAGATTAAAATATGAATTTTAAACCAAATAAAGGCCTCAGAATAAAATCTCCAAACTGCCTACTGAACTTCTACAGCAAAAAGAAAAAAAAAATTCAACATTTTACTTATAATCCTGGATGTGCAACAATCAAAGGGAAAGTATACTTAATAAGCTGGCTCTAGTTCTGGAAAGAGGACAAAACAATTCAATCCCATGTGACTTATTAACAACAGAAAAGGAAAGTTCAATACTTAACTACTAAGAAGTAAAACATTTCAAAAGCAGCCTGTTTTTCTACACCCAAAATGGGATCCTATCACCAAGAAAACAGACCTCAGCGGAATATGCCTTAGCAGTTCTGGCCTCCTCAGCCCCACATCCTCCAAGGTCAACACCAAGGGGGCTTTTTTCTCTGCCCCACTCCTGAAGCCTTCCTAGAACCATTTTACACATGCCAAACAACCTTCCGAACTCCCAGCTCTAATCAACCCCTGACAAATCCAGCTGCATGCCAGCCCTTCACATGCCCAGCAGAAAGACCGACCCACCTCTCGCCCCTGGAGCACCCCCTAGACAGCCAGCCCCACCAACCCAGAGCCCGGGAGCATGCAAGAATCGGGAGGGCAGGGACCTCCCAGCCTGCCCAGAATCGGAAGACATTTTACTCTTCATCCTGGTTCTGCCAATTTCTGTGTGACCTTGAGCACGTTCCTCAGCCTCTAGGGGTCCCCGTTTTCTCACCTTCAACGTGAGAAGAACACCTGCCCCCAGCTGCTGTGAGAATTACAGATCACAAGGAAAGCACCTAACGGGACACCTGGCAGAATGGAAACTCAACCATCAGGACCGTGGAGGAGCCCCCCGTCCGGCCCATGCCGCAGCTGGAAGGCACGCCACCGCCGAGTCCGCGCTCCCGGGTCTACAGAAGGTACTGACGTCCGCGCAGGGGAAGCGCCTCGCTCCCGACCACCGGACGTGCGGCTGGGCGCGGGCCCTGGACCCCGGCACTGCGGCCCCCGCCCTCGCCCTCGCCCTCCTCTCCGGCCCTTGCCCTGCACCTGCCACCACTGCGGGGCCAGGCGCGCCCGCGCCCTCCCGGGGCCCCGGCTCCGCGCGGCCGGGCCGCTCCACCTGCCACCAGGCCCGCGCCCGCCGCCCGTCGCCCGCCACCCTCCCGCCCGGGCTCCGGGGCTCGGCCCGGCCCGGCCTCGGCGAAGCGGACGGCCTGGCGTACTCAACTCTTCACTTTGCCGAAGGTGCCGACGCCCAGCGTGTCCCCCAGCACGTAGTGGCCGATCTTCACCCGCCCGTCGTGCTTCTGCTTCTCAGCCATCTTCGGCGTGCGCGGCCTCGCCGCCGCCCGCTCCTCCGCCCGCTCCCCCGCCGCCGCCGCGGGCTCCTCAGCGCGGCCGCCGCCGCCTACCCACAGTGCAGCGGGACCGGGGGGGGGGGCCCGGGGCGGAGGGGCGCGGCGGGGGAGGGGCGCGGCGGGGGGGTGGGGGGACTCGCTAAACGGCGGAGGCTGGGCGCGCAGACCCACCGAGGGGGCGCGGCCAGAGGCCGGGGGCCGGACCCGGCCGCGGAGCGGAGGGAGGGGCCGGAGCGCGGGCGGGGGTGGGGGGAGGCCGACAGGTGCGCGGGGAGCCGTGAAGGGACGGCGCCCTCACCTGCGGAGGGGCCGAGGGCGAGAGGGTGCTCTAGGGGGCCCGTTAGGAGGAAAACGGAAGAGAGTGAAAGTGTGCGGCTGAGATTTGGGCGAATCTTAGCGAATGGAAAGAGATGGGAGTCGAATTCGAAGCAGAGAAACAGGCCCACAGTGTGGGGAGCGAGGGGATGTGAAAACCGCAGTGTGAGCATGAGGGAGCTCAGGGATGGGAGGCGGCGGGGGCCGGGATCCAAGGTCAGCCCGAGGAGAGCCAGGAGGAAGTTCCTCACGTCACGGCCTGGAAGTTTTTGATACAGGTCGTGGCACACACGGAACGCAATGCTGTGCTCTCTTCAATTGTCCTCCTCTACGTATTTCATCATTTTCAATTATTTTGTCCTAGAGATGGAAGAGACCCTCTCCTCCAGAGCTCTCCATTCTAACTAATTTGCACAAAGTTCTTCATTAAATCAGTCACAATATTTGCTTGATGGTATTTAGCACATACATAGATAAATATATAGTGTAGAAATAGCCTGTGATGGGGCTGCACCAGAGGAAAATAGTGCAAGAAATGAAAAGGGAAATTGAATATAGTGAGCATAGGAAGTAAAATACATAAGAGACAAAGAGAATTGTGAAGAGGAAGGGCTATAAGGGCACAAATGAATGAAAGATAAAGATAGAAGGTGGGGGGACAAAATGGTAAGAGGAAACAAAGGCGCGACACCCAGGTAGTGTATTGAATACTGACAGGAATTTAGTAATGAAGGAATGTCTTCCTTCCTTCCTTCCTACCTTCCTTCCTTCTTCCCTTCCTCCTTGCCTCCCTCCCTCCCTTCCTTCCGTGTCGTCCTGTTCTTCAATGTTGCCTGTCTCTCAGTGCTTGCAAATTATTTGCTGATTGGAATAAATGTTTAAGGATTAGTTGAACATTTTTAACGTTGTGCATGACGATGACGTTTCAAGGTCACATTCCTCAAACAAGAAGTGTCTTATCACGCTGTTTATGTGTAAAGAGAGAAATATATTGATCAGAAAGAATAAGATGTAACAGAAGTTTGTTTTCTGAGAAGTGATAGATATACAAATGGCAAATATACATACATTCTTGTTTAGACACCGTGACGATCTAATGAGAGATGATCACACCTTATAAATTATAGATATCGCAGCTGTTGAACAGAGGCTATTTTTGTTCATTCTTGGGATCATCTTTCTTGCTGACAAGAAGTATCATTTAAGAATCACTCTACCTAGCTGGCAATTTGGAGAAAATAGCCAGTTATTTTTGATGCTGACCCTTCCTTCATTTGGTTAAGGGTCACTCCTTCAGTATTCATTCAAGTGAATACGGAAGCAAAATACATATTCTGCTTTTGAGATACAAGATGTATGTCTGTCTCTTGTTCTAACATCCCATTAAAAGATGTTGAAAAGTCTGTTAGATTGGTTTCTTGAAGCTGCGTGAAGACCGACGATAGAGATTTTAAAGGTTTCTGCACTGTCTTAACTATTTGTTGATAACTACAACTTAAATGATTATATCCTTCATAACTATGATCCTTACCTAGCAACTATAATAAATAAATAAATAAAATAAAACTACCCTGTAGCTTTATTATTATGCCAAACAGGTGTATGATACTTTGTTGATTAAAAAGTTCATTTAAACACAATTATCTCATTTAATTGTCGTAAAAGAAACTTAACTATTATCCCCATTTTATAGATGATAAAACTTAGTTTTTCACTGTCTGATTTGGCCAAGGCTAATCAGTTCAGTGGCAGAGTCAGAACTCAATATCCAGTTCTGACCTGTCCTTTTGTCTTTCTACTATGCCACAGCTGCTTATAAATAAAGATCATGTGGTGCTCCAAGAATGTTTAATGATTTTTTTTTTTTTTGCTGTGTATTTTTTGTGTGTGTGTGAGAGGAAGATCAGCCCTGAGCTAACATCCGTGCTAATCCTCCTCTTTTTGCTGAGGAAGACCAGCTCTGAGCTAACATCTATTGCCAATCTTCCTCCTTTTTCTCCCCAAAGCCCCAGTAGATAGTTGTATGTCATAGTTGCACATCCTTCTAGTTGCTGTATGTGGGACGCAGCCTCAGCATGGCCGGAGAAGCGGTGCCTCGGTGCGCGCCCGGGATCCGAACCCCGGCGGCCAGCAGCAGAGCGCACGCACTTAACCGCTAAGCCACGGGGCTGGCCCTCCAAGAACGTTTAAGATGTTCACAATTAAGAGTCCCAGTCTCCTATTTTTATTATTTCTAGAGCAGGCCAACAATATATACTTTAAACTCATATTTTTAGCTGTTTTCCCCTCTTTTATTTAGAGGGAAGATTGAATGCTAAGTAGGTGAGAAAGGTGGGAAAGGGCACCCCTTGGTGGCAGCACTCAGCCGTCTAGTGCCCTGACCATTTCAGGTGTGGTTCCATGTTTGCCTCACCCCACCCTGCAGTACAAACCTGACAGTTAATCAGACCAAATCTCCTTAAGGGTCATGCCCCTTGGGGGTCTCACCCCCCAAAATGTTCTGGTAGATAGAATGTTCCCCATTGTATTATTTTCCAGTGATGTTTCAGTGTCTCTGTGTTGTTTAGTACCAATGTCTAAGATGAGTGCCCCAGGCAGCTACTCAGTTCTTAACCCTGGTCAACTGTTCCTGCTTTACCCTCCTACTGTTGGGTCTTTGGGGTTATTTTACTTCAAATATTCTAAAGTGGGGCCTGAATAAGAGAATAATGGCGTACCACTGAACTCATATACTATACTAGAGTCTGTTGGTATTATCAATAACCAGTTCCTTCAAGTCTTTGCTCACAGTCACCTTCTCGCTGAGGCTTACCTTCTCTGACCAGCTTATTGAAAATGGCAATTTCCTAGGCATTTTGTTCTTTTGGTTGCAATTGTAAATGGGACTGTATTCTCGATTTCTCTTTCTGCTAGTTGGTTGTTAGTGTATAGAAATGCAACTGATTTTTGTATGTTGATTTTGTAGCCTGCAACTTTACTGTATTCATTGACTATTTCTAATAGTTTTTGGTGGATTCTTTAGGGTTTTCTATGTAGAGAATCATGTCATCCACAAATAGCGACAGTTTTACCTCTTGCTTTCTGATTTGGATCCCTTTTATTTCTTTTTCTTGCCTGATTGCTCTGGCTAAAACTTCCATTACTATGTTGAATAAGAGTGGTGCAAGTGGGCACCCATGTCTTGTTCCTGTTCTCAGAGGGATGGCTTTCAGTTTTTCACTGTTGAATATGATGTTGGCTGTGGGTTCGTCATATATGGCCTTTATTATGTTGAGGTAGTTCTATAGAAGAAGGAAACTACTATACTCATTTTATTGAGAGCTTTTATGATAAATGGATGTTGGATCTTGCCAAATGCTTTCTCATCTCACCCACACTCCCTGCTCTGCACTCTCCATCCTCCAACCCTTCTCAACATTTTTCCACGGCACTTACCTTCTAACATACTATTTAATTTAGACGTTTATTATGTTTTTGTTTTGTCTGTCTCTGAACTAGAACATAAGCTTCACGAGAGAGGATTGTTTTCTCTATTTTGTTCACCAATGTATCCTGAGCTCCCAGAACACTGCCTAGCAAATTATAGGCACTCAAGTGGATTCAGCTTGTGTGGCACCTGAGGTTTATGTGATGTGGGGGACCTCTTTAAGGAAAAAAAATGCAAAATTGGGTATGAAAGCGTATATTTATTTGAAATGAAAAAACACATCTACACATTTTTTGAAGCTGACAACACAAAGATCTCTAAATCTAGAAGAAAATCATATTTTTATAAATTAGCTATCCTGCATGCCTTGCTAATACTTGTTTTCTACATTTTTTGGCTGCATATTCTTTGATTGCCTCTTCATAGTTTGTAACATTTTTTATGGAAAGAATAGAAAGATAATTCTCTCCTTCCTCTAGCATGGTTGATCAAGTTTTGATTACATGTTTCTCTTTAGGGTTCCCATAGCACTTTTTTTCATATAGCTATTATAGCATCTATCATTTCTGTTATTATATATATGAATATTTCATATATAAATGAATATTTCATATATATATGAAAATGACATACCCCATCTGCTCTTCCTAGGGCCTAACCTAACCTGGTACATCATTCCAAAAATATTTGTTGAATTGAAATAAAGAAAACGGTTACTAAACTATAAAATCAAGAAGCAAGAATACAGGGAGGAGCACTTTAAAAAAGAAGTCAAAATTAATAGCAGCTCCATTTTATGCGTACAGATATTAAATACAGAGCATAATTTTCCATCTCAGTGTACTAGTCACTAGTGAGGTTGGAGATAGGCATAAGCCAGACCATATAGGACCTTATATATTCATGAGCAAGTGTTCCTCGTATTGTTTTCCAGTTTAAAATAAAAAGAAAATTGGACACTCAGTGATTAATGAAATGTGTTGATAGTATCTTATATGTAGTACAAATTCAATAATTACTTCTTTTTTAATTTTTATTATGAAAAATTTCAGACACCAAAGTAAAGTAGTATTAATAATCCCCACCCTTAATGATTATCGACATTGTTAACATTTACCAATCTATCTTTGATCAAAATTTGTTTGTTTCCTGGGGTGTTTTGAAGCAAATAACCAGATACGTTATTTCACTGGTCAATACTTCAGGATATAGCTCTAACAGATAAGAACTTCTTTCTAGCATAACCATACTACCACTATCACATCTAACAAAATTAACAGTAATTCCTTACTGTTATGGAATACCCACTCTGTGTTCAATTCCCCTTGATTGTCCTAAGAACGTAATTTTACGTTTGGTTTATTCTAATCAAGATTAAAAAAAAGGCCTACAGTTAGCATTTTGTTGATATGGATCTTATGTCTCCTTTAATCTATAATGATTTTTCCTCCCCCTCTTTTTTTAAAATGTCATTTATTTGTTGAAAAACTGGGTCATTTTACCTGGTGAATATCCTAAACCCTGTTGATTTAGCTCAGTAATTATTCTTGATCAGAAGTGGTAGTATGGAGCCAGCCCCGTGGCTTAGCGGTTAAGTGCACGCCCTCCACTGTTGGCCGCCCAGGGTTCGGATCCCGGGCGCGCACCGACGCACCGCTTCTCCGGCCATGCTGAGGCTGCGTCCCACATACAGCAACTAGAAGGATGTGCAACTATGACATACAACTATCTACTGGGACTTTGGGGAAGAAAAGGAGGAGGATTGGCAGTGGATGTTAGCTCAGAGCTGGTCTTCCTCAGCAAAAAGAGGAGGATTAGCATGGATGTTAGCTCAGGGTTGATCTTCCTCACAAAAAAAAAAAAGAAGAAGAAGAAGTGGTAGTATGGTGTGGTAGACAAAGCACAGTATTTAGAAACAAAAATCCCAAGTTCATATCCCTGTTTAGCTTCTTTTTTTCGTGTGTGTGTGAGGAAGATCAGCCCTGTGCTAACATCTGCCAATCCCTCTTTTTTTGCTGAGGAAGACTGGCCCTGGGCTAACATCCGTGCCCATCTTCCTCCACTTTATATGGGACGCCGCCACAGCATGACTTGCCAAGCAGTGCGTCGGTGCACGCCTGGGATCCGAACCGGCGGACCCCAGGACACCACCACAGCAGAGCGCGCGCATTTAACTGCTTGTGCGACTGGGCAGGCCGTTTAGCCTCTTAGCAGTGTGTCCTTAGACAGATCATTTCACTTCTCATTGGTAAAACTAGTAGTGTTGAACTGATTATATTTAAAGTTCTTTTTGGTTGTTAGGAAATTCAGCTCCCAAATCCCACTCCCCATTTTAGAATGCAACTATCAAAGGAAAGAGATAAGGAGGTTACTATAAAGTGCTGCAGGCTATAGTCCGCAGTATCTCAACAAACGGTTTGACCTTGGTACATTGTTTTCCCTACACACATTTTACCTCTTGACATTATTATTATTGGTTTGTAAGGTTGTGAGAATAATATTACCTGACCCAATCTCCTTCAAAACGATAAGTAGATGCAATACGTGTGACAATACTTAAAACCCTTTCAAGGAAATGTAATATACAACTTTGAGATGTTATTTTTAGCAGCTACCCTAGCAACAAATATTAAACTTAATGGAATCCATTTCCATTTCGTGGCTGAGTACATTTCTAAATTGCTTCAATATGAGTCAACGTTGTAATTTTCAGTGTAGCTGAGAAAAAATAAGACATTTTGGATCAGATTTCCACCATGAGCAGATGCATTAATTGGAATAACAAAGGTTGTTTGCTTTGCTGTATAAACATTATGGATCTGACAGAACTTTAGAATCTTGCTTTCATGTGTGTGTTGACAGCTTGTCTGAAAAAAGCTCAAACACACTTTTAGATCAGTTAAATCAATTTTCCCCCCCGCTGGCAGGGATTCAGTGCCTATCTATAAGAATACTTTTATTTATTTATTTTTTGTGTGTGAGGAAGATCAGCCCTGAGCTAACATCCATGCCAATCCTCCTCTTTTATTTATTTATGTTTTTTGCTGAGGAAGACTGGCCCTTAGCTAACATCTATTGCCAATCCTCCTCCTTTCTTTCCCTTTTTCTCCCCAAAGTCCCAGTAGATAGTTGTACGTCATAGTTGCACATCCCTCTAGTTGCTGTATGTGGGATGCCACCTCAGCATGGCCAGACAAGTGGTGCGTTGCTGCGTGCCCGGATCCGAACCCGGGCCGCCAGTAGTGGAGCGCGCACACTTAACAGCTAAGCCACAGGGCCGGCCCCCTATACTGAATACTTTTAAATTGGTGACGTTTGAATAAGGAAATACCAATGTCACCTTGAGTTGATTATCATCTTTGTTATGGCTGTGCTTTGGAATTAAAACAACCCTTTGCAAAACTATACTGTATATGTATTATTTGAAGCCTTTTTTAATACACTTTTAGTGACCGCAAGTGGATGTTAATGCTTTGGCTTGTTGGCTCAATCCTGTTAACATTAAACAAAGTTTTGATATGATTAATTAGTGCAAACTTAAGATCAATTAGGTAATTTCAAAATTTCCAAATGCTCTATAAATAATAAAACAATTCTCCCTCCAAGAATAAAGATCTTAAAAAAATAGCCAGAGAGGGGCCAGCCCAGTTTGCTAGTGGTTAAGTTCAGCACACTCCGCTTCAGTGGTCTGGGCCCTTTTCCCGGGCACAGACCTACACTACTGTCAGCCATGCTCTGGCAACGACTTGCATACAAAATCGAGGAAGATTGGCCGCAGATATTAGCTCAGAGCGAATCTTCCTCAAGCCAAAAGAGGAAAACTGGGGACAGATGTTAGCTCAGGGCAAATCTTCCTCAGAAAAAAAAAAAAAAATAGCCAGAGAATTCAATTTCTTTTCTTAACTAGAATGTGGGCTTGCACTAGGTACATTTTAATGGCTCTTAACTCTGAGGTTCTGATTATATGGAATTAAATGTGTTCATAATTTTTTAAAGTATTCATTAATAAACTTTTTACTCTTGATTTTTAAAATATTGAAATGTTGGGGCTGGCCCCACAGCCTAGAGGTTAAGTTTGGCACACTCCACTTTGGCAGCCTGGGTTCAGTTCCCTGGCATGGACCTACACCACTCACCAGTGGCCATGCTGTAGCAGTGACCCACATAAAAAAAGAGGAAGATTGGCAACAGATGTTAGCTCAGGATGAACATTCCTCAGCAAAAAAAAAAATAAATAAAAATTCAGTTTAAAGTAAATAAATAAATAAATAAAATAGAATATTGAAATGTATTAAATGTGGTATAAAACTAGCTATTCCATCAATGAAAGATTCCCAGATTCTTTTGAGTATCCCATTCCTCATTCTAAATATGTTCGTTCATTGAACAAAGATGTATTGAATGCTGACTGAATGCTAGACACTGTTCTAGGCACTGAGGATATAAGACTGCCATATCTGTCTTGTTTACCACTCATAATGTTAACATTTGTTAAATAAAAGATTATTCATGACAGTTTTAAAGAAAGTAAGGCATACTTTATTCAGGACTATTGCTATAGGTATAGAGACTACTGCAATGAGGTTTTGCAGTAGGGGAGAGAGATTGGACTCAACTCCAAATACAGCAAAGAAAAGTGGGGACTTACAGCCAAGGAGCAGGGTAGGAGGGTCCGTGGGTGGAAAATTACTAAGCTGGTAGGGTAATTCTTTGCTAAACTGATTTAACAGGATCCTTGCTAACGGCAGGCCAAGGTGATGGTGAAAATGAGGATACTGAGGGTGATTATTCTGGCTAAACTGACTTAGTAGGATACTTGCTAAAACTCGGCTCTTGAGGACATGCCCAAGACTGGGGCCTAGTTAAGCTCAGAGGAGCCTGACAAGAGTCAGGACAAGGAGAGAGTCTTTGTCTCATTCTAGGGAAAGAGCCAGACAATAAACGATCAAACAAATATATAATATAATGTAATGTTAGTAACAAGTGCTATAAAGAAAAATAAGCAAAGTAAATGGATACAGAGATGAAAGTGGGGGAGGGGGAGGGTTGAATAGGCGTTTTATATGGGTTGTCAGAGAAAGTCTCTCTGAGAATGTAGCATTTGAGCAGAGACCTGACGATTATGTGAAGGAAGGACCATTGAAATATCTGGGATTGGGGCCGGCCCAGTGGCGCAGCGGTTAAGTGCGTGTGCTCCACTTCTGCGGCCCAGGGTTTGCAGGTTCAGTTCCTGGGCACGCACTTATGCACCGCTTGTCAAGCCATGCTGTGGTGGCGTCCCATATAAAGTAGAGGAAGATGGGCACGGATGTTAGCCCAGGGCCAGTCTTCCTCAGCAAAAAGAGGAGGGTTGGCATTGGATGTTGGCTCAGGGCTGGTCTTCCTCACCAATAAATAAATAAATAAATAAATAAATGTTTATTGAATTGACCTGTAATTCAAAAAGAATGAAATGCATTTGGTCAAAATAGTATGTCTAATTGTGAAGTTTTCAAAAACATTTCACTTCCAATTAATAAAAGATGTTCATAATTCTCAGTAGCATAATTCTGTGATTAAACACATACACTTACACACAAAAAAAAAAAAAAGAAAGAAAAAGAAATATCTGGGATGACAGCATTCCAGATAGAAGGAAGAGTAAGTGCAAAGGCCTTAAGACAGTGCAAATAGCATATTAGAGGAGTAGCAGGAGAGTCACTCTGTCCAGAGTGGTGACGACAAGAATGAGCATGGGTTTGCAATTAGAATTCCTAGAGCCAGATCATATTGGGTAGGCTATGTTAAAAACTTTGAATTTTTTTAAAAGTGTGATCACATATTTTTGGAGGATTTTTGAACAGGAGAGTGACGTGATGTGAATTATAAACTCAAAGGATATCTCTAGATGGCTGGGTGGCAAAGAATCTAAGGAGATGAGAGTGGAAGCAAAGAAACTAATTAAGAGCCCATCACAATAGACCAGGTGAGAGTTGATAGTAGCATACACGAGGGTGGTGGCAGTGAAGATGGTGAGAGGCATTCAGTTTTGGTATCTCTTTTTTTTTTTTTTTTTGTGAGGAAGATCAGCCCTGAGCTAACATCTGATGCCAATCCTCCTCTTTTTTCTGAGGAAGACTGGCTCTGAGCTAACATCCATGCCCATCTTCCTCTACTTTATATGGGACATTGCCACAGCAAGGCTTGACAAGCAGTGCGTTGGTGAGCGCCCAGGATCCAAACCGGCAAACCCGGGCCGCCGCAGCAGAGCATGCGCACTCAACCGCTTGCGCCACCGGGCCGACCCCTTGGTATCTCTTTTGATGTTAGCACCAAGAGGATTTGCCAGTGGTTGGATGAGAGGTGTGAGAAGAATCACAAAGGAGAAATCAAAGACTTAGATTTTTTGGCCCGTACAACTAGATGAGCAAGGCAGCCATAGACTGCAATTCAAAAGGCTTCGTGAGAAATAAATTGGAAGGAAGGGGAGGATAAGGGATGAAATTCTGTTTTGACCATGGTAAGTTTGAGATGTTTAATAGAAATTCAAAAGGACGTGTCAAGTAGGTAGTTGACCACAAGAGTGTGAACTTCAGAGGAGAGCTCTCTATTGAAAACATAGGTTTCAAAATTATCAGCATATATGCATACCATAGGACTGGAGATCCTTTAGGAAGTGAAAATAAACAGCGAAAGGAAGAGACTCTCAGACTGAGATATCCCAGATTTAGAGATCTGTAAAGGAAGAGGATTTAGCAAAAGATACTGAAAAGGAATATCTACTAAGGTAGGAGGAAATTTAAGAAAGTATTATCTATTTCAAGACACTATTATCCACCATGTCTAATGCTACCAAGAGGTCAAGTGAGATGAGGATAAAGAGTTAACTATTGGATTTGACAGCCTTGACAAATGACTTTGTAGTGGAATGATGGAGATAGAATTTGGAGTGGAGTGTGTTTATGAGAAAATTGAAGTGAAGAAATAGAGGTGATTCTATACGATTCTTTTCAGATTTGCTATGAAAGGGAGCAGAGAGATTTTTTAGTTTTGCTGTGAAGCAGGCAGTAGCAAATGGGAGATGTGGAGACAAGGGTGCAATTTTTAGGATGAGGAAATATACAACATGCTTGTAAATTGATGGAGATGATCAGCAGAAAAGGAGAAAATGATAGTGTAGGATAGAATGAATAACTGTAGAACATTTAGAAGTGAATCTTGATTGGCAGTCCTTCAGGACCTCCCATAGCTGCTTTCAAGGGACTTATAGTCTGATGGAAAACATATACACTTAAGTTAATAAACTTCAAATATATTAATAAGTGATATGCAGTAAGTGATATGACAAAGTGTGGATAAGATTGACTGAAGAGTGTGGACCAGTAAGTTAGGAGGCTCTTTTATTTGACCAGGGGAAAAATGATGAGGACTGGAATCCCTGGCAGTTCTAGTAGGGAAGGAGGGGAGAGGATGGATTTGAGAGATATTTAGGAGAAAGAATGACTAGGATTTAGTGACCGCTTGTTTATGAATTAGGAGAGAAATGGAGCAATTTTGGATGACTTCCAGATTTCTAGCATGGTTTTGTGGATGGATAAATCCTCCTAAAACAGTTCTTAACCTGTCACCTCCTTCCTTAAAAATGTTCAAAGATTTTACATTGCCTAAAGATTAATGTTTAAAACTCTATAGTCTGGAATTCATGGACCCCTAAAATCTACACTTTGGCATGCCCTTTATCTTCTGAGGTACTTCCCTGGAACTCAAGGACTTAGTGGAATCCAGTTTGAAAAGTACTGATCTACAGAATAAAGTTAAAGTCTTTAAGTCTGCATTCAAGGCCCTCTATAATCTGGTCATCTCATCTTCCTTACTCAAAGCTCTAGTCCTATCAAATTTCTTTCTGTTCTGTGCACACACCAAGCTGTGGTGGGCCAATGCACCTGTCCTCCCATTGTTCTCATTGTCTAGAACTCCTTTAGTCCTTGGTACCCCCAATCACAGTCTGCCTAACAAATACCTCCACATGTTTCAAAATTCACCTTCTGTATGCAGCCTTTCCTCAACCTCTCAGATACATTTGACTAGCCTGTCTTTAACAACATTATGTACATTATACTTAATAAATCCATCATTCTATTTATCTACTTATGTGTCTGGTGACCATTAATCCCTTGAGGGCAAGCACTGTGAACATAGTAAGCACTTAATACATGTTAGTTGAATGAATGAATAACAACTGAATGAAATCTCAGCTCAGGCATAACTTTATCATAATTTTCCTATCCCCTCGCAGGCAGCACTAAAGGCTTCTTGGTCCCGTATCACTTCTGTTCTAGCACCATACCGTGCTGTAACATTGCATTTGTTCTGTGACATTGTTTTTTCTCGCTTTTTTGTTGTATAGGTCCCCTGCCTGAAATATTCAAGGGCATGGGTTTTATCCTATTAATCTTTGTATCCCAAGCACCTAGGGTCTCAATAAATGTTTTAAGAGTGTATTGTTTAATAATTCAAGAGCTATCTTACCTTTTAAAGTCTTACGTCATGTAATCATGCCCATCTTTTCACAGAGAATTCTCTAATCACTCTTGGCTAGAATTAATCTTTTGCTCTGGCATTCTATTAAGCTGTAGCTATATCTCTTTTGTCTAATTATCAGTTTCTAGGACAGTTATTGATATAGAATGACTACAAAGCCTAGGAACAAGAAAACTTTTATTCTTCATCATATTCCTAGACGGTTGTGATTCTCAACTCCTCTTTTCTGTGTACTGCTGTACTTGAGTATTGCACACCCTGCCAATTCCTAGAGCACCTGGCATAGTCCTACCCTTTCCCATTGGAGAGAGCTATGAAAGCAGCACTCTTGAATCTATGATTTATTTCGTTAAAATAAACCATTATTAAGCTACTGCATTTACACTATCATTAGTAACTATTTATGACATCTTCTTGCTTCGCTGAGCCTTATACATTGTTGGTATTCTTTAAATATTTGAAGAATGAATAAAGGAAGGAAGGAGCACTATTTCCACTACCAAGTTCAAAGGGAATTCAGATTTTGTCTTTTGTACAAAATTAGTCCACTCATTTAATCTATTACTGTTCAAAGCCAGAAATAATTTTTTTGTATGGGCTCGAGGAAGACAATATTGTCCTTCATAAACTAAATTCGAAATAAAATAATAGTTTTACTTTAAAAAATTATGCTTCTTTCCCCAGGCCATGGTAGCTTTGGAAACAAATAGAAATGTTACAGGAACTGAGTTTTCCCTGAGGTTTTATTAAGTTCTGACCTCTCTGTTCTCTGTGGAACCCAAGTGACCCATACTCATTCCGTTTCCCAGTGTTCCTCAGCATTCCTTGTCCATCTGGCGCCCTCTGCTGCCATCATGATCCTCAAAATTGAGGAGGAGAAATTTTTGTTTCTTTTCTTCTCCCAGCGACTACAACTCTTTAACAATTGAAAGGTGATTTTGTTCTTTTAGTTTACAGCCTGTTAAAACACAGGACTTGAAACAAGTTTCTCAGGAAAAGGACTGAGCAACACGTGAAGGACCTCATCCGCATTAGCAGTTATCCCTGCAAACCATGACTGAGTAGCCCAAGTTTTAGTGTACCTGTCTTTCTGCTTCCTTCTATCACTTGGGTAATTCTGACCTTCTCAGGGAACGTCTTCTGCTTTCCCAGAGATTGGAGGCAGCTTTAATTTCCCCCACTTTGTTTTTCCTCTTTGTGCCATGATCCTAGTGCCCCAGAAAGCTTTTCCTATTACTAGGAAAAAGGGAGGAGGGAAAACAAAGCATGTTGGGAGGAGGTCCTCAACAAATTTGACACTTTGGTCCCCTTGCCAGAATTCAGAAAGCGAGCATGTGGTTGGCATCCCCACTGTGATCCTGCTCTGATACTCTTCCATTAGTGATCCACCTGAATATCTCACATAGAGTACATAATAAAATGTGTAGAATTTCAGGCACCTTCGGCTACAGACAAAGATTAGGGAAATGCTAAAAATTATAATGAGCAATGAGAAACTTATCACAGCATCTCTTGTGAGTTTTTCCAGGAAGAAAACTTAAGGTCAACACTATCTTCAACTATATTCTCAGAAATGGGACTTTAAATTTTTCCTCATGAGGAATAAAAAGAAATCACCTTAAGTATCTCCCTCTATTTTTTAAAATGTGTATTTCAAGCCTTTTATAATCTTTTTCAAATGTTATTTGGGGAACAATGAAGAAAAAAATTTGGAGGCATTTTTTTTTTAACTGATTCTAATTCACTTTTATAAAACTTACAACTACTTTTAATATGGCTTTTTTCAGTTAACTATTATTTGGCTTACTGTAAAGTTGAATCATTAGAGGAATTCTTTTGGTAAGTTAAATGCTAATTTTTTAAAATGTAATTCAAGCTTCAAGAATTTTTTAGTGCCTCCCATGCTAGATACAAAAGAAGTATCTCATGATCAGAGCCCTGAAGGCTCTTACCTTCTCAAGGAGAAAACTTGGACCCAGGAAACAATTAAAAAACAAGTTACTTATTTTTCAACTCATGGATTAAAATGGCACCTCATTATATTTCTTTCACCAAACTCTGTTTACAGAGGAAAGAAGTTACTTGATTTTTGTTACCTATTTTCATTGCATATGACATAAATACCCTCAGAAACATAGACTTGTAAAAGAGTGTGATTATATATGCTTTCTGCCCTTTTCTTTACTTCCCTGTTCTAAAATCTAATGGTATCTTTATGATGCCCACAGGGCAAAAGCTAAATCATGTGGTGACTGCTTAATGAAAACAGCTTGAAAGGCAAGGGAGGGATTTTTTTTCTTTTTTTGAGGCAGAATTAATCAAACCTGTCTTTAATAAATCCCATGTTTCTAAGTCCCAACATTGACTATGTTTCTTGAATCCAAAACTCAGCTTCAACCCTGAATTATTGCTGGAAGTGCTCTCTGCGTCAGTCATGTAGACACCTGTTGTTAATGCTCACCAGCTGTTCCTTACTTTGCCTCTTAATTTGCAGGGTAAGGCTGTTCCACATTTTTGATATTTACTCCTGTTTTCCATTCCTGATCCATCCAAAGTCTGAATGTCTTAACAACACCTTGCTCATCTTCACCAGTCCAAAATTCATTCTACAAAATTTGGACACGCCCTAGCAAACTCCAGGCTTTCACCTGAAAAAGGTTGCCATAGTATCAAATAAAGCAGGGCCATGCCACTCTAGCAAGTTTCTTGCCACACCAAGTAACCCCCATCCTTGTCACCAAGTAGAATTTATCAGCATTGAAAAGGGATTGCCCTTTCCTCTTCTTCACGAAAGAGGGTGCCATAAACACTTATTCTTGAGCTTGATTTAAAGAGTCAAGCCTACAAGAGATATCAGATGAGGAAATGTTTGGGTTAGTAGTAGAAGGAATGAATAGCTTTTATAAATTGGAGAAATGAATTCCTACTTTGGTTGAAAGCACATTCTACACCTTATTTCCTGCTTAGTAAATCGAGCATTTTCGTGGAAATAAGCCAAAGGTTTTATGAATAGCTCCTTACTTTTTCCCATCAGTCAGGAACATTTTTCAAATATAAATTAAAAAACAAATCCCTACACAAATTTGTGTGTCCTCACTCAATTGCTGTTGGGAGCTCTATATCATAGCTTTATGTGACGGGTCTTAACTGAGTTTGGATCTGAGAGAATCCTTAGAATACAGTCAATCATCAGATAAAAACAAATATTGTATTGCAAATGCTTCTCAGCATTAAGCAAAGAATTTTGAGGTTTCAAATGTTAACTGTTTTTTTTTATTTTTTATTTTATTTTATTTATTTATTTATTTTTGTGAGGAAGATGAGTCCTGAGCTAACATCTACTGCCAATCCTCCTCCTTTTTTTTTCCCCCAAAGCCCCAGTAGATGGTTGTATGTCATAGTTTCACATCCTTCTAGTTGCTGTATGTGGAACGCGGCCTCAGCGTGGCCGGAGAAGCGGTGTGACAGTGCTCGCCAGGGATCCGAACCCGAGCCGCCAGCAGCGGAGCGCGCGCACTCAACCGCTAAGCCACGGGGCCGGCCCCTAATGTTAACTGTTCTTAATCACTTTACTATTTCTGCCATGATGTGTCTAAGTTCCTAAATTAAAATCTTCTGAATATTCAAATGTGGTATTTCATGAGGCTAGCTGGCTTCGCTGTGTGATTTTGGATAATTCATTTAGTCTCTAAACTGTTATCACATTTTAACCCATAAGAAAAAAAAAAGCCAAGTTCACTTGAACTAAGAAATCATACCCATTTGAGTCCTCAAAAGCTTTGTCATGGTGGCCGTTCTGGTGGTGTAGTGGTTAAGTTTGCATGATCTCTTTGGCGGCCCGGGGTTCACAGGTTTGGATCCTGGGTGCAGACCTAGGCAGCGCTCCTCAAACCATGCTGTGGCAGGCATCCCACATATAAAATAGGGGAAGATGGGCACAGATGTTAGCTCAGGGCCAATCTTCCTCAGCAAAAGGAAGAGGATTAGCAACAGATGTTAGCTGAGGTCTAATCTTCCTCACACACACACAAAAGCTTTGTCATGAACAATTAAGTTTCCTGTAGTAAGATGATATGCATATGTAAAAGCCATGAGCAAATTCTGTTTCCTTTTGCATAGCTACGTTAAAATAATTTTTTTCTACTCTTGTCACGTACTTGTCTATCTAAAACCAGCTACAGAACTGGAAAGTCATGGTTTGGGGAAGCGGAAGGAATTGTAGAGATGATGTTTCTATATTATTGCTGGATGATTTGCAAAGATGCAATTTTGTGTGAACTTCATTTTAAATACTTCATAACTTCAGTGTGAAGTTTAGATCATGAAAAATACACAATTGATCTAAGTGAGTTGAACGTAGTTTTATAGAAATTGAAAGGTTCATTATATGTGTTGAATGGTAATAGAAACCAGTTTGCATTCTACTATTTCCATTTTCATCTTTTTGAATTGTCATCAGCTTTCTCATTCCTTTATATTGTTGTCTGCTATTTACCGTGAAGGCACTGCACTCTACAATCTATCTGAAATCATTTTAACTGTGCCAGTATGGGAATAGTCCTCCTGACGGGCTCATGACTATGTGATGTGAATCTCTGAAGGTTTTCCCACTAAGCAAATCACAATGAAATAAATGTGGAAAGAATCCAGTTCAAGAACTGATTTTCATCAGTAGTATAGTCAATGAATGGTGAATACCCTAAAGGTATTCCCTAAATGTATAAAAACTGCACAGATCACTTTTTCTCTCTCTCTCACACACACACAGGCATGCACGTGTGCGTTCACAAAACTTATCTGCAGGAAAATACTTGAGGTATATCAAATGAAACGTGTTCAACTTATTTAAAATAAAATAACCTCACTGAGAAAAGGAGAAGTGAAAAGTTTCAGGTAGAAAAAGAAAATGGGAGGAGAAAAGCAAATATGTTAGTTCTATGTTATAAATTACAAATAATTTCAGCACTGAAAAGGAACCAATGGGCCAGCCAGTGGCTTAGCGGTTAAGTGCGCGCGCTCTGCTACTGGCAGCCCAGGTTCAGATCCCGGGCACGCACCAACGCACTGCTTCTCCGGCCGTGCTGAGGCCGCATCCCACATACAGCAACTAGAAGGATGTGCAGCTATGACATACGACTATCTACTGGGGCTTTGGGGAAAAAAAAGGAGGAGGATTGGCAATAGATGTTAGCTCAGAGCCAGTCTTTCTCAGCAAAAAGAGGAGGATTAGCACAGATGTTAGCTCAGGGCTGGTCTTCCTCACAAAAAAAAAAAAAGAAGAAAGAAAAGGAACCAATAAAAAAAACATATTGTGGAATATGTATCATGAATTCATTTAGTCACTCAACAAACGTTCACTGAGTGCTCCCTGTATGCCAGGGATTTTACTAGGCCTCAGGTATCAAAGATAATAGATAATGCTTCTGTCTTCAGAAATGAACAGATAGCATAGTAATAAGTAAAATGAAAGAGGCAAACATAGGTACTAAGGAAGCCCCAAAGAGGAACGAATATATTTTGTTTTGTACTTTCTTAGATTTAATTAATGTATCATATTTCTTTCTCTGAACTTCCACTCTGGCTCCCAAACAATCATGTCCTTTGTAAGTAGTTGTCCAAAGAAATATTAAAATTTTACTTAAATTTGGGATATTTTAGTATTTAACTCTTTTTGTAACTGAGGGATGTGACTTAGCTTTTTAATCTGTGGTCATGGTAGATAGTATTATTTTTCACCTAATATTTACTCTCCTATCCCCTCACTCCCAGTGGAGAAATAACTTCCCCGCTGCGTTGACAAGAGGCTTGGCCATGTTACTCGCTTTGGCCAATGGAATGTGAGCAGATGTGACATATACCCCATCCTTGCAGAGGTGTTAAATATGCTTGTGTGGTTTGGCTTGGCCTCTTGAGCTTCTGACCTCTGCCAAAAGAAGAGCTTTCCTCAGATAGTCCCATCCTGGAAAAACACATAGAGCCCAGCAAAGCTGTAGGCAACTCACAAGCCTGTGAGCATGAAGTAAATCTTTATTAGTACAAGCCACTTACATTTCGGGGTTGTTCGCACTGCAGCAAAAAATGATTAATACAAGAGTCAACCTTATAAGCACACTTGTGTGAAAAACCATAAGCAACATAAACAAAAGCCAGGATATTTGAAGTAACTTGCAAAACAAAAAAGAAACTCATGTTATACACAGATTGTGGAATATGCTCCATTTGTATCACCCTTAATACAATGTCTACCTTTTAGTACAAAAGTGTATGTATGGGATGCAAATATGTAGGAGCTAGGCACTAACCTCCAGGTATGTCTATGTGTCTGTATGGTTGTATTAACAATTAATAGTTATGTACCTGTCATGATTCCCCTTATAAAATTTAAAAGGACAGTGATTCATTTTTATAATAAAATCTATTGCCGTTACTTTAATTCAGTGCAGAAAATTACATAAGGAAAAAGAGTTTTATCCTATTAAAATAGAACTTCAGGCTTATTAAATGCTTCAGACAGTTTTCACTATCCACCAATGACCACAGGAAACAAAATAAAAGAGAGAAACCATGTTGTACAACTACAATGTTATATAACTACACACTCAGATATGTGTGGTAATAAAAATAACAGTAATAATACCAAACATTAGCCATTTCCTCATTTGTAGCAAAGTTCTGGTTCTAACACTAGGGAGATTTCGTGTTCAATATTGGGCATTAGTAGTGGATCACTAAATTTTAAGATCATCTGTGACTAACACTCACCTTGTTTATATTTCTGCTATTCTCACTACACAGTATTGACAAATTATAGTCATTTGGCTATCTCAAAGCAACCTTCCTGTTCCAAAATTAATTACAATGTTGAGGATTTGTCTGTGTGAGTGAAGAGAATGTAACCGTATCAAACATTATGATATTATGCCATTTCCAGTATGAGTACTTTTGTATACTCTAAAATCATGCAAGAAAGCATATTTTTATAAATTGAGAAATGTTTTATAAGCACCAGTGGGATATAAACTTCCTTCACAAAGACACATATTGGCTCATTCCTGAATAATCTGGTATTTTTCATCTAAAGGAAAATCATTTTTACAGCTGATTTTTGCAGCAGTTTTTCATTGTACCCTGCATATGTATTAATGTGTTTTTGTCATGTCAACGTCTTATTATAAACAAATCCTTTTTATGTTAAACTTGCGGTATTTCTCCCATGCTTATATTAAGGGGAAGGGGGGCGTAGTTTGAATCAAAAGAAGAATCTGTAATAGTCCCCCCAGGAGTCCCTGTAGTCCTTTGCCAGCTTGAGGCTCATTTTTTGTGGGAGGTTTCGGGGAGAGATACAATCATCTGAAACATAAAATTGTTTTCCCAAAGTTACTTGAATCAGAAAGAAAAAATATGTTTGGGACACACTACACAGATTTATTTGAATTCTTTTGCCTATTCCAAGTGAACCCACAGCCAGACAAATGAAGCTCATGGTTACACAGCTGGAGACTTACTACTTCCTCATTTTATAAAAATAAAACCACAGGCGATTGTGTACCAGTTGGTCTGAATTTGTACATGTAGCAAATAGGTAATGAATTCCTTCCTCCACTTTCTCTAGGTACTGAATAGAAGCATTTATCATGAATCTGTCATATCCTGAATGAGGGGGACTGGATATTAAGGCTGAAAATAACTTTTTGAGAAGTCATTTTGCCCATTCATTCCTTGATTTGTTCCTTTGTCCTTTTCTTCATTTATTTATTCATTCACTTATCCATAAATATTTATTAAGCTCTTCCTGTGAAGTAGGCACTGAGCTAAGTTTTGGGAATACAGCAGTAGGGAAATAAACACAGCAGGAGCTCAAAAGACAATTCCAGATCCTTCTCAAATTCACTCACCCACTTGCTCATATTTGTTTCCAACATACAAAACAATGAAAAGAGTCAAACAAACATGGGTTTAATTTGCCCTTAACAGCTGGGTGATCTTGGGCAAGTTGTTTAAAATCTCAGAGCCTCGGCTTTCGTATCTGTTGTTTACCTCAAAGAATGACAGAGTGGATTACAAACATAACATATAAAACTGCTTGACGTTCTGTTTTCCCCACCCCCACATCAAGTCTCACGTGTTCCCCACATGTTAGGTCATAGGGACATAAAACGGATGGGTGCATTTCCTAGCACTAGGCTTAGATGTAGCTTAGAATATAGAGAAATATAAAATGTGGTCCCTGCCTTCTGCAAATTAAATATAGAATAATAATGAGTAATATTTAATATACACCAAGCATTGTTCTAAGAAACATGCAAGGATGAACTCACTTTTCTTTGCAATAATCTATGAGGGATAGAAATTATATGCATCCTGTTTTTTGGGTGAGGAAACTGAGGCACAGAAAGATTAGGTAACTTGGCCAAAGTCTCACAGCTAGTGAGTAGCAGGGTGGAATTCAAACCCAGGTGGCCTGTCTCTGGAATCTCTGTTCTTAACCATTACACCACACTGCCTCTCAAGAGGAGGCTATTAATACAAGAAAATGGATGATAACCATCTTATGAGTGGTCTAAGCAGTAACAGAATGAGGGGAGAGAAATCAGGGGCTTTTGATCCAGAGCTTAAAAAATTGATCACATTTTAGTAGAAAGAAATGGCAAAGGGAGATGCTATAGGCATTTCAGGAAGGTTTTATATGATCTTCTAGAAAATGGTTCTTCTGTATATCTAAACCAAATATATTATGGTGGAGTATAAACCATTCTATTTGGTGGAGATGGAAAATAGATATTTAGAAAAATAACTTAAAATTTTTATTGTTTCTGATTTATAAAAGTAATACATGCTAATCATAGAAAAACTGATAAAAATGGCAAAGTATAAAGAAAAGCACTTTAAAAATCAGTCTTAGTTTCTTCAACCCAAAAGATAATCACTTTAATATTTAGGATAATATTTGATATTTAGGAACTTTAATATTAAACAGAATTTAATATTCTGTTTTCTATGCATAGGGTATCAAATATATTTTTACATAAAAATAGGCAGTGTACCTATATGCAGTTTTCAGTCCTGCTCTTTTCACCTAATATTTTATCCTGAGCAACAAATGTTTTTTTTTACTGATGCCCCAGCAGACCCTACCTTCCCTCCATCTCCATCACACTTATCACCATTTACAAACTGCACGTTTTTAACTTCTTTATTTTGTTTCTTCTATCTCCTCTTTCTTCTCTCCCCCACTACACACATACACACACACACACACACAGACACACACACACACACACACACAAGAAAGTAATCTGCATGAGGGCAAGAATATATTTATTTCATTCTCTACTGTATCCCCAGTGTCCAGAAGAGCGCCTAGCACGTAGTGGGTGCTCTACTTGTTGAGTGAGTAATGTCGAAGTGGAAGGCGTAATAGCACTATCACAGGAGATAATTCCTTTATTTAAAAGTTGGCTAGATAATGTAACCATGAAAACACATATTCATGCACAATACGTGGTCAATCATTTTTCTCTCTTGTATTAGGTATCTATTTCTAGTTATTTGGTTTTACATACATAGGCAATGGAATGGACAATTCCTCACGAATAGTGGACTAGATGGTTGCAGCTTGCACATAATTCTGTTCTCATAAGGAATTCTCTTCAAAACTCTCTTTTTTCCAGGCTTTTCTCTTATATCATCTTCTTTGTCCTGTCTTTTTGTTGTGCCTCACGCATTCCCTATAATCCTGAATTCCTAACTTCACCATTTTCTAAAACTTAGGGTTTGTTTTCATTGATAGTATGCAATATGTCATGCACATATACTTTCTCTTTGAACTTGATTTCACTTTGACTGATGTTTTGTTGGTTTGTTCAGCTAGCCAGGTCTTGTAACATATACTTATGCCTTCAATTAAATTAATCAGTTCCCTACGTTACCCATATGTTAGGGGGTCAGGCGTGGACCCATACGAATTCCCATCTCTCTATCTAATTAAAACCTGGGTCATTGGATATATTGACATTCAATAGTCCTTTCTCTCATTTCTATCAGTAAAGATTGTTTTTTTTTCCTACTCTTTTACATATGTATGTAACAAGATACATATAACATTTATGTTTTTAACTCAACTGAATGCTATAAAAATTATTAAAATGAGATAATGTACATGAAAGTGCTTGATAAGCTTTCACGCACTGTACAAACATTACCCTGATGCAGTCACTATTAACTCAAGTCATCTCAGACTATACAGTACATCACGTAAACACAACATACTCTGTGTGAAAATGCTTCATATGCTAAAAGGCCATCTTCAAATCCCCATTCTAATTTCTAGGCTGAATAGCCTAGTTTGTTTAAAATTTCCCCCTACAAAATCTCTTTCTCAAACTCTTAATGATCTTTGTCTTTTGTGACTTTTCTCTGATCTATCATCTATCCTATTTTTGTTAGCATCAAGATCTTATGAGTGAACCTCACTTTATGAAATATGGCTATGTGAAAATAGAAGTTTTTATAAATTGTGTCATATTACAAATGCACTAAGCATGCTAAAGTTACTTAAAGACCATCTCTAGAGGGAAGGGAAAGTTAGAAAAGGACTTCGGGGGGCGGAGTCAAGATGGCGGCGTAGGCAGACTCTGAACTCACCTCCTCCTGTGGACACAGCCAATTTACAACTACTCGTGGAAAAATTACCCCTGAGACAGAACTGAAAACTGGATAAGAGGAACTCCTGCAACAGCGGACAATCCTAACTGGGGTAGAAGAGGCAGAGACTCCCTTCTGGAGAGGAAAAACGCCGCCTTCACAAGCCGCCAGCTTCACGGCCGCCGGGAGCAGCTCACAGGTACGCAGCCTCCCTGGAGGCGCGGGGCCCTGAGCCGGGGAGCGCCCCCTCTGTGGGCATTTTGTGGACCCAGCACAATTGAGACCAGCGGCATAATATCTGACTTTGCCTGCTACTAAAGCATTGGGGAGCACCCCCAGAAAACCCGGTTCACAAAGAAACTAAAACTGGCTCTTAAAGGGCCCACGCACAAACTCACCCGTTCCAGAAAGCATCCTAAAATCACCAGAAAGAAAGGTGCACAGTGCTTCGGTGACAAGAGACTCACCTAATAGGCCCTGAGTGCATCTCGGTGAGGGGTGAGACCTCTCCAGGGACTGGGACATTGGCGGCGGCCATTGTTGTGGCCTGGTGTGAGCCTGCTGACACAGACGCCATTGGAGTTCTCCCTGAGACCTGCTAGCCCAGCGTCTGCTCCACCCGCTAGAGCACCGATTTAATCCAGCTCAGCCAGGGCAGGCAGCCCACCCTAGAGACTAGCCCCACCCAACAACAAGCCCTCAGGCAACGTGTGGGCCTGCATAGATTGGTGACTGGATTCTCTGCAGCCTGGCAACTGAGCTGACTTGAGCGGGGCAGGGTGTGCACAAGGAGCCGGTGGAGAGTGTGGGGCGGTGGCAGAGTGTGTGGGGCTCCCGCCGTGGAGAGACTGGGTCCACTTGGGGAGGTCGGGGCACTCACACAGGGCAGGACTGTGTTGACTGTGTGTGTGGACCTGTGGGCGGCAGGGCTTCTCAGCCACAGAAGACTTGTGCTTCTCAAAGACCCACATAGGAGGTTTGCTCCACCTTCCAAAACCTGAAACAATTGGGTGCTCCTGTGCCTGAGGCCAGCCCCACCCAGCTGCAATCCTCAGAGAGCTGACAAGAGACCTAATAGGCTAGAGGCTTACAGCAATTGTAAGGCCCTGAGCCTAACAACCTGCCACGGTGGGGGCCTACTCACTTAAAAGAAATACTGCAACACAAATGTGGTATTAGAACTTGCAGCCAACTGTGCTGGGGCTCCCCACAGCTGATAAAGAGACTGAAGGGCCCACAACAACTACAAGCAGCTGAGCATTACAACAGCTGGCCAGGAGCATAACTCAGCCTCCCTGGGCGCCTACAGGGAAAGCAAACAGGCCACAGCAGAAGGATACACGTAGCCCACATAGGGGTCACCCCTGGAACATTGAGAACTGAGGGAAGCACACTGGAAGCCTCCTAAGCCATCACTTACATAAGGTCACCTATCCAAGAGCAGGAGACATAGCTGACCTACCTAATACGTAGACACAAGCACAGGGAAAGAGGCAAAATGAAGAGGCAAAAGAATACATTCCAAGTAAGGGAACAGGACAAAACCCCAGAAAAGGAACTTAGTGAAACAGAAATGAGCAACCTACCCGACAGAGAGTTCAAACTAAGAGTGTTAAGGATGCTCACTGATCTGGGGAGAAGAATAGATGGACTCAGTGAGAATGTCAACAAAGAAATGGAAGATATAAAAAGAACCAATCAGAAATGAAGAATACAATACTGGAAATGAAAAACTCATTAGAGGGACTCAAAAGCAGAGTAGAGGATACAGAAGAACGGATCTGTGAGCTGGAAGAAAGACTAGAAGAAATTACCCAAGGTGAACAGGTAAAAGAGAAAAGAATTAAAAAGAGTGAGGACAGTCTAAGGGACCTCTGGGACAACATCAAGCGCACTAACATCCGTGTTATAGGTGTCCCGGAAGGAGAAGAGCGAGACAAGGGGGCAGAGAATCTATTTCAAGAAATAATAGATGAAAACTTCCCTAACCTAAGGAAGGAAACAGACATCCAGGTACAGGAGGCACAGAGAGCCCCAAACAAGATAAACCCAAAGAGGCCCACACCAAGACACATCATAATCAAAATGTCCAGAATTAAAGATAAAGAGAGAATCCTAAAAGCCGCAAGAGAATGTCAAGTTACATACAAAGGAAACCCCATAAGGCTATCAGCTGACTTCTCAGCAGAAACCTTACAGGCTAGAAGAGAATGGCATGATATATTTAAAGTGCTAAAAGGAAAAAACTTACAGCCAAGAATACTCTACCCATCAAGGTTATCGTTCAAAATGGAAGGAGAGATCAAAATTTTCCCAGATAAGCAAAAATTAAAGGAGTTTGTCACCAAGAAACCAGTGTTACAAGAAATGTTAAAGGGACTGATTTAAGGGGAAAAGAGAAGACCACAAATAGGAAAAATTATCTATTTCCACGATTAGAACGTAATGGATACAAATGCACAAAAAAAAGGTTGGATATGATATCAAAAACATAAAAGGAGGGAGGAGGGTAGTTAAAGAGTACAGCTTTCAGACAGAGGTCAAACTAAAGTGACCATCAATTCTGTATAGAAGAAGTAAGGAACAGAGAAGGACTACTAAAACACTGAGGAAAAAAAAAAAAAGTTAAAAAATGGCAGTAAGTACATACTTATCAATAGCTACTTTAAACATCGATGGACTAAATGCTCCAATTAAAAGGCATAGGGTGGCTGACTGGATAAAAAAACAAGACCCATATATATGCTGCATACAAGAGACACGCTTCAGACCTAAAGACACTCACAAACTGAAAGTGAAGGGATGGAAAAAGATACTCCACGCAAATGGCAATGAAAAGAAAGCTGGGGTAGCAGTACTCATATCAGACAAAATAGACTTTAAAACAAAAACTGTAAAACGAGACAAAGAAGGGCATTACATAATGATCAAGGGAACAATCCAACAAGAGGATATAACACTTGTAAATATCTACGCACCCAATGTAGGTGCACCTAAATATATAAAGCAATTATTAACAGACATAAAAACAGAAATAGACAGTAACACAATAATAGTAGGGACTTTAACACTCCACTTACACCAACGGATAGATCATCCAAACAGAAGATCAATAAGGAAACATTGGCCTTAAACGACACACTAGAACAGATGGACCTAGTAGATATATACAGAGCATTCCATCCAAAAACCGAAGAATACACGTTCTTTTCAAATGCACATGGAACGTTCTCCAGGATTGATCACATATTAGGCCACAAAACAAGTCTCCATAAATTTAAGAGGATTGAAATAATACCAAGCATCTTTTCTGACCACAAAGGTATGAAACTAGAAATCAACTATAGGAAGAAAATCAGAAAAGCCACAAATACATGGAGATTAAACAAAATGCTACTGAACAACGACTGGGTTAATGAAGAAATCAAAGAAGAAATCAAAAATCCCTGGAGACAAATGAAAATGAAAATAAGACATGACAGAATTTATGGGATAAAGCAAAAGCGGTCCTAAGAGGGAAGTTTATAGCAATACAGGCCTATCTCAACAAACAAGAAAAATCTCAAATAAACAATCTAACAATGCACCTAAAGGAACTGGAAAAAGAAGAACAAACAAAGCCCCAAATCAGTACAAGAAGGGAAATAATAAAAATCAGAGCAGAAAGAAAAAAAAAAGAAACCAAAAACAATAGAAAAAATTAATAAAACCAAGAGCTGGTTCTTTGAAAAGATCAACAAAATAGACAAACCTTTAGCTAGACTCACCAAGAAAAAAAGAGAGAAGGCACAAATAAGTAAAATCAGAAATGAAAGAGGAGAGGTTACAACAGACACCTCAGAAATACAAAAGATTATAAGAGAATACTATGAAAAACTATATGCCAACCAATTCGACAATCTGGAAGAAATGGATAAATTCTTAGAATCATACAACCTTCCAAAACTGGATCAAGAAGAAGTAGAGAATTTGAATAGACCAATCACCAGTAAGGAGATCGAAACAGTAATCAAAAACCTCCCCAAAAATAAAAGTCCAGGACCAGACGGCTTCCCTGGTGAATTCTACCAAACATTCAAAGAAGACTTAATACCTATCCTTCTCAAACTCTTCCAAAAATTGAGGAGGGGGAAGCTCCTAACTCATTCTACGAAGCTGACATTACCCTGATACCAAAACCAGACAAGGACAACACAAAAAGAAAATTACAGGCCAATATCACTGATGAACATCGATGCGAAAATCCTCAACAAAATACTAGCAAATCGCATACAACAATATGTTAAAAGATTATACACCATGATCAAGTGGGATTTATTCCAGGTATGCAGGGATGGTTTAACATTCGCAAATCAATCAACGTAATACACCACATTAATAAAATGAAGAACAAAAATCACATGATCATCTCAATAGATGCAGAGAAAGCATTTGACAAGATCCAGCATCCATTTATGATAAAAACTCTGAATAAAATGGGTATAGAAGGAAAGTACCTCAACATAATAAAGACCATATATGAGAAACCCACAGCTAATATCATCCTCAATGGTGAAAAACTGAAAGCTATCCCTCTAAGAACAGGAACCAGACAAGGATGCCCACTGTCACCACTCCTATTTAACATAGTATTGGAAGTCCTAGCCAGAGCAATCAGGCAAGAGAAAGAAATAAAAGGGATCCAAATTGGAAAGGAAGAAGTGAAACTGTCACTATTTGCAGATGACATGATTTTATATATAGAAAACCCTAAAGAATCCACCAGAAAACTTTTAGAAGTAATAAACGAATATGGTAAAGTTGCAGGATACAAAATCAACATACCAAAATCAGTTGCATTTCTGTACACTAACAACGAAGTAGCAGAAAGAGAAATTAAGAATACCATCCCATTTACAATTGCAACAAAAAGAATAAAATACCTAGGAATAAACTTAACCAAAGAGGTGAAAGATCTGTACACGAAAACTATAAAACATTTCTGAAAGAAATTGAAGAAGACACAAAGAAATGGAAAGATATTCCGTGCTCTTGGATTGGAAGAATTAACATAGTTAAGATGTCCATACTTCCTAAAGCCATCTATAGATTCAATGCAATCCCTATCAAAGTTCCAACAACATTTTTCACAGAAATAGAACAAAGAATCCTAAAATTTATATGGAACAACAAAAGACCCCGAATAGCTAAAGGAATCCTGAGAAAAAAGAACAAAGCTGGAGGTATCACACTCCCTGATTTCAAAATATACTACAAAGCTATAGTAACCAAAACAACATGGTACTGGCACAAAAACAGACACACAGATCAATGGAATAGAATCGAAAGCCCAGAAATAAACCCACACGTCTATGGACAGCTAATCTTTGACAAAGGAGCCAAGAACATACAATGGGGAAAAGAAAGTCTCTTCAACAAATGGTGTTGGGAAAACTGGATAGCCATATGCAAAAAAGTGAAAGTAGATCCTTACCTTACACCATACACAAAAATTAACTCCAAATGGATTAAAGACTTGAATGTAAGACCTGAAACTGTGAAAGTTCTAGAAGAAAACATAGGCAGTACGCTCTTTGACATCAGTCTTAGCAACATCTTTTCAAACACCACATCTGACCGGGCAAGAGAAACAATAGAAAAAATAAACAAATGGGACTACACCAAACTAAAAAGCTTCTGCACAGCAAAGGAAACCATCAACAAAACGAAAAGACAACCTAACAATTGGGAGAAGATATTTGCAAACCATACATCTGATAAGGGCTTAATCTCCAAAATATATAAAGAACTCATGCATCTCAACAACAAAAAAACTACCAACCCAATTAAAAAATGGGCAAAAGACCTGAACAGACATTTCTCCAAAGAAGATATACAGATGGCCAACAGACACATGAAAAGATGTTCAAAATCACTAACTATCAGGGAAATACAAATCAAAACTACAATGAGATATCACCTCACGCCTGTCAGAATGGCTATAATTAACAAGACAGGAAACAACATGTGTTGGAGAGGTTGTGGAGAGAAGGGAACTCTCATACACTGCTGGTGGGAGTGCAAACTGGTGCAGCCACTATGGAAAACAGTATGGAGATTCCTCAAAAAATCAAGGATAGAACTACCACATGATCCAGCTATTCCACTGTTGGGTATTTATCCAAAGAACTTGAAAACACCAATTTGCAAAGGTACATGCACCCCTGTGTTCATTGCAGCGTTATTCACAATAGCCAAGACTTGGAAGCAACCTAAGTGCCCATCAAGGGACGAAGGGATAAAGAAGCTGTGGTATATATACACAATGGAATACTACTCAGCCATAAGAAACGATGAAATCCAGCCATTTGTGACAACATGGATGGACATTGAGGGCATGATGCAAAGTGAAATAAGTCAGAGGGAGAAGGTCAAATACCGTATGATTTCCTTCATTAAGTAGTAGATAATAACAACAATAAACAAACACATAGGGACAGAGATTGGATTGGTGGTTACCAGAGGGGAAGGGGGGAGGGAGGAGGGTGAAAAGGATAATTGGGTACATGTGTGTGGTGATGGGTTGTAATTAGTATTTTGGTGGTGAACATGATGTAATCTATGCAGAAATAGAAGTACAATGATGTACACCTGAAATTTTTACAATGTTATAAACCAATGTTACTGCAATAAACAAAAAATTTAAAAAAAAAAAAAAAAAAAAAAAAAAAAGAAAAGGACTTCGGTGGGCCGGCCTGGTGGCTTAGGGGTTAAGCGCGCACTCCACTGCTGGCGGCCCGGGTTCGGATCCCGGGCGCGCACCGACGCACTGCTTCTCTGGCCATGCTGAGGCCGCGTCCCACATACAGCAACTAGAAGGATGTGCAGCTATGACATACAACTATCTACTGGGGCTTTGGGGGAAAAAATAAATAAATAAATAAAATTATAAAAAAAAAGAAAAGGACTTCGGTTTCTGAGCACCTGCTCCGCTGCTCATCTGTAATGTGACCTTGCTACTTAGCTTCTCGAAGCCCTAGTTTCCTCATCTGTAAAGTAGGGGTTCACCATCAACCCTCATGCGGTGGTTCTCAATGGTTGGGGTGTTGGGGCACATTAGAAAGTGTGTGGGAGTGTTTTCAGTCCTCACAGTGACTGGGGTACTTATTGCTAGTTAGTGAGCGGATGAGGGTGGGGGAGGAGGGACATAAATATCCTGCAGTGCCTGGGGCAGTCCCTCATAACTAGAAATTGTCCAGCCGCAAATGTCAGTAGTGCCATTGAGAAACAGATAAAGCTACTCCTTACAAATGTCCCTCTGATAAACTAGTGAACACTAGATGGCAGGACAGGGGTGCTTTATGATTAAGAAAAAACAAGTCAGCATTCAGAATCCGTGAGACTCTTCTACCCTGTCACAATAATATATTAAAATAATAATTTTAAAATTGTTTCTGCATAAGTCTGCCCACAGCAAATCTGAAATTCTGCTGCCATATAGAAAGCATCTTAAAATCTCTGAACAGCTCACCATCCAGATTAGAAGACTTCTATTAATGACTTTAGAAACGGACTAGTTGATTTTCATTTTTGTCTGTATTTCTAAAGTATTACTTGACTTAGTCGAATCAAGTAAGCCATATTCCGAAGAGCCTGGAAATTGTAAATACAATAATAGACAAATATAAATCTATACAAACCATATGGTTTAAGGCATGAAAAAGGGATTTAAATGTCCTAAGGTCCTGAAATTTCCTGAGAAGTGGGAAAAGTACTAATTTATGTTAGAGTTTAATAAGTCGAGGACACATGTTGTGATCTCTAGGGTAATCACTAAAAAAGTAGTAAGAAAGCATACATCTAACAAACTAACAGAGGACTAAAATAAAGGACACTAAGAAGACAAGATAGATAGAGGGTGTGGGGTGGGTGAAATGAGTGAACGGCTCAAAAGGCACAAACTTCCAGTTATAAGATAAATAAGTCCTGGGGATGTAATGTACAGCGTGGTGACTGTAGTTAATAATACTGTATTGTATATTCGAAAGTTGTTAAGAGAGTACATCTTAAAAGTTCTCATCATAAGAAAAAAAATTATAACTATGTATGGGAATGGATGTTAACTAGACTCACTGTGGTGATCATTTTGCAAAATAAACAAATATCAAATCAAAAAAAAAAAAGTAAGCCATATTTCCAATCGTAAGCAGTATCAGATACTTCTTTGGAATATCTGTCTCCTATTCCAGCCAGCCAGCTCTGCATGGGCTTTGACAAAGTTGAGACAGGCCTAAATTGAAAGCATTTCCCCTGCTGCCCCTGCCTTGCCTGTCTCTCCTCCCACCCTAGAGCTTCCTAGCAGAAGCCCACATGTGCAGCAGGTGAACCTATGATCTCACAGATCATGGCCAGTGGATAAAATCTTCCTTTTCTACCCCTTCTCTCTGAAGTGGGCAGTTCTGAGATAAAGCATGCCCTGATTCTTAAGAGCACAGTCTTGAATGCAGCAATCAATGGCACCTTATAACAGTTAGTGTATAGCATCCTCACTTTGGTTTTCCTACCTTCCTTTCTTCACTCTCCTTGTCCTTCACATTCCTTCCCTGGGATTGTAGTCCTTCATAAAATAAGAGCACATAAGCCCACCATGTCAGGCTCTGCTTTCGAGAGATCCAGGCTAAGACATAAGTGGAGAATTGAAACCATCATCTGGTTAATTCAGACCAAACTCTTGCAGAGATCAATTTGGATTAAATTACAAGACAGGATGTTAAATACAGAAGAACAGTAATATTGCCAGTTGACAAGTAAAATGAGCTGTCAACCCTGTCCAACCATCATACTACACTTCTCTTATAAGCTCACTTTTGCATTCTCTGAGATATGTTTCATAGAATCTCTATCCTCAAACCTCCTATCCCCATCGCTATCACCTTCTACCGACAACCTCTCTTCAAATTTAATTGAGAAACTAGAAACCATCAGATGGGCACTCTTTCATACTCTTATCACTAGATCAACAAACCCATCTGTGCCTGCCCTCGTTCCTCCTTCTCTCCTATTTCATCTGATGAAGTGTCCCTTTTCCTATTGTCAGCCAGTTCCTCAAGAGAGATCTGATTCCCTCTGGCCTTCTCAGGGGCGTGGTTCCTTGTTATTTCCCCCTCCTTCTTGGAGCAATCATTTTTCTCCCTCTACTGCATCATCCCATCTGCATTCAAAATATTCTCCCATCTTTGGAAAACCTCCCTTCCCCACACACTCTCTCCAGCTATTTCTATACTTCCGTACTTCCTTTCCCAGTCGGACTTCTCTAGAGGGAAAGCTGTCGCAACTTTCTCACCCTCTAGTCACTCCTCAACTGATTTTAATTAGGCTGCCTCCTCCACCACTTCACTGAAACTGCCCTTATAGAAGCTACTAATGCCTTCGCTGTTGCTCAATCTAATGATCATTTTTTATGGCTTCATTTCAACCCAACCTCAAGCAGCAATCAACACAACTAAGTGCTCTCTCCTTTAAACACTCTTTCCCTGGCTTCCTTTTAACCCCACTCACCTGCTGCTATTTTTCTATTGCATTTGTATGCTCCTTCTCCTCTCTCTGGCTGTTAGTGTTGTCAGTCCTCAAAACATGGTCTTGGCCTCTGCTCTCCTCATTATATACTTCGGCATTCTCATATACACCCCTGATTTCCAATTATGTCATTCACGGGTGACTCACAAATGGATATCATCAGCTGAGACCTTTTCTCTGACCTTTATTTCCATCTAGTGCTTACTATCTTATCTTCGAATCTCTAATGTACTGCAGACTCAGCATGTCCAAAAAACCAACTCACTGTTTCCACCCACCTTCCACTTTGCCCAACCTGGTTGTCTTTTGGTGCTCCCTATTCCAGTGATTGGTATCACTGTCCATTGAGTCATATAAGCAGAAACGTGGTTAAGGGAAACACCCCCTCAACCAATCCATCACGGAGCCCTGCCTATTTGTAGAGATTTTTAGATATTTTAATTAATTTAATTTATATTAAAATCTTTTTTTTTTGCTGAGAAAGATTCACCCTGAGCTAACATCTGTGCCAGTCTTCCTCTATTTTGTATGTGGGTCACTGACACAATGTGGCTACCAGTGAGTGATGTAGGTCTGCTCCTGGGAACCAAACCTGGTTCGCAAAGTGGAGCACACCAAACTTAACCACTAGACCGTGGGGCTGGCCCCTAAATCTATTTTAAAATTTTTCTTCAATCTGTCTATTTTTCCACCCTCACTGCCACCAGAGTGTATCAGTATTTCTTGTGTGGGACTGCTCCAATTTTTGTTCACCCGGCAGCCAGAATGATGTTTTCAATCCCCAAATATCTTTGTGTCACCCTGTTGCTTAAAATCTCCAAATGGTTCTATATATTTTAGTATAAAAAAAAGCCAACAAACCTAGCCAGCAAACCCTGCGTGTTCTGGCCTCTACCTAGCTCTCCAGTTTATTTGCTTTTGCTTTTTGTGCTTGTGACTCATTGGCTCTCTTTCAGTTCCTCCTACTCTTCACGCATCCTCCTACCACAGTTCCCTGGGACATGCCTTTCTCTCTGCCAAGAATGCCCTTTCTCTAGTTAGTGCCTATTCAGTCTTCAGTATAAGTTTAGAAATCATTTTTTAATGCTAGCATTCCCTGACTTTCCAACCCAGTCAAATTCTTTTATACACTCTGTCCTATGCACCAAGACACTAATACTATGCTGTATGAGAAAGCGTGTCCAAAGAGTTCATAAGGGTTTGAATTAAGCAGTGGTTTTAGGAATTAAAAGATAAAACTCAATTTGAAACATTGCTAGAAGGGAAAATTATCTTAATTTTATGTCTACTTCAATGGTGGCAGGAAATAAAAGAAGGTTGGAGGAAATCTCCAGGTGTGTGATTTGTTTGACTAGATAGAGTTTCCTTGAAGGAAGATGGCAAGGTAAAGAATAGGCATGGGTTTAATGGCAAATTCAAGAATGAATGCCAGTTAATATCTCGCAAAATTACTTATTTGTTTGCTCTTTAACTTAGCAATTACACTTCTAAGACCCTATACTAAAGATAAACTGATGACAAAACACTGAAAACAGCCCAGTGTCATCAATAGGGGGTTAGATGACCGTGCTAGAGCACATTCATATAATAGAGTACCAGGCAGATGTAAAAAAGGAATGAAGATTTCTGTATATTACTATGGCTATCTTTAGGATATATTGTTAAGTGTAAAAAGCAAGGAGGAGAAAGCATACATAGTATGTTACTATTTATCTAAGAAAGGGAGGGGATGATCCAAATATGTATGTTAGTACTTGCTTATGTTAAGAAAACAATAGATATTTTGAATAGTTACCAACAAAAGGAGGGCATAAGGCTGCAAATGCAGATCTGACAAAGTCTTAACTGACCCAATGAGCAGGCTGGAGCAAAGATTAGGGGTTCTGGTTGGGTATAAATGGCTAGACTGTGGAACACTGACTTAGTCTGCTCAGACTGCCATAACAAAATGCCATAGACTGAATGGCTTCAACAACAGAAATTTATTTCCTCACAGTTCTGGAGGCTGGAAAGTCCAAGATCAAAGTCCAACAGGGTTTGGTTCCCGGTGAGAGCTTTCTTCCTGGCTTGCAGACGGCTGCCTTCTCTCTGCATCCTCACATGACCTTTCTTCTGTGTTCATGAGGAGAGAGATCTCTCTCTTCCTCTTCATACAAGGCCACTAATCCCATCACGAGGGCCCCACTTTCATGACCTGCTCTAACTCCAAATACCTCCCAAAGGCCACATCTCCAAATACCATCTGTCTTAGTCATTTTGGGCTGCTGTAACAAAAATACCACAGACTGGGTAGCTTATAAACGGCATAAAGTTATTTCTCACAGTTCTGGAGGCTGGAAGTCTGAGATCAGGGTGCCAGTGTGGTCAGGTGAGAGCCCTCTTCTGGGTCACAAACTTCATGCTGTGTCCTTACATGGTGGAAGGAGTGAGGGGACTCTGTGTGTCTCTTTTATAAGAGCACTAATCCCTGTTAGAACTAATGAATTCAGTAAAGTTTCAGGATACGGGGCCGGCCGCATGGCTTAGCAGTTAAGTGCGCACACTCCGCTACTGGTGGCCCGGGTTCAGATCCCGGGCGCGCACCGACGCACCGCTTCTCTGGCCATGCTGAGGCCGCGTCCCACATACAGCAACTGGAAGGATGTGCAACTATGACATACAACTATCTACTGGGGCTTTGGGGAAAAAAAAAAAAAAGAAGGAGGATTGGCAATAGATGTTAGCTCAGAGCCGGTCTTCCTCAGCAAAAAGAGGAGGATTAGCATGGATGTTAGCTCAGGGCTGATCTTCCTCACCAAACCAAAAAAAAAAAAAAGTTTCAGGATACAAAATGATTATACAAAAATGTTGTGTTTCTAAACACTAATAACAAACTCTCAGAAAGAGAAATTAAGAAAACAATCTCATTTTACAATTGCACCAAAAAGAATAAAATACCTAGGAATAAATTTAACCAAGGAGATGAAAGACTTGTACACTAAAAACTATAACACATTGATGAAAGAAATTGAAGAAGATACAAATAAATGGAAAGATATTCCATGTTCACGGGTTGGAAGAATTAATATTGTTAAAATGTCCATTCTACCCAAAGCAATCTACAGATTCAATGCAATCTCTATCAAAATTTCAATGGCATTTCTCACAGAAATAGAACACACAGTCCTAAAATTTGTATGGAACCACAAAAGACCTTGAATAGTGTCTTGACATGAGTACAGCCATGTTTGGCTGCTCCGTTGACCTACAGCCACCAGCACACAAAGAAATATAAAGCTGCTTTCTGTGTGGTGGGAACTGGCCCTTCTCCCATGGAGATAGTTGCAATTTGTAAGAATTTCAAGGTCCTTTGGGCGTCACAGCCTGGGGCAGAGGGGCCATCTGTGCCGGGCTGGGACAATCACCAGGGAAAACAATGCACGTACACAACTGCCGGGCTGGGACGATAGCGAGGAGGCTCAGTGCATGTATGCCACTGATAACCATTTGTGCGTGGGAACACTGAATGCTTGCTCTGTAAACTCTGTAACTGCTTACTCTGGAAACTACCGATGCTATATAAACTGCCGGAGATTGAGGCCTGGTGAGAATCTCACCTGTGGAGGGGATGCCCAGCCCAGGACCTCTGATGATCGGTTCCCGCCCAGCCGTGTCAATTGAAGGGACTCTCCCTGGCAGTGGGGCATGGATGTTGTGAGTAACCGATCTGATGTGTTCTCTTTTCCGTCAACCTGGTGTTTCTCTTTCCTGTTGATTTGTGTCATTTCCCTTCAGTCGATGTGGATGTTTTCCCTTTCCAGTCGATCTGATGTCTTTCCCTCTCATTATATGATCTATTCGAATCTGCTGCTATCTCAGTCAATGTGGATGTTTTCCCTTTCCAGTCGAGCTGATGTTTTTCCCTCTTCATATTTGACCTATTTGGATCTGTTTGCAGACTATCACTTTTACTATCCTCTATATAATAAAATATACCTTCGTCCATTTGTTTGGAGTGGAAAGTTTCTTTTACATCTCCGATCAAATCCCCGAACCTCTCATAACAAATAGCCAAAGCAATCTTAAAGAAAGACAAAGCTGGAGGCATCACGCTCCCTGATTTCAAACTATATTACAAGGCTATAGTAATTAAATCAGTATTGTGCTGGTATAAAAACAGATACATAGATCCATGGAACAGAATCAAGAGCCCAGAAATAAACTCACGCAGATATGGTCCATTAATTTACAACAAAGGAGCCAAGAATATACAATGAGGAAAGACAGTCTCTTCAATAAAGATGTTGGGAAAACTGGACAGCCACATGCAAAAGAATGAAACTGGACCCCTTTCTTACACCATACACAAAAGTTATCTCAAAATGGATTAAAGACTTGAATATAAGGTGTGAAACATAAAATTCCTAGAAGAAAACACAGATGGTAAGCTCCTTGACATTGGTCTTGGCAATGATTTTTTGAATTTGACACCAAAAGCAAAGGCAATGAGAGCAAAAATAAACAAGTGGGACTACAGCAAACTAAAAAGCTTCTGCACAGCAAAGAAAGCCATCAACAAAATGAAAAGGCAACCTACTGAATGGGAGAAAAAAATGATATTTGCAAATCATATATCTGGTAAAGGGGTTACTATCCAAAATATATAAAGAACTCACACAACTCAATAGCAAAAGAATAATCTGATTAAAAAATGGGCAGAGGATCTGAACAGACATTTTTCCAAAGAAGACATACAGATGGCCAACAGGTACGTGAAAAGGTGTTCAACATCACTAACCGTCGGGGAAATGCAAATCAAAATCACAATAAGGTATCACTTCACACCTATTAGAATGGCTAATATCAAAAAGACAAGAATAACAAGCATTGGTGAGACTATGGAGAAAGGGGAAGCCTTGTGCACTGTTGGTGAGGATGTAAACTGGTGCAGCTACTATGGAAACCAGTATGGAGTTTCCCCAAAACATTAAAAATAGAGCTGCCATATTTTCTGACAATTCTACTGGGTATTTATCTGAAGGAAATGAAAACACTAACTCAAAAAGATATCTGCACCCCATGTTCATTGCAGCATTATTTACAATAGCCAAGATGTGGAAACAACCTAAGTGTCCACCATTGGATGAATGGATGAAGGGATAAAAGAAATGTAGTATGTATATATATATATATATATATACATATATATACATAAAATGAAATATTATTCAACCATAAGAAAGAAGTAAATCTTGCCATTTGTAATGACATGGATGGACCTTGAGGGCATTATGCTACGTGAAATAAGTCAGACAGAGGAAGACAAATACCATATGATGTCACTTACATGTTAAATCTAATGAAACAGAAACAGAAATAAAAACAAAATGTTGAACTCACAGATACAGAGAACAGATTGGTGGTTGCCAGAGGCAATTGAATCATTATGTTGTACAGCTGAAACTAATATGTTATATGTCAATTATATTTCAATAAATGTAAAAAAGTAACACTAATTCCATTCATGAGGGCTCCACTGTCATGACCTAAG